>NC_083323.1:92643531-93243531 GCF_963455315.2 Globicephala melas | reverse complement strand
TGAGCCCGCATGCCACAACTACTGAAGCCCACGCGCCTAGAGCTTGTGCTCCACAACAAGAGAAGCCACCGCAATGAGAAGCCTGCGCAGCACAACGAAGAGTAGCCCCTGCTCGCCGCAACTAGAGAAAGCCCGCACGCAGCAACGAAGACCCAACGCAGCCAAATTAAAGAAAAAAAAAAAAAGTAATGAACTATTGGGAATTCCCTGGCAGTGCAGTGGTTAAGACTCCGCGCTTCCACTACAGGGGGCACGGATTCAATCCCCAGTCAGGAAACGTGCCACACGGCATGCCAAAAAAAAAAGTAATGAACTATTTGTTTATGTAATTTGGGTGAATCTCAAAATAATTATGTAGAATAAAATAAGTCAGAAAAAGACTGTATATATTGCATACTCCATTTATATAAAATTTTAGAAAATTCAGATTAACCTATTGTAACAAAAAGCAGATCGGTGGTTGTCTGGAGGTGGGGAGAGAGGGTGGAAAAGAAGAGAAGGAGGGATGATAAAGGGGCATGAGGAAACTTTTGTAGGTGATGGCTATATCATACTGACTGTGATGATGGTTCCAGAAGTGCATAGATATGTCAAAACTTATTAAATTTTAAACTTTACATATGTGTAATTTCTTGAATTATCAATTATACCTTAATAAAACAGTCTGGCAGATATAGTTCTTAATACAACTATTTTTATTCTGTTTTATATCATTATTAGAATGATCTTTGAATAAGACCTAATACCAAAACTAAATATAAAGCCTATCCGAAAGAGATATTTAACTCTGAGAAAGCTGAAGCTGTTAGGACTGAAGTAGTATAAATGCTTTTTTTTTTTTACCCAAAATATGCGTTTTGGTTTTTTTAAAGCATTTATTGCAAGCTTCTCACATCTACTTTCCTGGTATCAACAGTAATTAAAGATCTAGAGCACCACTATCCAACAGAAATTTCTATGATGATAGAAGTGTTCTCTCCACTGTGCAGTACAACAGCCACTGGCCACATGTGGCTATGGAGCACTTAAAAGACGGCTAGTATGACTAAGAAAATAAATTTTTAATTTTATTTAATCTTAATTCATTTAAATTTAAGTAGACACGTGGTCGTATGGATAGCACAGATCTAGAGGCTGAGATGAAGAACACAGACGAGGCAGCAAAAATAAGACCAGAGTTACAATGCAATAATCTACATGATCTTCTCTCACAATTACTTACTAAAGGTCTAAGACAGTCATCCAAAGCCAAGACCAAGTGCCCCTGAAAACTAACCACTCCCTCTTTAAGAAAGTAATTAAAAAAAAATTAAGGTGCTCAAAAACAATAAAGAAAAAAGTGATGTTTAAGCCAGTTTATGGGTTGTGTCTGCCAAATGGAGTTATGAAGTCCACTATTTTCATCAGTAAGCACAACATGAACTCTTCTAAGCTTAAGTCCAACTTTCTTAGTCAAAAACAGATGGGCAGACAGCTTTTTTAAAAAGTGACTAAGAGCCCTTTCTGCTTATTCTGCGTACCTACAGCTGCTATTGGCAAATTTCCCTCACAGATTCACTTTTAGCTCGTTTCAGGCCTTCATACATCACACTGATTTATCAGTCCACATAGTGTTCACTGCACTATCTTATACTGAGCCCCTCATAGTATGCGCCAATTATAAAAATCAGAAGGTCAATATTAGTTAAGGGTACAATGTTAAGTGCTGCACAAGGCTAAGAAATAGCCCAGAGCATTTACAATTTAAAATCCAAGAGTGATGATAATCTGATATTTACTGGGCACCCTTCTTTATGGCACTTTCCTTGGAAAACTACACCACATCTGTATATGGCATTAAGTACCAGCTAAATGTCTTTTATGGCTTTCAAGTCAAACATTAACATTTCTACTAAATATGTGGTCTACAAAATCCAAAGAACTTTTCTGGTCATTTAAGGCCTCACAAGCCTTAAGAGTACAAAAAAAAAGGGGGGGGGTGTGAACAAGTTAATTTAAATTAGCAGTAGTGGTTATAATTGAGGATTTCTAAAGGACTATACATAAACCTATACACACTATTAAAAAGAAATCCCAGGGCTTCCCTGGTGGCGCAGTGGTTGAGAGTCCGCCTGCCGATGCAGGGGACACGGGTTCGTGCCCCGGTCCGGGAAGATCCCACATGCCGTGGAGCTGCTGGGCCCGTGAGCCATGGCCGCTGAGCCTGCGCATCAGGAGCCTGTGCTCCGCAATGGGAGAGGCCACAGCAGTGAGAGGCCCGCGAACCACAAAAAAAAAAAAAAAAGAAAAGAAATCCCAGATTTCATCCTGTCCAACCACCCTTCTGATACTTCAATACTTTCTACAATATTGTCACCAATATCTACTTAGCAATATATTAAATGGGACATCTGAAAGGTATAATTTGATTTGTAATACTGTTTTAATCTACTAAAGAAATACACTGGATCCACACACACTTGCCCCTAGTTGTAGCGTATGTGCCATGCACTCAGTATCTTCCACTCCAAAGCACTTACCTTCAGACTTCCTAATACCCAGATAACCCAAATAACCACCATCATATCTCTTTAGTGAACCTTCACAGGTGCTTAGAAATCCTTATTTTCCTTTATTAACTTCCTACCAATCTTTCCCTAGTGCCTTTCTGAACTTTTTCTGCTTTCCTGAAGACAAATTCCATGCTTTGAATCCTTCATCCCAGATCATCTCACAAAGTAATCTCAGTGAAGCAGGAAGCAAGGTAAATGTCATACATCCCCAACATCTTAATTTAAACTTCTCAAAAATCTCTTTATATCCCACCCATCCTCCTCTATTTTGTCCTCAGTCTCAAATGACAAGTTGCCCTGCCTCCTTTCTTAGTCTATACCTATGTTTGCTAAGTGGGAGGGAAGATCTGAAACTAAAAGGCAGATGAAGCATGATCAGAGGAATAATAGTATAGTATGCAGAACATTCTACATAGGTGGGGATATGGTCAACATTTTTGAATGCTGCAGAGAAGAATAAGGACTGAGAAAAGGCCAGTTGGATTTGATTATAAAGACTTGGAGAAAGCAGTTTCAGTTGTGTGATAGGTGGGAAGTTAGACTAAAGGAGTTAATAACTAATGGGTGGTTATATGAAGTACATACCAATACTGTAAGGTTTTGTGATTAATATAATTATTCTCTTGGTGGCAGCAAGGTTAGCTTTATTAAAACAAAGCTTTTTGAGAGCAGAGACCTGGCAGGAGCCATTGGAGATTCAAGAAACAGGATAGTGAGATGGCCAACAAGAAGTTATATGTGTAGAACTGAAGCTTAGGCTGGAGATGATGACTTGAAAATTACCTGAATAGAGTTGCTGGTTAACCAGGTGAACTTGGATAATCTTCTCTTCTACACTCTTTTGCTTAGGGAACAACACAGAGTGTAGATGAGAAAATTATCTAAGTTGGCCGTCTCTTCCTGCCATAAAATTAAATTCATCACCTTTCCCCCAAAGAAAACTCTCAAGAGTCAATGGTACCACAATTTTCCTAATCCTACTGGTGTGCCATGGAGCCATCCTTGACACCCACCTTTTTCCCGCCGTCTGCCAATCACTCACTGTCTTGTTGATTCTCCTTTAGCATGTCCTTAAATCTGCCTCTTCTTTTCCATTTTTTAGAACCACTATCCTACTCTAGACCTTCATAACCTCAGGTCTAAACTACCTCAATAGTAAATGATCTCAACACTCTCCCTTCCCTTTTCTACTTCTAATACTTCTACTTTATCCAACTCAAAAAGGTTTCTGATTTCCTGTGCCTAAAATTAAAAAGCCTCAATACCTCAGGCCTCCACCAGGTGCTTTCTACCTATGACTCTAACTTACCTTTTATAGTCTCTGCATCATACAAACTAGTTTTTAACACATCAACTGTGAGCACATCATACTCCACCACCACAGTGTATTCATTTTCCTGCACGCTCCATATTTCTCTAACCTTATCCAGCAAGCAAATCCTTCAAGGCCAGATTCAAACCTTATCTATTCCAAGAATCTTTCCAACTGCCTCAGCTTTTCTTCTTTGCACCCTTACAGTCTTCACCACCTATTTGGTATTAGCATTTTTTTAGGTATATTTCCTTCTTCAACTAGGACCTCTGCCACTTGGGAACAGGAGCCATACCTTTCAAATAATTTGGGGGAAATCCCTAACAGTTCACTGTAGACGGTCACATAGAAAACATTTACTAATATTTAAAAGGAATTTTTTAGAACCTGATCTAAAAGCATACTTGTCATAAACCCTAAAGGATTTTACATTAAGTACTGGCCAAATGCACACAAATGCCCAACTTACACACTGACTTGGCCTGACCAGATTAGTCAGGCTTCTCTGCCCTGAACTCCGGCTAGCCCTAACCTTAAGCAAGCCAATCCAGAACATCCTCTCTCAAGGACTCATCTGAAGTACCAGCTGACCATACACACAAAAACCTCCTGTTAAAACTGCCCTGGTCATGTCATCTGCTAACCTCTACCCACTTGTCCCACTTTCCCACAAATATCCTGCTGGCACTATTCATTTCTACATATAAGAGTAAAGTCCTTTTGGGTTTGATTCTGAGATACCTGCATACCTTGTGGTCATTCTCCTTACTGCAAAAGTCTTTGTGAATAAAGACTCGCCTTACCAAGCAGGAATTTATTTGTATTTGACATCTGTATAGTGAGTGACATGACTTGGATGGGTATTGACCTCACCTATGGACCCATGCCATCGCCACCTCAATAATGACACTTTGTGAGTCATTTAAACTCCTCTCCTGCTCAGAGACTCAGGGATCTTTCCTTGAGTTCAACTCTTTAACCAGTGCTGCAGACATTTTGTCTGTTGCAACATGGCAAGAAGTTACCTTGATATTTTCCAGCAAAGAATTTTTTTCTTTGACTCTCTGAGTAGACAATCACACCCTAACTCTTGAGGGGGAATATTCCCAGCTCTTCTGTGAGGCCTCTTCTAACTTCCCTAACTCCTATAATGGAGATTACACAAGGGAATTTCCTTGGCTCTTCACAAGGGAATAGCCCTTCCCAGCTCCTTTAAATTCTTATGTCTTCATCATCAAAAAATCTACAAACAATAAATGCTGGAGACGGTGTGGAGAAAAGGGAACCCTCTTGCACTGTTGGTGGGAACGTAAATTGATACAGCCACTATGGAGAACAGTATGGAGGGTCCTTAAAAAACTAAAAATAGAACTACCATACGACCCAGCAATCCCACTACTGGGCATATACCCTGAGAAAACCATAATTCAAAAAGAGTCATGTACCACAATGTTCATTGCAGCTCTATTTACAATAGCCAGGGCATGGAAGCAACCTAAGTGTCCACTGACAGATGAATGGATAAAGAAGATGTGGCACATATATACCATGGAATATTACTCAGTCATAAAAAGAAACAAAATTGAGTTATTTGTAGTGAGGTGGATGGACCTAAAGTCTGTCATACAGAGTGAAGTCAGAAAGAGAAAAACAAATACCGTATGCTAACACATATATATGGAATCTAAGAAAAAAAAAGGGTAATGAAGAATCTAGGGGCAAGATGGGAATAAAGACACTGACCTACTAGAGAATGGACTTGAGGACACGGGGAGGGGGAAGGGTAAGCTGGGACAAAGTGAGAGAGTGGCATGAACATATATACACTACCAAATGTAAAATAGGTAGCTAGTGGGAAGCAACCGCATAGCACAGGGAGATCAGCTGGGTGCTTCTGACCACCTAGAGGGGTGGGATAGGGAGGGTGGGAGGCAGACGCAAGAGGGAGGGAATATGAGGATATATGTATAGCTGATATTATACTCTAATAAAGATGTAAAAAAAAAAGAAAAAAAAATTCTTATGCCTTAATTATCTAATCCAACCGGTAACTGTCACTCTATTGAGCGCCCTCCGTCTTCTCCCACTGACCACACGCTTCACCATAACAGCCCTAATTCAGTCCAGTATCTTAAAAAATGGCAAAATTTTACTAAAGACAATTTAGAACTTCAATGTCCTCCTTGGGAAACGGGATCTCCCTAAAACCTCTCCTTTCCCATCACCATCTCTCTTCCTTCCTCCATTTTACCAACCTCAACCTTCCCTTAAATCCTTTATCTATCTTCCTTTAATACCCCAATCTCCTCCACCCCTCTATCCACCCTGTCAGACCTTTCCCTTCTTACTCCAACCCCTCAATTCCCTGTAGTCACTAGCACTTTTTCCCCCCTAGGGATTCACGAGGGGCTCAGGGACCTAAAGTTAAAAATACAAATTGGGGGCTTCCCTGGTGGCGCAGTGGTTGAGAGTCCGCCTGCCGATGCAGGGGACATGGGTTCGTGCCCCGGTCCGGGAAGAACCCACATGCCGCAGAGCGGCTGGGCCCGTGAGCCATGGCCGCTGAGCCTGTGCGTGCGGAGCCTGTGCTCCGCAAAGGGAGAGGCCACAGCAGTGAGAGGCCTGTGTACCGCAAAAAACAAAAACAAAACAAAAAAAAACAAAAAAACTGATTGTGGTGATGGTGGCACAACTCTGTGAATAGACTAAAAACTACTGAACTGTACACGTGACATGGGTGAATTGTATGGTGTGTGAATATCTCAATAAAGTTGTTAAAATAACAACAAAAAGTGCTCACATAAAAAGTATTTCTAAGATTTCCAGAAGTTAAGGAAATTAAAATTCTTAGAAACTAACCCAAATGTTTTAAAAATCCAAGTTAACATACATTTAGGCAAATCTTTGGTATATGAGACCAGTTTAATATTGTTGGTTTAATAAAAACACCTATGTCTTCTGAGTTATGGGCATTAAGTATAACACAAGAATAGGTTTTTATTCTACTTGAATATGTTCTTCCTAAATTTTTACAGGTTTATTGACAGAATAAACTAGCATTACATCTACATTTGTACTTAGTCAAGCTGAATCATTATTCTGACAAACTGTACTTCAAAAGTAATTATATCTTGTAATAAGCCAACTTGTAGTTTCCAAAATCTTTTAGTAACTTAAAACCTTAGACTTATGCTAAGTTAGTCCATGGATATTCATTAAATACCTAGGTCATTTCTAAGTAAGACAGAACACTGAAGCATAAGCATTTCAAGTTTATACAAGTTTTTGCCTCTTATTTTCATGGTACCAAGAAGCCACACAGATTTGAGTCTATCAATGAACATATTCATTTTTGTCACATTGAGAAGTTGTACTATCTGGAAGTGCATGGCTATAAGAAGTTGTAAGATGTATATTCATAAACTCTGCCAGTCTACTACAAAACGTTGGTGTATGACAGACAGTTCACAACTATCCACCTCATAGTTTTCTCTGTAAAATAGTAGTTACTGTAATTATAAGTTATAACCTTGTATGTAAATGAGACTCTAATAGAAATAATGACAGAAAGGAACAACTCTATATGCAGAATGTGTTTTTAAGGGAAAAAAAAAAAAGGTCCTAAAGTAAAATGACTAAGTGCTCCAGAATGAGAAAGAGGAACATGCAGAACAAACCTGAATGGACAGAGAAAGTTATAACAAGTTGATGATAAAAAGAATTTTATTTGTCACGGTCAAAGCCAGCTAAGACCTGACAGGTTTATTTGTAAGATTTTCAGAAAGTGCTTCAGTATCAAACATTATACTTATAAAATTAAAATTTGGTTTTCTACTAAAATGACAAAATTTTCTTGGGTTCTGATCCGCTGTTAATAAAGAGGTTATAAAAGGTTTTTCTTTGCTTTCTGAGTAATCAATCTCCTCAGAAGCCAAAAATTCGGTGTCTTTTCGGAATTTCCTGCACTTGGTGTTAATTTTATCGTGTGTTATCATTTTAAAAAGTCGTCTCACTTTTGAAAGAGCTAAAGTTCTTTCCTATGTTCACTTTTAAAAAAATATTTTTTCGACACTGGTTAAATAGGTTGCCAGGTATTTTTTCTCACTGATCCATGATCCCATTTAATCGAATGTTCAAACCTCCTGACAACTTTTGACATTCTGCCTTTTCAAATTCAAATACTAAATGATGTCTTTTGCACCTACAACTGTCTTTAAAATTTCCCAAAGGGCCCCTGGAAGTTCACAAAGGATTAATTCTTTCACCCTGTAAGAAGAGAGATACTAAAAATAATTGGCTTATTTGATCAATGCTATGATTTGCACGGGAAGCACTGCCCAATCAGAAGAGAGGCTTACCCTCCCTAGATTAAATCAGTATGGGTAAAATGTTAATATGATTATTTCAAAAACTGGATGAAGTTCCTAGAAATTTATCACCAGCCTCAGTGTTCACAATGTGTTTCCATTTCCTGAGTCCCAGTGGTGCTTTGTCTGATATTAGACAACAGTACAGAGTCATCAATTACAATTTTGATTTTTCTCTTTTATGATTTTTTTTAATGTTACCTTGGTCACAATTTCATTTCTCTAATTTGAATACAGTATATTATTGGTAGGCCAGTGAGTGGTTCTCCACCAGTGATTCACTTAACTTACTTATGGAATTTTATTTTACAGATGTTTAGGACTTATTCCAGACTTAACTAAAAATTTTTACTTGATAATCTTGATATATTCTTGATATGCTCTAACTATACGCTTCATGACACATTATATCTCAGGATTACACTATATCTTTAAGTCTTTTTCTGTACAACAGTTATATTCATTTATACTCATAAATCAGATGTAATAACTACTCTTTTTAAAAATAAGGTTAATCATTATGCTTATAGATATCTTGCCTAAAACTTTTCTGGACTGATTTTATTTTGGTTTGCATGCCATAAAAACAACCAAACTTATTCATCAACTGCATTATTTTTTTTTTTTTTAGATTTTTAAATTTTATTTATTTATTTTTGGCTGCGTTGGGTCTTCGTTGCTGTGCACGAGCTTTCTCTAGTTGCGGCAAGCGGGGTCTGCTCTTCGTTGTGGTTCGCGGGCTTCTCATCACGGTGGCTTCCCTTGTTGCAGAGCACGGGTTCTAGGCGCACGGGCTTCAGTAGTTGTGGCTCACAAGCTCAGTGGTTGTGGCTCGCAGGCTCTAGAGTGCAGGCTCAGCAGTCGTGGCACACGGGCTTTGTTGCCCCATGGCATGTGGGATCTTCCCGGTACAGGGCTCGAACCCGTGTCCCCTGCATTGGCAGGCAGATTCTTAACCACTGCGCCACCAGGGAAGCCCAACTGCATTATTTTTTATAACAAACTCTCATCAGATCTTTCACTTTTGAAACTACCCGTATAAGTCATCACCACCATTTTAAGTCTTTTGTCATCTACAGAGTGTTTTTTGTTTTACTTCGATGCTTCCCTGAAAGTGCCTGCAAGTGAGCTACAGGCCAAGTGCTTGTCTTCAACAAAAAAAGGATTGTTGAAAGAGGACTATACCGGTAACTCCTGGGCACAAGCTTCTGATGGCATCACTTAAATAACTTTGAGACTATACCAGTGGACTGAGTCCGGATTCCCAAAAAACTAGTGAAGCGGATGGATTCATGAGACTGTTAACCCAAGATCTAGCAGAACAAGAATTAATCACACAGGACTGAATAAACTGATGAAGGATGATTATGGGTTTTAAAATACTGCTGATGCTTTAATGTCCTATTTTCTGGATATAAGGAATTCGTTTCTCTTTTCTCTTAAGCTATCTATAATTCATTGACAATTTCAGCAGGCTATGCTTTTGTAAACAGAAATAAAAACATTTATCTTTTTCTTCCTAATTCATCCATAATTCAAAAACAAAACTCTTATTTAAATGAGTATTCTTATTTTCATGGCAACATAGTTATTTGTATAGGTTCAATAAAAGTCTGTCCTCCCGGTTGGAAACATTATAATGCAACCAAGGCTTTGACTGGATGTCATATTTGAAAGTCATGTTCACTTAATCTAATACCACCAGTTACTTTTAAGGAGCTGTGATTGATTTTATGGAACAATGCTTACAGTTCCCTTGGGAAAACTAGACTGGTACCTGGCTTACAGTTCCCAGACTTACAGGTAAAGTAAGCAAGGTCAATTCCAGGCAGGCCCAGGAACCCTAGGATATTTTGGGGACCTTAGGAATTTATCCAAATCTACAGGTACTGCAAGTGAAACCCAATGGTGAGTACTTGACTTGGCTTCCTGGCCTCAAGAGGCTTCTAAAAGTTCAAGATTCCTTATAAAAAGTCCCACTGAAGCAGACCTAAAATGCCTACACCTACATAAATAATCAGACCAATCTAATGAGACCAACTTCACAATGACTTTAGCCTACTTTGTTGTGGACTGAATGTCTGTGTCCCCCATAATTCATATGTTGAAACCCTACACTCCCCCTCATGTGAATGTATTAGGAGGTGGGGTCTTTGGGAGGTAATTAGGATTAGATGAGGTCGTAAGGGTAGAGTCCTCATGAATAGGATCAGTACCCTTATAAAAGTCCAGAGAGAGCTTGCTTCCTCTCTCTTCTCTCTGCCCTGTGAGGATACAAAGAGAGGTCAGCAGTCTGCAAACTGGAAGAGGGTCCTCAACAGAATCTGACCATACTGGCACCCTGCTGTTGGGTTACCAGCCTCCAGAACTGCGAGAAATAAATTTCTGTTGTTTATAAGCCATCTAGTCTATAATATTTTTGTTGTAGCAGCCTGAGCTGACTAAAACATATCCCTAAGACTGACAAATTTTCTTTTAAACAACAGCAGGACTGACCAAGTGCTCACAACTACCCTTGCTTATCCACTGACTTGGCTTGACCAAACTTTAGTCGGGCTTTTCTCCTTTCCCACAAGCCCCTAAAGTATGGCTTGCCCTAAATTTAAGCAAGCAGATGCTCTTAGGCTCCCTTAACAGCTCATTCCAAGCCATCAACTGACTGCAGTAAATAAAAAAAACTCCAGTTAAACTATCTTGATCATGCAATCTGCTCACCCTCACCCACTCGGCCCTGCCAGCCCTGCTCACCCTTCTCCATAAAAGAAGAGTCTTTTTGTGTTTTATTTTGAGATGCCTGCAGATCCTACAGAAGAGCATTCTCCCTTTTGCAATAATCCTTTTGAGTAAAGTCTCTCCTTACCTAAATCTGGACTAGTTTTTATTTTATAGTAATATGACAAACCACCTACGTGCAAACTCCAAAATTACAATGTTATTTATTTTCCCTTATCCAAAGTGATTGGTATCATTTTCAAAACCATATTAAGGTCCAGATGAAATCAGATGCATACAGAAAGCACCGCATGTAAAATTACTGTCCAGAGCACAAGCAATCTGGCCTTAGGTCAGTCATGCGTCTTTCTCGTGTCAATTAATAATTTAAATTTTCACTTTTTTTTTTTTTGCCTAAAAATATGATTTCACTTCACATCCCCAAGTTCCTGGCCCTTCCAAGCAAGGTATCACAGAAACAAAAATTAGCAAGTTACATTATAGCTAATAGGATCACAGCATTGAAGTACCTGTAATGTTCACCAAATTGAGCCCAGGTACATTTCAGTATTTTCCAGTCTCACATCTGCATGACTTTTTTGTGAGGACAGTCACTGCCACAAATAACACAAACAGCTTGAGAAACAAAAGCATGTGCTAATAATACCAAATAACAGTTTTCCTTGTATTTATGATGAATTATATTTTAAATGAATAATCTCAAAGGCAAATATCCTATGCTTTAGGTTGCCTAGTCCATGTATCTGACTGAATTTCAAAGTTATTCACATGGAGCAGAGTTCTATTCATTCAGAGGAGGTCCTTTTACAGAAGATATGTAAAAGACTCTCATACAAAGACTGAAATATACAATGCAGGCACTCGGTATAGCATTTACCCATCCTACAGGGAGAAGTCCATCAACTGATTTTAATTATTATAAACAAATACAATAGAATTCTCAATTAGACAATATTTTGATAAAATTATTTTGCCCATAAGTATGGGCAACTTGTAAATAAGTAAATAAGTATTATAATCAATCGAACTATTTATTCTCTAGCTTATTTACAATAATCACCTACCAGTGTTCAAGTTGCAATCCTTTAGAAGGTAAAATAAATTTAGTAGATAGTGGCCATCTTGTTTATATAAAACAAAATAGAAAATATCAAAAGTAAAAGTATTTCATGGAGTTTGTTCCAGTTGCAAAAGAATCAAGTTCAAAAACCACTGGTTTAAAACTACTGACTAAAACAGTGCCCAGAATATATATGTTTTACTCGTCTTTCCTGTGCATTAACATTTCTTTTAAATTAGCCATCTTGACAATAGTGACCATTTACTCAAAGTCCACAGACTGTGCACTGTGCTATCCCTTTGCAAACACTTCATCAGTTCTCACAGAAATCTTGGAAGGTATAATACCCATCTAATAGTAGAAGAAATAGTAGAAGAAACTAAAGCTAAGTAACTTGTCCAAGGCTATATAAAGTGGTGGAAGACGAACCTGATTTGTCAACAAAGCCCATACCTTTCTGCTACAGTGCCCCTCTTTATCATCTTCTCTGAATATCAACTTGCAATAAAATGTCCATGATGAAAATGAATTTTCTCAGAGTATTTACCCATGGCCTAAGCAGAACTATAACCTGTATTACTTGTTTTTCCAATATATTCAATTTATAAATTCACATAAAATATTTTCCATTTATATACTCCTTCACAGAATCTTCTTTGATATTCAAAAAAGACAAACCTTTCTGATAGTCAAAGCGTATATAACTTATACAGAAAAGCATTTCAGTTCAGCAAATGGAAAAACCTCCAATTAAAGAAAAGAAAAATTCTCTGAAAAACTTAACCATGGGAAATCACTGTTAGGCCTGATGATAACAAGGAGCTGAAACCCTGAAGTTTCATAACCAGTCAAATTATTTCCTAGTCAGATGAGCAAATCTAAAGCCAAGTAAGTAAGAAGGGATTAAAGTATCAGATTCAACTATATGAAATTATCGTCAAATATCAATTCACATGACTCAACCTAACGCTTAAAGGGTTACCTGGTCCAGGTTCTCTCTACGTGTGTTGCTTGGAACAAAGGTTCAGCACAATGTTAAAAGGATTTACAGAAAAATTCATTGTCTACTTTGGGAAACAGTGGATTAAACAAAGTTAAAACTGGTCTCTACCTCAGAACCTCTCAAAGCCCTTAGTGTGTTAATATGAAGTGAGAACCTCCAAAAGGAAGATTCATTATCCTAACGAAGGTGTACAGAGATTAGGTAACTTATCCAAGGTCACACAGCTAGCAAATGACAAACTTAGAATAAGAATCGAATTCTCCTGATTCCCACACCAAAATTCATTCTATCTTCCCAAGACTTCGTTACACCTGATACTAAACAATTTCCCAAGGACCACTCCTATAAAAATGTAAGATGGGAAACACTAGTGGCTTGTGCTGACAGTATTTACCAACACCCACCAAAACAAATAACAACAAAAGGTAAGTAACAAAACATTCTTATAAAACAACAAAGCCTTCTCAAATACTAAGCTAGACATAGTATTTACGGATTATACACACTACGGTATTCCAAAACTTATATTCTTATAAAAAATATTTCCTCTAAGAAATCAGAGCTATAATCTTTTCTAACCAGCACCTGGATGGAAGTAAGGATGGCAACCTAGGTCGTGAGGTCCATGAGAGCAGGGCCCGTGGCGATTTTGCTCACCAATATACCATCAGAGCCTGATATATAGTAGGTATACCATACTTAAATGCTGAAAGAATGGACAATAAATCCCTGCTCTAACATTAATTAGCTGTAGGATCTTGATCATGCTATAATCTCTCTGAATCTGCGTTTCCCCACTTGCAAATGAAATGGTTAGACCAGAAGGATCAAGATCTCTTCTATCTTTAAGAATCTGTGAATCTCATACGAATTAAATCTCAAATCCCCAGCATTTGAGGATACGTCCACAATCAAAAATTATAACAAAAAATAACATTTGCAAATCACCTGATATTCAGTACTTCATTTAATATACCCAACAAATTTGCAAATTAGCTTGGTATTACTACCCACATTTTACAAGTAAAGAAACTGGGGCCCAGAGAAACTCACTGACTAGACTAGAATCATGAAGTTATTAAGTAGTGAAGCACGGACTTTAAACCGAAGATTTTGGTGTCGAAATTCCCAAATCTTTCCATTACACCTTGTCCTCTGATGACAGGGACAGGGATGCAGCCCAGATAACAACAGCATTTTTCCCTGCCTTTCAGCTACTGATTTAACAGGGCCAGAGGACAAAAGGTCTCCCAAACTCTCCCATCATCCCATCTTCCCAAAGTTAAAAGTTCCAACTCTTCTGTGAAGAAAAATTATCTTAATGCAACAAATTAATCACATTTCTCCCTGGAGTCCAAGGTTATCTAATATTGCCATTTTAACAGAAGATGACATTATCACGGAATGAAAAGAATCTAAATTATGAATAAAAATCTTTCACACTGAAAGACAGTTTTAGTTCAAATATATACTCACAGTTAAGTACACTGAATTCAAAGACCACCTCATACTACATTTAAAATTAAAGCTTCACTTTTGGAAACTTTGCTTGCTAGTGGAAATGAGGCAATTTAAACTATTAACTCTTTTAGGTCTTCTTACACAATGTCATACTTCACAATATTACTTCAAGTACAACTTCTCTTAATTCCAATAATGAATAGGCTCAAACGTGGTGTTAAACAAGTGGCATTTACATCATAACCTTCCCTTCCAAGAAACACAATTGGGCAACCAGAAACATCCCGGTTTATGGATTTCAACTTCTCAAAGACTTTAACCCATCAGCTGACTCTCCTATTTGTTAACTTTATTAATCTCCTGTCTTAAAATACATACATATTTTATGGCAAATGTAATTGTTTTGCACAGCTACAGCAAGATCCCCTTTGGACAGGGAGTATACTTATTAGACCTCTCAAGTACATAGCGCTGCATTAACTTCTCTGCCATGAAAATGACATGGGCACTAGCTTTCTGGAGTTTACACGTGGAAATAGTTCAGGATATGCTTACAGTGAGTCGTAATTAAGTAAAAGATACAACAGGCAGACGGAATAATCCTGAAGCGTAACTAAAGAAAAAAAATTCCTCCTCCAAAACAATGCCAATCACTCTCATCTAAAATAAATATATACTCAAAAATGGCATATCTGGCTCATTTATAGCACAAGACTATTAGTTTCTATCGTGTTCTGGAAACCTCAGTAAGTTTGCACACTTAACAAAAGTTTAGCCTGTTAAATTAATAGCTAAAAATCTCCTTAGACCCAAGAGGTGACGTACCTGAAAAAAAACTGACCGTGAACACAAGCGAGAGTTTTAACAAAACCAAAGCTACAAGTCATTGCATCAATCGGCACTTAAATTCCTCTGCTGGTAAATGCCCCATAGCATCAGAGTCATCACCACTTCCCCACTGGTAAGTTTGAGAAGAGCTGTTGAAATCTTGCGGGCCAGTGAAAAACCTCAGTGAACTGTCACAAAATAAAAGTCACAGCGTATGTGACAGCTTTGCAGGCCAATTCAAAAACAAAAACAAAAACCCACAGGACCATCGAATTTACGCGATTCTCGGGGCAAATTATCTAGAATACCCTATGTTATTTACCAAAGTGCCAAGCAGTCCCCAGGAGAGCGCAGCAGATGATAACTTAGGTCCCAGGACAGGCTCCTCTCCACCAAGGATGACTCTCCTACTTGGTGCCAACTGTGCACTTGCATGCTCCGAAAATAGGGGCAAGTCCTGAATGCCAGGAGTTGCAAGGGCAACGTTTCTATTTTATTATGGCCTGAAGCCCGGGCGATTCCCAAGGCTGAACCTCTCGACCTTTAACCTCGGAGTCACTTTCCAACTGTGCTCTCACCCACGATCATTATATCCCCAACGGAAACCAGTTATTAGTTGCAACAAGGCCTGGAAAAATAGTAAGGGAGCTCTCAAAGTTCCCAGGACCGACATGGAAAAGGCGGGGGCTTCGAGGGTGAAAGCCCAACGTGGAAGCATCTTGGGCTCCACCGTTCCGAGAGCCAAAATCCAGACAAAGCCCCTCGTCCCCGGTGACTCCAGGCAGAAAGAGACACACCGACCCTCAGTCACTCGGACAGAATGGGGCTCCGGGGGGTCGGGGTGTCACCCGGTCAGGGAGGCCGGACGGAGGCTCCGCTCGGCCCCGACGAGGTGGGCAAAGCGAGGCGGGGGCTGCAGCGTGGCCGGGCGGAGCACGCAGCCCCTTCTCCCGGGCCCCTCTCTCCCTCCTTCCCCACGACCAGGCCTCTCCCGGCTCCTCTTTCCCTGCTTCGCTTCCCTCCCTCCCCTCCCCCCCCCGACACCGCAGAACGAGGCCCCCTCCCCCCCAAAGCCCACCAACTTCCCCATTCCCCCGCTTCTCCCCACCTCTCAGGAGCACGCAGAAACTGCAGGCCAGGAGGCTCCTCAGGACGGCCCCCATCTTCCCTTCTCGCGTTCGCTTCTCTCACCGGCGAGGGGCGGCCCGAAGAGGGGGAGGCGAGGAGCCGGGGCGGCCGCCGCAGCGGCAGGTCTGCACGCTCATGCTTCCCAGCTTTCCCGAGAGAGAAGAAAGAAAGGGGCCCGTCAAGGCTCCGCGCGCGCCGCCGCCACCGCTGCCGCCCTCTCTATCGCGCCGCTCCGCCCGGGGCTCGCGCGACGCCAGCGTCTGCTTCCATGCCGCCGCCTCCTCCCCCGGCGCCCCGCTTCCCCCGCGCAGCTCCTCATTCAGCCTCTTCCTCTCACGCAGCGGCGCAGGGATATACCTCCCGCCGCCTGCACGAGTCGCCGCCGAGGTCTCCCTGCGCGCAGGCGAGCCCCCTCCCTCGGCGCCGCCTCCCGGGCACTCCAGAAAAGGAGAGGGGGCCGTGCGCACGGCCTCGGCAGGGAGACCCCAGGAGACCTGCGGGGCGAGCAGAGGCGGGCGGGAGGGGAAAGGCCGCCCGGCGGCGCATTCCAATGGGATTCTTTCCCGGGCCGGCCCCTTCGGCCCTCCCCGCGGAGGGCGTGAAGCGACGTCGAACAACATCGGAGACGGCGTGGTCGGGACTACTTTCTGCGGCTCGGCCCGACCGCCGCCTGAGCGGGTCTTTGTGCGGCCGCTGCCGGCCGAGCCAGGTGGGGCTCCCGGGCCTTGCCGGCCGCCACCTGGGCCGGGGCGGCGGGGGGCGGCGGGGGGCGGCGGGGGGCGGCGGGGGGCGGCGGGGGGCGGCGGGGGGCGGCGGGGGGCCGGCGGGCCGGGGCCGGCGAAGCCGCAGGTCCACGCTCGGGGAGCCTCGCGGGTCCCAACGCGGGTGATGAGCTTAGTCCCAAGGTTGGAAATTGGTTTCAGCATCTATTTTTTTTAAGGCAAATAAAAATTAATGCTGCGTCCACCGACTTTCAACGTAGATATGGTTTGAACACCAGAAGGGTGTTCAAACGCCAACACAAAACGGAGATTTTTTAATTTTTTCTCCTGGTTTCCCAGAACTACAGATTGACCCCTCAATTAAGTCCAACAAGGACTAAAGATTTCTAAACTGGCAGATAAAATTCCAAGATAAATGCGTCAGCACCTAAGACAGAGCAAAGGGACAATCGGTCAGAACTGTCTTCGGGATTTTACAAACGCGTTTAATGATGAATGTTGGGCATGTTTTGACTATCCGTCTTCAGCTTGAGGAAAGGATTCATCGGAATCTCAGACTGATTTTGTTCAGCCTCTGCTGGCTGCTCTCCGTGCACTGGGCATTCAGGAGTAACAACCCACACGCCCCTGGAATCACATGGCAGCTTCAGTGCGGGGTGAAGCGGGAGGTGGGGAGGGAGGAGGGCAAGCCACCAAGAGTTACCGTAAAGGAGCCATTAGGTGCAATCTGCCCAGCTGTCACATGCCCTTACGTGGGGTCAGATGGGTGCGGAGCTGGAGCTACTCCCGCATTGGTACTGGTATCTTAGTAATGTTGGAGTTCACCAAGTGCTGAGCACACATGATCAGATTTGACACTCACAGCTACCCTGGGGTAAGGCAGGTTGTGTCACTTAGTATCCTTAGTGCAGAGAGGAAGATGAGAAGCTGAGGAGTTCAATGACTTACCCAAGGCCACCCAGGTAGAGCATAGCAGGTCGGAACCCAACCCAGGTCTTCCGACTGCAGAGGCTCTGCTCCTTCCGAGAAATGCACACGGAACCAAGGCGATAGGTGTCTGTAAGCAGAAGGGCAGAAAGAGCTAAATCACTTTCTCCTAAACTCACCTGTGAAAGTCTGACCATCACTGATTTAAATTACCTTCTTCCAAGAAACATGTCAGGACTCTGCAAGTTTTGTATTCTGTCCTCCTCAAAACAGGTAACTGAGAACCAGGTTTTCAGCAGTAGCCTAGAGAATATTACCTCGAAGCTGTGAGGCTGTGGAGACAACACGATGTAATGGGAAGGCATGAGCTTTGGAATAAGACCGGTAGGCTCCAAAACCCTGCCAGTTACTAGATGTGTAACTTTGGGCGTGATATTTAAGTGCACTGCACCTCAGTTTTCTCATCTGTAAAATGGGGATAATACCTCCTTCAGGTTTGTGGTAGGAACTAAATTTTAAAATATATACAAACTTCTCACTATATAATAGGTGCTCAATAAATAACCATTTCCTTTCCCAACTGCTGCAAGGTGAATGGTGTCATAGTAACTTGGAATCCTTCGAAGAGAATGGAAAAGAGGGGAAAAAATTCATGCTCAAAATGTTTATTCCAGGATTATTTCTAGTTGGAGGTAGATAACTGTGAAGCCAATAAAAATTAATCTTCAGGACTCCCCCCACCCCGACTTTCACAGGCCCCTTCCAAAGCCTGGGGAGGGGCCCTAACAATGTGTTCACATGGTTCTATTTGCAAAAATAAGATAATTTTGTATCCTTTTTCTGAAACCATGACTCAAAATTGTGTAAATTTCAAGTTCCACAAAACCTGGATCTGTTTCTATTTATAATAGAAAACTGGGTATAACCTAAGCCGCTTTTAGGCTATCAACCGAAGCAGGGAAATGAGATATGCAATCCTGGAAAAATGATAATTTGGAGGACTATGAAACAGTGTCGGAAATGCTTACAGTTCATTAAGCTTAAAAACATATAAACGTGCATGTACATTTTAATTACAGCTATGTAAAATATAAATATATATACATGTATAAACAAAAACACACACACACACATATATATATATATATATATATATCGCATATTTGAGAAAAGACCGAAAGTAAATACACTAAAACAGGGATTAGGATGGTGAAATAATATGAGAATATGAGATTTACTTCAGTTTTCTGTCCTTAAATTTCCTTTAATGTATTATATATTTTTTGCAATTTCTTTAAAGGTACTTATGTGAAAATCTATAGCTTAAGCTTAAGCTCAGCCAGGAGGCTGTTCTTACTACTTAATAATTTGTTTCACGTGCATTCAAGCGCCTGTTAAAAATACTCAGTGCCAGTCCCGGTGTAAAGTGCTGAGTACGCAAAGATGAGATTAATCATATAATCCCTCCCCTCTAGAAGCTTACAACCTGGTTTGGAAACTCTAATTAATAAAACAAATAAAATGTTAAAATTGCTGTAGTGCATGTTTGTGCCATATCAACAAGGAATTCAAGTACAGAAGCACTTAAGTCTGCCTGAACAATTTAAAGAAGGGAAAATAACCCTACAGCTGAGTCTTGAAATTTAAGTCGGAGTTTGTCAGGCCAACACGAGTGACAAGGAATTCCAGGCAGAAGGGGAGCAGGTGCAAAGGCACTGAATTATTAGAGAGAGAGCTTGGCATGTTGGGGATTTGAAAGTAGATCCATATATCTGAAGCACAGGGCGCTTTCAGAGAATATCGGGAAATGAGGCAAGACCGTTAAGTAGGTATTGGATAATAAAGAGCTTTTTAAGTCATGCTAAGAAGTTTAGATTTTCACCTCTTGACAATGGACGTTGAAGGATTTTTCTCATGGAGAGAACTGATTTGCATGTTAAATAATTTCTCTGGCAACAGTGTGAATAAGAGAATGGAGGCAAAGCAAAAAGTAGGAACACCAGTGAGGAAGTTATTTTTAGTCTATGAAAGAGATGGTCAGGACAGCAGCACTGGGGATTGAAAAAAGATGGTGGATTTCAGGAATATGAGATAGAAACAGCAGGATGTGGTAACCTAACAGATGTGAATTTGGAGAGAGAGACAGAAGTAGTCTATGATGAATTTCCAGGTTTCTAAAATATGCACCCCAGTGAATGGGAGTCTCATTTACTAAGAAAAAAATGCATAAAGAGCATTCCAAGAGGGACAGATGATAAGTTCAACAATGGGTCTTTTGTATTGGCGGGGTCTGTAAAACACCAAGCTGCTGCTATCCAGGAGACCGTTTTGTTTGATTGTTTTTTGTTTTTTTAATTTCTATTGGAGTATAGTTGATTTACAATATTGTGTTAGTTTCTGCTGTACAGCAAAATGAATCAGTTATACATATACATATATCCACTCTTTTTTAGATTCTTTTCCCATATAGGCCATTACAGAGTACTGTAGAGTTCCCTGTGCTATAGAGTAGGTCCTTATTAGTTATCTAGTTTATATATAGGAGTGTGTATATGTCAATCCCAATCTCCCAATTTATCCCTCCCCCCCTTTCCCCTTGGTAACCGTAAGTTTGTTTTCTATATCTGTGACTCTATTTCTGTTTCGTAGATAAGTTCATTTGTACCCTTTCTTTAGATTCCACATATAAGCAATGTCATATGATATGTCTTTCTCTGACTTACTTCACTCAGTATGACAATTACTAGGTCCATCCATGTTGCTGCAAATGGCATTATTTTGTTCTTTTTGACGGCTGAGTAATATTCCACTGTATATATGTGCCACATCTTCTTTATCCATTCATCTGTCAATGGACATTTAGGTTGCTTCCATGTCTTGGCTATTGTAAATAGTGCTGCAGTGAACATTGGGGTGCATGTATCTTTTCGAATTATGGTTTTCTCTGGATATGTGCCCAGGAATGGGATTGCAGGATCATATAGTAGCTCTATTTTTAGTTTTATAAGGAACCTCCATACTGTTCTCCATAGCGGCTGCACCAATTTACATTCCCACCAACAGTGTAGGAGGGTTCCCTTTTCTCCACACCCTCCAGGAGACCATTTTGACATAGAAGTTTGGACTCAGGAGAGGAATGGAAAACACAGTCATCAGTGATGATTGTGGAGCTTCTACACCACACAATCCAGGGGACATACTGTAGAATATTAAATAGTGATTGAACAGTTATTAGCACAATTTTCTGGATGACGATAGTAAGGCATCTTCAGGAAGGGAAATCCTTTTTTCAATTCAGGTGAAGTCACCTTGGGGTCACCTCACTGGCAGGCTGAGGGTAGAGATGATAGTTGAAACCATAAACCTGCCTAAGGAGAGAACAAAACATTTAGTGTGACTAGAAAAGTGAGCCATGGCAGAACCATGTGGTATACAAGAATCTAGGAATAAACAGAAGAGAGGCTAGGGAAAGAGACAAAGAGAGGTGAGTGGAAAACTGGCTGAGAGTGCTGCCAGGAGAGAAGGTGCGTCAATGATGGCAAATACAGGGACTTCCCTGGTGGTCCAGTGGTTAAGACTTCACCTTCCAATGCAGGGGGTGCGGGTTCTATCCCCGATCTGAGAGCTAAGATCCCACATGCCTCTCGGCCAAAAAAACAAAACATAGAACAGAAGCAATATTGTAACAAATTCAATAAAGACTTTTAAAATGGTCCACATCAATAATAATAATAATAATAGCAAAATGCAGTCGGCCTTCTGTATCCGCGGTTCCACATCCACAGATTCAACCAACCCCGTATCGGATGGAGGATGCAGAACCTGCGGTCACGAAGGGCTGACAGTACTACACCACTTTATATAAGGGACTTAAGCATCCCCATATTTTGGCAACCGAGGGATCCTAGAATCCACCCTTGAGGGCCGACTATACAGTGTACTGTGAAGTCTGCTAAGAGAAGCACCGAAAAGAGGCCATAGTGACATATAACTTCCCAAAAGGTCATTGATGGGAACATACATTATGCCAACATTTTAGGAAAGCAATCTGGGAGTAAAATACACACACCTTTTAAACTAGAGTCCCACTTCTTGGAATTTATCGGCACAAAGAAAAGTTTATAGAGATACGCATATATAGATATTTACTATAACATTGTATGTAATAGAAAACAAACAAAACAAAACAACAAGCCTATAAAAAATGGCGGTTTTATGTGATTCAACCTAGGCCAAAGAACCCAAATGCACTTCAGTAGGGAATAGTTGAATCAACAACAGTGTATCCTTATTGTGGAATACTATACAGCTGTCAGAAAGAATTCTATAGGTTTATATCTATTGGTTTGAAAGTGCAGCTGTGATATATGGTTAATTGAAGAGCAGGTTAGAGAATAGAATGCTCAATGTGATGGAATTTTTGTTTAGAAGAAAAGAAGGAATGAAGGGAGGGTGAAAGAGAGAGAAGAGAGAGACAGAAATCGTATGTAGTTGCATATGTTTGTTTTAGATTTAGATGGACAAAGCAAAAAGTATGGATGGTAAACATGAAATTGTTAAGAGTGAACATTCAGGGACTTCCCTGGTGATCCAGTAGTTAAGACTCTGCGCTCCCAATGCAAGGGGGCCCAGGTTCGATCCCTGGTCAGGGAACTAGATCCCGCATGCCGGAGCTAAGACTCAGTGCAGCCAAATAAATAAATAAATGTTTTTTTTTTTTTTAAAAAGAGTGGACATTCAGAGGTGTGTACTTAGCAGAGGTAATGGGAACTTAATTCTACTTTTGACACTTTACTATTTGAGATGCTTGAGGATCCTTACTTTTTTAATTCAAATGCCTGTTTTTTAAAAAAATCACTAATAAACTTAAAGTGAACAAAATAGTCATTGATGACTTTAGCCAAGGCAATTTCAGTGAGTTATGAGAGCCAAAGCAAGAGTGAAGTGAATTGAGAAATGAATAGGAAACAGGGAGGGAGGCCAGTGGTTTTCCCAGAATTTTGTTGTTAAAGGCAAGAGAGCAATTGGGTGGCTAGAAAGGAATTTGGAGATGGAGGAATTTAGGGGTTGACATGGTTAGGGTTGATTGGTTACTTTGTTTTTCAGTTTGAGAGGAACACAGTCACATTTATAACCTGAAGTGGGTGATCCAATAAAGAAGGAGGAAAAAGGAGTGAATTGGAGGCTTCCCAGAAGATCTGGAACCTGGCAGGGTGCATGAGTCTTGGATGGGAGGAGGAGGGAGAGGGAGACGGGAAGGGAGAGGAGGGGGAGCTGCCATTTCTGGGCGAGAGGAGAATGAGTGTGCCTCTCTAGGGCTGCTGAAGTTCCAGCTCCCTTTCTCCCACTCCCATTTTCTACAGACTTCTTCCAGAGGCCCTAGGAGGGACCCTGGCAATGATTTAACGTGGTCATGTGTTTTTACAAAATTTGCAAAAGTAAGGTATTTTTTTGTATTCATTTTTTATTAAAGTTCCCCCTTCTCGAATTGAATCTGCTCAGGCACCACAAAACCAAACCTTCCCCTGGTAGCTGTTAATAGGTTTGGGGGAGAGGGGATAGGGGAGGCCAAAACGGAAAGAAATTTATGTTTGTTTGCCTTTATTTTATTAATAAACAAAAATCAAAGTTAGTCTGTTCAGAGTGAAGTAAGAAAGAATACAGTGGGGGCTTCAGGAAAGTGATGAAAATTTGGAAAAGCTGCTGAAGGAATGGAGGAGGGAGCTGACAAAGAATTCCCCAAATCAGAGAGGGTCCTGCTGCAACTGGTTACCATAAATTTGGTGGGTACCATGAACGGTGGCCTTCTTGCCTCTATTTTCCCATCACAGAATGGAAATAATATTTGTTCCCAGCTACAGCATGAGAGTATTGCAGGGGATGCATAAGAAGAATTCATTATAATTTGAAAAGAATTATACTTTGTTTCTAGTAATAGTTTTTCTTATTTCAACGTCAGCTATATAAACCCCCAGTAAAACTAATAAAATTAAAACAGGAACCATAAATACTTAGCCCCTGCAGGAGGACAGGACATCTGCAGTAGAGGGTACCCTGCCATAGGGAACCAGGGCCAGAGCAGAGAGGAGGGTGTCCAAGCCAGGGAGGGGATGATGGTGGAGTTAGAATATTGGTTACATACAGAGGAATCGATCAAGTAAGTAAACACATTAAGGATAGTGGACGCTGGGTTTCTAACTGTTGGAGGAGGAGTTACAAATACAAGGGAGCTGTACTGGTGCCCAAGTCAATGAAAATGGTGGACTAGTTCTGTTAGGGTCCTGTCTCTTCCCAGACACACTGAAAAAACCTGGCAGAAACTGTCAGAATCAACTTTATCAGAACTCTAGAAGATAGTCTAGGGTTTACAGCAACCAAGCAAATGCTTTATCAGGAGGAGGGCCACTGAAACATGGTGGAGGAGGTTTGTCACGTTTGACCTTACCCTTGCCCAGCCTTGCCTCCCTGGGGCAGGAGCATTCTAGAAAACAGCAGCCAGTGATCCCAGAGTGGGTTCCTTGATCTGGAGACAGCAGAGGGGACCTTGTTCCCAGGGACTTGTGTTTTTATGTTTTGGCCTGTTTGGGGGCTCCCTGAAGGACTGAAGCAAGGGGTTTGCCTTTGTATCACCCAACTCAGGACCCTCTAAGAGTGCAGAAGTGGCTGTCTGGAGGAGATTCTTCAAAAACGTGGAAAGGCAGTTGGGACAAACCACAGACATGTAGAAACCTGGGAGGAAAAGCTGAGGATTGATACACGTAGGAAATAAGGTTTGGAAAAGCTCCTGTGCATTCAGGGGAATCGAGAAAGCTATGCACATGCTCAGGGCAGGACACATCCTCAGAAAAGACCTGAAAAGACCATACGCTTTCACCTCTGGCTGATCTCCAGCCTTAGCACAAGCAGGAGTGAAGGCTAAAGCCAAGTGATAAACGGCCTAAGCACTGAAGCATTGGCGGCAACACACAGAGAGACTACAGAGAGTTCAGAGACTACACAAGACAAAGAATATGATCTTGGGCTTCCCTGGTGGCACAGTAGTTGAGAGTCCGCCTGCCAATGCAGGGGACCAGGTTCGTGCCCCGGTCCGGGAAGATCCCACATGCCGCGGAGCGGCTGCGCCCATGAGCCACGGCCGCTGAGCCTGCGCGTCCAGAGCCTGTGCTCCGCAATGGGAGAGGCCACAACAGTGAGAGGCCCGCGAACCGCAAAAAAAAAAAAAAAAAAGAATATGATCTTTAACAAAAGTAGTTTAGGAAAGTCACTAAACAAACAACTACAGCCCACAGCAACCAACAACAACAAATCCTGGGAAAGAGGAGAATTTGATTTCCAAAGTTACCTCATACCTCATTTTTTTTTATTTTTTATTTATTTAATTTATTATTTTTTTTATGTGGTACGTGGGCCTCTCACCATTGTGGCCTCTCCCGTTGTGGAGCACAGGCTCCGGACGCGCAGGCTCAGCGGCCATGGCTCACGGGCCCAGCTGCTCCGCGGCATATGGGATCTTCCCGGACCGGGGCACGAACCCATGTCCCCAGCATCGGCAGGCGAACTCTCAACCACTGCGCCACCAGGGAAGCCCCTTACCTCATATTTTAAATGTCCGTTTTTCAACAAAAAAATCATGAGGCATATAAAGAAACAAGAAAGCATGGCCTATTTACAGGGGAAAATAAAGAAATTAACAGAAACTATCTTTGAGGAAGCATAGGCATTGGACTTACTGGACAAAGACATATATTCAAGAGCTAAAGGAAACCATGGACAAAAGGTTAAAGGAAGCCAGGAGAACAATGCCTCAACCAATACAGCATGTCAATAAAGAGAGAAAAATTATTTAAAAAGGAACCAAATAAAAATTCTCAAGCTAAAACTACAACAACTGAAATGAAAATTTCACTAGGAGAATTCAGCAGCAGATATGAGCAGGCAGAAGAATCACTGAATTTGAAGATAGGTCAATCGAAATTATCAAGTCTGAGGAGCAGAAAGAAAACAACATGAAGAAAAATGAACAGAGACTATGAGACCTGTGGGACACCATTAAGTGTACCAACGTACACATAATGTGAGTCCCAGGAGGAGAGGAGAGAGTGAGGAAGAGGCAAAATATCTAAAGAAATAATAATCCAAAGCTTCTTGTGTTTGTTAAAATATATAAATCTACACATCCGAGAAGCTTAACAATTACAAAGAGTTACAAACACAGAAATAGAGAAAACTAGAATGGACCCTCTGATGCTGTATTAGTATTGAATATATTGTTATGAACTCACGGTTCTCAATATATGTGGATAGATATAGAAATAAACATGGCTGTGTGTGTGTGCGTGTGTGTGTATTCCCTAGCTCTGTCCAACAAGCAGATGTATTAGTTCATGTCTACTGAGAAGCAGTCACCAAGACAGGATTAGATGTGTAAGAGATTTATAGGGGAGATGGGAGAGACACAACGCAATGTCATGTGTGATTCTGAACCATATCTTGTTGCTAGAAAACATTTTATTGAGACAACTGGCAAAACTTGAGTGGAACCTGAGGATTAGACAGTCATGTATCAACGTTAATTTTCTGATTTTAATGGTTGCATCGTGATTAAGTAGGAAAGAAGTCTTAGTCATAGGAAATAACACTAAAAAGTATTTGGGGATGATGGGGCATCAGATCCATATTTTCTCTCAAACGGTTAAGGACAAAACGTTCTTTGCACTGTACTGAACTTTTTGTACAAAAAACTTTTTGAATGTTTCAAAATAAAAAAGAAAGAAGAGTACTTATGCTATTTGAAAGATAAATGTGTTATAAATATAAGGTTTTATTATTTAAATCCAAAGAGCTCTTTAACATTTTTTAACGTGATGAGTAACTACCTTCTTACTTTTCTCCTCATCCAAGATGACTGCAATTCATTTACAAGACTGAATAGAATCTCAACATTTAAATACCTAATCGCTTTCTTTCATCTTTGGCACAGATGAACTGGATTTCCCCACACGTATGAGTCACCTGATAACAAATTTCCCAGCTTAAATAGGTTTAAAATTGCACAATTAGTAAAGCTGCATTATGAATTGTGTCTCAGATTCAAGGATTTATAGTAACAATATGTCTTTAGCATTCAAGTTCTTTCTCAACATACACATTTTTCTTTCACGCTGTAAAAAGTTCTTCTGTTGCTGAAAAGTCTTTTTCTCCACCTATTACGGAATGAAGCCCCTCTCCCTCTCCTGGCTCCCAGAAAATCAGACAGCTTGATGTGCTTTTCGCTTTAATCTGAATTGTAAAACACTGCATTCTTTCAGTTTTCCCACAAAATGAAGAGAAAGAAGTATGCACTTGCTATCTGGGGGGTATATGTCTAGGTAAATAAAACATGGTCCCAACCTCTTCCCAGCCTCCGTGCCACTTCTGAGAGTGAGAATGGGGAGGAATTCTGCCATCAGGGAAGAAGAAATTCTCCTTCACCATGGTTAGAATCTATTCAATTTGGAGGCATAGGAGTCAGAGTTTTCCGTTGGAGATAAAGAGAAAAACAATCAGTCCTACCCTAATTTGCTGTATCTGAAACTGTTTAAGCAGATTCCTGAATTAGTGATCCTCAATAGTGGGGAAAGGGGGTAGATTCTGCCCCCTCCCCCAAAGTTTTAGCACTGCCTAGTGACATTGTAGGTTGTCAAAACTAGGGGTGGGAGGTGCTACTGGCATTTCGTGGGTGGAGGCCAGGGACGTTGCTAAACGTCCTACAATCACAGGACAGTCTCCACAACAAAGGATTTTTAGTGCCAGGATTGAGAAACCCTGCCCAAGATGAATACAGAAAAGACGAGGGAGGGAAAAAATACCAAGAAACACAAACACTGAACACAATTAAAAACTAATATTCAAACTATGAATTGCACACAGATTTATAATGACACGGATTTTTTAGGGATTAAGTTCCTATTTTGTGACCTTTCAGGATATTGCTGAGAGGCAGTTAAAGCCCTTTTGAGTTTCCCCATGACTATCTTTTTATCAATTCATTTGCCAAGGATTTCTTGAGCACCTAGAGTGTGTCAGATGCTGAGAACACAAAGATGGATGACTCTCTCTCTTCCCTGGAGGAGCTAAGAGATTTTAGTGGTTGAAATATCTTTAAGTAAAAAAATTATAATACAAATGGCAAGAGCGAAAATAGCAAGTAACAGATTTATCGAGTACCTTCTCTAAGCCAAGCACATCTGCTTATCTTGAGTAATTCTCATACCAGCTCTCTCCAGTGAGTATTATTCCCATTTCACAAAGACGAAAGCATGAAATTAATAACAAGACCTAACAAGTATGTGTCAGGCGCTATTCTTCGTGTCTTTTACATATGAGCTCACGTTATCCCCATGACTGCCCTATGATATGGGTACTGATATCATCATCCCCATTTTACATATGTGGATACTGAGAGACTGAGAGTTTGGTCCGAGGTCCTGCCACCAGGTCATCTGGCTCCAGAATCTATGCTCTTTACAACCCACTCGAGTGCATCTCTTGTGCCTTAGCCCAAAGAAGCAGGTGGCTGATCTGGATGTAAAAGCCAGAGTCCTGCAAACCCAATGTTCTCAGCTGCTACCCAGCATTACATACCCTCCCCTGTACCAGGAGATCACCCAAGGTCATACAGCCTCACTGATTGACTTTGCCTGGGGAAACCAAGGTAGCATCTGAGCCCATATTGGAAGTCAAGGAGGAAAGTCAGGGGAAGCGATGGCACAAGCGAGAAGAGATCAGGACAGATGCCGCCATGGTTAGCAGGTGGCAGTGGTTGAAATGTAGTACACGGGGGAAGGACTAAAGAGAACCCGGAGAGGTGAGTGGGGTCAGATCAAGAAGTGTGAGCTTCGTCCCATTGTCACAATTTTTAAAGGTTATACTCCATTTATAGTTATTTTAAAATACTGGCTACAGTCCCAATGTTGTACAATATATCCTTGTAGCTTATTTTATACCAAATAGTTTGTACGTCTTAATCCCCTACCCCTATATTGCCCCTCCCACCTTCCCTCTCCCCACTGGTAACCAGTAGTTTGTTCTCTGTAACTGTGAGTCTGCTTCTTTTTTGTTATATTCACTAGTTTATTGTATTTTTTAGATTTCACATGTAAGTGTATCCTACAGTATTTGTCCTTCTCTGTCTGACTTATTTCACTTAGCATAATAGCCTCCAAGTCCATCCATGTTGCTGCAAATGGCAAAATTTCATGCTTTTTCATGGCTGAGTAATATTTCATTGTGTATATATTTACCACATCTTCTTTATCCATTCATCTGTTGGTGGACACTTAGGATGCTTCCATGTCTTGGCTATTGTAAATAGTGCTGCTATGAACATTGGGGTCCATGTATCTTTTAGAATTCCACTCTTGCTTTTTTTTGGGGGGGGGGTACGTGGGCCTCTCACTGCCGTGGCCTCTCCCGTTGCAGAGCACAGGCTCCGGACGCCCAGGCCCAGCGGCCATGGCTCACGGGCCCATCCGCTCCGCGGCATGTGGGATCCCCCCAGACCGGGCACGAACCCGTGTCCCATGTCCCCTGCATCGGCAGGCAGACTCCCAACTACTGTGCCACCAGGGAAGCCCCCACTCTTGCTTTTTTAATCTCACTGAACTGGGCTTGAATGTTTATGGTTGGAGGAAGAACAGGAAGAATCTAGACTGCCTCTCCCTTAGCAATTCTCCCCAGCAACTCTCAACCGCCCTCAAACCAACCGACACACAGGAGCTGTTGATGGTGACTCAGTGCTGGTGAACAGCAGGAAGCAACGTGATGCAATTACAACCAAAATCACACTCTCAGAGTTGATGTGGTTGGGTACATTTTGGGTGTGATAATAGTCCTATTAGTAATACTCATATAGTGCTTTATAGCTTACCAAGCTTTTCCACACACACTCTCTTGTTTGATCATCAAAAGAAACCAAGGAGGTAAGTACTGTCCCATTTCACAGATGTGGAAGCTGAAGCTCACAGAACACATCTGAGTAAGTGGAAACAATGAACATGTTCACTGCAGAATTCAAGTCCTAGGCTCCCTCCTTGCCTTCCTGCCTTTCCTTCCTCCCTCCTTAACAATGTTTTTTGTGTGTGTGTTGATTGTCCCACTTGTGTGGGACAGCGCGGATACCTGACATTGCCTTCCCTTCCCTGTGGAGGGTTAGCCCACTTGGGCCCCTCGCTTGCTCTTGCAGCCCTGTAAGATGTTCCCAAACATATCCTGTTGCCTTCAGTGCCTCTTCCATCCTGCTGATCAAGTGTGTACTCCTTTCCATGGCACATATGATCTTCTGTATTCTGGCTTCCATCCTGGTTTGCCTAGAAGTGAGGGACGGGGGACTTTCAGTGCTAAAACTGGGATGGTTCTGGGGAAAGCCAGACGGTTGGTCACCCTCTATCTTCCTCTCCAGCTCTCTGACCTGCTGCTGTCCACTCTGGCTTCAGGGAATCTCTGTGTCCGGCCTCTGCTCCCCTGTTTTTACACCCTATCTTTGACTATGCTATTCCTTTTGTCACAACACATACCTCTACCTTTTTTTCTTAGCTACTTCCTACTTTTCCTTCAAGACTATATTCTGAAGTGTAGGTACCGATTTCTCCAGGAGACCTTCCTTGACTTAAATGTCCTGTCTTTGTGCTTCCACATCACCCCACACAGACCTTTATCATAGCGTTTAAATTTACTGTATTTAAATCATCTGTTTCTTTGGTCATCTCTTCCAGAATCTTTTCTACTCCCTTGTAAAGCATCTTTTTATCCCTATCCCTGGTAGAGTTCCGAGCATATAGTAGGCAGGTGATAAATGTCTGTGAGCAGATCAGATGATACTAGAACTCTGTAAGAATTTTTCTCAATTCCCTTCTACATACTTCTTGCCAAAGAGAAGAGGCAGGGCAGCAAGGTAGACAGCTCAAGAAGTGGGCAGAGAGGTTAGGCTACAGAAGCCTTGGCCTTCCATGCTCAGGGGTACAGACTTTAATGGTTTAGCAATAGAGAGTCATTAACGGAACTGAAACAAACGTTAACATGATCAGTGGGCTTTTTCCTGTGAACTCAAGAAGAGCCTGAGCAGGAATAAAGGAAATGTGGGTCACCAGCCCAGCCAGAACAGAAACTACACGGAAGACCTCCTGGTCTACCCAGAGTTCTACACACCCTCCTCAGGGCCAGTAGCACCTCAGAGTGTGTCTGCCTGAACCCACAGATACACCTGGCTGGAGTGAGCAGGGAAGAACAAAGAGGGAAACATTTCCTGACCGGAAAATCTCAAATAGTTTTGCTGCACAGGCATGCATACAGGCAGGTACTGTATAAACAATTCCCTGGCATGGCGGTTCTCAAACTTGCATCAGAATCACCCGCGGAAGAGCTTGTTAACACACAGATGGCTGAGGCCCATCCCCAGAGATTCTGATTCAGTGGGTCTGAAGTGTGGCCAGAGAATTTGCACTTCTAAGTCCCCAGGAGGTGCTGTCAACCTGGGGACAACACCATGAAGTCCACCATCCTAGCACCCACACCACATCTCTCTCCTCGACAGAAGATCTTGCCTGTCCTTTCACCGAGGCCAGCAAGGTCCCCTGTGACCCAAGACTTACCTCTGTCTTTGCTAACAACCTCTCTCATTCTTCTTTCACAGACTCATTCTCCTCTCGACATCCTCAGATCTGTGCTATGGGGGTTGAGGGAGCAGGGAAAAGACAAGAACCCTTTCCCCTGATAGAGTTACTTCTTAACCATCACTCTATTCCTCTTTCTTTTCCTTGCAAACTTTTCTTTTTTCTTTTTCTTTTTTTTGGCCATGCTGTGCAAGTTGCAGGATCTCAGTTCCCTGAGCAGGGACTGAACCTGGGCCACAGCAGTGAAAGCCCGGAATCCTAACCACTTGGCCACCAGGGAACTCCCTCTTGCAAACTTTTTAAATTGTTTACATTGACTATTTTTATTCCCTCACCCTTCATTCTCTCTTTAATGTCCTGTAATCTTTCTCCTACCCCCATCCACCACTTTACTGTTCATCAAGATTGTTTGTAACTTTATGATCACCAGATTCAGTTGTTGTTTGTCAAACCTGTTATGTGACACAGACTTGATATTATTGACCACTTCTCAGTATTTATAAGAAAAAGTTCTATGTTTAGAACTTTTCCCATAGGCCTCCCACCCCTTCGTTAACTCATGTGGCTTCTCCCTACTAATGCTACTTGCTTCCATGTAATAGGATTGGTTTGTACTTACCGGACAGAGATTACTGCGTCTTGATGATAGAACCTCAATTTGGTTCAAGTGTCCAGATCAGATAGGCTGCTCCTACTTCTGGGGGGGATAAACCATGATTATAAGCCAACTTATTAATCCCTATGCCCACTACCAGTGATTAGCTCTGTTCTGGCCAATGAAACAAAGGAGAAGTGTGGTGGGGGGCTCCTAAGAAATATTTTTCTTCCTTAGAAAAAATGAAGCACGAGGAGAGGTTACTTTTCCTGCTTTGAATATAGTTTGATGAGGATGTGATGGAGCTGCAGCAACCATTATATTACAATGAAAGGTTACATCCGAGGACAAAAGGCAACACAGGGAAGATGTCAAAGCAGAAAGCTGGAAAGCACGCGGATTAGCAACAACATCATTTTGCAAGTGAATTAACAAACTCCAGAATGGTCTATCTCCAGACGTCTGTTATGTGAAATAATAAACCCCTGTTTGGGGCTTCCCTGGTGGCGCAGTGGTTGGGAGTCCGCCTCCGACGCAGCGGGCGTGGGTTCGTGCCCCGTTCCGGGAGGATCCCGCGTGCCGCGGAGTGGCTGGGCCCGTGAGCCATGGCCGCTGAGCCTGCGCGTCCGGAGCCTGCGCGTCCGGAGCCTGTGCTCCGCAACGGGAGAGGCCACGGCGGTGAGAGCCCGGCGTAGCGCAAAAAAATAATAATAATAAATAAATAAACGCCTGTTTGGTCTGAGCTAGTGCTTTTCAAACTTTAATGTGCACATGAGTCACCTGGGGGTCTTGTTAAAATGCAGGCTCCGATTTAGCAGGACGGGGCTGGAGCCTGGCTTTTGCAGTTCTATCAAATGCCCAAGTGTTGCTCCAAGGACCACATTTTGAGTAGCAAGGATCTAAGCTGTTCCTTGCAGCGTAATGCATCCTGACCTCTAGGAAAACTAGGTATTTGCTTACAAATGCAATTGAAGTGTTCATCACAGATTCATTTAAGGAAAAACAAAAAGCTTAAAGCCCTAAGTCAAAGGAAAGGAAGAGAAAAAAGTATTTTGAAAGTCATAAGATCCAGCATATTTTGGGCCCTGGGTATATGTTAGGTAGAAACGGCTGGTGGTTATCGTTGTATTTGGGGTGGCTGTGAATGAGGTTAGGGACTAATTTTTTTTTTTCTTTGCTTAGGTAGACTTCTGAGAAACATTTCTCTTCCTGTTTTCACATACAGAAACCTAATCTCTCCTAGCTTTTTTTTTCCCATTGGAGTTAAAAATAGCATGGATCTATTTATTTGTGCCCATTTCCCTTAGGATGTCTGCAGATGTTAAGAGATACTTCAAAGCTGATAAAGGAACCTCAGATTTTCACCCAGAAGTGGGTGGAGAATGGAGGCCCTTGATCCCTATTAATTTACTTGGGTATCACCGTCATTTTCACTGCTAAGAAATTTTTCTTTTATGAAAATATGAATATTTTAATTTTAATGGAAGTTTTATATCTACGGTAAACTTATAGGCATTAATTCATTCACTACCAAAATGTATATTTCCCAGAACCAAGACACACAGGCCATTTAACAGGATACATTTAACATAAGAATAAATTAGACAAGCAGGAAAAATGAAAATTATATCTATCTAGAACTTCAGAAAGGATTTCAAGTCACCAGATTGCATGTTATTACCAATTCTTGATTAGCGATATTAGTGCAGTCAATTCGTTTATTGATTCATTAAAATCCTAACTGAGCACCTCTCTGTACACGGCACTTAGGTAATATGGGTGAATACAAAAAACAGAGCTCAAAGTCAGTTACATTTAAGAGAAATATAGCGTAGTTGAAAACATTTGACATATGCGTAGGAAAAGCTGATTGACAGTTCATAATGGAAAACAGCCACACAAGAAATTTTGAGAAGCAGAGTGCCAACTGAGTGACAAGGACAGTAAGTGCTAGGAATTCGTAGGCACTAGCTCTCTCACGATTTCATGAAGTAGGTAAGATTCCTTCATAGGAAATAGAAGCAAGAAGAGTATTCTATTCAAGGAAGACCCAAGAGCAAAAGCAGATTCAGGAACTAATGAATGGGCCAATCTGACTGGAGAGATTTTCAGATGGTGAAAAGTAAGGAAGTCACATTTTAGCAGAGTTAGAAAATATCTAAGATTTCATCAACCAGTTCCCTGGAAGAAATTGAGATTGGAAGGTTAGTCTGATGGATCAGCATCTAGTAAAGGTGAAAATGCACATCTCATAGGTACTGGTCAGCATCTTGGCAAGAAAAATGTGCTCTCAGCCTGGGTCACTGAGGAAAGTTTAAGAAAAGGACTATTTACAAAAACATGGGTAGGGTTAATTGAAACTTTAAAAAGCAACAAGGGTAGCAATAGTGGGGAGCTTGGGGAACTTCATTGCAACCCTTAGGCCTCAAGAGGTAAAGAGAGGAGTGCCACCAGATCCCAGAACCCAAGGGGCAGCAGCCTTAGGGAGCCTTAGGGAGAGAAATGCAGCCAATCCACAGAGACCCAGCAGGATGGGAGCCAGGAGGATAAATGCCCAGATCTCACTCTCCTCCTCAACCCCCTGCTTTCCTGATGGTACCTCCCACTGGCCAACTATCCAACAGGAAACCAGTAGGGAAAGGGAATTCATTGATGTAGTCCACAGAGGTCAGCTTTCTGTGGAGGAGAGAGCGGAACTGAGGGGCAAATGGAAAACACCCCTCATACCACATGACCAGCATTGCTACTTCCAGGTTTACACCCTACAGAAGCTCTTCCAATGTGTGTACAAAAGGACATGCGTGGATACTGTCGTGCAGAATTGTTCACAGTAGATGGGGGGGGAACCTGATAAAGGGCTAAATAAATTGAGGTATTTTCATTTGTTAGAATACAGAGCATCCGTTAAAATGAATGAACTGTGTATCTATATAAGTGTGTGTATCTATATAAGTGTGTGTGTGTATTGTAGAGAAATGCATAACAGTATAAAAACGTTTAAAAGAAACAGAAAAGACAATTGTTGTATGTTATCTATGCCTACATATATGTAATAGAAGTATAAAAACATGAGTAGAAGAATATGTGAAGTCAGAGAGAACAGAGTTATGACAGTAGTTTCCTTTGGTAAAGGAGGAAAAGGGAATGATTGGGGGAAGATGGAATAAAGGACCTTCAACTATATTCTTTATTTTAGAAAGATCCGAAGCAAATATGGCAAAAATGATAACTTCTAGGAAGGAAGGGGGGCAAGGCAAAGAAATGAGACAGAGAATGACGGCGGATAATACTTAAAATGTAGGTAGAATGATTACAAAATGCTCCTCTTGGGAGGTGACACTAGAGAGGAGACTGAAATGAAGGGAAGGTAAAGCAGATAAATACCCAGGGCACACATACCGCAAGCTGAGGGCACAGCAAGCGCGAACACTGAGGGGGCAGCAGGTGTGGCTTGCTCAAGCTCAAGGCCAGTGTCGACGCAGGACAGTAAGTAAAGGGGAGGGTGGTAGGAAAGAGCTCAGAGGGCTAGGCAGGGGCCAGGTCCCCCCGGAGCACTGTGGGCCATAGTAATGACAGTGTAAGAAGAATGGGGAATGGGGAGAAGGAAAAAAAGGTCAGTATCTAAGAAAGGAGAGAAGAGGGTCAGGTAAGTAGCCAGCCCCCTCCTCAGGGGAATAAAATTGGGGTCATGCTCTAGAGAACAGCTAGAGTGCTTGATGTCAAGGAGGAAGCAGGTATTAGTCATGATATCTGTATCTACATCTATAGATATATTTATATAATAAAATAATAATATATAATATATTTATACAGATATATACATACATATATAAATATATATAGATTTTTTTAATGTATTAAGATGAAATTCACATAACACATAATTAGTTATTTTAGGTGAACAATTCAGTGGCATTTAGGACACTCACACGTCGTGCAGTCACAACCTCTATCTAGTTCCAAAACATTTCCATGACTCCAGAATAAAACTCTGCATTCATTAAGCCATTTCTCCCCATCTCCTCTTCTCCCTCAGACTCTGGCCGCCATCCATCTGCATGCTGTCTCTACGGATTTACCTGTTCTGGACTTTTCATAGAAGTGGAACCATAAAATATGACCTTTCGTGTCTGGCTTCTTTCACTTAGCAGAACGTTGTGCATGTATTTGCAATCATGATTTAACATGTTTTACACTGTAGGAAAATACACATGACATAAAATTTACCATCCTGACTATTTTTAGGTGTATGATTCAGTGGCATTGAGTACATTTACATTATCTCACAACACTCATCACCATCTGGGAACTTCTCCTCAAACTGAAACTTTGTTCCCATTGAACGGTGACTCCCAATTCCTCCTTCTTCCAGCCCCTCATAACCTCCATTCCACTTTCTGTTTCTGTGAAGTTGACTACTGTGGATCTCACATAAATGGAAGCATACAGTTTGCCTTTTTGTCACTGGCTTATTTCACTCAGCATAACATCCTCAAGGCTCATTCACGCTGTAGCGTGTGTCAGATTTTCCTTCTTTTTCTAAGGCTGAATAATATTCTATTTCAAATGGATATACCACATTTCGTTTATCCACTCATCTGTTGATGGGCCCTTGGGTTGTTTCTACCTTTTGGTTATCGTAAATAACGCTGCTATGAGCATCGGTGTACAAATATCTGTTTGAGCTCCTGCTTCCAATTATTTTCTGTATCGTATTACAGTTCTCCAGAGAAACAATAGGAGATAGATAGATCCGTAGAGGGAGAGAGAGAGAGAGGGAGAGACTATTACAGGGAATTGGCTCATGCAATTATGGAAGCTGAGAAGGCCTATGATCTGCCGTCCGCCAGCTGAAGACCCAAGAAAGTTGGCAGCTCAGTTCTAGTCCGAGTCGGAAGGCCTGAGAACGGAGCGCCAGAGCGTAAGCCCCATCCTGAGAGCAAAAGACAGATACCCCTGCTCAGTAGTCAGACAGAGACAGAGAATTCTCTGTTCCTCCACCTTTCGTTCTGTTCAGGCCCTCAGCAGATTGGATGGTACCATCCACACTGGGAAGGATAATCTGCTTTATTCAGTTCACCTGCTCAAATGCTACTCTCTTCCAGAAACACCCTCACTGAGGCACCCAGCAATAATGTTTAACCAGACACCTGGGCATCCTGTGACCCAGTCAAGTTGACACATAAAATTAACCATCACACGTATATACTCAGACGTAGAATTGTTGCATCTTATCGTAATTCTATTTTTAATTTTTTGAGGGACCATCACACTGTTTTCTACAAAGGTTATACCATATTACATTCCCACCATCAGTGTGAAGTCATGATATTTTAATGTTCCCCAACTCAGTATGTGTGGGGAGGACTGGAAGACTGGATTTGTCTGGAGTAGACAATCACCTGCATATTGCCTGACGGGTCTCTCATTGTCTCTACAGGACAAGACCAGGAAGACAGGCGTAAGCCAGGTGCTCATTGTGACAGGAAAATACACAGGTTGGTAGTGCTAGAAGAGGTTTGGAATCGGGAACCAATGGGTCAGTTGAGGGCTTGGTGCCTCTATGGAAAAGAGATGAAAGCAAGAGATGTTATGTAACAGAGAAGAATAAACGTGACTCCATATTGGATCTATTCTTTTAGCTCTAACCTTTTGCTCTGTAGCATGTGCTTAGTCATGCTGGCTCTGCACCTTTTATAAAAGAATGTTGGCTATAACCTGAAATATACATGATAGCCCAGTCTCAAGGCTCTGACCTTTAAAGGTGTAACACTTTCCCTTTCATGTAGAGATAAAAAGTTGCAGAACAGAAAATAACAATTGTCTTGTTGCAGGTTTATAGAAACATTGTGTCCAGACCTAAGTGGACAGCTGCAAGAACAAAGGATTCCTGCACCAAGAACTCTGAAACAACCAGCCACAACCCCTCCCCTTTTAGTATAAAAGAAGCCTGAATTCTAACTTGGGTAAGATGATTCTTTGGGACTGTAGTCCACCATCTTCTCGGTCTGCTGGCTTTCCAAATAAAGTTGCTATTCCTTGCCCCAATAACTCATCTCTTGACCTATTGGCCTGTCATGTGGCCAGCAGGTCACATGTCGTGTTACAAATTGACTTGGTAACAATTAGAAGATGGCTAGAATAAAAAAGTCAGGTAATAACAAGTGTTGGCAAAGATATGGAGAAATCAGAGCCCTCATACCCTGCTGGTGGGAATGTATGATGGTGCATCTTCTTTGGAAAACAGTCTGGCAGTCCTGAAATGTTTAAATGTAGAGTCACCATATGACCCAGCAATTCCACTCCCAAGTATAAACCCAAGGGAAATGAAAATATATGTCCAATTAAAAACTAGCACACAAATGTTTATAGTAACATTATTCATAATAGACAGAAAGTGGAAACAACCCAAATGTCTACCAACTGGCCAATGGATAAACAAAATGTGGTCTGTCCATAAGTGAAATATTATTCAACCATAAAAAGGAATGAATACTGATACATGTTACATCATGGATGAAACTTGAAACCATTACGTGAAGTGAAAGAAGCCAGTCACAAAAGACTGTATTTCACAGGATTCCATTCATATGAAATGTCCAGAAAAGGGAAATCTATAGAGATTGAAAGTAAATTAGTGGTTACTTAAGGCTGAAGGTGATGGGGGTATATGGAGGTGATAGCCAAAGGGTATGGGATTTCATCCGGAGATGATGAAAATGTTTTAAAACTGACTGTGGTAGGGACTTCCTTCGTGGTCCAGTGGTTAAGAATCCGCCTTCCAATGCAGGGGACGCGTGTTCGATCCCTGGTCGGAGAGCTAAGATCCCACGTGCTGTAACTAAGCCCACAGGCTCTAGAGCCCGCGCACCGCAACAAAGATCCCATGTGCCGCAACTAAGACCTGATGCAGCCAAATAACTAACTAAATAAATAAAACTGACTGTGGTGATGGTTGCACAGATCTGTGAATATATGGAAAACCGTAGAATTACCCACTTTAAATGGGTGAATTGTATGGCTTGTGAAATATATGTCAAAGTTGTTTTAAAAAAAGAGGGATGTTAGAGAACAGAGCTTTGACTTCATGAGTGACAATTTTCAGGGGCTAGAGAGAAAAAGGAGGAAGGGAATGCCTACTACCAATCCATCATGATAGGGAGAATGTGATAGAAATAGGGCAGTGTGGAAATGGAGAGAAATAAAAATGCAGTTTGGAGGAAGAGATCTAATAAGTTTAAGGAAAAATATCAGGACACTCTTAAGTTATTTTTAGGTTGATTTGAATTTTCCTAGCTTCTTTCCCAGAAGCTCCTAGAAAATGTCTTTTTCATATATTTTTATATCTCATGGGCCTATATCAAGTCATGGCCCTGGACCAAACACAAATCAATCTAGGTGTGACAGAGGGACTTCCCTGACAGTCCAGTGGTTAAGACTCTGCGCTGCCACTCGCATGCCGAGTGGCACGGCCCCCCCCAAAAAAAAAAAAAAAAAACTGGATGTGACAGAGATGATAATTATCCCTCAGTGTCCACACTTCCCTTTTTCGTCTTAGCAGAACCACCACTTGCCCCAGTTTTAGCTGAGAACATGGCCACTTCCCAGTTTCTCTTTCCCCTTGACGTGACCGTATGATGGAGTTCAGGTCAATGGGGTGGGAGGGAAAGTGATGTGTACAAGTTTTAGATCACCTCCTTAAGGACAAGAAAAACTGCTGGCAGTGAACTCTCTCTTTGCTCTTCCTGCAGACTGGAATGTGGATGTCGGCTTCCCCTGCAGCACGTGGTTTTATAGAGAAAAGGGAACATGAAAAATCAAGTTGCTTTTCCAAAGAAGAACAGGGGATATACATTCAGCAACCCAAAGTAGAAACTGTCCGCTACACCCTAGGTCAGGGTTTCTCAGCTTTGGCACGGTTGTCATTTTGGGCTGGATGATTTTTTTTTCTTGGGGGTACCACACTGCTTGTAGGATCTTAGCTCTCCGACCAGGGATTGAACCCAGGCCCTTGGCAGTGAAAGCTCAGTGTCCTAACAACTGGACCACCAGGGAATTCTCGGGATAATTCTTTACTGGGGTTGCAGGGGGCTGTCCTCTACATTGTAAGATGTTAGCAGCACCCTTGACCTCTACCCACCACCATATACCCCTGGTCGTGAAATAAAACATGTCTCCAGACACTGACAACTGTCCCCTGCAGAGGGGGCAAAAATCTCCCCTGGCTGAGAATCACAGCTCTGGAGTCTTGAAGCTGACTTTTCTGCCTCTCACCCCTAGTCTTTTTCTTACACGCCTGGCAGATTTTCTTTTGTAACAAAAACGTGCCATGCTTGGAAATAATGACTTTATTTTGTGCATTCATAGGGTAAAATCTAAACTCTCAAGCAAGGCTTACAAAAACCCTTCCCAAAAACTACCTTGCTAGTCTCGTGTACAATTTTATTCCTACATACTCATTGCTCTAGTGATACTGAATTTCTCACTATTCTCAAAGTTGCCCTGCTTGTTTTTTTTTTTACTCCTATGCCTTTGTACGTAGTATTCTTTCTGCCTGGAGTACCATACTCCACTTTTCTCTTAGGGAAACTCCCCTATGCTCTTCAAGACCTAACTTGAACATAACTTCCCGTGTTTTGTTTTTTTTTTTAAGAAAGCCTTAAACTTTCTGAGAAAACTGTCTCTCTGTACAGTTTTGTTCATCCCTGTAGGGTTACCTGTGGCACAATTTGTTGTAATTGCTTGCACATTAATTGTGTTTGAATCACCACAACCCCTGACACAGAGACGTTGCTCAATCACTGCTTGATAAATGGATGAATGAAGTGAGGAAAACTGTCACAGAAGTCCCTTCAGATTTCACCAATACAAACTGTAGCGTGGCCAGAGAACCCAGACTGGGTCTATGACAGGTGTCCCTGTCGCTGAAGTAGAAACCAGGTGGAAGGCGAGCCTCAGGACGTGGAATTAAATATTTTCGACCCTGTGTCACGGTAGCCCATGGATCAGTGAGCATGAAGTGTGTAAGCAGTAATTTCTAGCTGCTGCTGCCAGGGAGATATTGAATGATGTACCACAGAAAGTATCATGTTATAGTTTGTTACACAGGAACCTCTGTGAGGGTAAACTGGGTATGGTCCCCTCTGGTGATTTTTTTAAAACTAAAAATATTAGGGCTTCCCTGGTGGCGCAGTGGTTGAGAATCTGCCTGCCAATGCAGGGGACACGGATTCGAGCCCCGGTCCGGGAAGATCCCGCATGCCGCGGAGCAACTAGGCCCGTGAGCCACAACTACTGAGCCTGTGCGTCTGGAGCCTGTGCTCTGCAACGGGAGAGGCCGCGACAGTGAGAGGCCCACGCACCGCGATGAAGAGTAGCCCCCGCTCGCCGCAACTAGAGAAAGCCCTCGCACAGAAACGAAGACCCAACACAGCCATAAATAAATTAATTAATTTAAAAAACCTTAAACTAAAAATATTAATTCTGTATAACTTTAAAGCACAACTCTGCACTTTGTAATATGGATAAACCAGATGGAAATTCATGAGGGAGAAGATGGAGAAAGGGCAGGCAGAAGGAGAGTCCCTTGAGTTGGTGAGAGATAGGAGATCTCAGGGTCCCCACTGTCATGGCTTGCTTGCCCTGGTCTAGTGGATCTCCACCTGCCTTCTGCACACTATGACCGCCTGGGAAACTTAAAAAATAATGATGCCCCTGCCCCAGTCGAATCAGAATCTCAGGACATGTTCAGTACAGCCACCGCTTAAACATCCAGTCATACATCTGGAGTCTGAAAAGGCTTCTGTTTCATAAGCAGAGCACGCTAGAGTTCCACCACGGCTACGTGGAGCCCAGGAGACATTGACCTCCCTTGCCCCCAACCCTCCGATCCCCCATGCCCACCAGAAAAAATAGGATAGTGTTACCAGAAGAAGCAGGAGGGATGCTGGGCAGGGGGGAAAAAATGAAAAATAATTACTATAGTTTTTATTATTGTGCTAGGGCTTAAATTTCATACACTGGTCCCAAACAGCAATTACTAGCTGCCTGAGTCCTATTTTAGTTCTGGACTTGGATGGAGTTGAGCTTGAAGCTATAAGTAAACAAGGCTGGGAATGCAGGATCCAATATAGGTAACAGCAAAAGGTGTGGGCATATTTTCTTAACTTTGAGTGAAGGGCATAGAAGACGGGAGGGGAAGCTCCCTTTTTTTTCTTTGTTAAGGTTCTATCTTATAATATTGGAAATTTGGAGGTAAACATTTATAACCCCCAAAAAAGTTTCAAATGGGTTACATAAGGTATAGTCAATTGGATTAAGGTATGATTCATAATCTATATGTGTAATTCTGTTTCTTAATCAAAAATTGCATAATGTTTGTCAACTTTACAACTTAAGGCTTAAGAGAAGAAAGTGAACACTGCTGTGGCTCCCTCCTATTCCAGAGACACGCTAATAAAGGCAGTAAAGCTTCATTTTACAGGCTGTATATACAGGTGTGGTGCAGATAAGGCATTGATGCTCCAGGTGAGAAGATCAACTAATCAGCGTGTCACTATGAATTCCCCTTGACTTAGGCTCCTGCAGGTCTGGAGATCACCTGGGTGGTCTTTAATGAAGAATGTCTAGGCTTGGTCCATTAGGCCAAGTGTCACCTGAGGATCCCTGATTCTTACCCACATATGCCCAAACCCCATTTTATGAGAGTCAAGAAAGCAAGAACAATAATAAATATAAATGGTAAAGTGACTTAGATTTAGTTGTACTATGTAGGCTCTGTGCTGAATATTTCACCTATCATATTTCATCTAAACCCCACCATAACTCTGTGAAGTAGAAATTAGCACCATGTCACCTGGCTGAACGGGGTATGTCTGAGCTAGGTCTTTCAGGTGTGTCTCTGAAACTGAGGTTTTCCCACTTTTATCCACAGCCCCTCGAACTGGGGAACTGCACCTCTGGCTCCTTAAAGCCTCAGATCACCCACAAGTTCCAGCCCCTGGGATTGAAGCCTGAGGCCCTGCTGCCGTATCTCCCTGTTGCCAATGTCCTCTTTGGCCTTCTTCCAATCACCTGCCATGGCCTGCCCCACCCCAGCTCGGGTTGACTCTCAGATTCTACAGGGACTTGGCTTATAAAAGTGAGAGTCCATCTGTCTTTTCCCCTTAGGCTTATCTTTTCGTCTTGGCATTTTCTCCAAAGCCTATGACCTTAGCCGTGCACCTATACTGAGGTCAGTGGCCTCTGCCTGTTCCCACTGGTATGCCTGATTTCTGGCTTATCCCGTGGTAGATTACAAAAGAGGTGTTTTATGAAAGAGATGACTTTTTTAGACTCCAGGCACATGATTGGGTATTTAAGCAGCGGTTATACATGTTTTCATGCTTATAAGTGCTGTAGCAAATGCTTCTTCTCCAAAAAATGTAAATTGTGGAGCCCTGTCCTTTGAGAGGGTTAGAGGCTTCTGTATGAAAAACATAAATGTGGTGTGATAAGTGTTTTAAAAAATAACTTTTGTGTTTTTCTAATTATAAACATAATATTTTAGTTTTTTATAGAAATTTTTAAAATACCGATAAATATAATGAAACAAAATCACCCAAAGTCCAATGACCCAAAGATGGATAATCACCGTGAACAGTTTGGTGTATTTGGTAAGTTTTCTTTAAGCTTTTCACACATATAAACCCACATATATACAAAATCAGGATTATACCTAATACAGTTTCATATTTCATTTAATATTATCCTGCTAGCATTTACATGTGTCATTAAAATGATTTTTCCTAGATTTATTGAGGGATATAACAAATAAAATTATAATATATTTAAAATGTAGGACTTCCCTGGTGGTACAGTGGTTAAGAATCTGCCTGCCAATGCAGGGGACATGAATTTGAGCCCTGGTCCAGGAAGATCCCACATGCCGTGGAGCAACTAAGCCCATGCGTCACAACAACTGAGCCTACACTCTAGAGCCCGAGAGCCACAACTACTGAGCCCGTGTGCCACAACTACTGAAGCCGATGCACCTAGAGCCTGTGCTCTGCAACAAAAGAAGCCACCACAGTGAGAAGCCTGAGTACCACAATGAAGAGTAGCCCCCACTCGCCATAACTAGAGAAAGCCCACATGCAGCAATGAAGGCCCAATGCAGCCAAAAAAATAATAAATTAATTAAAAAAAATAAAATGTGCAATGTGGGCTTCCCTGGTGGACAGTGGTTGAGAGTCTGCCTGCCGATGCAGGGGACACGGGTTCGTGCCTCGGTCCGGGAAGACCCCACGTGCCACGGAGCGGCTGGGCCCGTGAGCCATGGCCGCTGAGCCAGCGCATCTGGAGCCTGTGCTCCGCAATGGGAGAGGCCACAACAGTGAGAGGCCCGCGTACCGCAGAAAAAAAAAAAAAAGTGCAATGTGATGATTTCATATAGATATGCATTGTGAAATTATTACTACAATCAAGTTCGTTTACACATCCATCACTTCACAGTTACCTTTTTGTATGTGTGTGAGAATGCTTAAGATCTACTGTCTTAGCAAATTTCAAGAGTACAAATATTATTAATTATAGTCACTGTGCTGTGCATTAGATCTTCAGAATGTATCCATCTTACAACTGAAATTTGTACCCCGCTCCTTCTTTTTTGGCCACACGACACGGCTTGAGGAATCTTAGTTCCTGGACCAGGGATTGAACCCATGCCCCCTGCAGTGGAAGCACAGAGTACTAACCACTGCATTGCCAGGGAATTCCCTCAAATTTGTACCCTTTGACCAACAACTCCCTGTTGTCCCAATTCCCCCAACTCCTGGCAACTAGCATTCTACCCTGTTTCTATGAGTTCAACCCTTTTTTTTAAGGTTCCATATATAAATGATACCGTACAGTATTTGTCTTTCTCTATCTGGCTTATTTCACTAAGCCTAATATCCTCCAGTTTCATCCATGTTGTTGCAAATAGCAGGATTTCCTTCTTTTCTACGTCTATATAATACTTTATTATAGGTAGATAGATAGATAGATAGATAGATAGATAGATAGATAGATAGATAGAAAACACATCCTCTTTATCCACCCATCTGTTGATGGACATTTGTTTTCATATCTTGGCTATTGGAAATAATGCTGTAATGAACATGGGAGTACAGATATCTCTTCAAGACAGTGATTTCATTTCCTTTGGATAAACACAGAAGTGGAATTGCTAGATCATATGGTAGTTTTATTTTTAATTTTTTGAGGAACTTCCACACTGGTTTCCATAGGGGCTGTACCAGTTTACATTCCTACCAACAGTGTACAAGGGTTCCCTTTTCTCTACATCCCCACCAGCATCTATCTCTTGTCTTTTCGATAATAGACTTCCTAACTGGTGTGAGCAGATATCTCTTTGCAGTTTTGATTTGCATTTCCCTAATTAGTGATATTGAGCATCTTTTCAGGTGCCTGCTGGTCATCTGTATATCTTCTTGGGAAAAATGTCTGTTCAGGTTCTCTGCTCAATTTTCAGTCTAATCGCTTATTTTTTAAATTTTGAGTCGTATGAGTTCTTTGAATGTTTTGGATATTAACCCCGTATTGGATGTATCATTTGCAAATATTATTTTCCCATTCAGTAGGCTGCCTTTGCATTTTGTTGATGGTGTCCTTTGCTGTGCAAAAGCTTTTTAGTTTGATGTAGTCCCACTTGTTTATTTTTGATTTTGTTGCCCTTGCCTGAGGAGACAGATCTAAAAGGATATTGCTAAGAGTGACGTCAAAGAGTTTACTGCCTGTGTTTTCTTCTAGGAGTTTTATGGTTTCAGGTCTTAAATTTAAGTCTTTAATCCATTTTGTGTTGATTTTCATGTACAGTGTAAGATGAGGATCCAATTTCATTCCTTTGCATGTGGATATCCAGTTTTTCCAACACCACTTATTGAAGAGACAGCCCTTTTCCCATTGTATCTTCTTGGCACCTTTGTTGAAAATTAGTTATTTGTATCATTAAAATTCTTTGAAAGTATGTTCACTAGCTATTTAATATTCTACCTTATAAATGTACTATGAATTATTTAACTAATCATATTCAGAGACCTAGACTGATTCCACTGATCAATGAGCTGCAATGAACATACTCTGCATTAATTTTTATGTGCAATTCTATGTCCTTGGAATGGAATCCTAGATATAGAATCATTGGATGGGACAAATGGTAAGATTATCTAAAGCAGTGGTTAATCGGTTTTTAGTCTCAGGACACCTTTGTTCTCTGAACTATTGTTGAAGACCGAAAGAGATTTTGTTTATATTGGTTGTATCAATATTTACTATATTAGAAATTAGAAATGAGAAATTTAAAAAATATTTATTACTTCATTTAAAAATAACAATAAGAAACCCATTCTTTTCGGACAAATGGGTGAATCAGTGAGAGGTACAACTCAAGCATTCAACTTTCCTGCAGGGGACTAAAGAAATTCTCATTTCTAGCGACCCTGTTCACAAAGATGGAAGATGGAGGTGCAGAGGTGTGAGGACGAAGCAGCCTTCCTGGAGGCAGAGGTGGGAAAGCTGGGGAGTCGGAGGGAGAGTCAGCCTGTCTCCCCATGGGACACATGGAAAATTTTCAAGACTCCAGCCCACTGGGTGAAACTTCAAAGGCTTAAGCCACAATCTTCCCTCTCAAACTTGTAAAATGCCTTATAAAATACCTCCTTTATAGAGTTTTAAATACCTGCTTTATAGGGTTCTTTTTACAAACATGAAGCCACTTATTCTCAAAACCCAACGATGAGACAGACTCCACAGAAAGGAATTCTCCGCCTTTTCACGAGGAAACTGAAGCCCTGGGAGGTTGTGACTCGTCTCAGGCCCCTGGGGCATTTTGCAGGGGCGACTAGAGTCACCACTCGCCCAGCGGTAGTGCCCATCTGTCCGTCCGGATTGCTCGCCCAGCGGTAGTGCCCAATGATTCCGCAGAGTGAAATTGTTGGTTCATCTGCCGCTTCAAAAACTGATTAAAAGGTACAAAAAGTCCAAGTTATTCCCTAGGCTACCAGGCAGGTGCCAAGTTTTGTTCTGGGGTGGTCGGACCCCTCTCACCTTTTTATTTTCCACTGAGAGATTGAATGTACAAACAGAACGCCAAACCATATATGACAGTAGAACTCTGACTCCCAGTCCTGCCGCAACCAGCTGGGGAAGTCAGACCACTCGGCTTCCAACTCAGGAGCCCCTTTCCAGCCAGGATCAACCTGAGAAAGCCAAATATGCCCCCCCAAAACACAGAGGACGCCCCGATTCTTGGTAGCCCGCCTCCACCTTCCCCATGCCAACGACCCCCGACCCGGGCACACCCCAAGCCTTCCCTTTTTTTCATTATGAAGCTTCCTCACTCCCCTCTCGGGGCTGAGTCTCTGCCCGATGCAAGTGACGGTGGCTGCCGCCCTCACTGCAGCGAGCTCCGAATAAACAGGCTCTGTGCTCGTTTGACTCCTCCGCGTTTGTTTCCACACCACTGCATGAATAATGAAGGATGTTACAAAGCCCCGTTATGAAAAAAGCATCAGTTATTAAACATTTGTAAAGTGCTTGAAAATCATTTTAGTGTGCCTTGGAAACCCCTTGTGAAGTCCTGCTATCCCCATTTTAGAGCTAAGAAAATTGAGAAGGAACCAGGAGATTAAGCCATTTGCCCGATCTGCCCGGAGCTGGGATGAGAACAGAAACCCCCGTGTTGTCTGAGGTCTGTTGTTTATCCACGGAGCTCCGGCCTTCACTTTGGAATCATTACCATTTTAAAGCATTTTACTCTGGGTTGAGTGAATATTAAGAAGTAGATCACATTTCAGCCTGGCAGGCGCTAAAGTATTGTTTTTAGTTTGTTTTTCTAAGTTTTAGTAGACGCCATATGGGCTCCATTAACTTTACTATGTAGCACAATTTTGAAGATCGTTTCTTTTCCAAAATATTTTTCACCGTCATTTAGCATTTTAAAGTTCAGCACACACACATCAACCCTTGATACTTGTTTTTCTCAAAACTGTGGCCTTTTTCTCTCCCCCGGCAAGGGGGGGAGAGAGGGAGGTCATAAATCCAGCCAGGGGTATGTTGTGTTACTGCGGCTGGGTGGGGTGACGTGGTGGGGACAGGGTAACCTGCCCACGCTGGACAAAGTCCTCCTAAGGCAAGGGCTTTCCTTTTTTTTTAAAGAGAGCAGATTTTGGTCTCCACCCTGCTTCAAGTCTGAAGATTGCTGGTGATGCTGACTGAAGGGGATGAGAAGAAAGCCAAGATGCACAGAACCTGACTTGAGTTACAAGAAGCCCCGTCTGGAAGGCAGAGGCAGGAGGGACTGGATGACTCTCTGCAGCTCCTTGCTGGCTGCAAAAATGCAGCTGCCCCTGTTGTTCTCCATCCCAGGGCATTCAAAAAGCAGGCTGTGTGGCAGCAGCGTTTGGCCTGTGTGCCACTGAACCTGGTCCGCCCAGCGAGGAACACCCTAGTGATTTGTTAGGGACACTGGCTGAGGGTGCACCTACGCACCCTCACTCCCTCTCCCTCACTTCTAACCTTATATGCTGCCTCCAAATTCTATTTCTTTTACGTTATCCTTTCAGATTTCTTCAGTTTGGGTTTTTTTTTTTCCAGGGTATTATGTACAAACATGCATAAAGGGACTTCCCTGGTGGTCCAGTGGTTAAGACTCCATGCTTCCACTGCAGGGGGCAGGGGTTCGATCTCTGGTCGGGGAACTGAGATCCCACATGCTGCGAGGTGCGGCCAAAAATAATAAACAAACAAACAAACAAACAAACATGCATAAAAGGTCTGCACATGTGTGTGATCAGGTATGTGTTGTGATGTCTGGTAAGGGTTTTCTTTTTCCTCTGAGGATGGGAGTGAGCTTTCAGTGATGTGAGAACAGGCCAAGTCTCTGAGGAGACAGGCAGCTTATCAGAGGCTGCCCATTCTGTGTTTCTCCCCATGTCTCACTGGAGCCAAGGCTCCGAAGGCAGAGGGGAGGCTGGAGGGGAACGCAGGTCTCAGGGCCTGAGGGGCTGAGGGTGGTGTTGGAAAGAGAGGGGAGAGGAAGAACCGGAGGGATGACACGCAGCACGTGCTGCACCCACACGAGGGCCCACCACTCCTAGCTTTTGTAATTCTTGCCTGGCTCGTTCGGGCTTCCTTTCATCCCATGGAACAAAGGCCCCAAACCTTAGAGTTTAGAAGTCTAGAAAATGTTCCAACTAACATGTTTACTGATAACGTATTCAATGCAGGGCCAGCAGGAGTTGTCACAGACACAAAGCAAGGATGGAGAGGCAGAGCTCGAGGCTGGGCCAGACCTTCCGTGCTCTGAGCTGTATCTTTCATATCCTTCCTGCACTGTAATTAGGACTAGTTGAGAAAAAAATTAGGCATGAGTGCCAGCCACACGTGGCAAACAATAAATGATGCTAGGGCTTCCCTGGTGGCGCAGTGGTTGAGAGTCCGCCTGCCGATGCAGGGGACACGGGTTTGTGCCCCGGTCTGGGAAGATCCCACATGCCGCGGAGCGGCTGGGCCCGTGAGCCATGGCCGCTGAGCCTGCACGTCCGGAGCCTGTGCTCCGCAATGGGAGAGGCCACAACAGTGAGAGGCCCGCGTACCGTAAAAAAAAAAAAATAATAATAAAATAAATGATGTTAGCAGATAAAAAGAAGTATAAGATGGAGTGAGGATCTTCCAGGCACTTTCAATATTTCTGGGAAGACAAATTGTCCATATGAAAAGGTGGACACAAATATAATGTTACAGAGTAATGCTGTTGGCCCTTGATAAAGACAGTATTTGCATATAGTCATTGAAACAGAATTTAGCCTTAATCAGTCCTATGTGTCCTCATTTTCAAATATTTAAATGTAAATGTATGTCTCTCATGGAGAACAGATGAAAAACAAATGTTTACTAAAGATATTATAAATTACGTAATATACAATGAGATTGAAACTCGAAATTAAACACCTCCCACACCATGTCTGGGTGTGTATGTTATTAGATGCATTATTTCCATAGAGACACAGCCCTGCTCACAGTAGGATGGCTTGGTGGAAAGAATATTGAATCAGAAGATTTCAGTTTTGACTCTTTTGCTAACCAACATCATAATTTGGGGACAGATAACTTAGATTCTGGGCCTTATTTTGGCAATAAAAGTGCTCTAAAAGTTGCCTTAACGTTAACCAAAAATGCAGTCACTATGGAAAACAGTATGGAGGTTGCTTAAAAAGCTAAAAATAGAGCTGCCATACGATCCAACAATCCCACCCCTGGGCATATATCTGTAGAAGACTATAATTCAAAAATATACATGCACCCTTACGTTCAGAGCAGCATTAATCACAATAGCCACGACATGGAAGCATCCTAAATGTCCATCAACAGATGAATGGATAAAGAAGATGTGGTACATGTACATATACTACTCAGCCATAAAAAAGAATGAAATGATGCCATTTGCAGCAACATGGATGGACCTGGAGATTACCATACTAAGTGAAGTAAGTCAGAGAGAGAAAGACAAATACCGTATGATATCGCTTATATGTGAAATCTAAAATAGGACACAAATGAACTTATCTATGAGACAGAAAGACTCATAGACACAGAACAGACTCGTGGTTTCCACAACATTGTAAATCAACTATACTTGAATAAAATAATTTTAAAAAATTAACCGAAAATATAAGAGCACCAACAAAAACCCGTTCTGTCAGCCCATCTTCCCATAGGCTAAGTAAACTGTACTACTTTAACTCTAAGAAGAGAAATAAAAAAAATCAAATTGCTTATCTACTGATTCCTCAGCACATGGTCTTCATTAAAATAAGAGTATACACTTCATCATTGTGCACCTGGATTATATTCCATTTTCCTAAAAAAATGTATATAAGTGGGGTCTTGCCTGGATTTTCTCTTCATGATATAGAAGCTGTTACATATCCAGCTGATCACATTACTGCCTGTTGCTGAAAGGCATGAACTTCAACAAACAGGTTTTAAAATTCACTCATGATCATTTATCGAGTGTACTATGGCCAGGCACACACTGAGTATGGGAGAATCAGAGGAGCATTGCTCTCAAACACAGCGGTGTAATATATAAACTGACACATGCAAAGAGACCATGGAAATGTCCTGCTGATGGTATAAATCAAGAGCCGTGCCAGAAGTCCAGGAGGAAGAATACCTCTCCTGGGAGACCCTGGGAAGACTGCAGTGGACGTGATGTTTGAGCTGAGTCTTGAAAGATGAGTGGAAGTTTGCCAGGTGAAGGAGGGCAATTTACAAGCAGATGGAATAGGATGGCTCATGAAAGTGCCTGGCACGTTTGAGAAAAAGTGCAAAGGAGTGTTTAGCTGCAGCCCAGGTTTTGTGGGAGGGAAGGAAGCTGGGAGGACAGTTAGGTCAGGGCTAGAACACGGGAACCTTGTTAGCCTACACTCGGGGTGATCACCCCTGCAGGTAATGGGGGGCACAGAGGTGTACTGCATGAGGTATTGTGTGTGTTGTGCTTTTAAGGGGAGTGGAGGTCATACGGAACTTGGGAGTAGAGTAAGCAGAAACGGGTTAGGGAGACCAAAAGGGAGGTGGCAGTGGGAAGGGTTAACTTTGAGAAGCAGGGACTTCCCTGGTTGGTCCAGTGGTAAAGAATCCGCCTTCCAATACAGGGGATGCGGGTTTGATCCCTGGTCAGGGAACTAAGATCCCACACGCCACAGGCTAACTAAACCTGCATGCCACAACTACTGAGCTCATGAGCCTCAACTAGAGAGCCCGCGTGCCGCAAACTACAGAGCCTACAGGCCCTGGAGCCCACGCATCACAACTAGAGAGAGAAAACCCGCACGCCACAACTAGAGAGAAGCCCATGCACCACAATGAAGAGCCCGCATGCCTCAACAAAGAGCCTGCGCGCCACAAGACCCGACGTAGCCAAAAAATAATAATAATAAATAAAACTTTGAGAAGCATTATTGAAAGAGAATAGATAACACGTGGTGAACCCTGGCTGTGGAGGTGGAAGGAGAAGGTAAAGCAGAGTATGACTTTGAAGTTGCTCAGTACGGGGGAGACTGGGTGGCTGGTGACACTATTAATCCAGGTGCAAGAACAGGATGGGCTCTCTACTTGGGTGCGCCCCAACTAAAGGATGACCATTCACTTTGGCACAGGTGGCCAGTGACCGAACAAGAAGGCTGGATGACAGCGGCTGAGGAGCCTGCCCCAGGATCTCTTCATTTCCATGCCTCTGGCTCATGGTATCCATCATTCAGTTCAATACCATTTGAAAGCTGTTATCTAGAAGATACATGATCTACTGAAAACCTCTTTTTTGGGTTACTTCTTATCTGTCCTTTTATAAGAGTGTAAGTGTGGGAAGTCTGGAGCCAGATCATTCAGGCAAGTGACCTCCAGCAAGTCAGTTAAACCTTTCTGTGCCTCAGTTTTCTCATCTGCGAAATAAGGATAAAAATTCTTCATGAGGTTGTTACAGGAATGAAAGGAGTTAGTCTATGTAAAAGGGTGCCTGGCACACAGTGTAAGTACCTTGTGAGTGTTTGCTAGCATTATTAATAAGTGATGGAATACTTGACTAAAAGTGGTACAAATTATTAGAGATTTATTATCAAAGAACAAGATTGGAAGTGGGCAGTTCCAGGTTGGTGCGAGGACCAGACTCTTCCCATATCCCGCTCTGCCATCTTCGGTTTGTTAGTGATTTCTCCCCTCATGGTGGCAGAAAGGCTGCAGTAGTCCCAGTATCCCAAATATCACGTGACCGGCATTTCAGGCAGGAAATAAGTCTTTCTTCCTTGTGTAGCCTTCACTTATCAAGGAGGAGAATCTTTCCTAGAAGCCCCAGTTGGTTTCCTTTCAGCTAGAACTGGGTCACAGGCCCATCCCTCACTGCAAGAGGAGCTGGGAAAGAATCTCGCACTTCCAATCTAGAAACACATGAAGCAAAAGTGGAGCTGGGCCGGCTGTTGCATGGAGAATCTGCAGGGTCCATCACAGTCTGGGAGCCAAAGATTTCAAGACTGCCTCACTCAGGCCAGGGATAATTGAGAAACAAGGACATCGCACTATTCTTCCAGCGTGAATGAGCCACAGACGACATCCTTCGGGGGTCACTAGCTTTTTTAGGGATAGCTTTTAACTCAGGTGAGTAACTTGTTGGTGAAATACAGAGAGAGGATACTTTTGAGCCCAGGCACCTTCCTAGTCTTCTCACCTGTTCTAGGCTGTCACCTTCCCTTCCCACAAACCAAAGGAGGAAGTTCATAATTCAGTTCACCTTGTCTAGAAGGTTGGCTAGGCCAGTCACGCTTAAAGGTACTTAAAAGGAGGTGGATGCAGGCTTCACCCCCTTTTACTGCCCCATGCAGCATCTCACCCATGGTGATGGGGTAATAAGCAGAGAGCTGTGTGAGAAGAGCTACTCTTTCCCCTTGAGAAGGACGCCGCAAATCAGCAGTTCCCCTACAATTTACATCCCCACAGTCATGGCCAGAGTTTGGGCCCATAGCATCTCTCATCTGGGCTCCCAGTCAAATTTGTCCGTCGCAAGAAAGACTGCAGACGGCAAGGTGGATGGAGAGCTCCAGAAGAACACCTTTATAAACGTCCACAGAAAGCCCTATTTCCAATATCCAATTCTGTTAACAAAGGGAGGAGAAATTTTAAAATTCCAAGGTACTTAGTTACTAATCTGATTCTGGCCTACATGTGGATATTCAATAAATACTTGTTAAATTAAACTGAGTCAAGGTTTTATTTATTCAACCTACTTAAAGCTTATGTAAACCCCTTGGAGATTTGTGTCAAGCTGTTAAGTTGGAAAACATATGAAAAGTAGTATTTTCAATAGACCAGCTTTCCTCTTAATGAGCTTTATGAGCTTAGGGTAAACCAGGGGGGAGGGGGAGTGGTTCCAGGCGAGGGGACGGGAAGGAGGAGGAAAGGAGCAAAGCCTGTTTCTGTCTCCTCTACATTTGCCTTCGTTGCTCTACTTATTAACCAGTTACTGCCCTCTAGCGTTCCCTGTATAAATTCTCACCTGAATCCCATTTTTGTCTTTAAAAACACTGATGACACCAGGGACCAAACCTCTTGATTTGCAAATAAGCAAATTGAAGTCCAGAGAGATGAGATGTCGAACTGACCCAGGCGGTCTCCTGGATTCCCAGTTACCCCACTGTAACTTGTCCGGCAAACCCCCGTTACTCAAAACATTTCTCGGACACTGTAATAACTAATCAATAAACATTACAGCATGCTAATCACTTAATAATACAGGCAGACCTCGGAGATATTGCGGGTTCGGTTCCAGACCACTGCAGTAAAGTGAATACGACAAGAAAGCGAGTCTCACGAATATTTTTGTTTCCCAGTACATATAAAAGTCATGTTTACTCTGTACTGTAGTATTAAGTGCAATAGCATTGCCTAAACAAAGTATATACCTTCATTTTAAAATATTGCTAAAAAAGGCTAACCATCATCTGCGCCTGCAGCAATTCCTAGTGGTAACATCAAAGACCACTGATTACAGATCCCCGGAACAAAGAGAATAATGAAAAAGTTTGAAATACTGCAAGAATTACCAAAATGTGACACAGAGACATGAAGTGAGAAAATGCTGTAGAAAAATGGCGCCGATAGACCTGCTTGAGGCAGGGCTGCCACAAACCTTCAGTCTGTGAAAAATGCAGTATCTGTGAAGCATGATAAGGTGAAGCACAATAAAATGAGGTGCGCCTGTAATTTTAAGTGCTATCTATTATTCCCATGTTATTCCAAACAAAGCCAAAATTGACTATTGGTCAAGTTTAGATAAGGACTTATAAATAATACTGTTACATTCTAAATTTACTTAAGTTTGGAAAATGCCTATATTACTTTTTTTTTTTTGAAAAAATAGTTAACTAGAGCAGACCCAAAGTAGATGTGGCCATTTATCAGAACTTATCATGATCTCCATGCAGGCTAATATTCTGCTAGAATTCTCCCAAAGGAACCTCTTTTGCTCATTGATGGGATAAGGGGGGTTTGTCATTTTAACTTAGAACACATATTTTCATCGTTTAATCATTTTGCTGGTGGGAATAAATTTAAAGTTATCCAGCTGGACGTGTCACTTGCAAAGAACATTAACTGAGTACCAAGAGATTTATTCAGATAGTTAATTGGAAGGAAATACATCTGGAATAAGTTTTATTGGAATTCATATAAAAAAGGAAAGTAAATCCATTAGAATTAATACCATAAACAGTCGACTTTATCTGGAACCAGAAATATTAATGAATTGGAGCCTAGGAGTCCTAACCCTTTTTCCTTGTAAAAAGCCAGCCGTTTTCCAATTGATGTAGCAATTATTCTTTATTGCTTTAGGTAGAGCTTTGTTTTCAGCTAATATTTTAGAGACATATCCTTCGAATCACCCAGTTTGTTTCTTTCCCCCGCTTCTTTTCGCAGAACAAGCAAAGAGAGTGGCAGGAGGCATCTCTGCCTGTCTTCAAAATACTTGAAAAATCCTGCGAAGGTGAGCAAATCAGCAGAACCTCGCTGCACAGGGGCTATTAGTAACTACATGAATAAAGAGACATCTAGGGACCTCCCTGGCATCCCAGTGGTTAAGGCTGCCCACTTCCACTGTAGGGGGCACGGGTTTGATCCCTGGTCCTGGTCGGGGAACTAAGATCCCACATCCCACAGCCAAAAAAAAAAGATGTCCTCCTTAGATGTCAACATAGATGCCATTGATCAAATAATCAAGCCTCGAGTAACGTTTCCTGTGGAGGGATTCTAAGAGCGTTCTGCCCAAGAGACCCAGGCCTATGGCGAGGAACAGGACCCCAAAGAGCACGGTCCCGACCAGGAGCCACTGTTCAAATGCGAGGCCCGGCTGCCTTTCTGGAGCACCGCTCAGGGAGGGCCCACCAGAGCTGGCCTTCCCATCTTCCTGGGAAGCTGTTGTATTTGTAGTGGGAGAATTCACATTTGACAAAGGAAACGTAGCAGGGTCCCGGGCAGCCTCTGTGTTCCAGGTCAAGCTGGAAACGTCTCTAAAGGGCACCGTGTCTGGTGGGCCTTTCGAGTGTGTCGATGCCCTAAAGATGGAAGTCGGAACCTCAGTTGTGGTCGTGTTAGTGACCGCGGCTACAGGTGGGGCAGAGGTGGCCCCCTGAGGCTGAGGAGTCACAGAAGGTATCTCTGCAGCGTTGGCGGCAGGGAGAGATGCAGGCTTTGGAGTGGCCAGGACAGCGGGCAGAGCGGCAACTGCCACTGTACTGGGGAACACTGTCACATATTCAGGCAGCAGATGAGCTACTGTTTGTTCTGAGGAAGATGGTGACTTCTGAGACTGGTCATTTTCTTTATAAACAGTCCACTGTGGACTTGCCAGGTCAATCTTGAGTAGTTTCTCCGAGTGATCTGAGGATCCAAACTTCTGAGAAAATGAATCTCTCCATAAGACCGTGGGCTCTGAATCACCTGTGGGAGGAGGGGGCGTGGGAGTGATGGTGTGTGAAGACCTGCTGCGGAACAGAGACTCTTCCTGGGCTACCTCCTGGCTTGGCAAATCAGTTCCCGCCAAAGATGGAAAATCTGAAGACGGAAAGAAAATTTAAAAAAGACTTCCATATTTCCATGCGAAGGGAGGTTAACAAGTACAAACGTTATCAGCTTGTTCAATAAGACCTCAAACTGTTGGTTCTTGACATTTCATGGTGCAAAATGGAAAAATACGAATTGCTAAATCAGATCCTGATGACCCTGCCTCTCCCCCAGATGCTGTGGTTTATTTCTAGAGTGTTGGCCCAGAGGAGAAGAGAAATGTGCGGAGGAGCATCGGGCAAATGAAGGAAGAGGTGGGAGGGGAACAGCAGAGATGCTAAGAGGAGCTCAGCATGTGCAGCAAGAGGTTTAGGAAGATACGGACCCTTCAGGGGCCAAGGCCAGGAAAGGCAGCTGGGCTGGGATGATGTGGCAGGAAGAGGACTGGCAGAGAAAATGCTGGTGTGAGGCACAAGCTGTGTCAGCTGGGACTGCAGTGACAACTGGGAAGCAAGCAATCCCTAGGGGAGATATCACGGTGGGGCGGGGTAGTCCACAGGACAATGAGGAGAGGAGACAAAATCCCAGTGGCTTGCCTTCCACAAGGAGGAGGAGGAGGAAGCTGGAGGGTCCCTGAAGCCAAGGCGGCAGCACAAAGCTGATGACGTTTTTCAATGAAAAAAATAGGTTTCATGGACTTCCCTGGTGGTCCAGCAGTTAAGACTGCGTGCTCCCAATGCAGGGGGCCCAGGGAACTAGATCCTGCATGCCGCAACTAAAAGCCTGCATTTTTATATTTTTAATAGTTATTTATTTGGTTGCATCAGGCCTTCGTTGTGGCACGCGGGATCTTCCTTGAGGCATGTGGAATCTTTCGTTGTGGCACACAGGCTTCTTTCTAGCTGCGGCGCATGGGCTCGAGAGTGCATGGGCTCAGTAGCTGTGGCACGCGGGCTCGGTAGTTGTGGCACGTGGGCTCTAGAGCCCCCGCAGCACGTGGGATCTTAGTTCCCTGACCGAGGATCGAACCCGCATCCCCTGCATTGGAAGGTGGATTCTTTTTTATTTATTTATTTTATTGCGGTACGCGGACCTCTCACTGTCGTGGCCTCTCCCGTTGCGGAGCACAGGCTCCGGACGCGCAGGCTCAGCGGCCATGGCTCACGGGCCCAGCTGCTCCGCGGCATGTGGGATCCTCCCGGACCGGGGCATGAACTTGTGTCCCCCGCATCGGCAGGCGGACTCTCAACCACTGAGCCACCAGGGAAGCCCATGGAAGGTGGATTCTTAACCACTGGACCACCAGGGAAGTCCCAATAAATAAATATTAAACAAAAAAACAACCAGCTTTCAGCACTGTACTCAGGGGAGGAAGGCGATCTGAGAGATTTTCTTTTGACCCTTGAAGATTAAAATTTTAGAGCCAACATCTTGGGTTCTGAGGACCATGGACCAGTATTTGAAATCATTATGGCCACGTGGCTAGCATAAAGAGCAGAAAATCACAGAGTCCCAACTCCTGCTGAGGAGGAACCAGCCTCAGATCCTCCTCCTGTGTGAGAAAGTTTAGAGTTTTGCTCTTTGTCACACATGCCGTTTATCACAGCTCGAACTGAAAAGGCTGGTTACAGCAATCCGGGACAGAGAAAGACCACTTGAATTGCTCTGTATCACTCTGCTACTTGGCTAATCATTTCACTTAAATTAGAACGGCAGAAACACAAGGAAGGAAGCAACGGTGATTCTCCCCTCTTCTCTTTTCCGTCTTCTATTTCAACTCCCCTCAATACCAGTTTCTAAACCAGATCTCACTCTCCACTCTGCTAACAAATAGATCCAGAGGCAACTTCAGATTTGTGACATCTTTGACTGTTCTCTAAGCTTCACAGTACTCAGAGGTCCTTTAGAACTGTCACTTAGTAATCCGTCTAGGACAGGGGTCAGCAAAGGATGGCCACTTATCTTCATATGGCTTGCGAGCTAAGAATGGTTTCTACATTCTTAAATGATTGAAAAAAATCAAGAAGGATAATATTTTGTAACACGTGAAAATTATATGAAATTCACATTTCAGTGTCCATAAATAAAGTTTAATTGGCATACAAGCCTGCCCATTTGTTTACATACTGTCTGTGGCCGCTTCTACGACAAGGACAGAAGTGAGGAGGTCCGACAGATTGCATGTGGCCCACTAAGTCTAACAGACTTGCCTGAAAAGCCTAAAATACTTATTATTTGGCCCTCGACAGAAAAAGTTTGTGGATACCTGCTCTAGGACACTCTAAAATAGAATTTGGATGCCTGAAATTCCTCCAACAATGCTGAAGAAAAGAGTTTCTGCTGCAGGTGATATCACATTCACAGGCATAGTGTCACCACGAGATAAACAGCACCTGTATCTGACACAGGTCGTGTCAGATATTTTTAAAAAGAGCAGGACTCATCATATTTCACTTTAAAGTTTAAAAAGAAGGCTAAATAAATGCTCTGTGATATGTGTGAACTCGAAACTTAAAATAAGGCCATTGACAAGAATGACCAAAACAGCTGTTTTCTTTCTCAAGAATACAAGGTCATAAATAAAGCAAAGCTAGGGCTATTCCCATTTCTTGATAAGATTCATCCATTGGCAAAGATCCTACAACCACACAGGGATTCTCCACACCTGCTCCATTCACCTCACCCACTGATGTTTGCCTTTGGGGTGTGGTGTTTTCTCTCAGTCACGTAGCCATGAGCTACAGAAGGAGCTGGGAAATGTGTCCTCAACTGCTTTTTTGACTTTCATTGTCAAGTGACTTCACTAGATAAAAAAAGTTAGGGACTGACTATTAACTTGGCAACCAGCTGAGCAAATAGACTTTCAATTTATTCTATTTCTGAATTCCCCTATTCTAGTCCTTGGAGGAATGACAGACCACCAAGCTCCAAAAACAAACAAACATTAAATAATGCCAAGCGGCAATGGTTTTACAGGATGAAGAGAGCACACTGTCATCTTTCAAACTTTCAGTCTGTAAATATTCGTCAGTTACAGGAACTAGAGTTCATCTGAAAACAAACCACCAAACTTATATCTACTGAATTTCACTCTGACCAGGAGGCAGATATTTATTTTTATGGGGCAATCTCAGTCCATCAACACGGGCAGATTCATAAATAGAATTACAAACACAATTTGTAAACATCTGTAGATACAGACAGCCTGCTGCACACAAGTCCGGGGTTGGTGCCACTTTGCCCCTAGATAGCCACCGGCTCTGGGCTGATGGTGCCCCCTGGTGGCTGACACAGGAATTGTTCGATTCTAATTCCACTTCATTCACCCTTCACGCTTGCCCTTAAAAGGTTTAGGCACAAGCCAAGTTCACTTTTCTCCCACTTCCACTGGAGAAAATGGAATCTTTACCACATACTCCCTCTTTATACATGCATTATAAAATCAGTAACATGACAGAAGTATTATGAAAGTTATAAAACAAATTCAACGATAATTTCTATCATGTCCCAGCAACTATTAACATTTATGCATACCTTAAAATTAAATTTTTTTCATGTAATTTAAAAACTGGGTGTTTTTCACCTGAAATTTAGGTGACATTTTATTTCTACATCTCAAACTTATTTTTTAACATCTGCATTGTATTCCCTCAGGGGGATCCATTATACTTTATACCCAACCATTCCCTAGCATTTGGACATTTAAGCTGTAGAAACTTTTAAACTAATTTCCTTTAAACTAATTCAAAAAGTGCTGTTTTCACTTTTTAAGCTAATTACGTGATAAACAGTTTCACAACAACAGCTTTTTCTTTGGTATAGATTTTTATGGAAGTCGAATGACTAGATTCAATTACCTATAATTTCTTTAATATTCTGCTTTAATTGTGAAATAGCTGATAGACATAGGGAATACACACTGACAGTGGAAGAAAGGACACAATGAAGAAGAGGCAGTGAGAAGGGATCAGAAAGGCAGATGTGATGGTCCAACTTCCACCTGATGGGAGCTCTTGAAGGAGAAAAATAAACATTCCAATTAGTGTCTCGAGCCCTGACCTCACTGGAAACTCAGGCTGCTGGATACCATCCCTGGGTGTCCAACAGGCTCTGCCACGTTCCAGGTGATGAAATAAAAAGAGGACAGGCTTCCCTGGTGGCGCAGTGGTTGAGAGTCCGCCTGCCGATGCAGGGGACAGGGGTTCGTGCCCCGGTCCGGGAAGATCCCACATGCCGCGGAGCGGCTGGGCCCGTGAGCCACGGCCGCTGAGTCTGCGCGTCTGGAGCCTGTGCTCCGCAATGGGAGAGGCCACAACAGTGAGAGGCCCGCGTACTGCAAAAAAAAAAAAAAAAAAAAAAAAAGAGGACAAGCAAGAAGCCATATCCGCACAACACTGTAGGTCCCGGTGTTTTTAGCCAAGATTATATATAGACGTAAAGGAGGCGAACAGTCAGGGGCAACTGCCCTGGCCAGTGTGAAGCCCAGAAGGGGCAGGGAGACAAGATACTTTCCACCCAAGGTAAGATCCTGGCTGCTCTGAGGGGCCTAATTTGTTCTGTGCCGTAGTCTTTCTAAAAAAAGTTATTCTTTTTAACAACTGTGGTAAAATATACTACATACAATGTACCACTTTAACCCGTTTTTAAGAGTATAGTTCCGTGGCATTGAGTTTGTGCAACCCTCACCATCAACCACCTCCAGAATTTTTCATCAGGCAAAAGTGAAACTTTGTACCTTATCTGCCAATCTGTTTAGACTTGAGCTTCTACCACTATGTAGGAAGAATTTACACAAGCAATCTGTGCTTTACGCTGTTTAAGGGAATGTTTGACACATCAGGTTTTCCTGCTTCATGAACGAAACTCAGACACAGCCTCACTCAGGGGACAAAGCAGAGTCCGTGTCCGGATGCCCTGGGCAGCATCCTTCCCCAGAGAACCCTGACTGCACTCTCCCTCCCAACCGCAATTCCACTTCCCCGGCTCAGTAGACGGCACCGCCACCCATCCAGACGCTCGAGCCCAGGACTAGGACTCCGTTTCACTCTTCGCTCTTCCTCATTCCCCACATCCACACCACCAGCAAGCCCTGTCAATGTTATCGCTCAAATGGCTCGTGTGTTTACTTCCCTCCATCTCTTCCACCGTCTCCCTGGTCCCCAAGGCCATGGCCTTTCACTCGGATCTCGTCCCAGCCTCCTACCCAGTTTTCCCACATGCCCTCTTGCTGCTGCGCCATTGTCCATTCCCAATAGAGCGGTCACAGTGAGCTTTGAGAAATCACCTTTAAAACAGCTCGTTATACATGCCTGCTGAAAACCTTCCAATGGCTTTCCATCATGCACCGAAAATAAAAACTCCCTACCCTACAGAGCTTGACGGGATGGCCCCACCTTCCTTCCTTCTTGCATATCACTCCTTCCATGGTTCACTATGAGTCAGCTGCTGAGACTGGAGCGTTTGAACAAACACTCCCAAACCATTCTGCCTTAGGATGTTAGAATAGGCTGTTTCCTCTGCCTGGAAGGTCTTTCTACAATCTTCTCACATCCGGCTCCTCCGTTTTCAGATCTCAGCTTAGGGGTTACATCTTCACAGACGCTTCCCCTGATCGCCTAATCCAGCCGGTCTACTCAGTGACTATCTTTTTTTTTTTTTTTTGGCTCTGCTGTATGGCATGCAGGATCTTAGCTCCCCGAACAGGGATCGAATCTGCATGCCCTGCAATGGAAGCGAGGAGTCTTAACCACTGGACCGCTAGGGAAGTCCCTCTGTGATTATCTATTATGTTGTCTTAGCTCAATTATCTGCATAGCTCTTATGACTATTTTTTAAATGGGAATTTTATGTTTTAATTTTCTCTGCTTTGAAAATATATTCTTATATAAAGGCCATGTTTCATTTTATTATGATCACTGTTATTTTTTTATTTAAATTTTTTTATTGAAGTATAGTTGATTTACAATGCTGTGTTAATTTCTGCTGTACGGCAAAGTGATTCAGTTTATATACATACTTTCTTTTGTTAAGGGTAACCAACCACCTTTTTTTAAAAATAAATTTATTTAATTAATTTATTTATTTTTGGCTATGTTGGGTCTTTGTTGCTGCCCGCGGGCTTTCTCTAATTGCGGCGAGGGGGGGCTACTCTTCACTGTGGTGCGCAGGCTTCTCATTGGGGTGGCTTCTTGCTGCGGAGCACGGGCTCTAGGCGCACAGGCTTCAGTAGCTGTGGCACGTGGGCTCCAGTAGTTGTGGCTCACGGGATCTAGAGCGCAGACTCAGTAGTTGCGGCACACGGGCTTAGTTGCTCCGCGGCATGTGGGATCTTCCCGGACCAGGGCTCGTATCTGTGTCCCCTGCATTGGCAGGCAGATTCTTAACCACTGTGCCACCAGGAAGCCCTTTCATAGGATACTGAATTTAGTTCCCTGTGCTATACACTAGGACCTTGTTGTTTATCCATTCTATATATAAAAGCTTACATCTGCTAACCCCAGCTTCCCACATTCCATTCCTCCTCAACCCCCTACCCCTGGGCAACCACAAGTCTGTTCTCTATGTCTGTTCTCTATGTCCATGGTGACTATTTTTCTTGATTATTTATTTATTAAGGTTATTGTCTCTCTCTCCTAAAATATTAGTTCCATAAATGAGAACCTTGTTTTTCATGTTTAGTGTCGTATCTTTCTATCCTTAAGGCGTAAAAAGTGCTTGGCACATAGAAGATGCTAAATAAAATTTGTTTCTTATTGAATAAATGCAGGGAATATTATTAATACCTAAGGGTGTAAGGACAAAAACTTTATAAAACTGAAATTAAAGTAAACTTCATACTTGAAAGCATTTCATCCTGAAAAATTAACAAGCCAAAATCTCACCAAGGCATATCCAAATAATTATATTATTTTTACTTGTTTATTTTCTGTATTCTGAGCAAATATGTCATTTCCAAATGTGGAGACTCTGTTTCCAATGCCTTGCACAGAATTTGGCATGTAGCTTTTTCTCAAAAACTTCTTTTTTTTTGCGGTACACGGGCCTCTCACCATTGTGGCCTCTCCCGTTGCGGAGCACAGGCTCCAGATGCGCAGGCTCAGCGGCCATGGCTCACGGGCCCAGCCGCTCTGCAGCATGTGGGATCTTCCCGGACCGGGGCACGAACCCCTGTCCCCTGCATCGGCAGGCGGACTCCCAACCACTGCACCACCAGGGAAGCCCCTCAAAAACTTCTTAAATGAGCTTCCTTCCAGGTCTGGATAATAAAATCCAGTGAGTTTGATTTCAGAGAATGTGATTACAAAATAATTGGAACCTAATGTACCGGAATTTTATATACTGTATTTACATCGTCTTAACCCTTTCAAAATAGTCACCCCTGGAGACCTGGAGACTTATTCCAGTGTTGCTAACACGGTTCTAAAGACATGTTTCAAAATGTTTACATGAAAGATCTGTGTGCCTTTTACCTTAAGAAGGTAAAAACAAAAACAAAACAAAATACTATCATTCATAGGTATTAAATACTTTAACTGGAAAAAAGAAAGATGTTTGGTTGAATCAACTGAATTTTAAATCATGAGATTTTTTCTGATGTGCCTGTGTATTTGTGATCCCTTTTGGCAGTTCTTCTTAAACTCTTGCAGAAAACCTTTCTACATGAATCATATCCTTAAATCATTCCAATCACAGAAGACAAAGAACAATGTTTTTATTACCTCTGATTATCCTGTAACTCATAAGTCCCTTTGCTGGTTTCAGGGGACAGGCTTCCTCACTGGGACAGAAGAACAGGTAGCAGTTGGGTAGTTTAGCTGTTTTTCGAGTGTCGAAGATCATCAAGTTACATGCTTTGTCCCCTGCAATGAAAGGTTTCATAAGCATTATTCTGAAATAGGATCTTCCAGAGAATACGGCAAGCAGGAACACATTTATTCTAGTGGCCAACACAAAAACCTTTGTTCATTGCCTGCTGGCCGCTGAGTCATTTCCTTTTCCTTAGTTTAGGCACTGCAAGCAATTTTTAAAGACCCTGGGTTTAAAAATCAGAATGAAGGTAATTTTGGCGAAACGTTTTTAATAGTACATGTCATTCTTTAGAGAGAAGCCTTCCGTTTGCTAAAATATTTATCAAAACATACATAGAAATACTGAGTCGACAACTCACTACTGAGTCCGACCTTAGGAAATGGATCTAACCCTAATGACTGGAGGTACGTCTCGCATCCTGAAGGCATCTTAGATGCCTACGAAGCCATCAGTCTGGTTTTCTTGGTGTGGGGCGAGGGGAGGGTGGTGGGCAGGGAGGGTCAGTAAATTCAGCCTTATACATACCATGCCTCCTTCCACAATGGAGCTGCACAGCATACGGAATGCAAAGTCTATTTTTTACTTGTATCAGTACCATTCTTCTTTGGGTTCTTCAAATTTCTGCTCTTATCATTTTTGTTTGTCTCCCAATCAGGCAGCGGTCAGGGATCACCCTTGACTCTCCCAGTGGGAAATAAGACTGAGTTCGTTTCTGCAGGGGTTTTATCCTATCATGTCTCCATTAGCCAGGTAACAAGAAAGGTACTCTGGTTACTTTGGCTTTTCCTATCACCCACGATGTGATAATTCTACAAACCATTTTGGGGGGCACTTAGGTAAAGGGGAGGGTCCATAGGGTCCAAGTTGTACACAAAATTTTGTGTCCTTTGTATTTGTGGGTATTTTTCTAGAGTCTGTGGCTGTAGGCAAATTATCAAAGTGCTTTTTTGGAACCCTAAACAGTCAAAAACCAACACTCAGTAAAAGAGGGAAAAGCCTGAGATCCGTTAACTGAGACCCACAAGTATCTCTGCTTACAGTAAAGCAGTAACAGTACTTTTGCTTGTAGAATAAAGCCGCAAACCCTCATTTCTTACTAAACACCTATCACGGAACTGAAGAGAAATGCAACGTTTCCTATGTTGCCAGGATATGCCCACATGGCACTCAGTCCTATTTGCAGGTGATGTTTCTATTCCACATATATGTTGATCTCAACATTTAAAGAAAAACTAGAAATTTAAATGAGATCTCTATGACTTCCATAAATTACTTCTCTATGAAGAGTGTCCAAAAGCACACAGCTCAATTTGAGAAGATCATTGAAGTATTTGTTTCCTCATGACAGCAAACACCTGGTGTCATTTCTACCCAAAGTCTCTAGTTCTCTGATTCTCTAACACCAACAGGGTGTCTTACAATTCAATTCGATTCTAATACTAACCGCCTGGAGTAAGTGTCAGACCCCACCGGTCTAGGGCTCAGTCCCAACAGACTGTCCCCACTCAGAGGCCAGCCACAGTATCAGGTCCCCAGGTCATTCACACATACGGCAAACTTGGCTATCACCCCCCCACCCCAGGTTCCATAACTTGCTAGAACGACTCGCAGAACTCAGGAAAATGCAATACTTACCGCTATAGTTTATTACAAAGGATACAAATGAACAGCCCGATGAAGAGGTACATAGGGCGAGGTCTGGAAGGGTCCCAAGTGCAAGAGCCTCCGTCCCTGTGGAGTTGGGGTGCCTCCTGGCACGTGAATGTGTTTACCAACTTGGAAGCTCCCTGAACCCATTGTTTAGGGGCTTTCATGGCAGTTTTATTACGTAGACATAATTGATTAAGTCATTGGCCACTGGCGACTGAATTCAATCTCCACCCCCTTTACCCCTACCTGGAGGTGGGTGGAGGAGACTGAAAGTTCCAAGCTTCTAAGCAAAGCTTGGTCTTTCTGGCAACTAGCAGCCATCCTGGCGCGATTCAGGGTCCCACCAAGAGTCACCTCGTGAGCATAAGCTCAGGTATGATTGAATGGGGCTCATTATGAATAACAGAAGAAGCTCCTATGCTCAGAAAATTCCCAGGGTTTTAGGACCTCTGTGCCAGGGAATGTGTATTTATCTTATTACGCCACAATCGTTATAGAATGAAATGGAAATAAAGATCTAAGAGAAAACATGTGATTTAGTCAGCTGATAAATCAAGTAAGGATCACGAGTCCAGTGTTCACTAGTTCTTCTAGGGTCCTTGATGACAAGGTCTTTTCCATCTTATTCACTGTTTTATCTCCAGCACGTACCAAGGCATTAGGTGCTCAATAAACTTACGTGGGTTTTTTTGTTTGTTTATTAGATATATACTTCTGTTTTCAGGTCATAGGTTTGGAGCCTGAAATATGCAAGGGCATGGTTCAAACCTGCGGGGCTCAGTTTCCTTCTGTGTCATAGAATGGGTCATTCTAAACCCCTTCCCATGCCTCTTAGATTCCTAGAAGCTGCAATTAGTGGCCAGTGGCTTCCTGACTCACCTGTGCCACCAGCTCCAGGGAAGGGAGATAAAACAGAAATTTTGTGCTTCTACTTAAAACTCAAATGCTGATTCTCCTATGGGATGACTTTAGAATTTTATTTTTTGTCTCAACTCCCTTTCTGTTTAAACGTTCTTTCTAATATCACACTGTATTCCAATATTCCATGATGATGAAAGCCAAGCATTTAAATAGGACTTCTGTTTTCAATATCCCAGATGCCTGTTAGAACACACCACCAGTGGTTTTCAACCCTTTTTCTACCCACATATCTGAGTGATATATATACACTCATCAGTAACTTTGGCTCAGCTTAGGGGAGGGGAGAGCACACCATGGAACATTCCCTAGTAATGTTGCCACCCACTTTTCTACCCCATTGAGAATCACCAGTACAAACCATTCAGTCTCATCAACCAGCTACTTACATCACAAAACACATGGAATAAGAGTTGCCAGGGCATTACTACTTACCTGATATGTTTTTTGTTGAGCAGCAAGAATTAATGCAGTCTTCTTGAGTTAATGTGTGTATGGGCTCATTGCCTCTGATTCCCTTGGAAAGGGATGACTGGATGTCAATGACCATATCTTCTAGACTCTTGATGGGACAGTTCTGACTGGTGGACAGCCTTAGCATCAGGAAACAAATTATTACACGAGTGTGAGTCAAGCTCCATCCCTCCCGGAAGAACATTTTAAATTTCAGGTTAGTCTTGGTCTCCAAAGGTCGGATAACTCTCCCTCTGCCCTGAGTTTGCTTCAAGAAGATTGGACAGATGACGGAATTTCTCTCTAGCACAAAAATAGACAATCATCAATGAGTTTTGTTTCTTTGAACAAACCTAGAGAAGATACATTTCATTTCCTTCAAGTCAATATAAACAACTCACAATTCATAGAAGGACAGGAATAAACAAGTATTTTTTATCTGTTTCACTTTGAATAGATTTGAGACAACCTTTCATTAAAAACTTGGCAGAAAGCTAGGAAGCACACACACATACACTCTCCCATCAATGCTTAAAATCTGACAAGTATCTATGAAAGAAGAGGTCGTCTGCTTTTCAGTTTTAGAATCTTTCCTCTTCTTGCCTCTCCTAAGCAGGAGAGGAAAGGACACAAAATCTGTGGTCATTGGTCATTGATGAAGCAGTGATCATCGCTTTGGACGTATTTTCTTTCTCAGTAATAACAATTAGCATTTTTAAATGACCTACTGAGTGGTAGGCAATGCGCTAAGAAAATTACATACATTGTCCTTCTAGGAATGAGCCCATCAACAGGGGGAATATTCTGGCTCAGTTGAAGGAAACTGTAGGGGCAAGTGTTCTTTCTGACATCCCTAAAAACACAAAAGTCATAATACATATAATGCCAACTCCATTGGTGAGCTGGTTCTTCCAGAAAAAAAATGTGAAACTGGCAAGGCTATACCAGAAAATATCCTCATTTCCAGAATACAAATTGTTCACTAAATGATAGCCTAGCTCAGAATTACCGCTTCTTTAATTTTTTTTTTGGTTATGAACCCTTTGGTACTCTGGTGATGCTTAGGCTCTCTTCTGACATGTTTTAAAATATATAAAAGACATGTTGTTAAATGTATAAAATGAAATATATAGGATTACAAAGGAATATAGTTATATTGAAATATAATTACTGAAAAGTTTTTTAAATGTGCCTGTAAGACTCTGATGAAAGATATCAAAGAAGATCTAAATAAATGGAGAGATATTCCGTGTTCCTCAATAGGACTACTCAATATTGCTAAGATGTCAGTTCTTCCCAACTTGATCTACAGATTCAATGCAATTCCGATCAAGATCTCAGCAAGTTATTTTATAGACCTCAACAAACCAATTTTTTTTTTTTTTTTTTTTTTTTTTTGCGGTACGCGGGCCTCTCACTGCTGTGGCCTCTCCCGCCGCGGAGCACAGGCTCTGGACGCGCAGGCTCAGCAGCCACGGCTCACGGGCGCAGCCGCCCCGCGGCACGTGGGATCCTCCCGGACCGGGGCACGAACCCGCGCCCCCTGTATCGGCAGGCAGACTCTCAACCACTGCACCACCAGGGAAGCCCTCAACAAAACAATTTTAAAGTTTACATGGAAATACAAAAAGGCCCCGAAGAGTCAACACAATACTGAAGAAGAACAAAGGTGGAGGACTGACACTACCTGACTTCAATACTTACCAAAAATCACTGCTAATCAAGACAATAGTACTGACAAAAGAACAGACAAATAGATCAATGGAACAGAATAAGGAGCCCAGAAATAGACCCACACAAATACAGCCAACTTATCTTTGACAAAGGAGCAATGGCAATTCAATGGAGAAAGGATATTCTTCTCAAAAATGGTGCTGGACAACTGGACGACCATATGCCAAAAAAATCTAGACACTGACCTTACATCTTTCACAAAAATTAAGTCATAATGGATCATAGACCTAAATGTAAAATGCACAACTATAAAACTCCTATGTAACATAGAATAAAGTCTCTGTGACCTTAGGTGAGTTTCTAGATAACAACACCAAAAGCACAATCCATGAAAGAAAAAATTGATAGGTTGGATTCCATTAAAATTAAAAACTTCTGCTCTGTGCAAGACACTGTTAAGAGAATGAAAAACCAAGCCACAGACTGGGAGAAGGTATTTGCAAAACACATATCTGATAAATAACTGGGAGCTAAAATATACAAAGAACTCTTAAAACTTACCAAAAAGAAAACAAACAATGCAATTTAAAGTGAGCAAAAGACCTGAACAGACACCTCACCAAAGAAGCATATGAAAAGAAGCATATGAAAAAAGCATATGAAAAGACCTGAACAGACACCTCACCAAAGAAGCATACGACATATGAAAATTGTCATTAGGAAATTGCAAATTAAAACAACAATGAGATGCCACTACACACCTATCAGAATGGCTGAAATCCAAAACACTGACAATACTAAATCCTGACAAAAACCTGCATACAAATATTTATAGCACTTTATTCATAATTGCCAAAAAACTGGAAGCAACTAAGATGTCCCTCAATAGGTGAAGGGATAAACAAACTGATATATCCACACAATAGAATATTTTTCAGCAGTAAAAAGAAATGAGCTATCAAGCCACAGAAAGAGTAACCTTAATTGCATATCGCTAAGTGAAAGAAGCCGGTGTGAAAGGTATGATTCCAACTCTAGGACATTCTGGAAAAGGCAAACCCACATCGACAGTAAAACGTCAGAGGTTGTCTGGAGGAAAGGGAAGGGCTGAATAGGTGGAGCACAGGGGATTTTTAGGACAGTGAAGCTATTCTATATGATGCTGTAATGATGTATATGCCATTACATTTGTCAAAACCTATAGAGCTGTAGACATAAGAGTGCATCCTAATATAAATAGGTAGACTTTGGTCAGTAAAAAAAAAAAAAATCAAAACAGTTTTTTAGAAAAACAGTATATGGTAATACAGCACAAGTCTATACCTTCCTTGCTAACTGTTATGTCCAACTTTCTAAAACAGTAAAATGAAAATAACATTTATGGTTCTCTATGCTAAGCACTTTACATATATTATGTCATTTAATCCTTACAAGAATCCTATAAGCTAGATCCCATTACCTCCATTTTCAGTTAAAATAAGAACAACCGTGTGATAAATAACAGATGGTAGGTCTAATCATTGCCATAATTTTGAAGTAGTGTTGAATGTAATGATTTTGATATATATACAGTAAGTAACATGACATGGAAATATCTATGATTTCTACCGGTGGCAAAGCAGAGCTACCCTACCACTAATACTGCTGCGGCTTTTGCCTACATGCCTCTTAAAGGAAATACTGCACTACATTTAGAGGTTAGTAAAATAAACTTTTCCACTCAAGTTCACAGACTTTCTGAATACTGTCCATGGACTCCCCAGGTTAAGAGTCCTGGCACAAGTTACTTTTTATGCTGCCACACTTTACAAGTCACTGGAGAAAACAAATCAGGAACAAAAAAAGAAAAACCAGGCCAACACTTCACTTTGAATGGATTCTAAGAATCTCTCCTCAACCTGCTGCAAAGAAACCTGAACTGTGCCAGGGGATGTAGGGGAGGAGCTGTGCTTTCAGTACCAGCATCTTTATTGCTCCTGGATCACAAGCAATACTAAAGAGCTTATCTCATTAATGATACCAAACAATTATTAGGTAAATTAGTTCTTCTAATACATTATTATTTAGGCCTTAAAGGTCCAAAGATGAATAGATTTTTAAAACGTGGCAAATACATAAAATGGAATATTATTCAGCTACAAAAAGGAATGAAATTCTCATACACGCTACAATCTTGAAATCATTATGCTAAGTGAAATAAACTGGATACAAGAGAACAAATATCGTATGATTGCACTTATATCAAGTATCTACAATAGGCAAATTCACAGAGACAAAAAGTAGAATTGAAGTTACTAGAGGTTGGTGGAGGAGGGAATGGGGAGTTACTGTTTAATGGGTACAGAGTTTTCCTATCTGGGATGCCAAAAATGTCCTGAAAATGGACAGTAGGGATGGTTACCCAATAATGTGAACGCACTTAATGACACTAAATTGTACACTTAAAATGATCAAAATAATACATTTTGTTACAGTATGTCTATTTTACCACAATAAAGAGATCAAAACAAGCTTACAATTAAAAAAAGAAGGTTCAAAGTGAAGTTGAATCCTGTTAAAATAGAGTGGGAAAAGGATACAGGTGGGAAGGAGACGATGCACCTGTGCTTTCATGCCTGCTGACTAGTTACCGGATCGTACCGGCAATCAATCAAATATTGGAAATCATTTTTCTCACAGCATAATCTAACTTAATTTATCGAGGTGTTTATAACTGTGTATAAACACACTCTACAGAGTATTAGACAATTAGCGGGTTCGATAAATACAGGATACAAATCATACCAAAAAAAATGGGAAATCTGCCCTTTGAGGAAAGGTACGTGGCTCACTAAACCATTCTTCTAACCCTGCTGCTGGCTTGCCTAAAGACCCTCTCCGGGATACGGGGGCCACCAGCATCCGGCTCAGCCAGTTCTCCGAGCTCCCGGAGGGGCGGAGGACGCTCGCCCCGGGAAAGGGCGGCGGGCGTCGCTGCCCCCGCAGGTGGCGATACTGCCCGCAGGGGCTGGAGGGGAGGATGGAGAGCCTTTACCTGGAGACCGGAGGACCGGGCCCTGCTGCCCTCCCGGTGCAGGGCAGCCCAGCGCGCTCGCGGAAGCAGCGGCGGATCCGCGAGGGGCTCGGTGAGGACGCCCAGCAGGCTCCGCAGCTCCCGCCCAGCCCCGGGTTTGCGATTCACGAGTTCCTGCTTCCGTTGCGGCGGCCGAAAGTTTGCCAGAGGTGGAAGGGCACGTTCCCGCCCTGCAACGCGGAGCTGCTTCCCGGCAACCTGGAGCAGGCCCCCTGGGCACCGGGGAGAGCCGGGAGCCCCTCCTCGGGTCCCCAGGCTCCCCACTCACCCACCCCCGGCCCGCATAGCCGCTGTGCGCGCTGCCAGGGCGGGGGCGCCACCCTCGTGGGTGCCTGAGGGTCTGCAGCTGCGCCTTCTCGCTTCCTGGAGACCAGAGAACAGGCAAATACCCACGATGAAAGTCAAACAGTACACAAATGTACACTGTACAGGCATACCTCCGTTTGCACTTAGCAGAGACTGCTTTTCTGTGTGTTTTTTCCAACAAATTTAAGGTTTGTGGCAATCCTGCCTGGAGCAAGTCTATTGGTACTGATTTCGAAGAGGCAGCAGTGAGTGGTGGCATGAAGGGAGATCTTAATTCCCTGCCCAGGAATTGAACCTGGGCAGCCTGGATGAAAACCAGGAATCCCAGCCACCACACTCCCTGGCTCTTGCCCCAGTGAAAAATGCATTTCTCATGGAGACAAAAACTGTAAAAACAGGTACAAAGCTTATTATTGGGGACACAGCACAACAAGTGGGAGAGCAGACAGAAACATTTGTTTAGTTGAGGTAGAAGCAAGGCAGAGATGCACACCCGGAGAGAAAGGATGGAGGCGCCCTCCCTAGTGCGGAGGAGCACGAGAAAGAGGCTGTTAGGTCATTTATACAGGGCAGTTCTTCCAGGTCTTTGTTTACCTTTGGCCAATTATCTGGTTTCTTTTTCCGCCTGCCCTGCCCTAAGACCCTCCCCAACACGCATGCGCAACTTTTTCCAAGCTAGATTACAGCCCAGAGGCCTGTGGGACGGCCTTAGCATCACATATTATGGGGTGGCGCCCCCTCCTTTTTGACCCCCAAGGAGCCTTTCTGTGCATGTGCAATGTTTCCCTTGCCCCAAGGATGGGAGATGTATGACCTCTTGATCTTTTTTTTTTTTTTTTGCTGTATTTGGGCCTCTCACTGTTGTGGCCTCTCCCGTTGCGCAGCACAAGCTCCGGAAGCGCAGGCTCAGCGGCCATGGCTCACGGGCCCAGCCGCTCCGCGGCACGTGGGATCTTCCCGGACCAGGGCACGAACCCGTGTCCCCTGCATCGGCAGGCGGACTCTCAACCACTGCACCACCAGGGAAGCCCCGACCTCTTGATCTTTTAACAGGGTTTAGTCCCACTCTGTCACTGCCATAAAAATGTCCAATGTCTGGTTATTTACTCTGTTTCTGTTGCTGGTTTTTACATCGAGGTGCAGATCTCGAGATACAGACAGGAGTCCGGTTCATAAATATGTAGTCCGGGAGCCCATTTCTCTCTTGCTTCAGGAAATGTAAACAGGGGGTTGGTAATGAATGTCCAGCCTGGAGCCCATCTCCTTCTCACCCCAGGAAGTGTGAACGGGATGCCAGATGTAAATGTCTAGCCTAGAGCCCATCTATCTCCTACCTCGGTGCCATGTCTCCAACAGCATTTGCTCGTTTTTTCATTATTATTATATTTATTATGATGGTGATTTGTGATCAATGATCTTTGATGTTATTACTATGACTTGCTAAAGGTTAGGATGATAGCTAGCATTTTTTAGCAATATTTTAACATTAAGGTATGTACTTTGTTTTTTAGACATAATGCTATTGCACACTTAATAGACTACAGAACAGTGTAAGCATAACTTTTATATGCACTGGAAAACCAAAACATTTGTGTGACTTTATTGCAATATTTGCTTTATCTGGAACTGAACCCTGCTATCTCCCAGATATGCCTGTACAATGAAAACCCTGCCTCTCACCCCTGTGTCCCAATCTAGTTCTCCTCCCCAGAGGCAACCACTGATCACAGTTTCTTCACGTTCAAGAGTTTATAGTGCCTGGGCTTCCCTGGTGGCGCAGATGGTTAAGAATCCACCTGCCAATGCAGGGGACACGGGTTCGAGCCCTGGTCCGGGAAGATCCCACATGCCTCGGAGCAACTAAGCCCGTGAGCCACAACTACTGAGCCTGTGCTCTAGAGCCCACAAGCCACAGCTACTGAAGCCTGCGCACCTAGAACCTGTGCTCCACAACAAGAGAAGCCACCGCCACGAGCAGCCAGCGCACAGCAACAAAGAGTAGCCCCCGCTTGCCGCAACTAGAGAAAGCCCGCGTGCAGCAACAAAGTCCCAACACAGCCGAAAATAAATAAATAAAATTAAAAAAAAAAAGTTTACAGTGCCTTCTATCAGGGGCATAGTTAAGAGAATCCTATTTCAATCGTCCAAGGCATGGCGGGTCCTTAAATAGGTTGGCAATTCTTGAGTTAAATGTGCAAATTAAGACTCCAGGAAGGCATTGGGATTCTGCATGATTTATTTTTAATAGGTATGGGTAATAATGATGAAAACAATGGTGTCTATTATTAAAATTTTATCCCTGATATTTAGCATAGTACCTGGTATGTAATAGGTATATAGTAAATATTTAACAAAAATATATTTGTTGATGGCGTGGGTTTTACAAGTTTGTTTCTAAATTAGTGCTTGCTCCCCCCAGCCTCATATACAGGTGAACAAGTGCAATGTTACTAAGCCACTGACACAGCTTGCCAAGTGTTCTAACCTTTCACCGTATCTCTACCTTGGCCAGTGAGAAAGAGCTTTCAAAACTAAGGCACCATGCAGCTGTAGATTATTATTCTAGGCCTGAGAACCAACAGCTGTGGTTTTAGCCAGTAGCTACTGGAGGCATATGTTGCCAGAGATGCCTGTGAACAATGGTCCATTGTGTGAAACTAACTCTACTAGTTGTGTCCAGAGGATGACCTGCTCTTGAATTACAATAATGTTGTGAATATTTGTTTTGAAGAGCGACCAAAGTAAACTCCAGTGTGAATTCCCATTGGAGTAATTTTCCTGATGCAACCAGAGACTGAGGTGCTCAGTACATTTTATCTGTAGATGACATACACGAAGGTCCAGGGTATAGAGAGGTCACAATCTTTGAATCTCCTTTCATAGGTGGTCCATGCTAGGAGCTAAGTAGACCTCTCCCCACTTAGGAACTTCAGATTCAAGGTTTTGGTTTTTTACGTTGGTTTTTATTTTTTGGTGTTTTTTTGTTTGTCTGTTTGTTTTTTACATTTCACTGAAAACTTTTTATTGGACTTTTGGATTGAAACGGGAATTTATTTGCCAGGAAGGATGATCCCATCATACTTCTGCTGAAACCAGCACATGGCCTCCCCTTTGCTGATTAGGTGTTTGGCCCCAATGTAGCCTGTTCTGAGCTTCTTGTCTGTGATGCTGAAACCTGACCTACCCAGCACCACGTAGAAGTTTAGGCCGTAGATGCCAATGCTTGGGTCATATTTGATCCCCAGATCGATGTGTTCTCGGATCCCAAAACCAAAGTTTCCATACCTGAGAAGTTACTTTTTCTTAATTCACACTGTCGCACCTTTAGACCTTCCTCCAGGATTTCTTCTGCGTTTGGCCTCACAAACTTTGCAGTGGACGGCAATCTTTTTTCATTTCTCCTGATGCCAAAGGATCTGACAGTGTATCTAGCTTTGGAGAACACAGGGGTCTGGCCTGTGAGCTGCTCCAGCACCTTGGCTGCCTCGTCAGTCTGTCTCCCCTCTCCCCCCGACACAGATGTTGAGGCAGAGCTTGCAGATGCGAAGTTCCCGCATGGGCTTCTCCTTTTCACCTTGATCCTGAACCATGATGGGAAACAGGAAGAGAGCCAGATGCAAGGTTTTGATACAATGAACCTGGTTATGGTTGAAGTAATATATTTTTCAGTTATGACAGTGAACAGAGGACACTGATGAAAATAATGATTAAAGGAAAATTTTCGGGCTTCCCCGGTGGCGCAGTGGTTGAGAGTCCGCCTGCCGATGCAGGGAACACGGGTTCATGCCCCGGTCTGGGAAGATCCCACGTGCCGCGGAGCGGCTGGGCCCGTGAGCCATGGCCGCTGAGCCTGCGCGTCCGGAGCCTGTGCTCCACAATGGGAGAGGCCACAACAGTGAGAGGCCTGCGTACCGCAAAAACAAAAACAAAAACAAAGAAAAAATTTCTATTTATATGAACTAGGAGTTTAAATTAGAAATTATATCCATTGTCCCCTTGTTGCCGAAGAGATTCTAAATCCCCTTCTAATACTTAGAAGTACCATTTATGTGGAGGCAGATTTTTTAAAGTATTTTATTCAGAAAGTATGCATTAAGCCTCTGCATGGGAAATTAAAGACTGATCAGACACGAATCTGTTACTGAACACAAGTTCACGTGCCCTACGCACAGTGAAGCCAAACACACTAAAATGTCAAGGGTTTGGAGTTTGGGGCAGAGAAAGGTTTATTGCAAGGCCATGCTAGGAGAACGGGCGGCTAGTGCCCAAAAAACTCCGGAACTCCCCGAAGCTTTTCAGCAAAGTCTTTTTAAAGGCCGGGTGATGGAGCGTCCCAGCGTGTGGGATCGGCTCATGCATAATTCTCTGGTTGGTTGATGGTGAGGTAACAGGGCAGTTAACATTATCAATCCTTAGGTGCCAGAAGGTCTGGGGGCTACTTGCTCATTATCATCAAATCGTTAATTCCTTCCATGTGGTGGTGGTTTTTAGCCTCTGAAAAACTCCTGAAATATGCGTGAGATACTGAGACCAGCGGGGACCAGGGAACCTTTGCTGCAGTGCTTGCACCTGGACAAACCTCTCCTCAAGCAACAAAATACAAAGAAACTATATGGGACTAAAAATAACTGCGTACACGAGTTGGGGCAAATTATGGACAAAAAGATACAAAAGACCAAAAAACTCAAAAGCCAGTTCTGAAGAGCCGGGGTCCAAAAGCAGAGTGTTGGGAGAAAAGCAGGGTACTGAGCCTGCCCCCTGCACGCAACACCACCTAAGGGGTGGGCAAAACACCTAAGCCACCCCTCCGACCCCATATAAGGAAACAGCTTGTGCTCGCTCCCTCCTGCTGCAGCAGGGGCCCCAGTAAAGCCTTGCCTGAATTTCTTGTCGGGCCTCTAGTCAATTTCTACTGATTGGGGAAGGCCAAGAACCCTGGTCGGTATCAATACTATATCTGGGTACTCCAGAGAAGAGCTACAGCAGAGGATATGGTGGAGGGTCTGTCGTGGGAAGGCCCCATAGGGTCCTGCTTGGTTATAAATCTATCTTCAAGATGCTTATTGTTCAGTGGGAAAGACACACAGGTAAATCAATGATTGTGTAAAGACTACATGTTATAATAGAAGATGCTAACTAAGGAAGCTCACAAAGGGGACCTCTAATCTGCACTTCTGGGAGGAGGTGCATAAGTTCAAATTTTTTTAAGACTTTATTTTTTTAGAGCACCTATAGGTTCACAGCAAAATTGAGAAGGAGGTACAGAGATTTCCCATATGTCCCTGCCCCCACTCATGCACAGCTTCCTCATTATCAACATCCCACATAAGAGAGGTATATTTGTTACAACTGATGAACCTATATTGACCCACCAAAATCACCCAAAGTCCGTAGTTGACCTTACACTCATTCTTAGTGTTGTGCATTCCATGGGCTTGGACAAATGCGTAATGATATTATCCACCATTATAGTATCATCCAGAGTGTTTTCACTGCCCTCCAAATCCTCTGTGTTCAGCCTAATCATCCCTCTCCCTTACCCCAAACCCTGGCAAACATGGGTCTTTTTACTATCTCCATAGTTTTGTCTTTTCCAGAATGTCATGTACGTGGAATCATACAGTATGCAGCCTTTTCAGATGGGCTTTTTTCACTTTGTAATATGCATTTGAGGTTCCTCTGTGTCTTTTCATTTTCCATTGTCTGGTCCAGAGTTTGTTTATACATCCACCGAAGGATACTTTTGTGGCTTCCAAGTTTTGGCAGTTATGAATAAAGCTGCTATAAACACCTGTGTGCAGGGTTTTGTGTGGACATAAGTTTCCAACCATAAGATACATCTTGAAGGATGAAGTTCAGTTAACTAGATGGAGAGAGAAAAGCTGAATATTCCAGACAGAGAAAACAGGACTTTTCAGGGAATTTCATCCTGACTGGCATGAACTTTGCCTGTATAAAAAGGGATAGGGACTTCCCTGGCAGTCAGTGGTTAAGAATCAGCGCTTCCACTGCAGGGTTGCGGGTTTAATCCTTGGTCTGGGAACTAAGATCCCGAATGCCATGCGGTGCAGCCAAAAAAAAAAAAAAGGCGGGGAGGAGGTAGAGAGAGGCTGGGGTCAGAGCAAGAATGTTCTCATATGCTAAATTTTAAACTCTATCTTGAAGCCACGGGGAATTATTGAAGGTTTTTAGCAGGGCAGTGAAAGGTTCAGAGACCTGATTAATATTCTAGAAAATTCTCCGTGCCAGCCACATGAAGGATGCATTGAAGGAGGTGAGGCCAGAGGCTTCTGTTCTCCAAGGAATGAGAGAAGTGAGGAGGCCCTGAACTGTGCATGGAGACAAGAGAGAAATTAAGGAGAGAGGCTCTCCAGACGTGGTGGTGGGTTGGATATGGTGGTGAGGCTAACCACATTTCTGGCTTGGGAGACCAGGTGGATGGGGTGCCCAGTAAAATAAAGACACAGGAGGAAGAGCTAGTCTGGAGTAGACAGAGGCATAATGAGTTTTAGAAAACTTGAATCCTGGTTTTACCACTTATTAGCTGTGTGATCAGGAGTAACCCCCCTAACCTCTATGTAAAATTAGGAAAGTGTTATCGACTTTGTAGGCAGGTCATACAGGGACAGTGTATATGAAAGTGCTTTATAAACATGAAAAGGCTATTTAATTCTTACTTACTGTGTATATAAGCCACATAGGTTGCTATTCATGTGGAAGTGATTTTAGGGGTGCTACAGGCATCAATGTCAAATGTATCCTACCTCTAAAGCCCCTCCAGCGGTGCCCTGAAAGGCTGGGGAAGCTGGGTCCTCACCCCACTCCTTCTTTCTAGCAAGGGGAACTCTTGCTTTTTAATTAACTTTTATTGGCATATAGTTGATTTACAATGTTGTGTTAGTTTCTGCTGTACAGCAAAGTGAATCAGTTATACATATTCATATATCCACTCTTTTTTAGATTCTTTTCCCCTATAGGCCATTAAAGAGTATTGAGTAGAGTTCCCTGGGCTATACAGTAGGTCCTCATTAGCTATCTATTTTATATATAATAGTGTGTATATGTCAATCCCAATCTCCCAATCTATCCCTTCCCCCCCTTTCCCCTTGGTAACCATAAGTTTGTTTTCTACATCTGTGACTCTATTTCTGTTTTGTAAATCAGTTCATTTGTATCATTGCAAGGGGAATTCCTTCTTGCTGGCAAGTTCCCTCTTTGTGCTGAGCAGTGCTGGCTGGTGGGGGTGGGACAGTGTGGACAAAATGAAGCTACCTTCCTTCTCCAGCAGAATCCTTGTGTTATAAACGCCCATTTAGGGACTTCCCGGGCAGTCCAGTGGTCAAGGCTCCGAGCTTCCACTGCAGGGGACACAGGTTTGATCCCTGGTTGGGGAACTAAGATCCTGCAACCTGCGGCCAGAAAAAAAAATGTCCATTTAATTTTCTTGCCACCAGACTGTAAGCTTCCTAAGGATAGGGAGACGGAGTCTTGCTGGACCTTCCTTCCCTAGTGTCTAGCAAGTGCCTGGCAAATTATAGGCTCCCAATAAATTCTGAGTCAATGAATGAAGGCATTTTATCTTCCAATATCCTTTTTCTGAGTAACAGCTTTATTGAGATATAGTTCACATACTATACAATTCGCCTAAAGTGTGCAATTCAGTGATTTTTAATATATTCACAGAGTTATGCAACCATGATCACAATACATTTTAGCTTTCTTTTCTTTTCTTTTCTTTTTTTTCCTTTGGCTGCACCACGGGTCATGTGGGATCTTATTTCCCTGACCAGGGATCGAACCCGTGCCTCCTGCAGTGGAAGAACGGAGTCCTAACTACTGGACCACCAGGGAATTCCCACCACAATAAATTTTAGAACATTTTCAACACTCCCAGAAATAAATCCCCACACCCATTAACAGTCACTCCCCATATCGCCTCCGCACCCGCCCTCCTTTTCAGCCTTAGACAACCACTTACTTATTTTTGTCTCTATAGTGCCCCTTGTGGACATTTCATGTAAATGGAATCTACAATCCGTGGTCTTTTGTGACGGGCTTCTTTCACATAACATAATGTTTTCAAGGTTTATCCATGTTGCAGCATGTATTCGTACTTCATTCCCCCTTTTTTCCCCTGCCAAATAATACCCTACGATACAGATATACCACGTTTTATTTATCCATTCATTGAAAACAAATGGCAACATGGGAAGCCCCAGCCTCTGTCCCCTCACAAAGATGAACAGTTAGACAGCTATCTACAAACAAAAACAGGTCTGGGAGAGCTCTGGAGTCCACTTAAGAAACTACAGCAACCCAGCAGAACAAAAACTTGAGAATAACTACACAAGGAAAGAAGGAAGGTAGCTTCATTTTGCCCACATCATCCCATCCCCCTAGCCAGCACTGCTCAGCACCAAAAGGGAATTTGCCAGCAAGAAAAGTTCCCCTTGCTAGAAAGAAGGATCGGGGTGAGGACCCAGCTTCCCCATCCTTTCAGGGCACCGCACGATGGTCCACGTTTGGTTTCACCCCACCCAGACCTGCAAAGCTAAGACGTATAGAGATGACTAGGAACAAGGAAGAAAAGCAGGAACTTCTAACAGCAGTTATGCAGCAAAAGAGATCATGGTTCCAGTGACCTGCTCTGCAAACAAACCCAGCAGCTTTCACCACTGAAGAAACCAATGACCAGCACAGCTACCTCAGACCCCGCCCCCCATAGATTTCACCCTACAGGTATTCACACCCACTGATGGCAGCCGCCTGTGTCCCTCTCTTCTCCCTCCCCTGCCCCTATCCTCCCCTGGAGTCTGGAACAACGCTGGCAGCCAGCCCAGGCCTCTGTGGTTGCATGAATGCAAGATGCCAGTCTGGACCCTCTGGTTGAACTCCGCCATCATGTGCACCATCTGGGCTAGCCCTTCCAGCTGCAATCTTGCATGCTAACCACCTGATGCCCGTCACTGGCCTCCATGGCAGTGCACGTGCCTGGGGCAAACTGTGCAGCCACAGAAGGGCGTGCCAACAGTCAGGGCCCCCGCAGCTGCCTGTGGGCCCAGATCAGGCCCTTCTGTCACTGGCCTGTACCACTGCGCTCACCTGCAGCCAGTCCCTCCAGATGTGCACCTGCATGCCCCTGGCCAGACCCCTGTCACTGGCCTCCACTGCCATGCACCCACGGTGAGACCTGGCAGCTAAAGGAGTGCTAGCCAACAGCCAGGACCCCTGCAGGTGCCAATGAGCATTTGGTTGGCACTGACCCTTTCTGCCTGCCCAGTCCCCCACTGCTATGTGTGTGTTGGCAACCAGCTCCTGCTTCTCTATAGGCACCTGCAGCTGCACCCCTGCAGCTGAGTGTGTGCACCACTACTGCAACAGCAACCACTGCTACCTGTCTGGTCTCTAGCCACTGGATCTGGAGGGGCTGCTGAGGACCCCAACAGCCCTTAGAGCCACTATAAACACACTGAAGTGCTTGCCAAGGGCCACAGTTGTTGACACTGTGGATTCCAATGGCCTGAGTTAAAAGATATCATGTAACCCTGAACCCTGTGCCACCACATACCCCTGCACTTGGCGTCCTGCACCACTAGACTTGGAGTCACAGCATGTTCCAGCACGTCCCCACCTGCAAGTGAAAATCTTCCTTTACCAAAGTCAGCTCATAAAGCCTGGAGGAGGTGACTGCTTCTTCAAATGAGCAGACACTTATGCAAGGTTACAGAGATCATGAAGAATCAGGGAACCATGAGGACACCAAAGGAATATAGTAAGCCTCCAGTAACTGGCCCCAAAGAAATGGAGATCCAAGAACTGCCCGATAAAGAATTCAAAATAATTGTTCTAAAGATGTTCAGAGAGCTAGAAAAGAACACAAACAATCTAGCGCTATCAGGAAAACAATACAAGAACAAAATGAGTTCGATGAAGAGACAGAACACATAAAAAAAGAACCAAACAGTAATTTTGAAGCAGAATATGACTGAACTGAAGAATTCAACAGGGAGCTTCAATGGCAGGTTTGACTAAGCAGAAGGAATCAGTGATCTAGAAGGCCACTAGATCAATTGAAATTACCCAAACAGAGGAGCAAAAAAAAAAAAACAATGAAGAGGACTTCCCTGGTAGTGCAATGGTTAAGAATCCTCCTGCCAATGCAGGGAACACGGGTTTGAGCCCTGGTCCAGGAAGCTCCCACATGCCAGGGAGCAACGAAGCCTGTGAGCCACAACTACTGAGCCTGCGCTCTAGAGCCTGAAAGCCACAACTACTGAAGCCCGCGTGCCTAGAGCCCGTGCTCCACAACGAGAGAAGTTACTGCAATGAGAAGCCCGCGCACCACAAGGAAGAGTAGCCCCCACTCGCTGCAACTGGAGAAAGCCTGTGCCCAGCAACGAAGACCCAATGCAGCCAAAAATAAATAAATAAATTAATTTTAAGAAAAAGAAAAGGAATGAAGAAAACCTATGGGACTTATAGGACACCACAAGGGAGACGATGTACGTATCACTGGAGTCTCAGAAGGAGAAGAGCAAGAGATAGGGTAAAAAGCTTATTTAAAGAAATTATAGCTGAGAACTTTCCAAACCTGGGGAGAGACTTGGACATACAACTTCATGAAGCTAATAGCTCACCCCAAAATCTCAATCCAAAACGTTCTTTTCCAAGACAAATTATAAAATTGTCTAAAATCAGAAACAAAGAGTGAATTTTAAAAGCATCAAGAGAAACAAAATCTCTCATACATAGAGTTGTCAGCAGATTTCTCAGCAGAGACCTTGCTGGCCAGTAGAGAATGGGGTGATATATTTATCTATTCATCAGTTGATGGACGGAATAATCCTTTTAGAATGAAACGTTTATCCTAAGGGAAGCATAAAAACCACCATCACATCAGTACAGATTAGGGTATGGAACACAAGATAAATATACTTTGGTGTGGAAGAGAGGGAACAAGAGTCAGAATATGACTTACTCTCCCCACTTTTACTTCTTCTCTCACCCATCCCCAAAGAGGGAATGTCTTGAGAGAGAGCCCCAAGAGGGAGTGGGCACATTGCTTAGTAAGGCCTTCCCAGGCCCATCAGCCTGGTGGTTTATGTAAACTTCAAGACTATAGTCTTTTAGGAGACTCTTTTGATCTCTCAGGCAGTTTTTAGTTCTATCTTCACATTCCCACAAAATACTGAATTTACATTCATTTGCACTTTTCTCAAGGTACAGTGGGCCCTCCATACCCAAGTGTTCCTACCCTTTGAAATCGGAGAGGCCAACTGTAAGGGATTTGAGGATCCATGGATTTTGGTATCTGCTGGAGGTCCTGGAACCAATCCCCCGTGGATACCCAGGGACTGCAGATACCCAGGGACGACGGTATTGTAATGGTGAGCAGAGGAAAGAGCATGAGATTTGTAACTAGAGAGTCCTAAATCCTACTTTCACCACTTACCTAACCATGAGGAAGTTACCTGTTTATGGGCGTCAGTGTTGTTGTGAAAATCAAATGAGTGAAAACAGGAGAAATGTGTGTGATATGGTAGAGTAGAAGGGACTTGAAAATCATTTCATCAATTTGACACCCTCAGGGCATTTGCTGGAAATTTCGTGAAACAAACAATATAAAATGAGTTGCAAAGTTCTGAGAACCCCAGAGCCACTCAACTCCTTGGTGGGAATGCATTGTTAGGTGTAAGTCCTTGACCTGCCAAAGCTGGAAGTTTCTGTATTGCGTTAACTGTAGTACTTCTTTCTTGCCTTTGCTCGTTTCAGAATGCCTCGCGGATAATTGTCAAGGTGGCCAGAAAGTGACTAGACTTGGGGCATCCACTTTCCTTTGAAGATGCACAAACGCCCTAACACATGAATCAGCATTTTCTACTCATTTTTCTCTCATTTCCAGCTCCTTCTTTCACCATCTAGTATTTTTTGTACGGTCTTCCACTGCCAAACTTCCAGCTTTGGGAACTGAAACAGGAGCTTGGCATCCAGGCAGTTGTGGACTCCAATCCTAAATCTATCTAGCACCTCTCTTTCCCCATCTGTAAAACAGGGTTAAATTTTTTGCAATATATTACAAATATCGTATCATTATGTTGTACACCTGAAACTCATACAATATTATGTCAATTTAAAAAACCCAAAAATAAATACCAAAAAAACCACACACAAAAACAAAACAAACTCCCCCAAAGCCTATTAATAAAGTTTTAACGATGGGGATAAAGTGCCTAGTGTGTGGATGATACTTAAAGGTGACGCGCAACATTACAACAGGAAACGGGTAACCCTTTGGGGCGGTTCTGGCGTTGAGGTGATCGGGCCCTTTAAGGCTGCGCCCCGGGAGTCGCCGGCGCGAGTTTCCCCGCCCTCCCTCGGGCCCGGGGCGGTGGCAGGGTGGGGATGGGGGGGTGGGCCTTCTAACCCGGAACTGACGGCTGCGCGCTGCCGGCGCTGCCAATCCGCGTCCGAGAAGGAACGAGCGTGAGGCGCCCGAGCAAGCGAGTGAGTGAAAGCGGTGCCGCCCGCCGGCTGCAGGCGCGGCGGGTGCCCGGCGTTTCCCCGCCTCCCTGGCTTGCGTTTCCCTAAATAAGGCAGGCGTGCAGTGTATAGCTCCGCCGCACCTCTTTGCACGTCCTTCCCCGAAGAGGGCCTCCCCGTCCCCCGCTGCCCGCGCCCCCGCCTGGGCTGGGCGCGCCATCCCCACAGCGCAGCCTGTGTAGCCTCCGCATCCCGGTCCCCGGCCCCTTCCCTGTCGCACCGCCGCCGGAGCGGTCGCCGCCCGTTCCGCCGTTCCTCCGCTGCCACCGCTGCCAGCACCATGGGCAGTGAGCAGAGCTCCGAGGCCGAGAGCCGACCCAACGATCTGAACTCCTCAGGTCGGTGCCCTGATCTCCACCCTTCTCCAGCCAGCCCTGTTTGCTTGCGGGGCGGGCTGCCTTCCAGCCTGCTGGGGACTGGGACCGGCGGACAGGAACGCACAGAAAGCCCTCACCATGCTTTTTTCTTAAAAAAGAAAAAGAAAAAAAAATTACCATCTGCCCTAGCCTTGATTGCCCTGATGGAAGCCGGTACCTGTGATTGCAAGCTAAGCCAGCGTGGGCGCCCGAGCCCATTATTTTCAGAACAGCTGTTCCTCTCAGCTGCAGCCTACTCTTTGAAGGAGGACCTAATTAATATTTGGCTTTAGTATTCATGACTGATAGAGAGATTTGGGTCGCGCAATGGATGGGTCATAGGACCTGAAAGAACAGATTCTTTCTTAAAAATGGGTTCTAGAGATTCTTTTTCAGAAAGGATGTGTGGCAGGTGAACAATCGCTGTGAACCGTTGGGTGAGAGCGAGTCCAGAAACTGCATCTTCCCATCGGAAGGTGTCTCGGCTCCCTTTCTAATATAGAAGTTGGCTAGGAAGGCAGGATCTGGTGTTTTTCCCTATTCTTCCCCCGCCCACGTTGTTTAGATTTCTCTCCGAGTTTGATATAGGAATGGGAGGATTATTGTTCCTGTAGTATAATGAGCACTCGGAACAGCTGATGCTTAATTGAGGCTCATTTGCTCCTTTTTGTTGTTCTTACCCACCAACCTCTAGGACCACTGGGACTGTCCCAGATAAGCTCTGGAGTTGCTAATCCAAATTGGCTTATATCTGGGGCCTAAAAAGAGCCCTGGTCATGGGCTGCTCTGATCTTGGTAGGATATGTAGTTCAGAAATGTAGACGCTAGCAGATCTATGGGTATTCCACACTGAAATGTAACCTTCAAAGCTAGTTCAGTCTACCATTCTGGGGGCTAGATTGAGATAGCTTTTTTAACGGTGAGCAGCATCTACTGCTACGTTCATTCTTATTTATTTGAAAGATCCAGAATGTAGTATCTGTTGTAACAAATATAGTAATAATTGTTACCCCTTCCCTTCTTGCCTCTGTGTCAGGCCAGAAGCATATTTTGTGAGAAGCGTGTCATTTTTTTTTGTTTGTTTGTTTTTGCGGTACGCGGGCCTCTCACCGCTGCGGCCTCTCCCGCCGCGGAGCACAGGCTCTGGACGCGCAGGCCCAGCGGCCACGGCTCATGGGCCCAGCCGCTCCGCGGCACGCGGGATCCTCCCGGACCGAGGCACGAACCCGTGTCCCCCGTATCGGCAGGTGGACTCCCAAGCACTGCGCCACCAGGGAAGCCCGCGTGTCATCTTTTTAATAGGCTTGCTCACCTACTAACCAACAGCATGGCCTCTAACCAGTACTAGAGCATACTAACCAATACTACCGAATAGCATAGGTTAGAATTTACCTGGTTCCCTGTGCTAAGTGCTTCACATGTGTTCATGTTTAATCCTCACAGTAGCCCCATTTTACAAACAAGTAGTAGAGACTAGCTAGAATCTAGTAAACTCTGTTTTCCTCTGGTATCTGGGGAAGGAGGAATCACTGAATTTGTACTAGGAAAGATTTCGGGCTTGGGATTTGTAAAACATTAGGTAAATTACCAAAAGAGGCGAAGAGAGACTTCTTGAAGAGCAATGAAAGTAGCTGAGATTCTAAGAGTGAATGCCAAGCCTTAAGAGACATTAGCCTCCAGGAGGCAGGGCAGTTCTGTGGCATACCTGGATCAACCTTTGAGACATGATTATGATGCGCCTGCAAATACTACCTTCTAGAGTGTAAAACAATAAAGATTCCCTCTTGCCCCAACCAGAAGATGTTTGGGAGCAGAGGATGTCTTGGTCTGGGGAGTCCTTGACAGTTTGAATCACTTCCCTCTAAATGGATTACAGTCTCCTGGGTGCCTGAAGTTGACCCGCCTCTTTAGCGGTCCTTCAAGTTTCTTTATTTTGCCTCAGCCTACAGTGGACCTGCCGGTTCTTTCTGCCCTGTGACTTTAAGGGTGAGGGGGCTCGTGCCATCATCTTGTGTTAAGAGCCAGGATTATTTTTCCTGTGACTAGGATCTATTCATCATGCTGGGCTTGCTGTGATAGGGTGGCTACACAGCTTTGCAACCCCAGCATCACTGGGATGGGTCATGTACACCAACAATCCATTTACCTCCAGTTCCCTTCTTAACTCTGTTTCTAGCACTGGTGACTTTGGGCAAGCCACAGCTAAATTTGGTATGCTTATTTCCTCATTGGGAAATAGGGACAAACGTCAGGAGGATCAAAGAAGTAAAAATTAAAAACAATCTGGTTATTATTTTGTGTTTTGAATAATAAACTTTTAATTACAAAAGCAGCCTCATAGATGGTATATGGTCCTATAAAGTTTGAAGGTTTTTTTTTTTTAATACCGTGGGAAATAGAAGTCCTCTGTAATTCATCTCCCCTACCCAGCCCCCACTGCAGGATAACTGCGGTTAGCATCTTTTGTGTAAAAATTATCCTTTTTAATGACTACAGTGAAAACAGCTTTGGTGAGATGGAGGTCGCTAAATAAGATGCAATTCCTGAGCGGTGTAACTTTATTTTCAGTGGCCCCTTCTCCAGCTAAGCATAGAGCCAAGATGGATGATATTGTGGTTGTAGCTCAGGGCTCCCAGGCCTCACGGAATGTCAGCAATGATCCCGATGTCATCAAGTTGCAAGAGATTCCAACCTTCCAGCCACTTTTGAAAGGTAAGGGCTTGCATTTCTTAAAAAAAATTTATTGAAGTATAGTTGATTTACAATATTGTGTTAGTTTCAGGTGTACAGCAAAGTGATTTGGTTATATATGTGTGTGTATACACACACACACACACACACACACACACACACACATTCTTTTTCAGATTCTTTTCCATTAGAGGTTATTACAAGACATTGACTATAGTAGTATCTATACTGCCTATACTGACATCTATAGGCAGATCTTCCAGACAGAAAATCATTAAGGCAACAGAGATCCTAAATGACACAATAGAACAGTTGGACTTAATTGATACATACAGGACACTACATCCAAAAAAACAGAATACACATTCTTTTCAAGTGCACACAGAACATTCTCTAGGATAGACCACATACTAGGACCCAAGCAAGCCTCAATACATTTAAAAGGATAGAAATTATTTCCAGGGATTGCATTTTATCTTATCTGGACTTGCTGGAAAGGTGTGCGTAGCCCCACCATTCTCCCCTGATATCTCTGTGCCTTATGCATCTCCTTTAGGTCTTTGCTTAAGTGGCATTTTCTTGGTGAAGCCTTCCTTGACTGCTATATTTAGAATTGCAGCCCTTTTCCCGGCCTGTTTTTCTCTGGAGTACATAATCACCCTTGACTTACTGCATAGTTTACTTATTTGTTCACTGTCTGTATTTCCCTGCTAGAACGTAAAGCTCCATGATGGTAGGAACTTTCCATGTTTTGTTCACTGTTGAATCCTCAGCACTTGGAATAGAGCCTGGTGTAAAGTAGGGACTGAGTAAATGAATGAATGAATGATGATGAAGTTGGCTTACCTGTCATATTTCCCCAAAAAGATTTTCATTCTTATTTGTGATCTGGACTATGGGTTGACTAGTTTACCTCCACAGAGAAAATCTCCATGATTACTGATACACTTATAGTTAATCCTGGCAACTGTTTTGTTTGACAGGGAGTTCGTGTTTGAAAGGAGAGAATGTGTACAAACCGTCATCCCTCTTAATATATGATTAGCATATATTGAGGTAGTTACCTTTTAATATGAATTTTATTATTCATTGGATAATTTTATTTTATATTTTTATTAACTTGTTATTAATACATGCATTACTTTATTATTTTCATATCTTTATTAAGTAGTGGCAATGATTTTTTATTAACTGAATGGGGTTTCTGCTGTAAGAATCACTGTGTCCCCCTCTCACGACAAAAGATTAGGAAATGTAAATGATTTAGTTGACCTACCCTGGTTTACTTAACCTGGTACAGTATAATATGAAACATCTTACATTTATAGAGCTATTTGTATTAAAAGGTTCCCTCCCCTACACACACATATACATTATCCCTTTAGTTCTTACATCATTAAATATGTTTGAATGATTTGTGCCAGATTAGACAGCTGGCAGCTAGAGGTTGAACTTGAACCTTTATCACTGATGTCAAATCCTGTACTAGTTAAACCATTCCACACTGTACTTAAAAAACAAAAATAAAACCAAATGGTGCTTTATAGATGATCCATATACTTCTCATTCTTCCCAGTACTTCATCTGCTTTACAGATGAGGAAATACAAGCTTTCAATCTTCCCCCAGAGGCCTCAGTGTTAGACACTGGTAAACTCTTCTGATTCTTATGCAAAACAACACATTACATCCCGTTACCCATCTTCTCATTAGTTTCTGTTATTTTGAGGAATCATGTGATTCTCCAAAGAAGCCAACATTAATGAAATTTCCATTTTCATATATCCTTGTGCAATCAGATTTAAAACACACACCTTTATCTTTAGAAACTTAGAGGCTGACACTTGTATCCTGTCCTCCATCCCTTCTGGAGTTGCATGTATTGCTCACAGTCACGGTGTTCATGCCTCCACTTCCTGTTAACTATGTCCTCTTTCCTCCCAAAGTCGTCTAGTCCTGGGTGAGGCCTGTGAGATCTAGTTTTGTCCCCACTTCTGGGAAATGCTGAAAACAAACAAAAACTAAAAAAACAACCCCAGAACTTTGAGTTGTATTTAATACTTTTCTGGAATTAGTGTTTCTTCTTTAAGCATTTGAAATAATTCGTATTTTATGATAAGTTGACTAGTAGGGGAAACATCTGGGAGAAGGTTTGGTGTTAAGGGAAGCTAACCTCAGATTTAAAATCGTCACTGGGAACCCCAAGAGTGAATTATTAGTGTGGTGCAGTTAATGCGACACAGCTGGACTTGCTTGCATTACTACCTGGATTTTATTTATTTTTGATTGAAGCATATTTGATTTACAATATTGTGTAGTTTCAGGTGCATAGCATAGTGATTCAGTATTTTGCAGATTATATTCCATTGTAGGTTATTCTGAGATAATGGGTTTAATTCCCTATGCTTTGCAGTATATTCTTGTTGCTTATCTATTTTATTGATATATTTAGCAGTTTGTATCTGTTACTCCCATACCTCTGATTTGTTCCTACCCCTTTTCTCTCCCCTTTGGTAACCTCAGATTTGTTTTCTATATCTGTGACTCTGTTTCTCTTTTGTATATACCTTCATTTGTATTATTTTTTAGATTCTGCATATACATGATATCATATAGTATTTGTCTTTTTCTCTGTCTGACTTATATCACTAAGCATAATATTCTCCAGGTCCATCCACATTGCTGCAGATGGCAGTATTTCATTCTTTTCTAAGGCTGAGTCATATTCCATTGTATATATATTACCACATCTTTTTTTCTTTTTTTTTTTTTTTTGCGGTACGCGGGCCTCTCACTCTTGTGGCCTCTCCCGTTGCGGAGCACAGGCTCCGGACGCACAGGCTCAGCGGCCATGGCTCACGGGCCCAGCCGCTCTGTGGCATGTGGGATCTTCCTGGACCGGGGCACAAACCCGTGTCCCCTGCATCGGCAGGCGGACTCTCAACCACTGCACCACCAGGGAAGTCCTATATTACCACATCTTAATCCAGTAATCTGTTGATGGGCACTTGGGTTGCATCCATATCTTGGCTATTGTAAATAGTGCTTTTATGAACATTGGGGTGCACGTATCTTTTCAAATTAGTGTTTTTGTTTTTTCTGGATGTATGCACAGGAGTGGAATTGCTGGATCATATGGTAGTACTATTTTTAGTTTTTTAAGGAACCTCCATACTGTTTTTCACAGTGGCTGCACCAATTTATACTCCCACCAACAGTTTACAAGGGTTCTACTACCTGGATTTTCATTGTGACTTGGCTACCGACTGGCTGTGTTGCCCTGACTTTGTTTTTCACCTCTCTGAACCTTGGTTGTTGAGTATGTTGAGAATAGGTGCAGGAGAGAGGAAAGCTCGCGAGAAGCAGCGTCTTAAGAGGAGTCCTAGGATTTGGCTAAACAGGGTAGAGAAATCACCTGAGGAGAGTGATGTGAAAATAGAAATGGTAACAAAGGGCAGTGGCCAGACTGCAGGGCACAAAATAAGCCCGTGAGCATTTAAGTTGATGCTCGCGTTTTACTTGTGAAGAAGAAACATCTTGGACAGTGATTAGAAAAGGTAGGCAAAGGGGACAACTGGGTGGAAGTGATAAGTATAATCATGATAGTAATAGTAGCTAATCCTCACCTCCCGTGCTCTGCATACCTATTATTCTTTCCATTTTCTACATTAAAACATTGAGGCTCAGAGAGCTTCAGTTCATTGCCTAGAGTCACATGGCTATAAGTGATAGCCCATCTCCAGATGACATCAGGACATCGAGTTTTAACTATTTTGTGCGTAGAATAAGACTCAGTTTCAGACTCCTAGATACAGAGAACAAACTTGTGGTTGCCAGAGGAGAGGGGAGTTGCAGATGAGGGAAATAGGCGAGGGAGATTAAGAGGTATAAACTTCCAGTTTTAAAATAGATAAATCATAGGGATGTAAGGTACAGCACCAGGAGTATAATCGGTAATATTGTAATAACTTTCTATGGTGACAGCTGGTAACTAGATTTATCATGGTGATCTTTTCGTGATGTATAAAAATATCGAATCACTATGTTGTACACCTGAAACGAATATAGTATGGTAAGTCAATTATACTTTGATTTAAAAAAGAAAGACTCAGTTTCCAATTCTATCGAAGCCCATGGTAAAAATCATGAGGCTGTAATGGGAAATAGGGTGATGGGCGTGAGCTGGCTTGGATTTTCAGGTGCCGCGTTTGTTACAGAGCCTCCTGCTTTGACATCATTCTGCCTGGTAATTTAAAGCCCTGCATCTGCTTGCTGGCCTGGGCAGGGATCACTCATCTCTGTTGCCTTTATACTCTAATCTCTTTCCCCCTTTACTGCTTTCAGGATGAGGCTGTTTCTCAAAGAAGTAAAAGGGCCACACAGTGAGGGCTACCCCCCAGGTTTGATTTCAGAAAGCTTTTATTCCAGTTAATGACAGTGTATTCTTTCAAAACAATACAAGTACTACACAGAGTTCACGATTGTCCATAATGTCATATGATGTAATGCTAATGCTGGTGGGTGATCTGCAGAGGCAGTGGCTGGGCGAGTTTGGGGCTATTCCTATGACTGAGGTAACGTATGCATTTTTAATAAGCAAGCAGATTCTTTCTCTGGTCTTAACCCTTTTGGGTGACTATCCCAGGGTATAGTTTATGCTCCATACGAATGCCAAATAACATTACATTAGTAAAGTTCCTCTTTTATTTTAAGCCAAAAGAATTTCTTTTTTTCATAGCAGTCTCTGAAGTACCAACTTACTTGGAAATGTACCACACTTAAGGGAAAATGAGAAATTAAAAAATTAGAAGGTAGCAATAAATGGCCATGACAGAGCACAAAAGCAAAATGTAGATTTGATGCAAATTAGATTCCCAGAGGTTAAACAAACCCTATAGATTTCTTACTTAAAATTCAACCATTCATATTTTTTAATTAATCCCACTCTCATGTCATTCTATAGAAATGAAATACAAGTGAAATGCAATATTGATGTTTTATATATAAAAGTTATAAAATAATTATTCTTTTCACTCCTGGCAATGAATATATGTGCACGCATGAGAGGACATGGTGGTGCGTACATATATGACTTTCTTTGCAACTGACTGATCATTTTTGTTACTGACCCTGGATACAACAAGACATAAGATTATAAGACTTCCCTGGTGGCGCAGTGGTTAAGAATCCGCCTGCCAATGCAGGCGACACAGGTTCGAGCCCTGGTCCGGGAAGATCCCACATGGCAAGGAGCAACTAAGCCCATGTGCCACAACTACTGAGCCTGCGCTCTAGAGCCCGTGAGCCACAACTACTGAGCCTGCGAGCCACAACTACTGAAGCCCGCTCCGCAACAAGAGAAGCCACCATGATGAGAAGCCCACTCACTGCAATGAAGAGTAACCCTGGCTCGCTGCAACTAGAAAAAGCCCGCATGCAGCAATGAAGACCCAACGCAGCCAAAAATAAATTATTTAAATAATTTTTTAAAAAAAGATTGTATTGCTGCCTAAGGAGGGGACTGTCTTTGTTACCGACAAGGGAGATCAGACATACACAGTGTAAAAGCCTCAGTGATACTCAGCAGCTGTGTTGGGAGTTCTGCGCTTGGTTGTTAAGAATGTGCTGCATATGTCCAAGTATATTGTTTTATTGTAGTTTGCTGTTGACAGTTCTGACAGTTCCCAGAGGTAATGTTTGTGCAGATGCCAGTGGGATGGGTGCAGAGACAAGAAAACCAGTCCCCATGCACTGCCCTCAGAGAGCAGGAGCCCCTCCTCTCTGCTGGGTCACAGCCACTGCTGCCCTGGCTGCTGCTTCTGCAGATCTGTATCCAGGTCCTGACTGGGTTTTACAGAGTCCCAAGAGTCCTGGACTGCCCCACACGTGCTAGTTATTGCCACGTATATTTTCTTTGCTTATAGACCCGCTCCATTGTTCCATAGGACTTCACTTAGAGACACAGGTCCTAAGATAAAATTATTAAGAATTTCAGAAGGCAGCACAAGGGCATTGAACCAAATGTGGAGGACCCCATTTGAGAACGGGACCCTGTGGGACTGCACAGTTGCACGGCTGTGAAGCAGTTGTAATCCCACAGGTAGTTCAGGTTTAGGTGCTGTTCGATCCAGAGGTTTATCATGTCAGGGTCTCATTTTACTTTTCTGTAATTTTCTCTGTCTTTTCACTGTGTCATCCTTCATGTATTGGTTCCATCCTTTGACTAGTTTTCTACATGAAAGCAAAATGGCTACAGGAGTTCCAGGTCTTTTATCCATATAATGCACACTCTGTAGCAAAAGAGATTCTCATTAGTCAGGCGTGGGTCACATGGTTATATGCCTAGGTGACAGGCTACCTGATTGGCTTAGTCTAGCTCACATACGTCACCACTAAAGTACAGTAAAGTTTTCTGGAACCATATGGCTCCTAGCGTGGAAACTGAGGACTGTTAGGCAGGAATTGCTACTGTGGGAGAAATCACAAGTGTTCACTACAGACTGTTTCTTGAATTAATGACTGACTGACAGATTGGAGTACTTCATCCTGGCAAAGGATGTGTAAATATGCCTCTTGTTTCCAAAGTCTTAACTGAAATTGTAACTAATACTGTATAAACTGATATCTAGATAATTATAATGTGGCAATTGTTAAAAGAATTGTGATAAGAGAAAATCCTATTGCCTATTTAGAGATATTGAAAAAGAAGCACTTAGTGCCAAAAACGTTACCAGTGTTTTTCCAGCACTGCTGGAGGAAGATGCCTCAAGGCTTCCAGTGACCAATACTGATTATATTCTAGGTATATGTGTCTCTGAAGATATAAAGGATAAAACACTAACGTCATGGGACTACCTTTCAAGCAATAGCAAAATTTCTTCTTCTTCTGTGATTAACGGGCAGCTTCTATTATATACAGTAATTTGGTTTTTTTTTTTTAATATATATATATTTATTTATTTATTTTTGGTTGCATTGGGTCTTCGTTGCTGTGCGCGGGCTTTCTCTAGTTGCGGTGAGCGGGGGCTACTCTTTGTTGCAGTGCGCAGGCTTCTCTTGTTGCGAGCACAGGCTCTAGGCGTGCGGGTTCAGTAGTTGTGGCATGCGGGCTCAGTAGTTGTGGCTCACGGGCTCTAGAGCGCAGGCTCAGTATTTGTGGCGCACGAGCTTAGTTGCTCCGCAGCATGTGGGATCTTCCCGGACCAGGGCTCGAACCCGTGTCCCCTGCATTGGCAGGCGGATTCTCAACCACGGCGCCACCAGGGAAGCCCAGTAATTTGGTTTTTGTGATGAACCTACACACCAGGAGGAAATGTATACAAATGTATAGTAGCTATTAATAAATTATCAATGTAGCTTAAAAAAAAAAAACACGATGCATGTGAAGGAGATTTTGACAATTAAAAAGAGCCTGGGACTTTCCTTGGTGGAGTAAAATCTCACAAAACGGCAGTGAAGGCTCTCAAATCACATGGAACATTGAGGATTAGCGCTGGAGGTTGAAGCCGGGAAAGAATGAATCGATGGAAAAGGTGGATGTGAAGAACATGAGGGAGCTGGATTTCAAATGACCAGTGAAATCACATCTTTCTCACCAACCCACCTATCAGCCAGACAAATAATATAAGCGAAGAAGGTCCTGGCATTTATCAAGACATCTGCCTGTGCCAGCTGTCAGGCCTTACCTCTGCATTGGAAAGGGGAGTGGCAAAGGAGGGGATGAGGGGGTGGGTCTTAATCAGAGCCACAGTCTTCTCTGAACCGCTGAGCGGTGACCTCCAGACCCAGGGTTGATCCTCAGGGTGTATTTTCCCCCAGATACCATCTTTGAAAAGTTGATAATTCATTCCCGATTACCTTGTAGGTTTATTTGTATGTGTAATAGCGCTTCAGTTAACCTTTTAAACGTGGCCGTTAACTGGCAAAGTGTGAGTCTTACTCAGAAGAGGGGGACGCACTAGGAGAATGGTCACTCGAAACCAAGGGAGAATGTTTGCAAGAGCAGCCTCACTTTGTTCCGCACTCCAGCAAATCTCTGTGCCTGCATCCATTCTTGTTTCTTTCCATGAAATCTCAGAGGAGGTGTGTCTGTGTCTTTTATTAAAGAATCATATATCTTCTAAAGAAATTAAGGGAAGAAAAAGCTATATGTTGAATGTTTACTCCCATGTTTGTCATTTCTGGAATTCTTAATCTCTTCCTATGGATTCACGTTTCCATTTGATGTCATTCTTAGTCTGAAGAACTTCTTGTAGCATTTCTCGTAGTGCAGGTCAGCTAGAAACAAATTCTTTGTTTTTATTTATATAAAAATGTCAGTTTTGCCCAGTTTTGTTATAAAGTTTTTTCTTTTTTTGGTAACTACTATATATTTGAGGAGATATTGTGAGACTTTATGTAATCTTGTTTTTCAGCACACTTTCTTTCACCAGTTATAATATCCATTGATATTTCTTGCTTGAATTAATTATACAGTGATGGTTACCAAACAGTGATTTTTCTAAGTTTATCATTCCTTCTACATTTATTAGTTTGCATTTTACTGTAAGGAAGACCTTTCTCTTATCCCCAGTTTTTATTCATTTGTTTAAGTCAGTGTGGAACAGCGACTTCCTATTTTATTCAATGAGTTGTGATCTGTTAAAGTCATTATATTTGGCCCTCCATACCAGTGGGTTCTGCATCCACAGAGTCACCCAAGGGCGGATTGAAAATAGGAAAAAAAGTCCAGAAAGTTCCAAAAAACAAAACGCGAATTTGCTGAGCGCTAGCAACTATTTACATATCATTTACATCAATTTACATAGTATTTGCATTGTATTAGATATTATAAGTAATCTAGAGATGATTTAAAGTATACGGGAGGACGTGCGTAGGTTATATGCGAATACATTTTATATAAAGGACTTGAGCATCCAGGGACTTTGGTATCCACGGGGGTCCTGGAATCATTCCCCTCATGGACACCAAGGAGCGACTGTTTTTTTTGATTTTGTTTTTGTTTTTGTTTTTGCGGTACGCGGGCCTCTCACTGTTGTGGCCTCTCCCGTTGCGGAGCACAGGCTCCGGACGCGCAGGCTCAGCGGCCATGGCTCACGGGCCCAGCCGCTCCGCAGCATGTGGAATCCTCCCGGACCGGGGCACGAACCCGTGTCCCCTGCATCGGCAGGCGGACTCTCAACCACTGTGCCACCAGGGAAACCCCGACTGTTTATTTTTAATTGCAAAATGCTCCATATTTGGCTAGTTGCAATACCATCAATTTAGCTTCCTGTGTCCTTTTGACGTATTCTCATTATTCTTTGAACATATTTTTATTTTATGGCACAATATAACGTTCCAGACTTACCTTGTTCTTCCCTGGCCTCAGCCCTAGAATCAAGCATTTCTCCAGGAGCCCCGGTTCTTTTAGTGGAGGGTGGTGTTTAGAAACCACTCCCAGACCCTCTTGGTGTGTTTAGCAAGGAATATATATATATATATATATATATATATATATATGTGTGTGTGTGTGTATATTTATATATACAAACTCACACATTTATACCTGTATTTATTTTTATATTTAACCTATGTATATTGAAAAGGATGAGTTCACACTAATGTGCACCATATGTTCTTTGATCTATAGGGTTATAGTTATTATCAAATACTTTGGCCAGGGCTTCCCTGGTGGCACAGTGGTTGAGAGTCCGCCTGCCGATGCAGGGGACACGGGTTCGTGCCCCGGTCCAGGAGGATACCACATGCCACAGAGCGGCTGGGCCCGTGCGCCATGGCCGCTGAGCCTGCGTGTCCGGAGCCTGTGCTCCGCAACCGGAGAGGCCACAACAGTGAGAGGCCCACGTACTGCCAAAAAAAAAAAAAAAAACTTTGGCTATTATTTCTTCCAGTATTTTTCTGCCCCTCCCTTCCCAGTTTCTATGTTTGACCACGTGGTGTTTTCTCACAGGTCATTGATGCACCTTTTGGATTTTTTTTTCCTTTCTGTCTTTTTCCTTTCTGTCCTACTTTGGGTAATTTTTAATGCTATGTTTCCAGGTTGAGTGGTCTTTTTTTTTTCTGTCATGTCTATGCTGCCATTAATCCCATCCAATGCATTTTTTTAAAACTTTTTATTTTATATTGGAGTATAGTTGATTAACAATGTGATAGTCTCAGGTGTACAGCAAAGTGATTCAGTTATACATATACGTGTATCTATTGTTTTTCAAATTCTTTTCCCAGTTAGGTTGTTACGTAATATTGAGCAGAGTTCCCTGTGTTATACGGTAGGTCCTTGCTGGTTATCCATTTAAAATATAGCAGTGTACATGCCAATCCAAAACTCTCTAGCTATCTCTTCCCCCAACCCTTGTATTTTTAATTTCAAATAACTGTGTTTTTTAGCTTTAGATATCCATTCCCCTCTTTTTTTAAAAAATCATTTCTTTGCTTTATCATGCTTATGTTCTCCTCTACTTTTTGAACATATAGAGTATATTTATAATAACTCTTTTAACTCTTGTCTGCTAGTCCATCATTTCTGGATCTGTTTTTTTTTTTAATTGAATGAGCTTTCTCAAGTCACATTTTCCTGCTTTTTTCATGCCTGGAAGTTTTTTTTTTGGGGGGGAGGAGGTAGGAGTTTATTAATTAATTAATTTATTTTTGCTATGTTGGGTCTTCGTTTCTGAGAGAGGGGTTTCTCTAGTTGTGGCAAGTGGGGGCCACTCTTCATCACGGTGCGTGGGCCTCTCACTATCGCGGCCTCTCTCGTTGCGGAGCACAGGCTCCAGACGCGCAGGCTCAGTAGTTGTGGCTCACGGGCCTAGTTGCTCCATGGCATGTGGGATCCTCCCAGACCAGGGCTCGAACCCATGTCCCCTGCATTAGCAGGCAGATTCTCAACCACTGCACCACCAGGGAAGCCCCGATGCCTGGAAGATTTTTACTGTATGCCAAAGATTGTATATTTTATGTTTTTGGGTGCTGGATTTTGTTTGATTCCTTTAAAGGAGATTGGACTTGGTTCTGGCAGAAGGTTAAGTTACTTGTAATCAGTTCTAGGCTTGCTTTTGAGTTTGGTTAGGGCTCATCCAGAGCAGCCTTATGTCTGGTTTAATTAAACCTCCCTACTAAGGCAATACCCTTCTGAGCATGCTACCCATTGCCCCATATATTATGAGGTTTTTCCACTCTGGCTGGTGGGAACATGAACTGCCCTTAGCCTTATGTGAGTTTCAGAAATTGTTTGGCTTACTGCTTTCCTGGTTCTTTCTCCAGACTTGTGGAATTTCGGCTCATAAATTCACAAGTTACTGTGCAAGGGTTCAAGAGTGCCCTGTGTGATTTCCGCAGTGTGCTTGTGGAATGCCCTTCCCTCCCATCCTCTGTCGTGCAAGTTCTAGACACCTTAGTCTCTGCAAACTCCACTCTTCAACTCCGAGGCCACTGTGCCTCCCTGGTCTGCATCCTGAGACCTGCCTTTCAGCAGTAAGCTGGGGAAATGATAGAACTCACTTGTTTTCCTTCTTGTGGGGCTCAAAGTCCTGCACTGCCTGTTACACAATATCTGAAAAGAGTGTTTTGTCTGGTTTTCTAGCTGTTTATGACTGTCAGGCATAACAGCAGATAATATTTCATGGGCAGAAGTGGAAGTCCTCCCCCAAAGATGCTTTTTAATCCATATTCTTCTCTCAGTTACCACTTCTTCATTTTACTTTTGTGCCTCATGCCAACAGCTTTTGATAACTACATTGGCATTCATTTCTGCAAAATATTGGTAAACTCCTGCCCAGGTCCTGGTGGTGCTCCAGATAGCAGAGATACAAAAGAATATAAGACACCGTTTTTGCCCTTTGGGAGCTTATAGTTTTGTGAGTGATTTAGACAGGTAAATAACTCGTAGTAATATAGTATGTGTAATACTGGCCAGATGCCCAAAAGACTAGGTAGGCATGGAGGAGAGAACCATTAATTTGACCTGGGGATTTGAGATAGGCTTCACAGTGGAAGAAATATTTGAGCTGGGTTTTCAGGGATGAATGGAAGGTAGCCACATTGAGAAGACAGGGTCGGGGGAGTGTTCATAGTTTAAAATCTTCCATATAAATAAAAAGATAAAAGTTGCCAAGAGAATTCTTGACCAGAACTACATCTGGGATGTACTGCTTTAATTTTCTGTTCTTAGTCAATGTATGCAGGTTACCCAAATGTATGCAGGTTAAATTCTGATTTTAGTTTCAAGCCATATTAAATATCAACTTACTGGAATAATTATCAGATAGTTTATGTACTGATTATTCATTCTTTTCTGTTTCTCTAAACTTTCAATTTGTGTTATATTATGACTTTAAATAAAATATACATGGTTTTCTTTAGCTAGAACCCAAGGATATATCTTTCTAAACAATATCATTTCCTGCATGAGCTAGCCTTTTACCCCTGGAATATAACAGTAAAGGATGTACAGTGTATATGTCCTTTTAAGGTTCTGGTTTGTCAGCAGTTTCTGCTAAGTGATAGCCTAGAAACAGCCTAAGGCTGAATAGTATAAAATTTTGTTAGTCGTTTTCAATTTTTCTACTTTTCCAAAATTCGCATATAAAAATTCTTCTATTTTAAAACACACTAGCGACCCACCACCAGTCCCTCCCATCAGGAAACTTGCACAAGCCTCTTAGATAGCCTCATCCACCAGAGGGAAGACAGCAGAAGGAAGAATGACAGTCCTGCAGCCTGTAGAACAAAAACCACACTCACAGAAAGATAGACAAGATGAAAAGGCAGAGGGCTATGTACCAGATGAAGGAACAAGATAAAACCCCAGAAAAACAACTAAATGAAGTGGAGATAGGCAACCTTCCAGAAAAATAATTCAGAATAATAGTAAAGATGATCCAGGACCTCGGGAAAAGAATGGAGGCAAAGATCGAGAAGCTGCAAGAAATGTTTAACAAAGACCTAGAAGAATTAAAGAACAAACAAACAGAGATGAACAATACAATAACTGAAATGAAAACTACACTAGAAGGAATCAATAGCAGAATAACTGAGGCAGAAGAACAGATAAGTGACCTGGAAGACAGAATGGTGGAATTCACTGCTGTGGAACAGAATAAAGAAAAAAGAATGAAAAGAAATGAAGACAGCCTAAGAGACCTCTGGGACAACATTAAACGCAACAACATTCACGTTATAGGGGTCCCAGAAGGAGAGGAGAGAGAGAAAGGACCTGAGAAAATATTTGAAGAGATTATAGTCGAAAACTTCCCTAACATGGGAAAGGAAATAGCCACCCAAGTCCAGGAAGCACAGAGAGTCCCAGGCAGGATAAACCCAAGGAGAAACACACCGAGACACATAGTAATCAAATTGGCAAAAATTAAAGACAAAGAAAAATTATTGAAAGCAGCAAGGGAAAAATGACAAATAACATACAAGGGAACCTTCCATAAGGTTAACAGCTGATTTCTCAGCAGAAACTCTACAAGCCAGGAGGGAGTGGCATGATATACTTAAAGTGATGAAAGGGAAGAACCTACAACCAAGATTACTCTACCAAGCAAGGATCTCATTCAGATTTGATAGAGAAATCAAAAGCTTTACAGACAAGTAAAAGCTAAGAGAATTCAGCACCACCAAACCAGCTCTACAACAAACGCTAAAGGAACTTCTCTAAGTGGGAAACAAAAGGGAAGAAAAGGACCTACAAAAACAAACCCAAAACAATTAAGAAAATGGTCATAGGAACATACATATCGATAATTACCTTAAATGTGAGTGGATTAAATGCTCCAACCAAAACACACAGGCTTGCTGAATGGATACAAAAACAAGACCCATATATATGCTGTCTACAAGAGACCCAGTTCAGACCTAGGGACACATACAGACTGAAAGTGAGGGGATGAAAAAGAGATTCCATGCAAATGGAAATCAAAAGAAAGGTGGAATAGCAATACTCATATCAGATAAAATAGACTTTAAAATAAAGAATGTTACAAGAGACAAGGAAGGACACTACATAATGATCAAGGGCTCAATCCAAGAAGAAGATATAATAATTATAAATATGTATACACCCAACATAGGAGCACCTCAATATATAAGGCAACTGCTAACAGCTCTAAAAGAGGAAATCGATACTAACACAATAATAGTGGGGGACTTTAACACCTCACTTACACCAATGGACAGATCATCCAAAATGAAAATAAATAAGGAAACAGAAGCTTTAAATGACACAATAGACCAGATAGATTTAATTGATATTTATAGGACATTCCATGCAAAAACAGCAGATTACACTTTCTTCTCAAGTGCACATGGAACATTCTCCAGGATAGATCACATCTTGGGTCACAAATCAAGCCTCAGTAAATTTAAGAAAATTGAAATCATATCAAGCATCTTTTCTGACCACAACGCTGTGAGATTAGAAATGAATCACAGGGGAAAAAACCTTAAAAAACACAAACACATGAAGGCTAAACAATACACTACTTAATAGCCAAGAGATCACTGAAGAAATCAAAAAACACCTGGAGACAAATGACAACAAAAACACAACAATCCAAAACCAATGGGATGCAGCAAAAGCAGTTCTAAGAGGGAAGTTTATAGCTATACAAGCCTACCTCAAGAAACAAGAAAAATCTCAAACAATCTAACCTTACACCTAAAGGAACTAGAAAAAGAAGAACAAACAAAACCCAAAGTTAGCAGAAGGAAAGAAATCATAAAGATCAGAGCAGAAATAAATGAAATAGAAACAAAGAAAACAGTAGCAAAGATCAATAAAAGTAAAATCTGCTTCTTTGAGAAGATAAACAAAATTGATAAACCATTAGCCAGACTCATCAAGAAAAAAAGGGAGAGGACTCAAATCAATAAAATTAGAAATGAAAAAGGAGAAGTTACAACAGACACCACAGAAATTCAAAGCATCCTAAGAGACTACTACAAGCAACTCTATGGCAATAAAACGGACAACCTGGAAGAAATGGAAAATTCTTAGAAAGGTATAACCTTCCAAGGCTGAACCAGGAAGAAATAGAAAATATGAACAGACCAATCACAAGGAATGATATTGGAACTGATTAAAAATCTTCCAACAAACCAAAGTCCAGGACCAGATGGCTTCACAGGTGAATTCTATCAAACATTTAGAGGAGAGCCAACAGCCATCCTTCTCAAACTCTTCCAAAAAATTGTGGAGGAAGGAACACTCCCAAACTCATTCTATGAGGCCACCATTACCCTGATACCAAAACCAGGCAGATACTACAAAAAAAGAAAATTACAGACCAATATCACTGATGAATATAGATGCAAAAATCCTCAACAAAATACCAGCAAACAGAATCCAACAACACATTAAAAGGATCATGCACCATGATCAAGTGGTATTTATCCCAGGGATGCAAGGATTCTTCATATACATAAATCAATCAGTGTGATACACCATATTAAATTGAAGAATAAAAACCATATGATCATCTCAATAGATGCAGAAAAAGCTTTTGACAAAATTCAACACCTATTTATGTTAAAAACTCTCCAGAAAATGGGCATAGAGGGAACCTACCTCAATATAATAAAGGCCATATACAACAAACCCACAGCAGACATCGTTCTCAATGGTGAAAAACTGAAAGCATTTCCTCTAAGATCAGGAACAAGACAAGGATGTCCACTCTCACCACTGTTATTCAACATAGTTTTGGAAGTCCTAGCCACGGCAATCAGAGAAGAAAAAGAAATAAAAAATACAAATTGGAAAAGAAGAAGTAAAACTGTCACTGTTTGCAGATGACATGATACTCTACATAAAGAATCTTAAAGATACCACCAGAAAACTACTAGAGCTAATCAATGAATTTGGTAAAGTTGCAGGATACAAAATTAATGCACAGAAATGATGAAAAATCTGAAAGAGAAATTAAGGAAACACTCCCATTTACCACTGCAACAAAAAGAATAAAATACCTAGGAATAAACCTACCTAGGGAGACCAAAGGCCTATATGCAGAAAACTATGACACTGATGAAAGAAATTAATGATGATACCAGCAGATGGAGAGCTATACAATGTTCTTGGATTGGAAGAATCAATATTGTGAAAATGACTATACTACCCAAAGCAATCTACAGATTCAATGCAATCCCTATCAAATTACCAATGGCATTTTTTGCAGAACTAGAAAAAAAAATTCTTAAAGTTTGTATGGAGACACAAAAGACCCCAAATAGCCAAAGCAGTCTTGACGGGAAAAAACGGAGCTGGAGGAATCAGACTCCCTGACTTCAGACTATACTACAAAGCTACAGTAATCAAGACAATATGGTACTGGCACAAAAACAGAAACATAGATCAATGAAACAAGATGGAAAGCCCAGAGATAAACCCACGCACCTATGGTCAACTGATCTATGACAAAGGAGGCAAGGATATACAATGGAGAAAAGACATCCTCTTCAATAAGTGGTGCTGGGAAAACTGGACAGCTACATGTAAAAGAATGAAATTAGGATGCTCCCTTACACCATACACAAAAATAAACTCAAAATGGATTAGAGACCTAAAAATGTAAGATCGGACACTATAAAACTCTTAGAGGAAAACATAGGAAGAACAGTCTTTGACATAAATCACAGCAGGATCCTTTTTGATCCACCTCCTAGAGTAATGGAAATAAAAACAAAAATAAGAAAATGGGACATAATGAAACGTCACAGCTTTTGCACAGCAAAGGAAACCATAAACAAGACGAAAAGACAACCCTCAGAACGGGAGAAAATATTTGCAAACGAATCAACAGACAAAGGATTAATCTCCAAAATATATAAACAGCTCATGCAGCTCAATATTAAGAAAACAAACAATCCAATCTAAAAATGGGCAGAAGACCTAAATAGACATTTCTCCAAAGAAGACATACAGATGGCCAAGAAGCACATGAAAAGCTGCTCAACATCACTAATTATTAGAGAAATGCAAATCAAAACTACAACGAGGTATCACCTTACACCAGTTAGAATGGGCATCATCAGAAAATCTACAAACAACAAATGCTGGAGAGGGTGTGGAGAAAAGGGAACCCTGATGCACTGTTGGTGGGAATGTAAATTGATGCATCCACTTTGAAGAACAATATGGAGGTTCCTTAAAAAATCAAAAATAGAATTACCATATGATCCAGCAATCCCACTACTAGGCATGTACCCAGAGAAAACCATAATTCAAAAAGACACATGCACCCCAATGTTCATTGCAGCATTATTTACAATAGCCAGGTCATGGAAGCAACCTAAATGCCCATTGACAGATGAATGGATAAAGAAGATGTGGTGCATATATATAATGGAATATTACTCAGCCATAAAAAGGAACGAAATTGGGTCATTTGTTGAGACGTGGATGGATCTAGAGAGTGTCATACAGAGTGAAGTAAGTCAGAAAGAGAAAAACAAATATATTAACACATGTATGAGGAACCTAGAAAAATGGTACAGATGAACCAGTTTGCAGGGCAGAAATTGAGACACAGATGTAGAGAACAAACGTATGGACACCAAGGGGGGGAAAACCGTGGTGGGGTGGGGATGGTGGTGTGCTTAACTGGGCGATTGGGATTGACATGTATACACTGATGTGTATAAAATTGATGACTAATAAGGACCTGCTGTATAAAAAAATAAATAAAATTCAAAAAAAATTAAAAAAAAACACACTAACATTTGAGACTGAAATGTTTATTTAGGAAAGCCAGTGTTTTAAAGGTATTCTCACAACTTAAAAAATTCCCTTTCCCCCAGCCCCCGAAACTGAACTGATTATTGGACATTAATTTGATGCTAATTTAATCGTTTTTGGAACTGGTACCACATAATATTCCTCACTGTGAGCACAAGTGGAAGCCACATGCTTTTTTTTAGAACTGTGATATTTCATATATTTTATTCATTCATTTAACCAAATTCATTAAGCTCGTGCTCTTCATCTGATATTGTTAGGCTGGAGACACAAAAGCAAAACACATTACTCCTTCCCATGAAGAGAGCTCGCAGTCTAGTGAGGGAAACTATATTGTTAACAGATAAATTGTGACCCAATATGGTAAGTGCTGTAAATAAAGTGTAACCCATCAGAGAACAGCTTATTCTGTCTGAAAGAGGCAGGCAAGGTTGACTAGAATTAGAACAACTTAGAAGAATTTATATTTGTGGTCTTGATAGTAATTATTTCCAAAACCTTATTATGCGTGATAAAGCTGATTATAGGGCCCCAAACTCAGAGAGTCTGACTCAATAGGTTCATTTGTAAGGTATCACCTGTATGTGGAACTAGCATTCCAGGTGATTCTGAAATGGGTTCACGGACCACACTTTGGAAAATATCGAGCCAGAAGTTTATGAACTTGAATCTTACCTGAAATGACAGAACTGTTAGATCATTCAACTAAATGATTCTAGAAAATTTTTTTAAAGAGATGTGGTTATCAAAAGTGTATCTTGGAATATGTTATTAGGTTTCTACTAGTTTTGGATGAACTCAGTTATTAAAACTATGATTCACAGTTAATGCCTATACATTAAATTTTAGACTCATTGGGAATTCATTATTTGTAGAAGAATGTTAAAAGTCACAGGTTTTTGATAATGTTTAAGTGTGTTTCCCACCAAAATCCAGTTTCATAAAAAGCCAATGAAATGCAAAGTGATATTTTAAAGAATAAGTTTCGATAGATAATTATTTGCATTATATGAGCAGATGAAAATCATTAACAAAAGTTTACTGACCTATGGAAGTGTCAGTAAACAAATATATGGAAACAAAAATGCAGTTTCAATTTGCCAGATTTTTGGATCAGACATACCGCCATTGGGGGTTACTTGGTTCTTCATTCAGTCTTTTTAATTGAGGGCTTTTGTCTCACTTATAATTAAAATATTAGTACGTTTTATTTCAGTAAATCTTATATCAAGAATCATGTTTACCAGCTACAAGAGAAGGAAAAAATGATAAACCCCAGTGAGAGGGGTTAACAGTTATATAGGCCAAAGAGACAGTAAAACATCTTCTAATGCTAGTAAATACCATAGTTCTCTCTCATATTTTGCCACTTGTTTTCATAAGATGGCCTCCCTTTAATGTAGTTTAATTTATAGCGGTGCGGTTTTTAACCCTCTTGCCACTAGATGTCACTAGACTAAAACAGTTGGTAAGCTGGTTGAAACTTGCTACAACTTGTGGCAATATTTGCAAAAGCCTTTGGTTAATTAAGTTTACTCTGTACCATCTGGATTTCTCATAAAACCAGGTCACAGCTTGCTTCAAGCACAAGCTGGCTGGAAAATATACATGTTCTGTGACACATTAGCAATCTATAATTAGTTATTTTAGTGTTTATCAGGACAGAAAAAGAAAAAATTTACTACCACAGGAAACTTGCAGTGACCTTAATTTTTTGAAGAGAAACTCTGTTTTCAGTGTATCACTGTGCTCAAATGTTTATCACATAAAAGATTTCTGAAGAATTGGGATTGTGTCTTAATTATCTCTAATTTCCCAGGGGCTACCACAAAGCTTGGCACTTGTAGGTATTCAGAAAATGTTAATTAAGCATTAGGGTAGTATAGGAGATGTCAGAGGGAAAAAAGTCCACAAGTTCTCCTCTCAAAAAAGTCTCATTTGGGAGACAATCTACAAAAACATATGCCCACAGCTCAGGGTAGTGTGTATGTACCAAATGAGGACTGCAGTTGTTAAATTCTGTGGGATTCCAGAGGGTCAGTAGCTCTTGGGAGCTAGGGGCAGTGATTAAAGGTGTCTTCAAGAAAGGGTATTTAGAGATGAAAAGGGAGGGCAGGTACAAATGAAGAAAGCAATGGCCAAGGTTCAAGGGTAGGAAAATGTGGGCAGTAAAGATTCAGAAGGATTAACAACTCAAGGGCTCTGAATTTAAGGCTTAGTATTGGACTTAGTATTTTTTAGGGGGGACATTAAAGGATATTGGAGTGGGGGAATAATAATCTGTTTGGTAATGCTTTGTAATTTACAAAATACTAGCACTCGAAGAAAGGTGAGTTGGAGATGATTACTCTTTGATTTTAAAATGCTTCTGTTCTAAAGTCTATTAAAAACATTTCTATTTTAAAAGAGATGATCTAGATAGAGGGCTCAGCATTGTGCCTGGTACTTAGTAAACCCTCAATCAATGACCCTTGTTAATAGTAATATTATTAAATCAGAAAAAATGTCAGAGTCATTCTACAAAGTAACTGCCTACTGTTCTTCGTAAGAGTCAAAGTTATGAAGGACAAGGAGTGACTGAAGAATTGTCATAGATCGGAGGAGACTAAGGAGACCTGTAATGTGGAGTCCTGAAACGGATCCTAGAACAGAAAAGAACAATAGCAAAGAAAAAAAAAAAAAAGGGAATTTGAGTAAGGTGTGTAGTTTAGTTGATTGCATTGTACCAATGTTAATTTCCTGGTTTTGATCACTGTACTATGGTTGTATACTCTGTTAATTAGGGGAAGCTGGTGAAGGGCATATAGGAATCCTATACTTCGTGCAGTTTTTCTTAAAGTTATTTTAAAACTTAAAAGTTTAAAAATATAGTAATGGCTTAGAAAAGGTTGCAATTCCATATTTGAACTGGATGTTCTACTGAGGTCAGATGTTAGAAGAAAAGTTTTAACAATCTCCTACCTTGTGGAATCTTTAGGATGGACAACTACTAGGATGGCTTAAGGCAAGAGTGCGTTCCCTTGAAGACAAGGGAGTAGAACTTCTGAAGACTCTCAGTCCATTTTAACACCTCTAGACATATTGTAGCTAATACATAAAATTTTCCAGTGTCTTGGCCTTTAAGGCCACTTGAATTTTGGCTCTTCAAACTGTCATTTAATACCCTCAGCCCCCTTTTCAGGATGTTCACAGTAATCTAATGAGGCTTCCCAGGGCTTTGCCATCAACCCATACACTGTATTTTAATAAGAAAGGATTTCTTACAGCATTCTACCTATGGGCCTTTCTATATATTTCATCATCTTTACTCAGATTACCTGTGGGCCAGAACAACAGTGGAGGAACATCTCGTGTTTGTAGAGGTGTTGGGTGTAATTAAGTTCTAAAATCAGTGCAAGAATTTTATATGTACTTATAACCTTGGAAAAAATTTTAAATTATCAATAAAGCATACTTTAAAATATTTATGCTCCTGTACTTTAAATGTTTAGGATGAAAGGAAAGTCTGCATGCACATATCTGGACATCAGACCTTTATGACTGATCATAAATAAGGGATTAGTTTGTAGGTTTTTTTCTTTTTCTTTTTTTTTCCCTGTTGTGATTTCTTTGGTATGAGGGCATACTGGATTCATGAAATCAATTGGGAAGTATTTTCTCCTTTCTTTTCTGTAAGAGTTTGTGAAGGATTGGTATTGTTTTATCTTTAAATATTTGGTATAATTCACAGTGAAGCCACTGGGCCTGAGATCTTCTTTCCTTGGTATAGGTCTATCCAGATTTCTATTTCTTCTTGAGTAAGTTTTAGTAATTCTTGTCTTTCTAGGAATTTATTTCACTTATCTAATTTATTGGCATAAAGTTTTTCTTAATCCCTTTTAATCCTCTAAATTTCTATAAGGTCAATAGTGATGTTCCTCTTCCCTTCCTGATTTTGATCATTTGAGCCTTTTTTCCTTTTTCCTTGGTCATTCTGGCTACAGATTTGTCAGTTTTGTTGATCTCTTCAGTGAACTAATTCTTGTGTTATTGATTTTCTCTATTGTTTTCCTGTTTTTAATTGCTTTCTGCTCTAATCTTTATTATTTTCTTCTGCTTGGTTTGGATTTCATTTGCACTTTCTAGTTTGTTGAGGTACAAGTTTAGTTTATTGATTTGCCATCTTTCTTTTTTTCTGAAATAGGCATTTAAAAGCCATAAAGTTTCCTCTGAGCACTGCTTTAGTCATCACTAAACACAACAAAACCTAGAATTTCTCTTGTTATTATCTAGGAGTTTTATAGTTTTGTGTTTTACATTTAGGTCTTTGATCCATTTTGAGTTAATTTTTGTGAAAGGTGTAAACCATGTGTGCACTTCTAAAGAGTGTGTCCTCTGCAGTCATTGGCTGAAGTTATGTCAAGTTGGTTGATTGTGTTCAAGTCTTCTATAAACTTATTGATTTTCTGTTTAGTTTTAACCATTATTGAGAGTAAGGTACTAAATTAAACATGTTATTGTTGGATTGTCTATTGCTCCTTTGAATTCTGTCAGTTTCTCCTTCATTTGTTTTGAGGCTACACTGTTAGGTGTGAATACATTTATAATTATATCTTACTGATGTAGTCACTCTATCATTATGAAATGTCCTTTTTCTCTAATAATACTTTTTGTCTTAAAGCCTATTTATTTTTGGTTGCATTGGGTCTTCGTTGCTGCACGCGGGCTTTCTCTAGTTGCGGCGAGTGGGGGCTACTCTTCGTTGCGGTGTGCTGGCTTCTCATTGCAGTGGCTTCTCTCATTGTGGAGCATGGGCTCTAGGTGCTCAGACTTCAATAGTTGTGGTGTCCGGGCTCAGTAGTTGTGACTTGTGGGCTCTAGAGCTCAGGCTCAGTAGTTGTGGCGCATGGGCTTAGTTGTTCCACGGGATGTGGAATCTTCCCAGACCAGGGCATGAACCCGTGTCCCCTGCATTAGCAGGTGTAATCTTAACCACTGTGCCACCAGGGAAGCCCTTAAAACCTATTTTATCAAGTATTAATATAGCCACATTCTCTTATAGTATACTCTCTCTGTAGTATATATCTTTTTTCATCCTCTTACTTTCAGCTCATTTGTGTCTTTGAATCTAAGGTGTGTCTCTTATAGAAACCATGTAGTTGGATCTTGCTGTTTTATCTAGTCTGACACTCTTTGCCTTTTGGACTTTCATTTGCCTTTTTGCCATTTCTTTTCCGTACATTCTATTCTTGTCTATTTTGTCCCTTTGTTTCCTCCTTGACTGTCTTCTTTTCTATTAAATAAGTATTTTTAGTGTACTAGTATTTTAACTCTTCTGTTGATGTTTTTTAAACTGTATATTTCTTGGAGTTGTTTTCTTAGTGGTTGCTCTAGGGATTACAATATGTATCTTAGTTAATCAGACTCTACTTCAGATTAATACTAAGTTAATTCTGTTAAAATATATAAGCTTTGTTCCAGTATAGCTCCATTCTTTATTTCTCCTTTCTGCTATTATATATAATACCTATCTATGATATAACATATTAAAAACATAAATATATCTTTATGTATATTGTGAACCCCAAAATGCACTGTCATATTTATTACTTTTAAAATGTTTACATCTTTCAAGGAAGTTAGGAGAATAAATGAGTAAAAACATATTTATAGAATCTTTTATATTAAGCCACACATTTACTATTTTTGGTGTTCCTCATTTCTTGTGGCTTCAGGTCACCAACGGTTGTCATTTTTTTTCACCCTAAAGAGAGTTCCTTGGGTATTTCTTGTAATATAGGTCTACTAGCAATGAATTTTCTGTTTTTGTTTATCTGGGAATGTCTTTATTTTCATTTTTGAAAGATAAATTTGCTGGTTGACAAAAATTCTACCTCATTAAATTTGGGGGTTTTGTTTTTTTTTTGTATAATAGCTCCAAATTCATCTGTATTTGCCCCTCATCCACATTTGCTCTTCAGGTAGCACAGAGGATTCACTGTTGCATAATTTAGCATGGGTAGGTATGGCTCATTTTTAATGGTTCTTGGCCATTTTAATCCAAGAAGTGATCCAAGTAAGTCAATCACAGTAGCATCTTTTGCAAGCCTTAAATTTAAATTTCTTATAATTAAAAAAAAAAATTGACAGAAATTTTTTTCCCCAGTACTCTGTGTGTGTCATTCAACTCTCTTCTAGCCTCCATTGTTTCAGATAAGTCACTTTTCTCTTGCTCTTTGACTCTGGCTTACAACAGTTTGTTATGTAACTATGTGTTGATCTCTTTGTCTTTGTCCTATGTTGAGTTTATTAAGCTTCTTGAATGTGTGGATTAATATTTTTACCAAATTTGGTAACCTCCTCTCTCCTCTCCTTCTGGGATTTCCATTGTGTATGTGTTTGTATGCTTGATGTTGTTGCACATATCTCTGAAGCTCTGTTCATCGTTCTTCAATCTTCTTTTTCTGTTACTAAGATTGGATAATTTCTATTTTCAGGTTCACTGATTCTTTCTCCTGCCATCTCAAAACAGTTGTTGAACTGCTCTAGGGAATTTTTTATTTCAGCTATCATACTTTTCAACTGCAGGATTTCTGTCTCCTTATGGGCAATTTCTGTTTGCATATTCATTGTTGCCATACTAATTTCCTTTAGTTTTGTGAACTTATGTATAGTAACTTCTTTGAAATATTTGTCTGCTGTATTCAGTATCTGGGATACTCAGAGACAGTTTTTATTGGCTGCTTCTTTTCTTGAGTATGAGTCACGCTTCCCTGTTTCTTCTGTCTTGTAATTTTTTGTGAGAACTGGACATTTTTGATAAAATATTACAGTAGCTCTGGATTCTGATCTCAAGATTTTTGGAGTATTTGACAATTAAATATTGTATATGTTGAAAGTGTACAATTTGATTTGATATACATATTCATTGTGAAATAACTCACCACATTCAACCTAATTAGCATATCCTATTGTTACTTTTTGTTTGTTCGTTGTTTCTTTGCTTAGTAACATGCTTGCTAAACCTGTAAAATCTCTCTTCCCTGTGATTTGTGGTTGTTGATGTCTCTGCTCCTTTTTAAACTTGTTTTATTTTTAAGTCTGCTTTCCCAGGGGTTGTCCTTATGTTTCCCTGGCTTATTAGTCAGCCAGTGATTGAACGGGGATTATATTCAACCACCCTGATCCAGTAAGGTTTTTGTCATCTCTCAGTGGATCTGCGTGTGGGTAAGTAGCACATTCAAAGTTCAAGCCATTTTCCAGTCTCTCCCATCTTTTGAATTCCACTGGGTCCTTTCACCTCTCCTCTTGGCATGCGCACAGCCTCACTTTCAGCCAGGAGTGTGTGACTGGCTGGACCCTCTCGGGTCTTTGCTGTAAATGCATGCAGCCTCAGCCAGGAATAAACTTTCCCCAGCCATGACCTCAGCCTTGCGCTAGTAGAGCTTTTAGCCCTTCCCACCTGCCATCTCTGAGATAGTCATTCCACCGACGCTGTCGCTGGGCATGGATGTTACCCACTGCTCAAAATCATGTGAACCTCTTTCTACTGCAACAGAAAAGTTGCTTATTCTCACAGCCTGCCCCATTCTGGCACAACATCTGCTTCAACTGAGGCAGGAGAGGTAGGAGAAGCCCCAGGTTAGAATGCCGCAGATTGCCACTGTTCTCATCCAAGTTCATCTGTCTTTTAGGCATCAGTGCTTTTTAGATTACTGTATGCCTTTGGTTGATTTCTCAAGCTTCAAAATGCTTGTGTTTTTAAAATGTGTCCATCTTTATAGTTGCTTTTTATGGAGAGGGTTTGTTGATCACCTCATTTAGCTATAGTAAGAAGTCATACCTGGCTCATTCATTTGCTGGTAATCTAACTCTGTGTTTATATTTAAAGTGGATTTCTTGTAACCAGAATACAGTTGAATCTTGCTTTTTTAATTCATGTTGAAAAATCTCTGTCTTTTAAACAGTATCTTTAGCCTTCTTACATTCGATGTAATTTCAGCACTGTTGGATTCAAGTCTTCCACCTTTTTGCCATTTTCTGTTTATTCCATCAGTTCTTCAGTCTTTTCTCCCTCTTTTTTCTGTCTGCTTTAGCATTAATCAAATCTTGTTATGATCCAATTTTTATCTCCCCTGTCGGCATATCATTTAAATGTTAAAAACTTTTTGTGTGGTTGCCCTAGGGTTTATAATGCATGTCTTTAATTAATCACCACTTCACATATAGTATAGAGTTTTTATCGCAGGAAGGTATTTATACTTCAGTTTCCTCTTCATATTTTGTGCTATTGTTGTTATATATTTTTCTTTTACATATGCTATAAACCCACAATACATTGCTATTTTTGTTTTAGATCAGGGTGGCAAACTTTTTCTGTAAAGGGCCTGATAGTAAGTATTTTAGGCGTTGTAGGCCATCTGGTCTTTGTCTCAACTACTCAACTCTGTCATGAAAGCAGCCATAGACAATACATAAAAGAATGGGTGTTACTGTGTTCCAATATAACTTTACTTACAAAAACAGGAAGTGGGTGCGATTTAGCCCTTGTGCCATACTTTATTGACCCCCTGCTTTAGACAATCATTATTGAGAGCTATTAAAATTAAGAAAAAAGGTATTTCATATTTACCTTCATTTCAGCCATTTCTGGAGATCTTCATTTCTTCATATTGATCCAAGTTTCTGTTTGATATCATGTTCCTTTTGCCTGAAGAACTTCCTTTAGCATTTCTTGTAGTATGGATCTGTTGGAAATGTATTCTTTCAGTTTTTGTTTGGTCTGAAAAAGTCTTTACGCTTAATTTTTAAAAGATAATTCTTATCATTCCTCTGTATGTAATGTATTTCTTTTCTCTGGCTGCCTTCACGATTTTCTCTTTTTCTCTTTTTCTTACAAATTAAGATGTAATTTAAATTCAGTAAAATTTACCCATCTTAATATACAGTTCTGTGAGTGTTGATATATTTGTACAGTTGTGTAACCACCCTAACAATCAAGAGATAAAAATCTTTATCATTGTCCCAAACTCCTCCTGTGTCACTTTGCAGTCAGTTTCACTCTTCACCACAACCTCTGACTGCCGTTGATCTGTTACTATAGTTTCGCCTTTTCCAGAATATTGTTTAAATGGAATCACATGGTATGTGGCCTTTTGAGTCTGGCTTCTTTCACTTAATAATAATGCTTCTGAGATTCACCCATCTGGTTATATCAGTAGTTTGTTCCTTTCTGTTGTTGATCAGTATTCCATTTTATGAATCTACCATAGTTTGCCTATAAAGCCACTAAAATAGCAGTTTCACAGCTGTCACAATGTATGGCAGGAGTGTTTTCCAAGAGATTTAATAAACCAATTTATAGTAAAACCAGCAGTGTCTGAACATGTTAGTTTCATAGTATCCTCTTTAACACGGGGCATTATTTACATAATTTTTTTTTTTTTTTTTTTTTTGCGGTACACGGGCCTCTCACTGTCGTGGCCTCTCCCTTTGCGGAGCACAGGCTCCGGACGCTCAGGCTCAGCGGCCATGGCTCACGGGCCCAGCCGCTCCGCGGCATGTGGGATCTTCCCGGACTGGGGCACGAACCCGTGTCCCCTGCATCGGCAGGCGGACTCTCAACCACTGCACCACCAGGGAAGCCCCTATTTACATAATTTTTTATCCAAAATGGAAATGTCTTTTAATCTGATCATAAAAGTTATGTGTGCTCATTTAAAAATTGTGGAACAGGCTCTTCTGTAGACAAAACAATTTCAGTTCCTTGTATAAAATGATTTTGCCCCTCTCAGCCCTCTGAACTGAAACCCAAACATACTCTGTTTTGGCCCTTTTAAAGTGTGACCCCTAGCACTGATCAGAGTATTCCACGTGTGAGCTGGATCTTCTGCCCTGCTCTTCATGCTGTATTTCTTTTAAGACAGCCCAAGTTTGAAGTTGCGTTTTTGGCAGCCACATGCATTTGAGTCATATTGAATCATCTAAAACCTAAAGTCCTTTTCACATGTGCTGATGTTAAGCCACACCTCCCTCATTCTGTATTTCTCCAGAGAGTTTTTTGGACCTTCAGTGCAAGACTTTACAATCATCTATAGTTTGGTGTCATGTGGCCTGTGTCTCTAACTTCTTGAGGCTCTTTTTGGGCCCCCATGATTAACATACTTTGTCCTCATTCCAGTCATTGAAAAATGCTTGATAGGACCCAGATCAGAGAGCCAGAGAAGAGCTCAGGCCATGTTACAGTCAACAGACACAGAACTCTTGCCATCTGTTTAGGATATTTTTTTTAATTTTCTAATTTCTGTTTAGTGTTCTTTGGGATAAGGAGATTGCCATCTTATATGTAATTAGTGAGAGATAATGTTCAATATTGTTAACATTTATTGAGACTTATTTTGGTATCTTTTTATTAGCACCATGTTTTATTATATATGTCATTGATGGAGTATTTATTATGATATCCTATGTATAACCCTGTGTATATTATTATTATTACAGTACTTATTTAAAATGTTGAGGTGTTTTTCCTGAGACTTTAAAACACATTGTGGACCACACTTTCCAAACATATAGTGGGAGTCACCAGAGAGGTAAAAATCATACCATTGATGGGAGAAAAAAATCCTATTTTAAGACCTGCCCCAAACCTAAATAGGCTAGTAGTGTCATGGCTGATGCTAATTTAGTTTGCATGAAATCAACAAAGAGGAACTGCTAGCCAGGGATAGTTAATATTCAAAAGCAAAAGAAATATATCTGTAACTAAAGAAGTTAAAATAAATTTCATCATGACATCCACTGTTTTCTTTGGATGTGGTTATTGAGCAGTAGTAGATAAGCATATTAATAAAACCACTGTAACAGGCAGTGTTCCATAGTAATGCAATAAGGAAAAATAGGACAAGGCATGAGTAATTATGGAAAGGAAACCAGACTCATAGAGGGCGCATATAAGAAAAGGTAAGTTATTTGGAAGTCTGGTCGGAGGACCAGAGGAAGGCTAACATTAACATTGTGGCCAGATGGGCTTTATCTTTCTGCTGTTCTTTCCATTTCCTGCCAATATACTAGAAGAGTTGGGAACACAATATCAAGGCAGCCCCACACATTGAAAGTGTGAGATGGAAATGAAAAAAATGTTCCCAGATATGAGCATAAAATAACTCCCTTTGGTTAGACAATTAAGCCATTCTTTTAGCAAGTTGAAGCCAGCCCTCCTCCGACTTGCAGTAAATCCTGGCAAGAAGCTGCAGTTCTGGGGCCTCTTTATTTTGGCCTTGTTTTATCCCTACTTTTGCTTTGGAGACATTCATTGACTCTTAACGGCTTCCAGCATGGGGACAGGACACAGGCTGCTGAGACGAATGTTGTGGGTTCAAAGAGAAAGTATGCAGAAAGATACTAACTACCCCTAGCCAGTTTTTTTGCCTAGGCCCATATGAATACACTTTAAATGAACATTTTTAATTCTTTCTAATTAATGAGGCACGCTTCTGCCAGAATCTTTCTTAAGGCTAACTCAAGTTGTGTGATTCCTGCTTCGAGTGTTGGGTTGCCCCATACTGGCTGTCAGATTCAGGGCTGAGCTCCTGAGCTTCACGTGAAGATCTCAAGAAGTCATTATATCCTGTCAACGACTGCTTGCATGTGTCTTGAGCTCTAGGCCAAATTGGACTGCTTCCTTTGCTTTACCACCTCCAGGCCTTTGCTCATGCTGTTCTCTTCGAAGGCTGTCTTCTCCATCGTGGCCTGCTCAAATCTGACCATCCTTTGAGATTCTTTTTAAATTAATTATTTATTTTTGGCTGCGTGGGGTCTTCATTGCTGCACGCAGGCTTTCTCTAGTGGCTATGAGCAGGGGCTACTCTTCGTTGTGGTGCGCAGGCTTCTCATTGCGTGGGCTTCTCTTGTTGCTGAGCATGGGCTCTAGGTGCATGGGCTTCGGTAGTTGTGGCACATGGGCTTTGTAGTCGTGGCTCGCGGGCTCTAGAGCGCAGGCTCAGTAGTTGTGGTGCACGGGCTTAGTTGCTCCACGGCATGTGGGATCTTCCCGGACCAGGGCACGAACCCGTGTCCCCTGCATCGGCAGGCGGACTCTCAACCACTGCGCCACCAGGGAAGCCCAATGCCCTAATTTTTAAAGCTTGTGTCCTAAATGTAGAAAGAAGCAAATGTGACCAAAGATGTATACAAGAGTGATATAGGAACTAGGATGAATAGGGTGAGGATATACAGAAGTTAGGATGAACAGAGGCTTCTGAGGTGAGGGACATGAAGGATAAACAGAAATACAGAAAGTTATGTTCAGAGCAAAAGCAGCTATAAGTAGATATAGGCAGCTTCTTGTGCCAGCTGAGGTCATATTAATGTATGACACAGCAGAGCTATTTATCTTTTGCTTCCATATTTTCTGTTGAGAAGAAAGATAATAAACTGGAAATGATAAAACAAAGGAGTAGCTAAAACCCCGGATGGAAGGAAGACATCGTAGGTACCATTAGCTGATCACAATGCATTGTTTTCTGGTGCTTGTCTCGTCACCCCTGCTCTATCCCTCCACTGCCTCCACACCCCTCCAGTCCAGGGAACTGAAAGAACTTGTAGATGAAATTACTGAACCCGCCGTCTTTAGTGAATTGTGGAGAACAGAAGAGGTGCCAGAAGCTTAGACATAGAAAAAAGTATTTTCATTAAAATGGGAAGACATGAGGGAAGATGGGGCCATTGCAAGAGGGAAGATAATTCCAAAATGTGCATCACTGTAACATTCCATCCATTGGTGCCAACTCTGTACCTGCAGAGCCTGCTGCCTTTTAAAACATAGACTATTGTGCCTTCATCAGCCTTGTCCTTTGCAAACTAAATATTTTAAAGGTAAGCACAAAAGAAGGTCACAAGTAAGACGCCGCAGAATTATGACCTCGACTTCTTATTCAACATTGTATCAATTACTTAGCTCCAACCAAAGGATCCTGGATACACTTTATAACTCATTAAAGATTTGTTGATTGACTTTAAATAAAGAGGTAGAAGCATATTAATCAAATTTGCAGATGATAAAATGTTAGGAGGAGTATCTAACATGATGCATGACAGATCCAGGGTTCAAAATGATCTCAACAGACTTGAAAGATGGGCTGAAACCGCAGTAACATTTTAAAGCAATAAATGTCAAGTCCTGCATTTAGATTAAAAACAGTCAGTTACATAAGGACAGGGTGTGGGAAAACTGGCTCAGCAGCAGTTCACTGGGGGTTTTTAGTGACAGCAGGATCGGAACTGGAAGCAATAGTCTCAGGCACTGGTCCCTCTGTACCTGCAAGAGTGTTCTGGGTGTCATGTTGAAGAAGGTGTTTATAAACTAGGGTGTATCCTGAATAAATGACCAGAAGGTCGTTGTTTGGAAACCATGTCATGTAAAGAAGTCTTGAAGCAGATAAGAGTTTTTAGGCTGGAGAAGAGATGACTTAGGGGAACACATCTCTCCTAGTATTTTTTTAAATTAAATTTAATTTTTTTAATGACTTAAAAATCTTTTCTTGAAGTATAGTTGCTGTACTCTTTCTTCTAATATTAAATGGCTGCTGAATGGATATAGCATTAGATCTACTTTTGTGACGTCCCAGTGATAAGAACTGGGGTCAATGGGGAGAAGTTATTGGGAGGTAGAGTTTGGTTTGATATAAAGAACTTTCTATAGTAATCACTTTAATGGTAATATTTATTGAGCAGTTGCAATATGTCAGGCAGTGAGCTAAGCACTTTTCATGCAGCCTCTCACATTTAATCCTCACAGCAACCTTGTCATATGGGTACGTTTTAGTCCCATTTTATAGGTAAGGAAACTGTTGTTCAGAGAAATAGGTTTGTTGAATGTCGTGCAGCTAGGAAGTAGTGAAACAGCTGTTCATAACCTAGATTTGGCTGGTCTCAAAAGCCTGTGCTCATAACCACAAAGCTGTCTTGCAAAGTAATGAACTGTTCCATTTCTAGATATGTTTAAGCAGAACTGAAAGGACCCTCTTTCATAACTTAGAATCAGTTCTTGCAATTCACAAGAGTGTGCAGGGGCAGTGTGGCATCATGGGAAAAGAACACAGACTTTGGAGTTAGTTCAGGAATGGAAAATGTCACACATGGGCCATATGATCTTGGGCAAGTCACTTAACCTCTCTGAGCCCCGTTTAATATCTCCCTTAGGGTAGGGGGCTAGTAGGCGGATTAATTTATTTGAGCAGCATGGCTTATGTGTAATATGTATTTGGTACATAGTGGGGATTCAAAAAATAATTGCTTTAATCATGCAAAACGTTTTTCTTACTTTAACAATTATGATCATTGGACTTAGACCACCATCATTTTAACCTTGTACGTTCCTCTCTGTATTTTTTACCATTAGGGAGGGCTACTTTACCTCTGAAACAATACATGCTAAATACCCCAATTAGAACAGAAGCTTTGGTTGCTAGACTTGATTTTGTTTACGGTTTTGTGCAGGTCAGGCATGTATGTTTACTTTTTATAGTTTTTCTGTTGTCACCCTTGCTGATCACAAATAGCCACCTCCTAATTGCTGCTGTCGGCTTGGAGACGAGAATAAAAATCAATGGCCCTTAGGGGCCGTCTGAAGGGCTTCCTGTTAATAAAATACATAGGCGTTAGTGTATGGAATTTATAATAACTATCTGGGTGACCTGTAAGCCATTTTATTTGTTTTTCCTTGTTTCTTGGCTTTTTAGGGAGTTGAAATTATTAAATAAGTGAGATGCAATTGGATGTGACATGATTTTTGCTCCTGGGTAGTTTTACAACCTAGTAGACAAAACAAGACATCATGATTGACTTAAAGCCTAGACTCTTAGAAGCACAGCGCTCATATAATATCATATTATGTTATAATACCTACCATTTGTTGAGTGCCTGTTTACCATGTACCCAGCTGTACTAGTTGCTATCCGTGAGGAGTCTTTTTTTTTTTTCATCTGCAAAACAGTCTTATGAAGGAGGTATTAACGTCATCCTCATTTTGTAGGTAAGAAGGCTGAGCTATGAGAAAGAGAAATTAGACGACGTGTTCAGTTTCCACAGAGGTTTGAACTCGGGTGTGTCATATTCCAAAGACCCAGTTCTCCTGATCACCCTGAGCGAGGTGGACCATAGTCATAGGAAACAGCCATGCAGAGGGGTTGTTAATTGAGCTGCACGTGAAAGAACAGGCAGGATTTTGGTGGGATGTGTTGGCTTGGGCTGGGAGGGGTGGAGGGAGGAATTCCTGCGTGGGAGGATAGTATGAGCACAGTGGGCCTGCATCTGTTGCTCTTAGGGAGCTGAGGTGGAGACCATGAGAGAACCGCTTGACCAAAGAGAAAGGTGCATGCATCTTGAGGAGTAAGAAGTAAGGTCAGAAAGTTAAACAGTGGCCAGATCATGGGTGCCCTTGAAAGCCAGGGGAAGGTATTTCGAGGTGATGCTGTGAGAAGCAACTGGAGTTTTATGTTTGTTTGTTTGTTTTAAAGAGTTTTTTGATGTGGACCAATTTTAAAGTCTCTATTGAATTTGTTACAATATCAATTCTGTTTTACATTTGGTTTTTTGGCCGCGAGCCATGTGGGATCTTAGTTCCCTGACCAGGGAGCAAACCTGCACCCCCTGCATTGGAAGGCGAAGTCTTAACCACTGGACCTCCAAGGAAATCCCAGAGTTTTATGTTTGTTACAATAGGGAGCAGGGTGTTGACAGGTTGAGAGCTGTGTTTTTTGGAAGGTTGGTATGACAGTAGCCAGAAATGAACACACCAGTTAGGAGACTGTTGTATTTTTTTAGTTTTGATGAGCTGATGAAAGTCTGGACTGGGGTGGTGGGGACAGTGGAAGGAAGAACAAATTTGAGAGACATTTTCAAGGAAGCAATGACAGGACTTGACAGACTAGGTGTAGGAAATAAAGGGAAAACAGCTATAGGGTCGCTTGCTTGGGAGAGCAGAATGACGGCAGAATTGGGGAGGGAAATTAGATTTTTAAATTGGCCCTGCAAAACCACAGCTAGTAGGAGTCATTTCGGTGCTGCACGCAGAATGTTCCCTGGCTGAGAACCATTATAACACCCCCTCTGATCCCAGAGGAGAACACTTAAGAAGGTGGTGCTGGGATGGGGTGGGGTGAGGAGTGCAGGAGGGAATGAGAGGGGCAGGTGTCTTTCAAAGTTTGCTCTGTTTTCCTGACTTGATTTGCTGTGGGTCCATTGAATGCAGTATTACAGTCATGGCAAATGCCTCCGTGCTAATGTGTGTAAACACAGATGGGATGTTTTATAAAGAGCGAGCTAAAAATCTGGGGTGGGAGTTGGGGGGCTTATGACTCTTTGTGTTATTATTTTACTCTTCATGCCAGGGACCAGTGCACCCTTCTGGGCCTGTATCTTCAAACAGAGTGAATGCTAATATGAATTTACAGTACTCAGGTTGGAAATTGCTACCCTTATTTAGAAGCCATTAACCTTTATGTTGATAAAATAATGTTCTTCACCGAGCATTGAAATCTGTGCTGAACAGCTGCAGCCTTTCCGGAGCACTGACTTAAAAAGCACTCGTCATACTTTTTGAAAATGAAAAGCATGTGGGTGGGATGAAGTCACCTGAGCAATTTTCTATAATTACAACTTTCAAGGCCTTTTCCTTTGTTTTTTTTTTTTTTTTTCAGGCTGACTTCACACGCGCACACACACAGCACAAACCTATGATTTTCTTTTTCTTTATAGACTCTTTGCACTTGTTTTTGTTAAATAGTTGCAGTTCTCCGGGAAGGTAAATGCTTTCCTGTTCCTCTCCTGTTTTATTTTCAACCTGGTATCTCTGAGGGCTTTGGAACCACCCCACACAGAGCTAGCTGTCTACCTAGACTTCTGAGCTATGAGCGACTCCTCTGAAAGTATGTGTGAGTGCTTTGGAACTAATGCCTTGATATCCTGGACAGTGAACCAGGAAAATGAGAGCATCACCACACGTGTTGTGTGTGGCTTAGGCTCCTCAGCGCCATCCTAGTCAGCAAGTACTGGAATGCGACAGAACTGGCACTTGTGCCGGGACCCAGCCGCGTTGGGAATTCACTTCTCCATTCTGATAATGAAGTGAGGTTAGCTGCTAATATTCCCTGAAGGAAGGAGAAGGAGGGAATCATATTGTTTCCAGTTGTGCGTTTTAATTAACCGAGGGATGGAATGGAAAGGGTTTTAAAGAAGACTTCATGAGGGAGGATTAGTACCTGACATAGCTCAGTAGTTCCGTCATAGTTGGACACATATTACGAATACCAGCACCAATTTTTCCAGCAAACTAACTGAAAATAATTCTGAATTGTAGCTTATTTTATGTGTAGAATAAAATTGTTGGCTTTTCAAAATTCTGCATTAAGTAGTGCTTTGCCAGAGCGATGTTGAGCAGGAAGCAGTGTAATACATCTGTCTTACTATTTTAAAGATCACCCATTTTTCTTCTTCTTTTCTTCCCCTAAGTAACAAAAATTCTTTACCTAGAATAGACTTCTGGGGCTTACATTTTCTTTAATATTGATAGTTCTTTCTTGTTACTGAAAGCAGAGGTATCGTTTTCAGGGAGATTAAAATGATCAGGTTACCTTATGTTATCTTTTGCCTTCTTAGTAACAGAGGCGATACTTTGTCTTCCTGAAGCCATTTGAAAAGATCTCTGTATACAGGTATAGTGCCTTAGGTCATAGAAACGAGGTGTTAGGTCATTTGTTTCAGAAGATACCTAATGCATCAAAAACAAGTGACAGGGAAAACAAAATGCAGTTAGTAATCTTGTTGCTTCAAAACGAGCAAACGTTTTGTGAGAGCGAGTTCTTGCTGGACATCACTAAATAAGAATGAGTTGATGTCACACTTGGCAAGAAGCAACTCCGAAATTTTTTTTTTTCCCCATACAAATAGTACAACATGGTGGGGAGGGAGGGGGGATTTCGGGCAAAGGGTAAAGGATTACAGGGGAAAAGTAAGCTGGAAAAGGAATAGGAGAATGAGTTGCTTGTTACAAAAGCATTACTATGATATAAAAGCCATGTTTGTTTTGTCAGGAGGTATCTGAGTTGGAACTCGAACTGATGAAGGAGAGAGATGTTTCCCGGGCTCCTCCCACGCTCCCTCCGAGGCTTGTGTGCTCGGATCCCTGTGGAGCGTTGTGTAACTGCCTTGACTCATTTTCAGGGAAGAATGGCCCCTGTAGCTGTTTTGGCTCGATAGAGGGCTGCAAGTCAAGAAGTCCCTAAAACCCAGTAATAGCAAACTCAAAACAAAGTCATTTTCGTTAGGATTTCCAAGCACCAGTGGGTAATACTGCAGGCTGTGTGGGGTATGTGACACCACCTGCCTCCCTCTTCCCAAAATTCTATGCAGCCTTGGGAATGGGGGGGCAACCTGATGGCCAACTTCACATATTCCTAAAAGCCCCTATCAAGTACTGCTAACCAACCTTTGTGCTGCCTTGAATTCACGTGACACATCTTAAAGCACCAGACCCTGACTGGACCTTGCCTTTCCAGCAAGGTTGAAGAGAGTCTTTCTGGAGGTATCTTTGCCTGTAGACAAAATCTCCAGGTTACAAGGTGTGATGTTTATGATCTTCATCTCCTGAGAGCATGCTGTGAAAAGATTGCTTCACCAAAGATGGTTATTTTTAATAGAAGCAGATAAACCTTTGCGATATTGAAGTATATCTCCTTTTATCAGACCCAGATCAAAAGAGGCAGGGGCCAGGTGCCTTGGATGTCCTGTGATTGTATCACACGGTGAGAGCTTATGAGTTCCAAAGGTGTGGACCTGAAATTTGGAAGGACCAATAGCAATGCTTTTGGCCAAGGTATTTGGAGCGTGCCTACAGGTTTTGCCAGTTGAGTCTTAATAGTGCTATTAGAGCACTCGACTAACCCTGGAACCAAATGTAGTCCTTGTTCTGAGGTCCCGTGACTTAAATATTGAAACTGAGTTTGAGCAAACTGTAATTTTTCTTTGGAGACTTTATGTCCCCTCAAGGCCAAAAGTTTTAACAGGTGGATGCCATCTTCTTGTGAAGAGATTCGAGAAGGGGAGCAGAGAAGCGAATAATCTACCTATTGTAACAAAGTTGAGCCCGCAAAAAACTTTATATCGTCCAAATCAGCTTTCAAGATTTGTGAAAAGTAAGAGGGACTTTCTTTGAAACCCTGGGGCATAACCAGGTGTATTGCCTTTCTTCCCAAGTGAAAGCAAAAAGGTATTGGCTAGCCTTATCAACTGGAATACTAAAGAATGCACTGTGTAAATCGATTACAGTGAAAAGTTTGCTTTCAGTGGGAATGAATGTCAGTAGTGTGTTCAGGATAAGAGCAACAAGGTGTCAGGGGATAACCATGTTGTTTATTGCTCGTAAGTTCTGGACAAACCTCCATCCTTGGCCATTGGGTTTTCTCACAGGTAAAGTAGGAGTGTTACAGGGACTAGAACTATTGTGGCCCTGGGCCTTGTCATCCTCTGTTATGGGCTTGACACATTGAAGAGCTTCTTTATTTATAGGATATTGATTAATACTTGGACAAGGTTTTGAGGGATCTCTTTGAGACTTGATAGGAGGTGAACTGTGAATTCTGCCAATATCAGTTGAAGATTTTGCCCACAAGGAGGATAGTAGCTGATCCAGTAGGGACAGTCGATCTGTGTCCCCAGATTCAGCTATAGTGCCATGAGAAACGGAGCAAATAAAAGATGTCAAAGGGTCACTTAATTCACTTGGTTGACTGTTTTGACTGCTACTGTCAAATTCTAGAATTATTTCCCCCTTTTGGGTGAGAGTAATTTCAGCATGCTACTTTTCTAGGAAGTCTCAGCCTAATAAATGAATAGGTAGGGGTAGAGGAACTAAGGAGAACAGGGTATGTGTCTCTTAAAGGGAATAGGTTCAGAGATAGGAACCTGTTGAGGTTTATTAGAGACCCCTACTACTTGAACTGCTTTAGTACTCCAAGGCAGGGGCTGCTTTACAGCAGTGGGATTGAGCACCAAGGGAGTAGCTCTGGTGTCATTAAGGACAGAGAGAGATTCATTCCCAGTCTAGAGAGTGGTTTCTCTGAGTCGATTAAGAGGGAGGATTAGGTAGAGCCCATTTAGTTCCTTAGAACCCCATCACTGGGAATTAGGAGAACATTGGAAAGACTGGCTAGAGGGATGGGAGCCTGGAACACTTAAGTTTGCAACAATCTTTTCTCCAATATCCTGGCTCTTTGCAATAATAGCAGAAACCCGGGCGGGTGTGTGTGGGGGTGGGGAAGGGGTTGGCTTGGTTGAAGGGCCCTCATTTGCCTGCGTTGAAAATTAAGATTTTCTTTTTCTTTCACACCTTGAGGCTTGTGGGATCTTAGTTCCCTGACCAGGGATTGAACACAGGCCCTTGGCAGCGAGAGCTCAGAGTCTTAACCACTGGACCGCCAGGGAATTCCCCCAAATTAAGAATTTTAGTGATATTTCTTTTAGGTGGTTCATGTAGCACGCGAGCAAGCTGGTTGGCCAGATTAACTAAATCTAGAGTGGACATAGTTTTCTATTCCACCCTGGTGCTTTGAAGTAAACGAGAAAGATCCCAGTTCAGCTCATTAATAAACATAGAGTTAAAGGCTACCTGAGTGGATTCAACATCAGAAGGAAGACTGGAATTTTCTTTGAAAACAGTCTGAAGTCAATTATAATAGTCATGAACAGGTTCATCAGATTTTTGTGTGCAAGCCTGAATTTTGTTCCAGTCAGTAGGCTTAGGAAAAGGTGCTGTTATTGCTTGGTGGAGGTTTTCAGCATTTTGTCAAGTTAGGGGTTTGTTTTTCTTAATTCTGTTCAGAATGTTCCCATCAGGCAAGTTTCATCCAATGTTTGACCCTCATCAACAAGCATGTGGACTAACTAATATAAATCTGAGAAACCAGGTTGGGGAATTTGAATAACTATGTTAAATTCTTCAGCAAACCTTTCCTGGCCTTACTCCAGGAAACATAAGAAATTTGGGGTTTATTTGGATCCTCAGAAGAGTTACCTTTAAAGGGGCAGGTTCTGATAGGTTCAGAGGGGAAGGGACTGGGGAGAGGTTCAGGGAAAGGGGAAGTATAGTGAGAGCATTAGAATGGGAAACTGAGGGTGTAGAGGAGGTGGCAGTGGTGTGGAAGGGGGTGGTTGATGGCACTGGAGGTGGGAGTCAAAATGGGGCAGGGGAAAGAGACCTCAGAAGCCTTCTTTCCTTTTTTAGTTGTTTGTTTGCCTCAGTTAATTTGTAAATTGTATTTTGCAAAGAGGCAATTTTAGACTCTTGATAGCATTTGGAAGCCTCAAAATACCAGTCAAAATAGGCATCTCATTCAGTTTTAACAATTTTAGAGCCACGGCTGTCCAATTCTGTTTTAAGAAAAGTAATTTTGGGGAGTACGAAAGTTCCCTATAATGGTCATCGTTGTTCTCAATTACTTTTGGGTTAACTTGTTCCATTTGGTTAGAAATGGGCATGAGGAGGGACCTCAGTTTTTAAACATAAAACTGGCTGGGGTCCCAGAAGAGGAGGCACCCTCAAAGCATTTTGATGACTGGGATCCCATTTCTTAGAGGTTTTTCTCTGGAGCAAAAAGAAAAAATCCTAAACACCTGTTTCAATAGGCACAGTCTGGTTCCCAGAGGAATTGGATCAAAGGCCAGTGCAATTCTAATAGGAACCACCTGGTTCCAAAAGGAATCAGACCAAAATCCAGCACGGTTCCAATAGGAACAGCCCAGTTCCAAAAGGAATTGAGACAAAAGCCAAGCAAGTAGTCTCAGAAAGGACAAAGCCTTTAAACAGATCCCTAATAAAGCCCAGAGAACTCAAAATGCAAAGAGAGCAGAGCTCAAAATCTAGGAGAGACTTGCCCTGAAACTCCAGGGTTGGTAAGAAAGCAGTGGGCCCATTTGGCTCAGTGGTTACCAACACCTGTTTGCTCACCAGCCTCAGAGAGTTGTTGGGGTGGGGAGGGTTCGTCTCTGGATCCCACTTCTGACACCAAGTAACGTTGACCTTAAAAATAAAAGTCGGACTTCCCTGGTGGCGCAGTGGTTAAGAATCTGCTTGCCAATGCATGTGACATGGGTTTGAGCCCTGGTCCGGGAAGATCCCACATGCCATGGAGCAACTAAGCCCATGCGCCACAACTACTGAGCCTGCACTCTAGAGCCTGTGAGCCACAAGTACTGAAGCCTGCGCACCTAGAGCCCATGCTCCATAACAAGAGAAGCCACCGCAGTGAGAAGCCTGCACACAGCAATGAAGACTCAACACAGCCAAAAATAAATAAATAAATAAATTTATTTATTTATTAAAAGATAAAAGTCAGTTATTTTAGCAGCAAAAATGGGTTTATTCAGGAATACTAGAGAATTGCAATTCAGGATAAGCAAGCCACTGCAAAAACCATAAGCAAGTCCAATAAATAAAGGTGTGGAATGTTATTTTATAGAGAAAAAGGAGGAAGTTGGGAGGGGTTGTTTTGAAGGAAAGGCCATTGGAGAAAAGTGAAAGTACAGGGTGGTGATGATTTCTCACTGGCTGCCTTGCTGGGGTAGTCAATTTCTTGTAGGAGATGCAATGTACACCTCTTCCTGTTGGGTCCTGTAATAGATGATTCTTTTCTGTTGGTGATTCTTCTGTTGGGATCAGATGATTCTCTTCTGTTGGTGATTTTTCTGTTGGGATCTGAAATTGACAATTCTTCCTGTAATTGACATCAAGTGGTACTGAATGAGAACTCCCTCTTCTGGCCTCCCAACTCCATTTTAGTGAGGCTTCCGTTTATTAGTTTTCACACCCAAAAGAGTTTAAGAGTTATTGCTGTGGATAGAGAACCTTGCCCTCAATAGGGATTGCCAGCTGCTACCTAAAATTTCTTTTTTCATTTGAAATATCTTAGCATGTAGCAAAAATAGCAAACACCTGAGTCTTCATTTACCAATTTTGTCCAACTTCAGTATTTTGCCATATTTGCTTCCGATCTTTTTTTTTTTTGCCCCCAGGAGAAAAACATTTCAAATAAAGTTAAGTCCCCCATCACCACCACCAACCTTCCCTAATATTCCTTCTCCCTTCATCTCTGAATGGAATCATTGATCTGACTAGTGTTCCTCATGCCCATGCATTTTTTTTACGGCTTTACCTTTTTTCTTTTTTAATATTTATTTATTTATTTGGCTGCGCAGGGTCTTAGTTGTGGTACACGGGATCTTTGTCGATGAGTGCGGGATCTTTTAGTTTCTGCATATGGGAACTTCAGTTGTGGCACGTGGGATCTAGTTCCCTAAGCAGGTATTGAACCTGGGCCCCCTACATTGGGAGCGTGGAGCCTTAGCCACTGGACCAGCAGGGAAGTCCCTCATGGCTTTACTTTTTCCTACATGTTTATGTGTCTCTAAACAGTATCTAATATATTCTTTTATGTGTTTTGTCTTTATATGAATTGCATTCTACTAGATGTTTACTTCATATACTTTTATAACTTGCTTTTCTTTTTTTTGGTTTATATTTTTGAGATTTATCCATGTTGATATATGCCTCATTTTTTCACTGCTGTGCAGTATTCCATTGTATGACTATTTCACAGTTTGTTTATCCATTGTCCTGTTAATGTTGGAGTTGTTTCATATTTTTTCACTATTAAACAGTTTTGCAGAGGGCACCTTGTACATGTCTCCTTGTGCACATGTGTGAGAGTTTTCTGGAGGGTATGTAGCTAGGAGTAAATTGCTGTCTAGTAGGGCACATGTATTTTCAGCTTTACTACATATAGTCAAATGACTCTTCAAAGTGATTGTGCTGATTTATGTCCTTACTAGCTATGTATGAGAGTTCCTGTTCCACATCCTCAATCACACTAGATATTGTCCCAGCTGTTCCTTGTTTACTGATTAGTTTAAAGACAACACTGCTTAGCAACCACCTCAAACATAGGGTCAGATGCATACTTATTTTTTTATATCAGGCTTCCTCCTTTTAAAGGAATTATTTTCACTTTCAGAGTTATAGAACCAAGATAACTATTAGATAGGGTTTTTTGGCTCATATTTATTTTTAGAAATTAACGTTTCTTTTTTATGATCACAAAGTGAATATGTGATTATTTTGGATAATTTGGAAAAGAGTTACAAAAAAGAAAATTAAAAATTCCACCACCTGTACATAGCCACTGTTAACATTTTACTATGTATTTACTTCTAGTGTAAACATATATATGATATACATTTACTCTCCAATTAGAATCATGCTAAATTTGTCATTTTATATCACAATCTCACTTAAGATTATATTGTGGCATTTCCTGTCATTGACTATTATTTTTTTTATTTATTTTTTATTATTATTTTTTTTCGGTACGCGGGCCTCTCACTGTTGTGGCCTCTCCCGTTGCGGAGCACAGGCTCCGGACGCGCAGGCTCAGCGGCCATGGTTCACGGGCCTAGCTGCTGAACCATGGCTCAGCGGCCATGGTTCACGGGCCCGCGGCATGTGGGATCTTCCCGGACCGGGGCACGAATCCGTGTCCCCTGCATCAGCAGGTGGACTCTCAACCACTGCGCCACCAGGGAAGCCTTTGACTATTATTTTAAAACTCAAATGTAATAGCTGCATAACATTTCTTCGTATAAACGTTATAATTTAATCATTCTCCCCTTAGAGGACAGCTTTGATATTATTTTAGTACTGCAATAAACAATCTTAGTATATAAATCTTCTTATGAGTTTCAGTTTGTTTCTTTGGGATAGATTTCTAGAAAAGGTCAGTAAATACGTGTGGAATTAGTTTGAAGAGATTGTAAGGAAGGCATCCAGGGAGAAGAAAAAAGCAGTCAAGAGAGGAAAACAGAACATGGTTCGGGGGTCATGAGATCCATTAATTTAGCTTCTTTCATATTTGAGTGGAGTGGCAAATCTGTCCTTTAATTGAATTTGGACACCCTTCTCTTATTAGGGATGATATTAGAGGTGAACTTCACTCTACCATGGACACCAGAGAGTTGCTTGTATATTGTAGTGTTCAAGGATTATAGAATTTTAGGGCTTCCCTGGTGGCGCAGTGGTTGAGAGTCCGCCTGTCGATGCAGGGGACACGGGTTCGTGCCCCAGTCTGGGAAGATCCCACATGCCGTGGAGCGGCTGGGCCCGTGAGCCATGGCCGCTGAGCCTGCGCGTCCGGAGCCTGTGCTCCGCAACGGGAGAGGCCACAACAGTGAGAGGCCCGCATACCACAAAAAAAAAAAAAAAAAAAAAAAAAAAAGGATTATAGAACTTTAGAATTGGAAGGGACTTTTAAAATTTTATCATCCAATCTTCTACTTCGTGCAGAGTCCCCGAATTGAGTGTATTTTGTAGACTATCTCACTGAAGTAGACTTACAGGCTTGACTTGCTGAGTATCTAATCCCAAACAGGTTATTGTGATAAAAGGCAGTCTGCTCCTTTTTTGGACAGCTTTGATTAGTTGAGTGTGGTTCTGTCCCTTAAGCCCAAATTTGATTTTTTATAACTTTCACTTACCATTTCATTTTTTTAAATTGAAAAGCTCCCTAAAAATAATGCTGGAAATACTTTACGTTTATGTATTTGTCTGTTAGCTTTTACTCTAATTAACGTGAAAACAAACATATGTTTGACCTGCTTTTTGTCTTTGTTTCCTTCCAAGGTATAATTTAATCTTGCTTTGTAGTGAAAATTATATATGTGAACGTAGGTAGGCTAGAAAAACCTTCCACATATTTTTATACTTGATAGAAAACTTCCAAAGCGCCTATAGGTACTACTCATTTTATCATTATTTCTTTCTGTGTGTCTCTTTTTTTTTTTTCCCCCAAAAGGTGTTATATATATTACCTCCTTTAAATCCTGAATAACCTCTTAGGGTAGGCATTTCCCTCAGCTGGCAGGCGAGGATACTGCGGCTCAGAGAAGTTTAAAGACTTCTGCTGTCACACAGCTATTAAAGGTAGAGCCAGGTTTAAACGCAGGTCTAATTGTAAAACCTATATATTCAACCAGTTTGCAAGTCTGTTCTCCTCACTTATTTATATTAATTTCATAATATAAAATCATAAAATCAGATGTACTTCTGTTAAAAAGTGTTCGTATGTTTGGGTTACTCAGTTCATATGTCATGTTGGTAGTGTGGTAAGATTGTTCCAGTATATTGCTTCTACTTCCTTCTCTTTGGTAATCCCAGCCCCTCTCTGCTTGGTTTGGACACACCAAGGATTTCCTTCCCATCTCTCCCTGGCACCCTATGGGGCTCCTTTCTGTCTCTGGGGAAACTGAAGCACAGGGTGAGAAAAGAGTAACAAACACATAATTTTTTCTTTCTGAATATTATCAACTGGTATGTCCCATAAAGAAGGATGTTTTCACAGCTGTGTGCTTTACGGGTAGTGGGGAAAGGTTGAATTTTTATAACTTGGGTATCCTCTACGACAAAGGCAGTGGCACACATGCTCGATGGGCTTGGAATGTGGAAACCCGATCTCTCAGCCCTGTGAATCTTGCGTTTATGTCACATTGGGATCCAGATACATTATCTCAGTGAACTTGAGACCAAGGGTCAGAGGACCAAGGAGGGGACTTGTTGAGTATATGATTTAATTACACTAGATCAATCAAGCTTTGACTTAGTGATGACGGGATATACTGTGTGTGTGTTTAGGTAGTTGCTAGGGGAAAAGAACAAAGTTTAATCCTCGGTTTTGTTGACCTTTGGTATCACTTTTAGCAGTAGTTCCATAGCACTGCCTTTGCCGAATTTTCAAAAGACTGCAGTCAAGTGATTTATAGATTAAGGCCTCATTTACTGCTTGCACAAGAAGAACCTATATCTTTCAATACGGGTGACGTAAGTTTACTTTAGAGACAGGAATGAGTTCATTTCTTTGGAGAGATATGAACAGAATGTGTGTCTCTTGCTCTGGTGAGAAATAAATTTAAATCGGAACTTTGCTTGAAGGAAATGGAATGGGGTGGCTGAGCACTCGAGCCTTCAGGATTAGGGAGCTTTAGCCAAGGCCCAAGGGGGCACTAATTGTGTGTTTGCAGAACTCATCCAACTACGAGCATTCAGTACATGAAACAGCAGACGTATACGGAGAACTACTTTGTATACGTCTGTAAGGCACTTATGTGCCTTGGGTCTGAATTTCAGAGACAAAAATACATGATTCCTCCCTCAAGGACCTTACCAGGTAACTGCGAGAAAGCAAGATGGTCAATAATAATACACAAAAAGGATGCTAGGGTAACTCCCAAAAATGAACCTTCCACCAAGCGTATTCCAGAGATCCAGCCCCTGAAGAGTAAGATTGTCATAAATGAGCTATGTTGCTGCTGAAAACATTTTGATTCCAAAGTGTAATCAAGTCTCAACTAAGCAGAACTGTCTTAAGCATAAATTAAGAGGAAAATGGTATTTTAAATAAGTAAGTTGCCAAATTTTGGACCCTAGAATTTCAAGAACTGGCAACTCCAATTCTTGGTTTGGCTACTGTATTATCTCCCTTAAATTACAGTAATATTTCTGTCACCAAAACTCATTAATTTACAGTATTTCTTCGTTAATTCCATCACTGTGACTTGTTGTCATGATTATTATTACTATTTACTTACTTAGTATAGGCGAAACTAAAATCTGCCTCCTAAGGTTGTCCTGACAAGGAAGGGAAAACGTATAACACGTTCAGCACAGTGCTTGGCTAAGAGAATGCCATCATTAATGTTAGCTGTAGTTTTTCTCAAAAGTTAATACTTCATCTAGTACCTGACATACAGTTAAATTTTAGTAAATGATGATAATATATGGCTTATTGTTTACAAAGGGCTTTAACATATCTTGTTTAATCCTCTCAGCTACCTTCAAGGTACGTCGTTTTACCCCTGATAGAGAAATCGAGGTTAAGTGTATCAGTCAGATTTTCTGGCTGATTTAAGCCAAGAAAGAACTTACTGAAAGGACAACGGCTAGTTTACGGGATCTCCAGAAGAGCTCTAGAATCAGGTTTTGGACAACCTACCCAAGCATAATGGCCAAAATCAGGCCACGGAACTCACCCACGGAGGTCACTGCTTGCTGTCACGACCAAGCAGTTGACATGCCTTGTGCCACAAACGGTGCTAGCTGGCCGTAAAGACTGAACTTGGCCACTGGTTCTGCTTCTGTTGCTTCCTCAGAAGCACTGGTTCTCCAGAAACTGCTGTCACCAGAGAATGTACCTCTTGGAAGTCCCCTAGTTTGCAACACTTGCTCCCTATTTAGAGGCTGGGGCATGTGTATAGATTGGCGGAACTTCTGTTACGACCTTGTGTTCTGGCTGCAGGGCAGGTGGGAAAAAAGAGGCTCTTGGTTCTTCAGCTTTGGTATAATAGGTGACTGGGTTCTCGTATGTGACACTTTGCTTTATTGCCAGCTCCCTGGGTCTTAAGTCTCTCTGTTGATAGAAAAAATACTCTTTATTTCCTGTTAATTGTATATAAGCTGCATAGAAATCAAGATCGTTTTCCTTATTAGTAGACTTCATGTGTAGAAAAATCAGTTTTTTCCCCTAAAAATCCATCTTGTGCTTAGAAATTAGCTGTTATAAATGAACGATATTGCCTCAGCATTTTAAGCTACTAATAAATGAGAGCTTTCCATATGATCAGGGTGTTTTCTTCATTGTAGACAATCCTGTGTGTGTCATTATCCACGGGACAGGGTATGTAATCCTGCAAGGAAGCCATGAGTTAGCACCTACAAGAAGCGCAACCCCTCTGAGCAAGGAAGTCCGGTATTAATATTTCAGATGGCTTTTTTGTTGCATCCTTTTCTTAGTACTTCATTTGTTTTTGTGGAAAGTGAATCTGTGATTCATCTTTCTGAAAACCTAAAAAAAAAAAAAAAATTCAGGTTTCCAATGTGCTTGCTGTTGGCTCTAAAAAGATAGCCTCTCCTCTTTTAGAGTCGGTCTTAGTGTGCCTTGCAGAGCCTGTATTTCTAAGAAGCTATGTACACAGTCTTCAAACTACTATAAGTAGAATCATATGTTAAATGCCACTTTTTAAAAGACCACTTCGTTCCTTAAAGCAAACTCTTTTAGCAAGGGAAGAAGCCTTTGGTGCTGCAAGCAACCATCCTCACTTTGTCTGGACAGCTGCAGTTTTGGGGTATTGACGTTTCAGCAAGTGGAGAACACCTGGGCGTGGTGAATCCTAGCTACCAAGTTGCAGGGAGGACCCAGGTGCCTCATTTTTACAGGCTGGCAGTCCTTCTTCCAGACAAGTGAGACAGAGTGGGCTTTCTGCGTTCATTCAGTGAGACGTGCTGAAAGGTTGTGGCATCCAAACTATGTATGTTTGTAGCAGACTGCTTTTTTTTTTGAGACGCACCATGTGGCATGCGGGGTCTTAGTCCCCCAACCAGGGATTGAACCTGTGCCCCCTGCAGTGGAAGTGCAAATTCTTAACCACTGGACCACCAGGGAAGTCCCTAGACTGCATTTCTTTTATTTGCATACTCAGAGTAAGGGTCTTCTGAATTTGAATATGTTCCTTTCTGCAAATAATTCTAAATCAGTCTTTGTAAAAAAAAAAAGAAAAAAAGAAGCACGCATGGTATAGCAGTCTAGAATATTACTTTGTCTCTCTCCTCATAGAAACATGGAATTTTCAAAGTGTAGACTTGGAAGAAAACATGGTTCAACTCAGTTTTCAGAGAAGGAAATGAGACTTATTTTTTTCCCCTTGGTTTATCCTTTTTTATATTGGTATATATAAATTGGTATATATAAATGTAAATATTGGTATATACATATTGGTATATCCTTTTTTATATCCTTGGTTTATATTTTTTCTTTTGTTCCCTATTGGCCACACATTTTTTGACCACTTTATTAGAGGGGTATTGTGAAATATTTTTGTTTAGCAAAAATTAAACTCAATCTACTTGACTTTTTTTGTTGTGTAAAACATACATAACAAAATTTACCATCTTAACCCTTTTTGAGCCTGAAACTCAGTGGCATTAAGTCCATTCACATTTTTGTGCAACATCACCACTGTCCATCTCTAGAACTTTTCCATCATCCGAAATTGAAATTCTGTACCCATTAAATAGTAACTTCTTATTTTCTCCTCCCCTCAGCCCCTGGCAACCGTTATTCTACTTTCTTTCTCTATGAATTTGACTGTTCTTTGTACCTCATGTAAGTGGAATCATACAATATTTTCCCTTTTGCGTCTGGCTTATTTCACTTAGCATAATGTTCTCAGGTTTCGTCCATGTTGTAGCGTATGTCAGAATTTCCTTCCTTTTTAGGCTGAATAATGTAATAATTGTATGTATATACCACATTCTGCTTATCCATTCGTCCATTGGTGGATGCTTGGTTTGCTTCCACTTCTTAACTCTCATGAACAATGCTCCCATGAACGTGAGTGTACAAATATCACTTTGGGACCCTGCTTTCACTTCTTTTGGGTATATACCTGGAAGTGGAATTGCTGGTAATCATATGGTAATTCTATGTTTAATTTTTTGAGGAACTACCATGCTGTTTTCCACAGTGACTGTACCACTTTACATTCCCATCAGCAGTGCACATGGGTTCCAATTTCTCCGCATTCTCACCAACACTTGTTGTTTTCTGCTTTTTTGATAGTAGCCGTCCTAATGAGTGTGAGGTAGTATCTTACTGCAGTTGTGATTTGCATTTCCCATATGATTAGTGATTTTGAGCATCGTTTCATGTGTTTATTGGCTATTTGTGTATCTTCTTTGGAGAAATATCTATTCAAGTCTTTTGACCATTTTTGAATCAAGTTATTTGGTTTTTATGTTGAGTTTTAGGATTTTTTAAAATGTATTCTGAATATTAACCCTTTGGCTGTCTTTTTACTCTGTTGATAGTGCCGTTTGATGCATAAAATTTTTTAATTATCATGAAGTCCAGTTTGTCTGTTTTTTTTCTCTTGTTGCTTGTATCTTTAGTGTCATATACAAGAAATCATTGTCAAATCAAATGTCGTGAAGCATCTGCCATTTGTTTTCTTCAAAGAGTTCTATAGTTTAGGTCTCTGACCCATTTTGAGTTAATTTTTGTATGTGATGTTAGATAAGAGTTCAACTTCATTCTTTTGAGTGTGGATATCCAATTTTCTCAACACCATTTCTTGAAAAGACTGTTCTTTCCCCATTGAATGATCTTGACACCCTTGTAGGAAATCATTTGACCATATATGTGAGGGTTTGTTTCTGGGCTCTCTCTTCTGTTCCGTTGATCTGTATGTCTGTGTTTATGCCAGTAGCACATTGTTTTGATTACTGTAGCTTTGTAGTAAGTTTTGAAATGACAAAGTATGAGTTTTGCAACTATGCTTTTCTTTTTCAGGATTGACTACTGAGGTTTCTTTGAGATTCCATATGAATTTTAGGATGTGGTTTTCTATTTCTGCAAAAAATGTTGGGACTTCCCTGGTGGCGCAGTGGTTGAGAGTCTGCCTGCCAATGCAGGGGGCATGGGTTTGTGCCCCGGTCCGGAAAGATCCCACATGCCACGGAGCAGCTAGGCCTGTGAGCCATGGCCGCTGAGCCTGTGCGTCCGGAGCCTGTGCTCTGCAATGGGTGAGGCCACACAGTGAGAGGCCCGCATACTGCAAAAAAAAAAAAAAAAAGTTGGAATTTTGGTAGGCATTGCATTGAATCTGTAGATCACTTTGGGTAGTATTGATATCTTAATAATATTATGTCTTTCAGTTCATGAAAGATGAGTTGTCTTTCCATTTAGTTATGTCTTCAACTTCTTTCAGCAGTGTTTTGGAGTGTTCATTGTACAAGTCTTTCATCTCCTTGGTTAATTCCTAAGTATTTTATTCTTTTTGATACTTCTGTAAATGTAATTGTTTTCTTAATATCTTTTTTGGATTGTTCATTGTTAGTGTATAGAAATGCAACTGATTTTTGTGTGTTGACTTTTTTTTTTTAACATTTTGGGTTTTTAAAATTTATTTTATTTATTTTTGGCTGTGTTGGGTCTTGGTTGCTGTGCACTGGCTTTCTCTAGTTGGAGCGAGCGGGGCTGCTCTTCGTTATGGTGCACACGCTTCTCATTGAGGTGGCTTCTCTTGTTGAGGAGCACAGGCTCTAGGTGCACGGACTTAAGTAGTTGTGGCACGTAGGCTCAGTAATTGTGGCTCGAGGGCTCTAGAGCAAAGGCTCAGTAGCTGTGGCACACAGGCTTAGTTGCTCTGAAGCATGTGGGATCTTCCTGGACCAGGGCTCGAACCTGTGTCCCCTGAATTGGCAGGCGGATTCCTAACCACTGCACCACCAGGGAAGCCCTTGTGTGTTGAGTTTGTATCCTTCTACCTTACTAAATTCAGATATTAGTTCTAAAATTGTTTTTTAATCTGTAAGTTTTTCTATATTAGTTCTTATTATTCTAGTTCCTTAAGTTGTAATGTTAGGTTGTTGACTTGATATCTTTTTTTCCTTTTTAATGTAAGCTTTTGTAGCTATAAATGTCCCCCTTAACACTGCTTTGCTGCATCCCTTAAATTTTGGTATACTATGTTTTTGGTTTCTTTGTCTCTAAGTATTTAAAATTTTCCCTTGTGATTTCTTCTTTGATCCATTGGTTGTTTAATTTCCACAAGTTTGAATTTTTCAGTTTTCCTTCTGTTATTGATTTCTAACTTCATCCTGCTGTGATTAGAGAAAATACTTGGTATGATATCTGTAACTTGTAACTGTCCTGGGATATTCCCATGTGTACTTTAAAAGAATGTGTGTTCTATTGTTGTTGGGTAGAGTGTTCTGTATATATTAGATGTAAGTAACTTACTGTGTTGTTCAGGTCCTCTGTTTTCTTATCTTTTGTCTGATTGTTCTATCCATTATTGAGAATGGGGTATTGATATATCCAACTATTATTGCAGAACTGTCTATTTCTCACTTTAATTCTGTCAGTTTTTGCTTAATGTATTTCGATGGTCTGTTATTAGGTGCATAAATGTTTACAATTGTTATGTATTTTGCTGTATTGAACCTTTTATTAATATATAATGTCCTTCTTTGTCTCTTATAAACTTTTTTGATTTAAAGTATATTTTGTCTGAATTAGTATGACTACCCTTGCTCTCTTTTTGTTACTATATGCCTGGAATGTCTTTTATCATCCTTTCTCTTTCAACCTATTTGTGTCTTTTGATGTAAAGTGAGTCTTTTGTAGATAGCATATGGTTGGATTATCCTTTGTTTTTTAAATCCATAATGCCAGTCTCTGTCTCTTGATGTGAGAGTTTATTCCATTTACATTTAATTAGTGATGAGGAGGGACTTCTGTCATTTTGCTCTGTTTTCTTTTATGCCTAATAGCTTTTTGTCCCTCATTTCCTGCATTACTGTCTTATTTTGTGTTTAGTTGATTTTTTTGTAGTGAAATCTTAAAATTCCTTTCTTACTTTCTTTTATATATTCTGTAACTATTATATTTGTTGTTACTATGGGGATTATATTTAACATACTAAAATATTAACACTCTATATTGAATTTATATCAGACTAACTTCAGTACCATGAAAACTCTGCTCCTTTACAACTCCATCTTCACTCCTTTCAGTTGTAGATGTCACAAAATTACATCTTTATACATTTCCCCAAAACATAAACTAATAATTTTTAAAAATATATGTCTCTTAAATCATGTAGAAAACAAAGTGGAGTTTCATACCATTGTTATAATAATGCTAGCTTTTATAATTTTCTGTGTATTTACCTTTACTGAGATATCTATTTATTCATATAGTTCCAAGTTACTGTTTAGTATCCTTTCATTTCAACCTGCAGGACTTCTTTTAGCATTGCTTGCAGGTAAGGTCTAGTGGTAATGAATTCCCTCAGCTTTTGTTTATCTGGGAATATCTTAATTTCTCCCTCACTTTTGAAAGATATCTTTGCTGCAAATAGGATTCTTGGTTGACAGTTTTGAACATAAAAGCACTTTAAATATATCAGCCCACTGCCTTCTAGCCTGTGAAGTTTCTGTTCAGAAATCTGCTGATAATCTTATAGAGGATTTCTTGAATGGAATGAGTTGCTTTTCCCTTGCTGCTTTCAAAATTCTCTCTTTGTCTTTGACTTTTGACAGTTTGATTATACAGATCTTACTCAATTTACAATGGGGTTATTTTCCTATAAACCTAGCGTAAGTTGAAAATATCACAAATTCATTTAATACACCCAACCTACCAAATACCATAGCTTAGCCTAGTATACCTTAAACATGCTCAGAACACTTACATTAGCCTACAGTTGGGCAAAGTCATCTAACCCAAAGCCTATTTTATAATAAAGTGTTGAATATTTCATGTAATTTATTGAATACTTTTCTGAAAGTGAAAAACAGAATGGCTGTATGGGTACAGAATGGATGTAAGTATACCATTTTGATCACATAGCTGACTTGGAGCTGTTGCTCACTGCTGGTGCCCAGCATCTTGAGAGAGTATCATACTGAATATCACTAGCCTGAGAAAAGATCAAAGTTCAAAATATGGTTTCTACTGAATGTGTATTGCTTCTGCACCACCGTAAAGTCAAAAAATCAAGTTGAACCATCATAAGTTGTGGACCATCTATAATGTGTCCTGGTATGGATCTCTTTAAGTTCATCCTACTTAGCGTTCGTTGGGCTTCTTGGATATATATATATTCATGCCTTTCATCAAATTTGGGAAGTTTTCAGCCAATATTTCTTCAAATATTTTCTCTGCCTTTTTCAAGAGAAAAGGCCTTTCGGGACTCCTGCAGTATGTTTGTTGTTCTGCTTGATGGTGTCCCACAGGTCCCTTAGGTTCTTTTTACTTTTCTTCAATCTTATTTCTTTCCGTTCCTCAGACTTGGCAATTTCCATTGTCCTACTTCTAGTTCACTGATTCTTTTGCCTGCTCAAATCTGCCTTTGAATCCTTCTAGTGAAATTTTCATTTCAGTTATAGTTTTCAGCTCCAAAATTTTTTGTTTCTTTCTTTTTCGGTTTTCTGTCTCTTGAGATATCTCCATTTTGTTTATACCTCATTATTCTTGACTTTAATACTTTGAGCATCTTTAAGACAGTTTAAAAATCTTTGTGTAGTAGATCTGCCATCAGATCCTTTTCTCTTTCTGTTGTTTGGGACAGTACCTTGGAATGCTTTTCTGTTTCTTGTGGATTTTGTGATTTTTTGTTGAAAACTGGACATTGAATTTAACAGTGAGGTAACTCCAGAAATCAGCTTCTTCTTCTCCAGGGTTTACTGGCTTTTGTTTGATTGTTGTAGGCTATCTCTCTGCTGAGGATTAGGGCTTCCCAGATCTTTTCTGAGCCTGTACCTTTCCTGGGCATGCACAGTGACTTTCTGATTTCCCCCAAATATGTGGCTGCTTTTGAATGTTCTCATGTTCAATGTCTAGCTCCAAGAGGGGAAAAGAGAAAAACGAAAGGGAAGGAAAAAAGTACCAGTCCTTTAAGTCCCCTGGAAGTCACTTTAGCTGGAGAGTGAGGGGCCTGCAATAATGGAGGATGTGCAACAACAGTGGCCACTGCCTCCGTGTCTGTACCATTGTGATCAGAAGAACCAATCAGTGGTCAGAATACAGACCCCTGACGTTTGAAGGATAGGGTCCTTTTTGCCCACCCTGGCTCCTGAAAGCTGTGTGTAAGTTGCTCACAGCTGCCTGCCACAGGGGTTGGGGGATGGATAGGTGCTGCTGTGCTAAGAGCTGAAAGTGACTGAAATTAACCACAGTTTACCATCCAGGCCTTCCCCTGGAAGTTGAAGCCTTCTATAGACTACAGAGCTCCAAAGTATAATAGTTACATCAGACAGAGTCTGCCTGTGCAATTGTTGTTTAGGTGAGGAGACAGATTCCTGGTGCTTCCCATTCTACCATTTTCCCTGAATGCTCTCTGTGTTTCGTTTTGAAAGGAACTACCATATTGCCTTCCGCAGTGGGTGCGCCATTTTACATTCTCACCAGCAATGCATAAAGGTTTCAGTTTCGCCACATCTCACCAGTACTTATTATTTTCTATTTGGGTAATAGCCACTTTGTTGGTTAAAAGTGGTATCTCGTGGTGTGTGTTTCTTTTGTTTGTTGTGGGATTTTTTTTGCATTCCCCTGAGGATTAGTGATGTTGAGCATCTTTAAGGTGTTTGTTGACTTCTTTGCATCTTTGGAGAAACGTCTACTTAAGTCCTTTGCCCATTTTTGAATTGGGCTTCTGTTGTTCTATTTCATTTTAGTCCCTATTTATATCTGCGTTCTTTGTATTTAACTCCCGCTTCTTCTAGTAATCTGCTTGAGGTGTAGGATCACTTCTTTATTATTTTCTACAGTGCTGGTTTATAGAAGGAGGTGCTAGCAAATATTCATATATGGTAGGGTTGGCCAGTCATACAGCCAGATTTGAAACCCTGCTTATTTGATTGTGGCAAGAGTTGGTAGTTGGGGACCTGGGGACATTGAGAAAATTAACATGAGTTGAGTACCTACTCTGTGCCAGATACTCTGCCAGGCATAACTTGATATAATTCTCACAGTACTCCTTTAATGTGCATAGTATTTAATTTATTGATGAAGGGTTTGAGTTCAGGGAAGTTAAGTGACTACCCTCACATGACACAAGTGGTAAATGGCAATCCCTGGATTCAAATTCCCAGGTCTATTTGACTCCAGAGCTTGTACTTTTTTTCATTATGTCATGTTGCCTCCCTTCCCTGGCCTGAAAGTTCAACAGGAAAGCAAGGCTTTGAACCTGGGAACTACTGAGGGAAGATGATGAGTTGAACCTTTTGCTTAACTCTTTGGGAGGAGATTTTAAAAAGCTAAGTTCATAACGGTGGATAGGATTCCTTGAGGGTAGTGAGGTGTCTCATTTGTGGTTACTGATCATTTTTGTAAAAGCTGTATCTACTTTTGGTTGTTGACATCCACTGTTCTTGTTTCTTTGGTACCATAAACCAGAGCCGTTGACCATGGACCAATGGGTGCCTGAACCTAGAGGGATGAAATGCTTTCTGTGACCTACCATAGATTCCCTCCAAGCCTGAGTGCCCCTTTACCTCCTGAGTCTTAAGAAAGGCAAGATTAAAGGGAACAGATATTTATCAGGATCCTGTATGCTAGGCAAACCCTAAAAGGGAGGTGATTATTATCCCAGTTTTACATGAGAAAACTGAGGCTCAGAGGTATAAGGTAAATTGTCCAAATTCACACAGCTCAAATAATAATGGGGCTCAAATCACATTTTCCCTTGTTCCCTGTCTTAGTCCATTTGGGCTTCTGTAACAAAATACCACAGATTGGATGTCTTCAAACAACGGAAATTTATTTCTCACAGTTGCGGAGGCTAAGAAGTCCAAGATCAAGGTGCTGGCAGATAGATTCAGTGTCTGGTGAGGGACCACTTCCTGATTCACAGACAGCAGTCTTTTTGCTGTGTCCTACATGGTGGACAGGCCAATTGAACCCTCTGGGGTTTCTTTTATAAGGACACTGATCCCATTCATGATGGCTCTACCCTCATGACCTAATCACCTCCCAAAGGCCCTGCCTCCTTATACTATCACATTAGGTTTCAGCATATGACTTCTGGGGGGGGACACAGACATTCAGTCTTTAGCACTACCTCAGTGAGGAAGTTCTTCTTTCTTGGCCCTCTGGTAGGTATTGGAAACCGTTAGGAGGGACATCCTGGGAGCATTGTTTCTCTCCACACCAAACATTGTGATAGGTTGGTTGTTATTCTAGGGCTGTCTATACTTGCAGTCTCTTCTGCCACATAGATTAACCAAAACAATGATGGTAGCCATTCTGGGTGGCTGCTTCTCCTGGGTGAGATTGGTGTGCCTCTGAGGTGACTGAATGGAGATACAAGTTTCTAAGGGAACCAGTCATGGAGGGCACCCTTTTTCTGAATACCCCAAAGGAATTGATCACTAACACACATCATAAGGTCCTGTCCAGGTGGGTCAGGTGTTTTTAGACTTTTCCCTTTCTTTAAGGGAAGGTGAGAGAGTGCCTTTGAGAACTAGAGTTCATATTAGGTAAATAATACACATGGTTTATGTGCTTTTGACTTTGAAATATACTGTGACCAGCAGAGTCAAAAATCCCTTATTAGTTTGGGGGGAGATTTCTTTTTTAATTATCTGTTGCCTAATTGTACCTTCACAGTAACTTTTGTCAAAGTTACATACATTCTGCTTTCTGGATTCTGTAAGAGGAAATGGAGCTTGTTATACTGTTATCCAGATGTGAGCCCATTACTCACAGTACTCATTTCCAGTCCTGGAAGCAGCTAAACGTCTAAAAGTTAAGGAATTCAGTTTGATAATAGCAGAGGTTAATACCCATATGGCTCTGTACGATACTTTAGAAAAACTTTTTTTTTTCCTACCTGACATTTCAGAAAGAAAAAGATTGCTCAGCAAAATATTTTCCAAATTTCTAACCTGATGATTTTTCCACTCAACACTTTATACAAAGAGCTAGGTACAGATGGCAATTTGCTGGGTCTGTGTAATATTCAGGCCTGGTCCTCACCCATTCCCTAGAGCCCACTCCATTCCTGTATAAACAAAGTGGTTTCAACAAGGCCTTAGGAAATGTCTCCAGTGTTTACCATTTGCAAATATGGAATCTATTAAATCATGTTTTTAACTCAATAAACATCTACTTTGCATGCATCACTGTTTTAAGCTGAAGAAGAATTAGAAAATGGAGGGTAATGGCCCTGTTCCCTAGCACAATAAAGAAGACGTAATTTAGAAACTTTTATTTAACATGAACTAACCATAGATACGTAGAAGAACGGAGTATTAGGGATGAAGTGTCGTGATCTTTAATTTTTTTCATATTGCTCAGGAAAAGAAAAAAACAAAGACGAAGTAGATATGGTAAAATGTCAGTTGCTGATTCTAGATGGTATCTGGGTATATATTTTTTTCTTACTTTTCTGTATGTTTGAAAATTTATGTAATGTAAAAAAAGAAAAAAACTTAACCATAAAGACCATTTATAAAACTATATAAAAGATAATTTCAAGGGGATACAGGGTTCATTCTCTGTTACCTGAGCTAAGGGTTTAGGTTATTATTAGAGTTGGTAAGTAAGGATTGAAACCGAGGTGTAAGCCTAGAGGCCCTCAGAGGCCGGGCCGGTAATGGGAGTGAGTGAAGCTGGCTGTCCATGTTCAGGTAGGGGTTGAGAGAGCAGGAGAGCACACGCCTCATTTAAAGCATCTACAATTAAAAAAAAAAAAATTGAATGTGCATTCAGAGTAAAAACAATTCGGAGGCCTGGCAGCATGTGGTCTTCTGAAAATGAAAATAATTACCACCTCTAAATTTACCCAGCTTTCTGTCCTCCCTCTTCCTTTTATCAGAAGATATAGGAGTGGGTCAGTCATCAAAATGGGGGAGACGGGTTCCTGACACTTGAGAGTGATGGGAAAACTTTGTACTCGTTGCCTGTAGGATTGGCCTGTCTTGCCATAGCTCTGTAGCTTCAGGAGTAGAAAAAGTGGCCCATCTTTTTCTCTCTGTCTTGCTTCTTCTGTGTTCTAGAGCAGGATTTGTGGCAGATTTTCAGAGATTCCTGTGAGTCTAAGGAGCACATTCTGATGATAGACCCACGTACCTGGGCTTTGTTTTTAGGTGATTTGGGGGAGGGTGCAATTGTGCTTTAAGAGGGTGATTGGAAGTGTAATTTCTTTGACTTTGGAGTTGGCTGGGCAGCTTGATTTGAACACCGTAGTGTGCCTTCTAGACTTGGCAACTTTCCCCCCACTTCCCCCACCTTTTTCTTTTTAAGAGGAAGAGTCAGGGTTTTGGTTTGAGAGCTAACGCTGGGTTTGGGGCCCTCTGCTTCAGGCCTCTGGTGACCTGGGCTGGCCCTGCAGCTTTCCGCCTTGCCGCTCTTCAGTGCAGCCTCTGGAAATCTTCCTCACTCACCTGGGAGGAGCAGATGCGGACTGAGACCACGCCTCACTCCGAAGTATATGTGGAGAAGACAGAGTAGGGACCCCGAGAAGCCTTTTTTCCTCCTAAAGTCTCCCTCAGCTCACTCTTCCCTTGGAATTCCAGCAACAGAGCTGCATCCTCTTAGCCTAGTCGGAGAACCTTTTATGTACCAGGTGCTGTACTGCACGGGATAAAAAGTAAAACATGGTCCCTGTTCTCCAGCAGCTCACAGTTTGTTAGGCTTTTAATCACCTTGGAGAAGATACTGTTTGAAGGTACATCCAGCCATATAGGCCCTGGAACATTTTGGAAAGGGAAATACATTCATATGGTTTTAAAAATGTTAAAAGTATACTCTGAAATTCTCCCTCCCTACCCTTGTTCTCCAACTGTCTCGTTCTTGGAGTCATTCCAGAGTTTCTTTATGACAATGCAAGTAAATATGAATATATGTTTTTATTTATTTGTACCCCTCCCCAATTTTTACACAGTGGTAGCACACCCCATACACTATTCTATATACCTTTCTTTTATTTTTAATAAATTTATTTGTTTATTTTTGGCTGCATTGGGTCTTCGTTGCTGCACACAGGCTTTCTCTACTTGCGGCGAGCAGGGGCTACTCTTCGTTGTGGTACGCGGGCTTCTCATTGTGGTGGCTTCTGTTGTTGTGGAGCACGGGCTCTAGGCGTGCAGGCTTCAGTAGTTGTGGTGTGAGGGCTCAGAAGTTGTGGCTCGCGGGCTCTAGAGCGCAGGCTCAGTAGTTGTGGCGCATGGGCTTAGTTTCTCCACGGCATGTGGGAACTTCCCGGACCAGGGCTCGAACCTGTGTCCCCTGCATTGGTAGGCAGATTCTTAACCACTGCGCCACCAGGGAAGTCTATGCCTTCCTTTTATTACTTAATATCTTAGGGAGATTCTTCCATGTGAGTATGTACCTTCCTCATTCTTTTCTGTGGTCACATAATTCCATTTATGGATGTTCCTTGATTAATTAGCAAGCTCCCTACTGATGGATACTGAGGTGTTTGCTTGTCTTTTACTATTACAGTCACTGCTACAGTGAATACTCTTATACATAAGTATATGTCATTTAGCATGCGTGCTAATGTATATATAAATTCCTAGTAGAGAAATTGCTGCATTAGAGACTTCATGCATTTGTAATTGTGATACCTTTGCCAACTCACCCTCCATGGCAGTAACAACTTACATAAAAATCAGCAATGCCTGTTTCCTTATAGTTCCACCTGGAGAGTTTTTATCACACTCTTGGATTTTTACCTATTTGATAGGTGTAATATCGGCTTGAGGTGAAGCTTTAATTTCTATTTTTCTTATTATGAGTGAGGTTCTGCATCTTAGAGTTGAGGCCTTGGTATTTACTTTTCTGTGAAACGCCATTCACATCCTCTGTCCGTCTTTCTTTTGCTGATTTTTTTCTTGCACATTTCTAGGAGCTCTTTATCCAATAGGAAGCTTACCCTTTGTGATATGAGTAGCAGTGGGTTTTTTTGGTTTTTTGTTGTTGTTGTTTTTAACTTATATTGTTTTTGCCATGAGGAATCTTGTTTTCTATCTTGCTGGATATATCAGTGTTTCCTTTATGGCCTTTGCGTTATCCTGGCCCGCTGTTGGTGGCACAGAATCATTCGTTCCTCTTCCCACATTGCCTCCTCACTCTTTTTTTTTTTTTTTTTGTCTGTGCTGCACGGCTTGCAGGATCTCAGTTCCTGGACCAGGGGTTGAACCCGGGCCACAGCAGTGAAAGCACCAAATCCTAAGCACTAGACTAGCAGAGAACTCCCCGTTCTCACTCTTCTTCTACTTCAGTCCTCGATTGACAGCAAAAAGCTGTTCCTTTCTTCCGAAGGCTGCACTGTGTTCTTTGTCAGTAGTAGGGTAGCCCTTGATAATTTGGTTAGGAGATTTTGGTGGTCTGAAAAGCCCCCCATTTGCTAGGTTACGGGCACTCTAGAAAACAGTTTGACCGTTTCTCATAAAACTAAACACGCAGTTGTCATGCGACCCAGCAATTGCACTGTTGGGCATTTATCCCAGAGAAAGGAAAACTTACGTTTACGCAAAAACCTGTACGACAGCTGTATAGCAGCTTCGTTTGTCATGTCGCCAAACTGGAAACAACCCAAATGGCCTTCAGTGGGTGAATGGTTAACCAAACTCTGGGATGTACATACTGTGGGATACTACTTAGAAATAAAAGGAACAAACTACTGATACATGCAACAACTTAGAGGAATCTCTAAGGTATTGGGTAACATCTTACGGAAAAACCCGATGAACTTTTTGGCCAACCCAATATTATGTTGGGTGAAAAAAATCCCAAAAGGTTTACATGTTAGATTATTCCATTTTTGAACATTTTTGAAATGACAAAATTTTATTGATTCATTTATTTAACTCTCTTTTATTCTTTTTTGTTTTTAATTAAATTTATTTATTTTATTTTTGGCTGCGTTGGGTCTTCATTGCTGCCCACGGGCTTTCTCTAGTTGCGGCGAGCAGGGGCTACTCTTTGTTGTGGTATGCAGGCTTCTCATTGCGGTGGCTTCACTTGTTGTGGAGCACGGGCTCTAGGTGCGTGGGCTTCGGTAGCTGTGGCTCGTGGGCTCCAGAGCACAGGCTCAGTAGTTGTGGTGCACGGGCTTAGTTGCTTCGCGGCATGTGGGATCTTCCTGGACCAGGGCTTGAACCCGTGTCCCCTGCACTGGCAGGCGGATTCTTAACCACTGTGCCACCAGGGAAGCCCCTGAAATGACAAAATTTTAGAAATGGTGAACAGATTAGTGGAGGATTGGGGAAGGCATCCCAAGACAGACTTTGATGTGGGCGAGTTCATCCTGATGGTGTGCAGCGCACGTGCTGTCGTGTTTATTTCAGAGGACCTGTGTTGTGCCATTGGCTCTGGTGTGAGGTTACTGCTCTCAGCGGGGTGGGGAGTGCCTGAGAGCCCCAGGGCCCTGCTAGGGATTCTCTGAAGTCAGAACTATTTTCACAGTAATACTTAGACATTTGCTAATTACTCTCACTCTCTTACAAGTGTAAAGTGGAGTTTTTCAGAGGCTACATGATGTGAAATAGCAACAGATTAAATGCAGAAGCAAGTCTGAGAATCCAGCTGTTTTCTATGAAGCCAAGACATTTAAAAGACTTACAAAAATGTAAACGAGTGCCACTCTTCTCACTTTTTTGTTTTGGGGAGTAGAGTTATTTTCTTTAAAATATGTTATTTATGTTAACATGTAATGGGATTATTAATTTTTAAAATGACTTAATAAATATTCAAGAATTTTCTGTTTTAATTTTTAACAGATGAATATTGATTTAAACTACATACACAAGTGCTCTTTGGGGGTCCTCAGTAATTTCTGAGAGGGTAAAGGGGTCCTGACACCAGAAAGTTTGTGAACCTTCAGGGTGACAGTAAGCACTTGACCAGAAGTCAGGAGGCTTGAGTTCTAGTCAGGACTTTGCTGTGTGACCCTGAGCACGTCATTTAGCCTCTTCCATTGGTATTTCATCTTTTGTAAATGCTAATAATTATCCAGTTCTACACACCTTAAAGAAAGGGAAGATAATTCTGTGTGAAAGGCTCTGAAAATATAACGTCCTGTTCAAATTTAAGGGAATTTAATAGTTACACAACTAAACTGATGTTGAAAGAAAATGTAAAGGTTGAGGCTTATGGTGTGTTAGTGGACATCCTGTTCACCTTTTAAATGTTTTCCTTTTTGTATCTCCTCCTAACAGTTTCCATATATATATACACTCTTTCTGTTTCTCAGACAACCATTTTAATTAGTTAAAGGAATTAAGTAGGTGCATCTTCCAGATTTTTCAGTCAAGAGGGGGTTTATACTCCTGATGCTTTAAAGTAGTGCCGTAAGGTCAGGTGCTCTGTCTTGGAGAAATCACTTATTATGTGACTTTAGGAAAGTTACTTAACCTCGCGGCGTCTTGGGTTTCTCGCCTATAAAACGGGGCTAATAATAATTTACTTTCCTGAGCGATTATATGAAAAGTGAGGCACAGGAGGCACTGTGCCAAGTGCTTGGCACTTAAGATGCTCCGTAAATGATAGTTGCTGTGATTGTCACAGGTATATGACAAAAGATGCAAGATTAAATTTAAGCCTCTCACCCTGCCTTCAGTGAACTTGTTATTAAGCTACTTTATTCACAAGCTTATTAGTAATTTCCATCTCATTTGGTTTTATTCTTTTTTTGCTTCCAAGGACTGTTGAGTGGCCAGACTTCTCCAACAAACACCAGACTGGAGAAGTTGGATTCTCAGCAGGTGCTGCAGCTCTGCCTCCGTTATCAGGATCACCTCCGTCAGTGTGCAGAGGCTGTTGCTTTTGATCAGAACGCTTTGGTCAAACGAATCAAAGAGGTAACTTATTGTGAGAAAATATCATGGCTGACTCAATCTTGTGCCTCCCTGTGACTCCTGAGTCCTTTTCTCCTGGGGTGTAGAGCCAATGATCCCAACTTTCTGGGAAATAGTCATTTTCTATCTAAATGTCTTGACATCTGTCCCCATTGCTTTGAGAAGATTGTCTTTCCCAGCAGTGGAATGTGATGGTGGAAAAGAGTGGTCCATGGAGTAGACTAATCTGGAGTTTGAATCCTGGTTCACCACTTACTTGCTTGGGAAAGTTACTTCACTTCTCTTGGTCTCAGTTTTCCTCATCTGAAAAATGGGTCTAACCGTAGTAATCGACCTGCAGGGTCGAGTGAATATTAAATTGCTTAGTAAGTGTTAACTGTTACTAGTATATGTGAAGTCCTGCCATACTGATTTGCTTTGGCTAACATTAATTGATTTCAACCCTTTCCTGCATGTAATTTATATTTTGTTTTCCAGTCGGGTATCAGTTCTTTGAGAGCAGGAGCCCTGACATCTCCCTCAATTATATTTTTCACTGTGTTAGCAGGAAAAGCTCGGTGATTCTTATTGGTTGGATAGAAACAATTATGCCTACTAAACCCACAGGGTTTTTGTGAGGAAAGACACAAGATAATTCCTGTGAAAGTACTTAGTAAATGAAAGAGTGTGGTACACATGTTGAGTAATTATGAATAACAGAAAGTAGGTACTCTTTTAAGCATTTAAATATATCACTGATTGGGCCACTGCATGGCACAGCTCTGGGAGCACCAAGGTATAAGTAAATACGTTTTCCGAAGTTTTCAATCAAGAAGGAATTTCTGTTCTGTTACCTTGAAGTAATGTCATAAAAAGAAAAGGTCAGGAGCTGTATCGTGGAGAAACCACTTATGTGAATGGCACTGCCTGGAGTTTAACAAAATAGTCCTGATCATTGACTCTGGAAGAGAAGGTAGACGTGAGGAAATACACAAGGAAAGGGTGGAGAATCACTGCAATTAATGATCAGTTTGTAATCTCAAGGATGTAGTATGTCTATAACTAAGTAGTCATTAGTTATACTGATAGATTTAAATTTGTCAACATCTCCAATATTTTACTACTTACCTTTCATAAAATGTTGTATGCATGTATGCTTCTCTCATGGACTAAATACTTTTATATGGAAAACTATTAAATATGACCTTTTATTTTGGTTGGCATCTGTGTGGCCTTTCAGATACTATATTTATTTTACTACGTTATGATCTGAAGAGCTTAAGTCCCGAACATGACTATGCATTGGATTATATGAATTATTATTATTGGATTTTTTTCTTTGAATACTGAATTCTCCTCTCCCCCAGTAGGTCTAGGACATGGTCTGCGAATCATTATTTTAATAAACTTACCAAATGATACTAACGCCATTCTCCATTACCTGGGATTTGGGAACCACTGGTCTAGAGCATTGTTTTCCAAAATAAGTTCCATAAAACTAGTTCCATGTAAAGAAGGTCAGACTTTCTGCATATTTCATAACCACCCTTGGAAAGTCACAGTGCATGTTATCTTATTTAAAAGTTCTTAGGAATCTTACAGTAAAGAAAATCAACACTTTTCAAACTCATTTGGTTTCGGAACCCTTATCTTAGGTAACATCTATTAACATCTTATAGAAATAGTGCTTTTTAGAGCATCCTTTGGGAAAATGCTTTTGTGGATGTAAGACCTTATCATTTTTGACTGTGCTAGAAATTAATTATGATATTAACTTTCATAAGATTTTAGAATAAATCAGCTTTTTAATGCTTCCTGTCTTCTTTTTGAAAGGTCCTCTACTCCATTCCTGTCATTTCATAGTTAGGAAAGTGTGGTACAGAAAGATTAAGTGACTAATTCATTGCCAAGGAGCTGGGGAAAGTATTTCGTAGCTGATAGTACCAGACAGAGCTCATTATACCACATTTTCAGGACTCCAGAGCAGTGTTTTTTGGCCCTGAATGAGTGTTAGAATCACCTGGGAATTTTTTCCTCCAGTATATATGACGGAAAATTTTACACACACACTGAAGTAGACAGATACCCTTCCTGTCCTCATTGCCCAGCTACTACAGATATCAGCTTGTGAAGACTCCTGTTTCATCCACACCCGACTCCCTCCCTGCCATCTTCCTAACTGGTCTGTGTTGCAGGAAATCTCAGGCGTATCATTTCATTCATGAGTATTTAAGTACGCATCTTTAAAAATAAAGGACTCCTTTAAAAACCTTTTTAATTTGAATTCCTTTTAGACTTAGAGAAAAGTCACAAACATAATTCAGAGAGTTCCTGTATGCTTCTCACACAGCTTCCTCTAAAGTGAGCATCTTACAAAACCTTAGCCCAAAGACAAAACCAGGAAATTAACATTGGTACAATACCATTAACTAAACAGAGACCTTATTTGAATTTCACCAGTTTTTCCACTAACGAAAGACTCCTTCTCAAAAACACAGCCAGAGTGCCCTTATCGTACCTAAAAGATTACCTTAATTCATTCAGTATAGCTGAGATGCTTTGAAGAAAATACTGATGTGTAGATCTCACTCCATAGCAATTAAATGGAAATCTTGGAAGGCTGGGTTGGTGGGAAGGAAGCTGGGCATTGATTGGTGTTCATGAACGTGCTCTAGATCAGGGGTCCCCGACCCCCGGGCCCCTGTTGGGAATGGGGCCTCACAGCAGTAGATGAGCGGCAGGAAAGCGAGCGAAGCTTCCTCTGCCAACTCCGCATCGCTCCCCATCGCTCGCATTACGGCCTGAAACATAACCACCCCACCACGGGTCCATGGAAAAATTGTCTTCCACGAAACCGGTCCCTGGACCAGTGCTGTGGAGCATTCATTGAAAACAAAATGGTTGTTTTTTTTTTTTTGCGGTACGCGGGCCTGTCACCGCTGTGGCCTCTCCCGCTGCGGAGCACAGGCTCCGGACGCGCAGGCTCAGCGGCCATGGCTCACGGGCCCAGCCGCTCCGCGGCATGTGGGATCTTCCCGGACCGGGGCACGAACCTGTGTCCCCTGCATCAGAAGGCAGACTCTCAACCATTGTGCCACCAGGGAAGCCCTGAAAACAAAATTTTAAACTGAGTTTAAAATTCTGCTTGAGGAAGCTTGGGATTCACTTTGAGCCATCAGTAGTGACCCAGGATTGTTACCAAACGGAGAACAGCACTCCCGGTATGGGCAGTACCTTGGTAGTTCTCTTAGGGCCGAGGAGGTGAACACTGCTTTAGATTCTTCACTGAAGACCTGTCTTCTCTGTTGGTGCAAACTCCTGAAACATACACAGCCATGTGCGCTCAACTTCAAACCTAAGGGTTGAAATTAGTCACTTCCAAGTGAATAAAGCAGAGGATGTAGTTTTGATCAAACACCAACTCTCTGATATTATTCCAGATGTTTCCTGGAAGTTGAGTTGCAAGTGTGAGGAAGTAACATAATGCTATATGTGTTGAAAAGTCAGGGAACTTAATAACCGTGGAGAATGTGTGTTAGTGGAAGTAGAACCCGGGTCAAACAGAGGCCCAGAAAGCTTCAGCACTTGCAATCACTTACGTTTGGATCAAAGGGAAACGTGGCCGTTAACAGTTTCTGATTCGGAGAGAAGAAAATCAAGGAGTTAGCTGAGCTTTCCTATTGCTAAATTTGGACGATGCTTTTGAATAAAAAGTTGATGTTTTACAAATTTCTGTGTAAGAGAGGCGTGGAAGCTAGGGGTGGTCTTCCTTCACACCAGAGTCTTGTACACGGACCACTGGTTTCCTCAGTGGCTTCAGGGTGACCCTCAGCCAACCAGCCAGCATGGCTGAGCAGCTACTGCTGACCAACGTAGCGTGAGGTCCTTTAAGGGTTACAGAGAAACGTGACTGGTCCCTGCTCGCTGAGAGCTTAGTCTGGGCGAGGGCATGAAGGTCCACAGAACAGTAAGGTGAAGGATACGGTGCCATCAGTGGAGAGTGCTCAGTTGTGGTTCACAGCTGAAGTCCTAGGAGAGTTAAAGATCGGGATATCCTGGGATATAGCGGGTGAGGCTGAAGCCACGTCGTGAAGGACAACCGGGATTTGGAAAACAAATGGCGAGAAAGCGGAGAGCGCCGCTGGCTGCAGGAACAGCTGGGAGTCTCGGAAGAAAATTAAGTTCGGGGCTTCCGGGGACAGTGGAGAAACTAAGTTTGTTCCAAGAAATTTCTCCATTAAGAGCCACAGATGTCGGAGCTGGAAGGACCTCAGAGACCTTCTGGTCCAGGACCCTCATGACACACAGATGCAGAAATCGAAGCCTGTTAGAGAAAGTAAGCAATTAATCCGTGGTCACAGAGGAAGAGAGAGGCTGAAACTATAGAATTAAAAGTGGATGAAGGACTTCCCTGGTGGCGCAGTGGTTGAGAGTCTGCCTGTGGATGTGGGGACACGGGTTCGTGCCCCGGTCCGGGAAGATCCCACATGCCGCGGAGCGGCTGGGCCCGTGAGCCATGGCCGCTGAGCCTGCGCGTCCGGAGCCTGTGCTCCACAACGGGAGAGGCCACAACAGTGAGAGGCCCGCGTACCGCAAAAAAAAAAAAAAAAAAAAAAAAAAGTGGATGAAGATTGGGACTTCCCTGGTGGCACAGTGGTTAAGAATCCGCCTGCCAGTGCACGGGACACGGGTTTGGGCCCTGGTCCGGGAAGATCCCACATGCCGTGGAGCAACTAAGCCTGTGTGCCACAGCTACTGAGCCTGTGCTCTAGAGCCCATGAGCCACAACTACTGAGCCTGTGAGCCACAACTACTGAGCCTGCGAGCCACAACTACTGAAGTCCATGTGCCAAGAGCCTGTGCTCCACAACAGGAAAAGCCACCGCAATGAGAAGCCTGCTCAGTGCAACGAAGAGTAGCTCCCACTCTCTGCACCTAAAGAAAGCCTGCGTACAGCAACAAAGACCCAAGGCAGCCAAAAATAAAAATTAATAAATAAATTAATTATTTTTTAAGTGGATGAAGATCAAAGGAGGTTTAGGGTGTTTTTTGCAGGTGGTATATTTGAATGTGCTTCCGGGTTGAGGGGAAGAGATGGAAGAGAAGAGATGGAGGGTGAAGGATAGAAAGGGGATTCTGAGAGTGAGGTCTCTGAGGCAGCAGGAGAGGGGGGACTTAGAGCCCTGAGGGCATTTGATTTGAGAGAACAGGGGAGCCCTAGGCAGGTTTTTAAGAGGATGCCTGCCACAGACCAGTCATGGCTAGGAGCCTGTGTATTCTCTCTGAAGGAGAGGGGAGGTCGTTTGTTGAGAGTGACTGTCGGTTAGTAGTACAGTTGTGAGTACCAGAGCCATTGAAGGCTCAGCTGAGGTGGGAGAACTTGGACCTTGATTTTGTGGGCACTTCTGCATAGTGGTTCTGAGTATGAACGCCAGAGCCTCACTGCCTGAGTTCAAACCCTGGCACTGCCTCTAGCTGTGTGACCTTGAGCAAGTTACTTGATTCTTCTAAGCTTCAGTTTCCTCTTCTGTTACATGGGGATAAGAATACTAGTCTACTGCAGAAAGGTTCTCGTGAGGGTTAAATGAGTTACTCTATGTAAAGTATGGGACCATGTCTGCCGTGTAGTAAACCCTATGGTGTTAGCGCTCGTTATTGTTTTAAATAAAAATGATGACTAATAGAAAAAAATAACAACAACAAAAAAATAATGACTGATAGGGAAAAGCCTAACCTTATTGCTGTGAACTGGCCTGTGTGAAGTTTCTTGATACCAGTAGCAGCCTAAATATTGGCTCCTTTTAAGCTCTACTCTCAACAGCCTGAGTATCATGAAGAACTAACTGGAGGCAAGACCCATCGTTTACAGCCCAGGTTGCAGGCCCTGCGTGATTTCTTTCATGCCACAGATACGTGCTTTCTGGCATTTTTGTAGTTAATTTAACTGTGTATTCTGCTATGTGAAGAGCAAAGTGGTGGCTGGGGACTGTGGATGGTGAGAAACGGGAAACTGGACGGCAGCACGTGGTGAGTCCTCGGCTTCTGGGCTGCGGATGCCTTGCCTCTTATCGTTCCTGCGATTTCTGTGATATCGCGTCATTTCTAGTTAAGGATTCAAGTTGGCAGGCAGACACTTTCAGTTTTAGGTCACATCTGCCATTGAAATCTGGGTTACTGAAAGGTAAAGGAGAAAAGAACGTGCATCTTTTAATTGTGCGGGCTTTTCACCAGCGCGGGGGCAGGAGGCACGTGGCAAACACACAGCCCGAGGAAGACATCGTTGATACGTCTGGACTGGCTCTGGTTGCTGACCTGGGTCTTGTTTCATCCTTACTCTGGTTGCTATCAATGGGTAAATATAGTCATGGTTTAGAATACCTTCCTAACTAAGATGAAGCCGTGAGGTTAATTTTATTACAGTTGCCATGTGCTTGCTTAAAGGCCTTGAGACTAAACTCATGAGTGATTCTGGTAGCCTCTGTGTGTTTCGTTGTTAGGTGTGCTGATAGCATGCTGTCGTAGCATTAACCAATGTGAAACCTTGAATTGGAGGTTCAGATGGACACATAAGAGTTGCAGTCCTTAGGAAGCCACGTAATTTCCTGGGATTATAAAGACACCCTCAAGTTTCTCTAATTCAGCCCTTTCATGGCACAAATGAAGAAAACAAGGGTTCCTGAGTTTATTTGGAATTTGTCCAAGGTTTTTCTCCTAGTTAATGACTAAGATGATAGAAGACGAATCTTCCTGATTGCTGTCCTGTTATCTACTCTACCATACTACTTATGTTCTACTTTTGTGGAATCTTAGCATTGTGTTTTTCTTCCTTTTTCATGCGTTAGGCTCTCAACTAGTGTTGGAAGGAGTGAGCTACCGTTCGTGGGCCTGCACACAGAGCTGGGCAGGGATTTCTTTCAGTGGACAAAACTGTAATGTTTAAGACCCAGCTGGAGCCATTTTCCAAGTATTTGACCTGACTTCCTGTACCGTGTTTCCTCCCATGGGGCTGGGGGAGAGGCTGACCAAGGTTAAATGAGTTTCTCACAGTTTGCACAGAGAGTCAGTGTTTGAACTGACGTTAGCATTCACTCTGAGCCCCTTCAGTGAAAAGCCAGGTTCGTGAGCTGTTGGCCAGGTGAGGCTGTTACCCCGCCTGCCACCTTGAACCGAATCTCCTTTAAATGACAATGTTGTTAGACTCCTGTTGCTGCTTTTAAACATACCCTGGCATTGGTCACTGCTTGCTTGACTTCACATTGTAAAACGGGTTGGGAGTGTTTAAAACTACAAAGTTTGAATGAGAACATTGAGCTGTTGGGCTTCTTTTTGCTGAGAAGTACTGAGGGCAAGGCATTTCAGGAACATTCGGGGTTTCCTTTCTATCTTACAAATTACTCTGGTGTGAATTTCAAGTTGAGCCCTTAGAACACAGAGTTGTCCCCCCTTCTTGTCCTTTGGGCAGCCTTTCTTTTTGGTAAGAAGTACAGCTGGTCCCTTGAGTGGCAGGAACTCCAGATGGGGGATTGGACTCAATTCTAGTTTGTCTGGCTGTAAGGTATGCTATGCTGTACAGTGCTTCCTCGGGCCTGGGCCCACAGTTGCACCAGCGCTGTCCTGCCACAAGGCAGAAATCCTGGAGGAGGGCCCAGTCGAGTTTATTACTTGCCTGTTGGAAATGTAGGCTTGTATTTTTTGGCGAGGCATAAGCAAAACCCAATTATTCGACTGCCCTGAGATTTACCTCCATTCACGTTCTGGATACGGACATGAAACGTGTGAACAGCAGCCCCATTTCCCACCTGCCCTAGACATGCCCCTGGACAGCTGGCTCTGCCAGCTTTCCCAGTACTGGCTGCGTGTGCCAGGTACTTGAGCCCCTGTCCCCCTCCCTCCCCCGGCTCCTTTCCAGCCTGCGAGGGTAGGCCATGTTAGAGGCCCCTTCAGCTGAACTGCAATCTGTAAGCCAGCAGGTGAGCAGTATTAAGGGCACGTGGTTATAGAACTGGAAGTAGGGCCGGGAAAAGAGATTCCCTATCCTGTGTCTCTTTCAGTGAAGAAAAACAAGGAATTTTAGCACATTTGAGTGTTGCTGTAATGCTTAGAACAATGCCTGGCACATAGTAGACATGTAATAAATGCTTGTTAAATGAACAACTTAATATATTCTTCAGTTGACCTGTCAATATCTTTGTCATAGTGACTGATAAGCTTTCTCATTCTATTAGAGAAAGTATAGGTTATGAGAGTTTTATTAGGTACGAGTAGGCTAGACTGCCTCTATAAATAGACTCAAAAATGTGTAATAGCTCAAATGCAAGCAAAGTTCATTTCTTGCTCATGTTCAGGGTGGATGTTTCTGGTTAGCGGGTGATTCCTCCATTGAGTTCAGGGATTCAAGGCTTCTCCCATTTTGTGGCTCTGTCATGTCCAGAGACCACATTGCTGATAGCATCCAGTTGGCAGAAGGGGAAAGAGAATGGAGTAGCATAGATGGGAGGTTCTCCGGGACCAAACCTATAAATGTCACACATCAGTTAGGCTAGAACTCAGTCACATGGCCACAGCTAACTCCAGAGGAGGCTGGGAAATGTAATCTATATGTGTGGCCAGGGTTGTACTAAATTTTGAGCTACATTTTGAACATCTGTGTCATCTGTGAACTTATGTTCCTAAAATGCATCTTTAGGTCAACTTTGAGATTCACAAGGGTTGGTGCAAGGTCCCAAGGTCCCATGGTAGATTTCCCTTGATTTAGGTCCTGCTGTCAGTAAAAACCAAGTGATATTAAGCAAACACTTAAGCCATTAACACTAAGTGAAAAAGCTAGTACACAACATTATATAGTTAACATGATTTCAAATATGTTAAATATCTTCTTAAAAAGATTAGAAGGAAATATGACAATTAGCTGTGGTTGCCCTTGAGTGATGTGATGACCAGTGGTTTTTGTTTTTAGACTAGTTCGTTCTGTTTTCCTGTATTTTACAAACCTCTGTCTTGGACATGCATTTTTTCCAACTTGGAATAATTCTGTTCTCTTTTTCTCACAATATATGAGCCTTATTAGGGTTCTGTCTCCTTGGCTGCAGCTTTTTGACTCACTGAGATAAGAATATGCCTTTCAGAACATGTGCCTCTACATGTCCACTTCATTTATGAATTCATTCAGCTCTGGGCCAGGCTCTGCTCTAGGTGCTAAGGATATATCACTGAACAAAAGAGAATCCCTTCCTCATAGGCCTTACATTCCACTGGGGAAATAGACAGATAATAAACAAGTACAGAGCAAGCCAGGAGACTCTTCCTCAAAACTCTGTCTATACCTAAAATTTATCAAAAATCTTTTGACGAATGACAATCGTAGCACCCAAGATTCTATCCATTATTAACAGTCTGTTCCTTGTCACACTTATCTGGATGTTCTGAACTAGAGGCTCATTTGCTCTCTCTGTTGTTACTTGGGAGGACACTTACAGAGCCACCATACTCCTTTTAAAAACCTCTCTCATTCTTTCAGGTCTCAAGGATTCCCAAAGGATTTCTCTAGGAAGTGTCCTTAGAGCTTGAGGCAACAGTTAACTTTTTTCCACCCATGTTGACAGACCGTACTTCGGTATCATGAGATTTTATTTTATTTATTTATTTTTAAAAATATTTATTTATTTAGGCTGCACTGGGTCTTAGTTGTGGCATGCGGGATCTTCGTTGAGGCATGAGGGATCTTTAGTTGTGGCATGCGGACCTCTTAGTTGCGGCATGCAGACTTCTTAGTTGTGGCATGCAGACTCTTAGTTGCAGCATGCATGTAGGATCTAGTTCCCCGACCAGCTATCAAACCCGGGCCCCCTGCACTGGGAGCACGGAGTCTTACCCACTGGACCACCAGGGAAGTCCTGGTATCGTGAGATTTTAGATGCCGTCCTGGCCTCACTCCCCAAGGCTCATTCTGCACATGAGTAGAGAGCATGTCGTTTGTCTAAGGTCATGTGAAACAATTACTAGAGCTGCTCTTGCAGAAAGTCAAGGCGGTAGCCAACCTGCAGCCCAGAGCAAATGGGACAGTGAAGGTGTGAGTCCTCTGCAGGACTCTGAGGGGCTGTGTAATAAAGGGTTCTTTTAGGGGGTAGAAGTCCTTTCTTTAAAATGCAGCAAGACCAACAATGGAGTGATTGCAAGATGTTATTGTAGAAGCATGAGCATTCGTGGCACAATGACAATATAGTTTAGAAGTGATTTCTTCCTGCATTCTAACGCACCTCAGCCATTTTCTTTTTATTATAGTTGATTTACAATGTTTTGTTAGTTTTAGGAGTACAGCAGAGTGATTCAGGTATATACACACACACACACACACACACACACACACACACACACTTTTTCAGATTCTTTTCCCTTATAGGTTATTGCAAAATATTCAGTATAGTTCCCTGTGCTATACAGTAGGTCCTTGTTGGTTATCTATTTTATATGTAGTAGTGTGTGTATGTTAATTGCAAACTGCTAATTTATCCCTCCCCCCTTTCCCGTTTGGTAACCATAAGTTTGTTTTCTGTGTCTGTGAGTCTGTTTCTGATTTGTAAGTCAGTTCATTTGTATCATTTTTTTAGTTTCCACGTATAAGTGATAGCACATGATATTTGTCTTTCTCTGTCTGACTTACTTCACTTAGTATGATAATCTCCAGGTCCATTCATGTTGCTGCAGACGGCTTTATTTCACTCTCTTTTATCAGCCATTTTCTCTTTCACCCTTGCTGATACCAAGACTCTCTGTCAGCACGTACCTGCCTTGTCATCTTGTAATCGTCATAGTTGTGTTCCGCAGAATCCACCCACTTTAGGCGTCTCTCGGGTCCCCACTCCCGCCCCCCGCCCCCCGTGTGCTCCCTCCTGCTGGACTCTGCCCACCCTCCATCTCCGCCTGGTGCATCTCTGTTCCCATCTGGGTATGCCAACAGCCTGTCCAAATGCACTCCTGCTCTCACCTGGTCAGAGGGGTCTCCTGCCTCATTCCTCTCCTCGTGCCCAGGACGTGTTCGCCGGGTAAATCTGGGTGGGGAAGTGGAGTTGTCACTTCAGCTGTCTGCACGGGTTAGTGACACAGGCCTCAGGACTCTAGGCCAGGTGCACACATGTCAGGAGAGGCCACCCGGCACAGTGTTGAAGAGCATGGCCTCTGGCGTACCCTGAGATCTACCAGATGATTATGTTAGTCTTATCTCCGTCATCAGTGTCTTTGTCGTCTCTTCCTAGGTATCTCTGGTTCTTTCCTCAGGCATAGGGTACAGGATTCTAGCTGTAAAATACCTACGTCCACACCACCTCCGAAGTCTGTTCTCTACTCTGAGTCAAAAAAGGGGTTATATTCATGGATAGTTTGGGTGCGTAAAGGAGGGAATTACAGGACGCCTCATTAACCCAGTTTTACATTGTTTAGTAGTCACTTTAGCTCAGGTTTTAAAATCTTGAATGTGTGGCTTAGGTCATACAAACTTACATTTATTTCCCTTTAATCCTGGACATTGGGAAGGGGAATCCAGGTTACTGATGGGGCTCCCAGATTTTATTCACATCCACCCACTCCGTCTGTTACCATGGTTCCTGCCGCTTCTCTCCTAATGTAGAAGTAAGAGTGGTAACAGTAAGACTGCTGTCGTTTTTCTACATGTTTGCTATGTGCCAGGTCTAGAGTAGGCATTTCATATACATTATCATCTACTTCTGACAGTTACAGAAACCAAGGTTCAGAGACCTGAAAGGAAAACCATTTAAGGTCACATGGTTATTAAATGGTAGAGCCTGAGACTCAAATCCAGATCTGAAACCCACATGTAAGACTCCAGAGCCCATGCTTTTTCTACTGTTCTTTTTCCTTTACTTCTTTATCCAAAGACTTTTTACTTCCCAGCTCCTCTCCTTGTTTGTACCTAATGTCCTCTTTCCCTACCACCATATTCCTTTACAAGATTCCCTCCGTGGTTTCACAGCATACTTTTATATTTCAAATGCAGTCCTTAATGGGAAGCAGCCACACTTAAGGAAATAACCCTGATCACCCGACATTTACATCTTGAAGATGCCAACTCTGCCTATTTGAGGCTAACTTTCCCACACTCCCAATCGGTCACTTTTTCGAGAAAGGGATTTTTACCAATATCTCGGAGGACCATGGTAGCAGTGAAGGTGGACAGAGGGACACCATCAGGGAAGCCAGACAGTGGTCTCGTGCTGCCCACTCCCACTCAGGAGGCCTGCAGAGAGGGGGCTTTGAGAGAGAAAGCAGAACAGGGACTTCTCAGGGAAGCAGATCTTTTAGGGTGTCTGTGGCCCCTGAACTAGTATCAATATCTTCCGTAGAGTGCAGTGAAAGTCTCCCAGGGGAGGGAGGAGTGGAATTTCTGCCCTTGAGTTTTGATTTTTACCCTGATCTTTTTCTCCTCTTGTTTTACTGCCTCTCAGTGTCACTCTAGCCCTTTTCCAGGGGGAGGGGGGATGGGCGGGGTGTGTGTGTGATCTGCCTGACTTTTATGTTTTGAGCTTTGGGACCCGCTTAAAGGTTTTGAGATTTCTTTCCTCCCTTCCTGCCTGGACATAATGCCTCCGAGGGTAAGAAGGCACATGGGGAAGTTGGACAAGTCATAAAATAATTATTGGGGCACAGTGATGCAATTCAAACTCGTGAGATCCCAGTACCTCTTCATTCTCTTGAAGGCCCAAATAGAAGGTGTTCCTTTACTGAGACATTTAGATACATTGTTTGAACAAAGGAAACAAGGTCACTGCAAAATGTCCATTATGTGGTAATCAATGCCATTCAGTCTGTGGTGTAATTAATGAAAACACTGGCGACAGTCTGCCCATTGTTTGTCCCTTGCGCAACAGGAAATGGCAGACTAATAAGGAGCTGGAGAAGGCTTACGTAATTCCAGAAGGACACAGAAACTGTGCACAATTGTGACTGACATCCTTCTAACTGCAGGTCTAGGCCCACCTGAGAGGTTCCTATTCCCAATGGACATGGGGACATTTGATTTGACCCTGTCATTTGATTTCTTTTAAATTTATTTTTAATTTTATGTATGTTTTGGCTGCATTGGGTCTTTGTTGCTGCGCATGGGCTTTCTCTAGTTGCAGCAAACTGGGGCTGCTCTTCATTGCAGTGCGCAGGCTTCTCTTGTTGCGGAGCACAGGCTCTAGGCGCGCGGGCTTCAGTAGATCTGGCTCACGGGCTCTAGAGCACGGGCTCTAGAGCACAGGCTCAGTAGTTGTGGCGCACAGGCTTAGTTGCCCCGTGGCATGTGGGATCTTCACGGACCAGGGGTAGAACCCATGTCCCCTGCATTGGCAGGCAGATTCTTAACCACTGTGCCACCAGGGAAGTCCCTGTCATTTGATTGTGACATCAGTTCACAGTAGATTTTTGTGTTCCTTATGGCCAGAAATGGTGTCTTGAGAAACTTTGTTTTATTCATTTATTTCTTTTTTTATTGAAGTTTAGTTGGTTTACAGTGTTGTGTTAATTTCTACTGTACAACAAAGTGATTCATATATATACATTTATATATATATATATTTTTTGGCTGCATTGGGTCTTCATTGCTGTGCGTGGGCTTTCTCTAGTGTGGCGAGCAGGGGCTCCTCTTCGTTGCGGTGCGTGGGCTTCTCTTTGTTGCGGAGCACGGACTCTAGGCGCACAGGCTTCAGTAGTTGTGGCACGTGGGCTCAGTAGTTGTGGCTCATGGCTGTAGAGCGCAGGCTCAGTAGTTGTGGCACACAGGCTTAGTTGCTCTGCGGCATGTGGGATCTTCCCCAACCAGGGCTTGAACCCGTGTCCCTGCCTTGGCAGGTGGATTCTTAACCACTGTGCCACCAGGGAAGTCCCTACATTCTATTTCGCGTTCTTTTCCATTATGGTTTATCACAGGATATTGAATATAGTTCCCTGTGCTGTACAGTAGGACCTTGTTGTTTATCCATTCTCTGTATACTAGTTCGCATCTGCTAACCCCGGACTCCCAATCCATCCCTCCCCCGCCCCTTTGGCAACGGAAGTCTGTTCTCTACGTCTGCAAGTCTGGGGAAATTTTGTTTTAGATCACAGTTGTGACACACAGTTAGAACTCATTTGACGAGGTAGAGCTAGCTATGGAAAAGTTGGCAGTAGTGTTGTGTGGTGGCCCTTCAATCAGCAGATCTGGCGTCCAGCTCTGGCTCTGGCAGTACCTGCTGTGTGGACTGACCCACTCTGGGGTGGCCTCCCTCTGTAAAGTGAGGGGGGTGGGATTGAATGATCTCTAAGGACCCCTGCAGCGCTAAAATTCCATGTTCTGAGCCCCCTCTGTGAAGTCAAGGATTGTGAAATGCTTATACAAGTGAAAAATCAGAGTACAAAGTGTACAAACAGACTTTGCCAGTGAAAATGTCATTCAAGTTTATCTGCTAACAAGTAGTTTATTCCCTTTGGTTTCCTCTTAGTTTTTGTTTTGTGAATGTTCATATTATGTCTGGAAACTTGTTCTTTTTGTTATTAAAAAAAGAAATGGTGGTTAAATTGGAAACAAAAGTGTTCTTTCATTCTACTGGAAAACTGTAAAACTTGCCATTTACATTCATCTGTCAAGAATTTCAAAAAGGTCCTGAACACATTGCCCAACGTGGTGTATATTTAATTGAAATGAATTGGTATTTGAGTTAATGAGCTCTGTAGAAAAGATAGGCGAAGGTTAGGCTAAAAAGCATGGGTTTGAATTCTGGCTTCACTGCTAGTACGAGCTGTGTTACCACAGTTTTATGATCTCTGACTCCCTGATTCTGCAGCTCTAGTAGGAGAAGGGAATTTTCCCTGTAAGCCTATTGCGAGGAATAAAGATAACGTATGTGTAGTACCTAGTACAGTGCCTGACATTTAATTGATACTCAGTGAATAGTAGTTGGAACTGTTATACATTATTTTATTACATTAATTAAAATATCTAGGGAATTAGTAAATATTATATACTGTGTTCCACCTTCCTGGTCATCCTAGTATGATATACATAGATTGCTAAAAGAAACAGTCCCGCTAGTATGGATTTCAGTTTTTGTTTTTGGTAGACCGTGTAGACTGAGGTTTGCCAGAGAGGGATTTCTCTTCTTGTCTGACTTACAGATCCAGGGGTGTGATATGAGAATAAATGGCAAGCGTTTACTCTTATAAGCTGTCATTGTAAACTGTTGCCTTCAGAAACACAGTCACTTCAAAATGTCCAGTATGTGGCAATTGGTGTCATTTAGCCTATGGCGTAATTTTTGAAAACGTCTGCCCATTGTTTGTCCATTGTGCAAGAGAGAGGCACCCGGGAGAAGGTTCCCACAGAGAGCTCCTAATCCTCTGCGGGGATGGTCATCTGGAGGAAGGTCAGAAAGCCAGAAAACACAGATTTTCCTTGCGGCATGCGGGCTCTAGTTCCCTGACCAGGGATCGAACCCGGGCCGCCTGCATTGGGAGCGTGGAGTCCCACCCACTGGACCACCAGGGAAGTCTCTGCTTACAAGCTTTTGTGTGAACATATGTTTCAGTTCTCTTGAGTATATATCTAAGAGTGAGATTGCTGGGTCATATGGTAACTCTGTGTTTAATTTTTGGCAAAACTAAACTGTTTTCCCAAGTGCTGCACCATTTATGTTTCCAGTAGCAGTGCACGGAGCTTCCATTTTCTCCACATCTTCAGCAACACTTGTTACTGCCTGGCTTTTTATTTCAGCCATACTAGTGAGCGTGAAGTAGTAGCTCTTGGTGGTTTAGGTTTTCATTTTCCTAATGACTAAAGACGTTGAATCCCTTTTCATGTGTCCAGTGGCCATTTTTACATCTTCTTTGGAGAATTTCGAGCTCTATTTGCAACACCAGATTTTGCCCTTGGGACAGTACTAATTTATAGAGTACTAACTGCTAACTGCTCTCTAATCAGGAGAATTGGTAGTTCTGAGATTCAGAAGACATGAAAGAGTGAAGCTCTTTTGAAAACATTGAAGCAGTTTCTTTTGAATGTGATCATGTAATTAGAGAATTTCTTAGCTTTATTTCAGTTCTGTGAAAAACAAATCTCCAAAGATATTTGGCCATTCAGTGGAATTTTTTATAATCACATAACATTACATGTTTATACCTCTGATCTGTTTTTAGATCACTCTTATATATATCATCTCATTTGTAATCTTTATAACATTACTGTAAAATTGGATGGATGGACAGATGGACGGGTATTATTATTCCCATTTTTAAAAAGTAGAAGCTCAGACTCAGTTTGTGATGTGTCCAAGGTCACATAACTAGTAGGATTTAAATTCAAACCTTCTGACTTCTATCTTTTTATGTTAGTGAATTATTAGCCATGTCAAGGATCGGGGGGTGAGCCTACATTGCTAAAAATCAGCGATATACCCATCTCCAAAAAGACATTAGAGGCATGGCCACGTCCCCATAGATGGTTATTGACCTGAAAATTCATTTTTGGGATAGCTGTAAAACAGAATGAATTCTCAATTTTCCATTTAGCCCCTCCAGCTAGAAAAAAATTACAGTAAAAGCAGAATTGTGCCTCACTGTGTGTTCATTACATGTGGGGGCACAGAAGGATATCCATCGGAAGTACAAAGCTGGGGCTGGGTTTGGAGGGGTTTTTTTTTTGTTTGTTTTTGTTTTGGCTGCCTTGGGTCTTCGTTGCTGCGTTTGATCTTTCTCTAGTTGTGGCGAGCGGGGGCTACTCTTTGTTGCGATGCGCGGGCTTCTTATTTTGGTGGCTTCTCTTGTTGCGGAGCATGGGCTCTAGACACACAGGCTTCAGTACTAGTGGCTCACGGGCTCTAGAGCGCAGGCTCAGTAGTTGTGGCGCGTGGGCTTAGTTGCCCCTCGGCATGTGGGATCTTCCCAGACCAGGGCTCGAACCCGTGTCCCCTGCATTGGCAGGGAGATTCTTAACCACTGCACCACCAGGGAAGCCCTGCGTTTGGAGTTTGAGAAGATAGCAGCCCTTGGTTTGCTGGCCTCAGCCCATCGTGGCCTCCACCTCCCAACCCCCATGTTCCTAAATTGACCTCCTTGGGAAACTGTAATTTAAATGTAGAATGAGTGCAGAGAAAGTGAACTGTTTGAGACCAAATAAAAATTGACCTTGAGGCTTAAGTTAACATTAAGAGCTGAACATTTAAAGGGTGGGAAAGATGAGTAACTTTTTAAAATGTAGTCTCAATTAAGTCCTTAAGCAGTGTTTTTTGTTTTTAACATTTTTAAAAACCTTAAGTTACTGAGGGAGAGGAAAAGCAACAGTCTGTTGATCGTATAGACTTGAATTTTGTTAACTGTGAAACACAATTTACCTATTCATTTTCTTTTGATCTATGAAAAAGTTAAGTTTGCTTTTGACCACCTTGAACCTATCTACAACTTAAGGTTTTAGAATTTAGAAGATGTACAGTCTTCTTTCTGAAGCTCTTACTGTTGTTCACACATCTTTTTTCTAACTTAGAGCTATAAGCCCTTGTAGTATGTATCCCTACTTTGACAAGGTTACCTTTACTTTGAAAAGGAAGTTACATCAAGCATTTAGACATCTTTCATAGGACAACCCACCTGTCCCAAACCAGCATCAAAGCTTATTCTATCAGGAATTTTGTATTTTTAATATTTATTTATTTATTTGGTTGCACTGGGTCTTAGTTGCGGCAGGCGGGCTCCTTAGTTGTGGCATGCGAACCCTTAGTTGCAGCATGCATGTGGGATCTAGTTCCCTACCGACGGATCGAACCCGGGCCCCCTGCATTGGGAGCATGGAGTCTTATCCACTGCGCCACCAGGAACGTCCCCAGGAAATTTTTAAAAATAATTTTTGAAGCAGTGTACTCTTGTTGGAGAAGATATCATTTATTAAAGCTCTTCTGCTTGTTTTCAAAGTATTTTTGAAAAAAATATATATATCTGCAAGTACATGGGTATTTTTAAAATTTTACTGTGTTGGGTAGCAGCAAACAGTGGTAATAGTAACTCATTCTCATGGCTGAACATATAAATCAAAAACACATGGTAGGACTTGTAGGTGAATAATGATTTCAGTTATTAAGTAGTGTGAAATGTTTCTGTAAGGGAACTTTGGGGTGAGTAATGTGACTCTTTTGTAAGATTTTCAGTAGCAGAAGTTCAGAACAAAAATAAAACATGTCAGCAAAAAACACAATGGTAGATTGTCCTCTGAGTGATTGCATAAGCCTTGAAGATAGTGTAACAGGGATGAGGCATCACAATAGCTCCCTGCCTTTACAGCAGAGATACATGTGCCCGTTTGGATATCTTCAAATGTCATTTTTTCTGCCCTCATTTACTTAATCTTGCTTTCCATTTTTCATGTAAAAGAGGTTTCTAGACATAGTTTCTCTTTCAGTTCACATATATTTTATAATTTATCGAGCTCTGGGGGTTTATTTGGTTTTGTTTTTTGGTGATTTTTTTTTTTTTTGGCCATGCTATGCGGCTTGTAGGATCTTAGTTCCTCAACCAGGGATGGAACCTGTGTCTCCTGCAATGGAAGGGCCGAGTCCTAACCACTTGACTTCCCTGGAGCTCTGATCTGGGGCTGTTCTTTATCGCATATATTCCTCACACTTAATCCCGCGAGATAAGACCAATCATTATCCCCAGTTTAAGGGTGAAGAAACTGAAGCTCAATGAGGTTCAGTAATTGGTTCAAGGTTACAAAGATAATCATATGCACAACCAAGACTTTGACCCAGTTCTGTCTGACACTGCTGTCTTCACCTGCAAGCTACATATAGTTGTCCGTAAGGCTTGGTGACTCAAGCCTCACAGTAATTCTTTGTTTATTTTGTTGTTTCTGTCGAAGCCCCCTCCCCTTCTGAGAGAAGCCCTCCCCTCTCAGAGGGATTCTGAGTCACTCACCTCCAGCTCAGGATGCCTCCAATGTGTAAACAGATTATTCCCAGGCTCTGGATGGTCATTTCACACCTGAGGTGAAAGCTCTGGTGAAACCTTGGGAGGTGAACTATTGAGAATTTAAGCCAGTGGGTTTGAAAACCACTGAGTCCTTTTCTGCCACCGCAGCTCAGCCAGGACGGGAGCGTCCATGAAACAGGTCCCTCCCGAGGTGAAGTGCGCAACCTCATGGACATTGGGGTCGTGAATAGCCACTTCTCGTCTGGTAGCAGTAACTATCCAGAGACAGGGATGGCATCCAGGATAATCTTGGTCATGGACCTGAAGCCTCCAGAGTCCTCAAAGTGATGTGAAAATTGACCAGAATGTCTTCCCTTCCACACCGTCTCGGGCCTTCCCCAAATGAGTTCTGGGGACACTATTGTCTGGTTAACATCTAGCTATTCCCGTTTTCCTGGTCTGTAGTCCAACTTAACAGTGCCCGTGGGTTCAATCTTCAAGCAAGTTTTACTCTTTTACTTCCTTGGACCTTTTGTCCCAAGAGGACCAGATCCCACTTCAAGCTCATCTCTGGCAGGACTTTTCTGTAGGCTCCCAGCCCGTTTCCAGTGGCTCTTCACTGGCCTCCTCTCCCCTCCTTTTCTTTTTAATAAATTTAGTTGATATTCAGCTTATCAGTTGGAGGCTCACTTTCCTGGAAGGGATCTAAATTCTCCTTTTAAGGATCTCAAAGCAGATTGTTTTTGTTTTTGTTTTTTTTTTGCGGTACGCAGTCCTCTCACTGTTGTGGCCTCTCCCTTTGCGGAGCACAGGCTCCGGACGCGCAGGCTTAGCGGCCATGGCTCACGGGCCCAGCTGCTCCGCGGCATGTGGGATCTTCCCGGACCGGGGCACGTGGGATCTTCCCGGACCGGGGCACGAACCCGTGTCCCCTGCATCGGCAGGCAGCCTCTCAACCACTGCGCCACCAGGGAAGCCCAAAAGCAGATTTTTTAAAGAAACTCAGTGAAGGTTTTGAGACAGAGGCCCAGGTCAGTTCTCCTGAAAAGATCCCAAATTTGGATTTTTTTCTTAATATTGAGTTGTAAGAGGTCTTTATATATTCTGAATATGTCTATTATCAGATGTTGATCAATAGATAATATTTCTTCTCTTAGTCTGTGGCTTGCCTTATCGTTTACTTAATGGTATCTTTCAAGGAGAAGTTTTAAATTTTGATGAGGATCAATTTAACCATTTTTTTGTTTTATGGTTAATGTTTTTTGGACCTGTTTAAGAAATCTTTGCCTACTGCAAGGTAGCAAAGGTTTTTCTTCTAAAAGTTGTATAGTTTTAGCTTCTATGTTTAGGTCTGTGATCCATTTCATGCTAATTTTTGTGTATGGGGTGAGGTGTAGGGGTTCAGGTTTTATTGGGTTCTTCCAAAAATTGTTGAAAAACTTTCTTTTCCCCATTAAATTACCTTGAAAACTTTGTAAAAAAAAATATCAATTGACCCATGTATGTTTAGATCTGTTTCTACACTCTGTTCAGTTTCATTGATCTATATATGTCTCTATGCCAATCCTGATTACTATAGCTTTTTTTGGAGTATAATTGGAGTATATAATTGGAGTATAATTAAGGAGATTAATCCTTTGTTGTTTCGTAATTGTTTTATAATTGGAGTATATAATTGGAGTATAATTGCTTCACAATATTGTGTTAGTTTCTGATGCACAACAAAGCGAATCAGCCATGTGCATACACATGTCCCCATATCCCCTCCTTCTTGAGCCTCCCTCCCATCTTCTCTATCCCACCCCACTAGTCAGCGCAAAGCACCGAGCCGATCTCCCTGTGCTATGCTGCTGCTTCCCACCAGCCAGCTATTTTACACTCCGTAGTGTATATATGTTGATGCTGCTCTCACTTCGCCCTCCCACCCCATGTCGTCAAGTCCATTCTCTATGTCTACCTCTTTATTCCTGCCCTGCAACTAGGTTCATCAGTACCAATTTTTTTTTTTTAGATTCCATATATATGCGTTAGCATACAGTATTTGTTTTTCTCTTTCTGACTTACTTCACTCTATGTGACAGACTCTATGTCCATCCACCTCACTACAAATAACTCAATTTCGCTTCTTTTTATGGATGAGTAATATTACATTGTATATATGTGCCACATCTTCTTTATCCATTCATCTGATGATGGACACTTAGGTTGTTTCCATCTCCTGGCTATTGTAAATAGAGCTGCAGTGAACATTGTGGTACATGCCTCTTTCTGAATTATGGTTTTCTCAGGGTATATGCCCAGTAGTGGGATTGCTGGGTCATATGGTAATTCTATTTTTGATTTTTTAAGGAACCTCCATACTGTTTTCCATAGTGGTTGTATCAATTTACATCCCCACCAACAGTGCAGGAGGGTTCCCTTTCACCACACCCTTTCTAGCATTTATTGTTTCTAGCTTTTTTGATAATGGCCATTCTGACCACCGTGAGGTGATACCTCATTGTAGTTTTGATTTGCATTTCTGTAATAATTAGTGATGTTGAGCATCTTTCCATATGCCTCTGGGCCACCTGTATGTCTTCCTTGGTGAAATGTCTATTTAGGTCTTCCGCCCATTTTTTAACTGGATTGTTTGGTTTTTTTGATATTGAGCTCCATGAGCTCTTTGTATATTTTGGAGATTAATCCTTTGTCTGTTGTATCATTTGCAAATATTTTCTCCCATTCTGAGGGTTGTCTTTCTGTCTTGTTTATGGTTTCCTTTGCTATGCAAAAGATTTTAAGATTAATTAAGTCCCATTTGTTTATTTTTGTTTTTATTTCCGTTACTGTAGGAGGTGGGTCAAAAAGATCTTGCTGTGGTTTATGTCAAAGAATGTTTTTCCTATGTTTTCCTCTAAGAGTTTTATAGTGTCTTCTTACATTTAAGTCTTTAATCCATATGGAGTTTATTTTTGTGTATGGTGTTAGGTAGTGTTCTAATTTCATTCTTTTACATGTAGCTGTCCAGTTTTCCCAGCACCACTTATTGAAGAGGCTGTCTTTTCTCCATTGTAAGTTCTTGCCTCCTTTGTCCTAAATTAGGTGCCCATATGTGTGTGGGTTTATCTCTGGGCTTTCTGTCCTGTACCATTGATCTATATTCCTGTTTTTGTGCCAGTACCATACTGTTCTTGATTACTGTAGCTTTGTGGTATAGTTTGAAGTCGGGGAGCCTTGATTCCTCCAGCTCTACTTTTCTTTCTCAAGATTGCTTTGGCTATTTGGGGTCTTTTGTGTTTCCATACAAATTGTAAAATTTATTCTAATTCTGTGAAGAATGCCATTGGTAGTTTATTAGGGATTGCATTGAATCTGTAGATTGCTTTGGGTAGTATAGTCATTTTCACACTATTGATTCTTCCAATCCAAGAACATAGTATATTTCTCCATCTGTTTATGTCATCTTTGATTTCTTTCATCAGTGTTTTATAGTTTTCTGAGTACAAGTCTTTCCTTTTTAGGCAGGTTTATTCCTAGGTATTTTATTCTTTTTGTTGCAATGGTAAATGGGAGTGTTTCCTTAATTTCTTTTTCTGATTTTTTGTTGTTGGTGTATAGGAATGCCAGAGATTTCTGTGCATTAATTTTGTATCCTGCAACCTTACCAAATTCATTGATTAGTTCTAGTAGTTTTCTGGTGGCATCTTTAGGATTTTCTATATATAGAATCATGTCATCAGCAAACAGTGACAGTTGTACGTCTTCTTTTCCAATTTGTATTCCTTTATTTCTTTTTCTTCTCTGATTGCTGTGGCTGGGTCTTCCAAAACTATGTTGAATAAGAGCAGCGGGAGTGGACATCCTTGTCTTGTTCCTGATCTTAGTGGAAATGCTTTCAGTTTTTCACCATTGAGTATGATGCTTGCTGTGGGTTTGTCATATATGGCCTTTATTATGTTGAGGTAGGTTCCCTCTATGCCCATTTTCTGGAGAGTTTTTATCATAAATTGGTGTTGAATTTTGTCAAAAGCTTTTTCTGCATCTATTGAGATGATCATATGGTTTTTATTCCTTAATTTGTTAATGTGGTGTATCACATTGATTGATTTGCATATATTGAAGAATCCTTGCATCCCTGGGATAAATCCCATTTGATCATGGTGTATGATCCTTTTAATGTGCTGTTGCATTCTGTTTGCTAGCATTTTGTTCAGGATTTTTGCATCTATGTTCATCAGTGATATTGGTCTATAATTTTCTTTTTTTGTGATATCTTTTTCTGGTTTTGGTATCAGGGTGATGCTGGCTTCATAGAATGAATTTGGGAATGTTTCTCCTGCAATTTTTTGGAAGAGTTGGAGAAGGATTGGTGTTAGCTCTTCTCTAAATGTTTGATAGAATTCACCTGTGAAGCCATCTGGTCCTGGGCTTTTGTTTGTTGGAAGATTTTTAATTATGGTTTCAATTTCATTGCTTGTGATAGGTCTGTTTATATTTTCTAATTCTTCCTGGTTCACTCTTGGAAAATTGTACCTTTCCAAGAATTTGTCCATTTCTTGATGGTTGTCCATTTTATTGGCATATAGTTGTTTGTAGTAGTCTCTTATAATCCTTTGTATTTCTGCAGTGTCAGTTGTGATTTCTCCTTTTTCATTTCTAGATTTATTGATTTGTGTCCTCTCCTATTTTTTTCTTCCTGAGTCTGGCTAAGGGTTTATCAATTTTGTTTATTTTCTCAAAGAACCAGGTTTTAGTTTTATAAATCTTTGCTATTGTGTTTTTCATTTCTATTTTATTTATTTCTGCTTTGATATTTATTATTTCTTTCCTTCTACTGACTTTGGGTTTTCTTTGTTCTTCTTTCTCTACTTGTTTTAAGTGTAGGGTTAGATTGTTTATTTGAGATTTTTCTTGTTTCTTGAGGTGAGATTGTATTGCTCTAAACTTCCCTCTTAGAACTGCTTTTGCTGCATCCCATAGGTTTTGGGTCGTTGTGTTTTCATTGTCATTTGTTTCTCTGTATTTTTTAATTTCTTCTTTGATTTCTTCAGTGATCTCTTGGCTATTTCGTAGCGCACTGTTTAGCCTCCATGTATTTGTGCTTTTTAGTTTTTTTTCCTGTAATAGATTTCCAACCTCATAACGTTGTGGTCAGAAAAGGTGCTTGATACGATTTCAATTTTCTTAAATTCTCTGAGGCTTGATTTTTGACCCAAGATGTGATCTGTCCTGGAGAATGTTCCATGTGCACTTGAGAAGAATGTATTCTGCCACTTTTGGGTGGAATGTTCTGTAAATATCACTTAGATCTATCTGGTCTATTGTGTCATTTAAAGCTTGTGTTTCCTTATTATTTTCTGTTTGGATGATCTGTCCATTGGTGTAAGTGATGTGTTAAAGTCCCATACTGTTATTGTGTTACTGTTGATTTCTCCTTTCATGGTTGTTAGCATTTGCCTTATGTATTGAGGAGCTCCTATGTTGGGTGCATAAACATTTATAATTGTTATATTTTCTTCTTGGATTGATCCTTTGATCATTATGTAGTGTCCCTCCTTATCTCTTCTAACAGTATTTTAAAGTCTATTTTATCTGATACGAGTATTGCTACTTCAACTTTCTTTTGATTTCCATTTGCATGGAATATCTTTTTCCAACCCTTTACTTTCAGTCTGTATGTGTCCCTAGGTCTGAAGTGGGTCTCTTGTAGACAGCATATATATGGGTCTTGTTTTTGTATCCATTCAGTCAGTCTGTGTCTTTTGCTTGGGGCATTTAATCCATTTACATTCAAGGTTATTATTGATATGTATGTTCCTATTACCATTTACTTAATTGTTTTGGGTTTGTTTTTGTGGGTCTTTTTCTTCTCTTGTGTTTCCTGCTTAGAGAAGTTTCTTTAGCATTTGCTGTAAAGCTGGTTTGGTGGTGCTGAATTCTCTTAGCTTTTGCTTGTCTGAAAAGCTTTTGACTTCTCCATCAAATCTGAATGAGATCCTTGCTGGGTAGAGTAATCTTGGTTGTAGGTTTTTCTCTTTCATCACTTTAAGTATATCCTGCCACTCCCTTCTGGCCTGCAGAGTTTCCACTGAAAAATCAGCTGATAACCTTATGGGGATTCCTTTGTATGTTATTTTTTGTTTTTCCCTTGCTGCTTTTAATATTTTTTCTTTGAATTTAATTTTTGTTTGTTGGATTAATATGTGTCTTGATGTGTTTTTCCTAGGGTTTATTCCTATATGGGACTGTCTGTGCTTCCTGGACTTGGGTGACTATTTCCTTTCCCATGTTAGGGGAGTTTTCAACTATAATCTCTTCAAGTATTTTCTCAGACCCTTTCTTTTTCTCTTCTTCTGGAACCCCTATAATTTGAATGTTGGTGCATTTAGTGTTATCCCAGAGGTCTCTGAGATTGTCTTCAATTCTTTTTCTTTATTCTGCTCCTCGGCAGTTACTTCCACCATTCTGTCTTCCAGCTCACTTATTCATTCTTCTGCCTCAGTTACTCTGTTATTGATTCCTTCTAGTGTATTTTTCATTTCAGCTATCATGTTGTTCATCTCTGTTTGTTCTTTAGTTCTTCTAGATCTTTGGTAAACATTTCTTGTATTTTCTCAGTCTGTGCCTCCATTCTATTTCCAAGATTCTGGATCACCTTTACTATCATTACTCTGAATTCTTTTTCAGGTAGATTGCCTATTTCCTCTTCATTTATTTGGTCTTGTAGGTTTTTTATCTTGCTCCTTCATCTGTGAAAAAGTTTTTTGCCGTCTATATATATTTTTTTTTTATGAGTGGGATTGTGTTCCTGTCTTATTGGTTGTTTGGCCTGAGGCTTCCAACACTGGAGTTTATCGGCTGTTGGGTAGAGCTGGGTCTTGGTGCTGAGATGAGGAACTCTGTGAGACCTCACTCTGATGAATATTCCCTGGGGCCTGAGGTTCTCTGTTAGTCCAGTGGTTCGGACTCGGAGCTCCCAATGCAGGAGCTTCGGCTTGACCCTGGACTCATGATGCCTGGGGTGGCAAAAAAAAAAAAAAAAAAACAACAATAACAGTGAAAAATAAAATTAGACTAGGAAACTAACAGATATATTAGGAAGAATATAAAAATAAAACTATAGAGGAATCAACAACCAGAAGGTACATCAGTACCACAATAGTAAAAAAGAGGAGGAGGGGGAAAAAAAGGGAGGGGGGAAGAACTTGGCTCTGGAGGGTGGGGCCTAAGCAAGGGTGAGGTTTGGGTGGTGGGTGGGGCCAGTGCTCAGGACCCACAGGGCTGGAAAAGGCCCTGGGGGCTGTGGGGGGTGGGGCTTAGGCTGAAGGAACAGAAGGGGCCCAGGCGTGGGTCTCAGAGGGCAGGACATCTCACCTGGGAGCCTAGCAGGCTTCCTGGGCTTGAGTGAGTGGGACAAATGCCCTGCTCTCTTCTCCTGCTCCTGCAGTCTAGGAGGGCCTCTCCTGCCTGCCTCTCCCGATCTCCCTGGCCTCCCTCCTATGCCCCGAGGACCCACGTGGCCTGGATGGGGCTTTGTGGCAGGGGTACCGCCTTGGGAGCTCAGCAGCCTCCCCTGCCTGAGTGGGCCAGGCGATCGCCCTCTCTGCTCCTCTCCCGCTCTTCCTGGAGAGTCCCTCCCACCTGCCTCTCCCGATCTCCCTGGTCTCAGGGTCACTGATCCTGTCTGGCTTCCACTTCTCCTCCCTCCTCAGTCCCTCTGTGTCCTACCGGTTCACTTTGGGGTTCCTCCCATCCTCTGGGCCTCAGAGTCCCTCACCAGTAGCTGACAGGCGCCCTAGTTGTGGGGAGACGCTAACTCTGCATCTTCCCACACCACCATCTTGACTCCGCCCTGTAGCTTTAAATTAAGTCTTGAAAGAATTACTATAAGTCTTCAGACTTTGTTCATTTTTAAAATTCTTTTGACCATTCTGTTTACTTAGAATCAGCTTGTCAAATCCCTACCAAAAAAAGCCATCCAGAATTTTGATTCAGATTGCAAATGAATCTATAAATCGATTTGGCAAGAACTGACATCTTAATGATGTTGAATCTTCCAATCCATGAACATGGTATACCTCTCCATTTTCGAGATCTCCTTTAATTTTTCATTGCAGGGTTTTGTAATATCAGTGTGTAGGTCTTATACATATTTTGTGACATTTTCTCTAAGTTTTTTATGTTGATACAATTGTAAATTTTGTATGTTTTATTCCATTGTCCAGTTGTTCATTGCAAATATATAGAAATACAATTGATTTTTGTATGTTGACCGTGTATCTTGCAACCCTGCTAAATTCACTTGATGGTTTTATTAGTTTTTGGTTCTAAGCTTCCTTAAGATTTTCTAGGTACACCGTGTCACCTGCAGATTAAGACCCTTTTATTTATCCCTCTCCAGCTCCTGTGCCTTTTATTTCCTTTGGTTGACTTATTGCAGTGGCTAGGACCTCTAGTACAACTTTGAATAGAAGTGGTGAGAATGGGCATCCTTGCCTTATTCCTGATCTTAGGGAGAAAAGTGTCTTTCACCACTAGCTGTGATGTTAGCTGTTGGGTTTTCACAGATGCCCTTTGTCAGACTGAGGAAGTTTCCTTCTGTTCCTAATTTGCTGAAATTTTCATAATTTGTTGAATGCTTTTTCTGTGTCTGTTGGAATGATTATATGATTTTTAACCTTTATTATATTGAAATGACAAATTACTTTGATTTTCAGATGCTGAAAAAGCTTACATCCTTGAGATAAACCCCACTTGGTAATGACGTACTATCTTTTTTGTATATTTCTGGATTTGATTTGCTAATATTTTGGATCCATTGCTGGCAGTGGACCGACCAGGTGGGCAAATAGGATGCCCCATCCACATAAGGTATTTGGAACGACTTCGAGCCCCTTCTATAGATGTCTAATGTCATAGTAAAGCCTGCACTGACACCCACAAATAATCTCACCTCCTTTTTCACCTGCCCTTTGAAAGGTACTGCCACCAGAGACAGTATGTGCATATGTGGAGCAAGGTTTGAAGTATGAGTTTAAGAGTAAACAGTGAGCTCCTTAGGGCAGGGACTTTATCACATTCCTTCTATCAGTGTAAGGTTAAATCGAACTGGTGTTACAGAGACCCAGAATTATGGTGGCTTATACAGAATGGAAATGTTTTTTTACCTTTTTTTAAAAAAAAATATTTAGTTAGTTAGTTAGTTAGTTGGTTGCACCGGGTCTTAGTTGTGGCAGGCGGGCTTCTTAATTGAGGCTCACGGGCTCCTTAGTTGAGGCATGCGAACTCTTAGTTGCAGCATGAATGTGGGATCTAGTTCCCTGACCAGGGATTGAACCCAGGCCCCCTGCATTGGGAGTGCGGAGTCTTAACCACTGCGCCACCAGGGGAAGTCTCTACCTTGTTTGTTTCTTTTAAATTAATTTTTATTGGAGTCTAGTTGATTTACGGTGTTGTGTTTCTGCTGTACAGCAAAGTGAATCAGTTATACATATACATATATTCACTCTTTTTTAGGTTCTTTTTCCATATAGGTCATTACAGAGTATTGAACAGAGTTTCCTGGGCCATACAGTCAAAATGGAAATTTGTTGTTCTCTCCCACACCCGGTACGACTCTCATGGGGAAAAAGCCTCATGGACCCAGACTTCTTCTAGTTCACTGCTCTGCCGACCCACAGATTATGAGCTTAGTTATTCTTGTGGTCCATGGGGGCTGCATCTGCATTTCAGCAGCAGCAGAGGGAGGGAAGGGACAAAGAAGGAGAGGAGGAGCATGCCAGCTAACTTTTAGGAAGGCACCCGGAAGCTCCGTGAGAGACTTCCTCATATACATGCCGCTGACTAGTACTTAGACATGTGGTCACAGCAAGGCCAGGGTTTTGAGGCAAGAGTCACGGGGAATAAATAGTCATTCTCTGTCTATTGGAAAATCTAATAGTTTTACATTTAAATGGCTCCTCTGGAAGTTCCTGAAACAAAGTTATTTGCAACATTCCTCCTTCTGGGCCTGAGTTTCCTGGAATAGTAAAGTCATGTTAACAAAGAGAGTGGAAAAGAAAAGTCATGTTAATGTACACAGTAAGCCGTGTGGGTGTAAATAGTTTTGGTTCTTAATATCTATATCGCTAGGACTTTGCATGGTGCATGGTACACGGTAGTACTCGATAAATGTCTGTTGACTCTGTATGTTGTATTTATGCTTCCTTGTTAGAGTCTACATGCCAAAATAGAAACAGGAAAGGTGAATATGTTCCCGATTGTCAAAATGCTAAGATTCAGAATTGCATTAGATGCTGACATTGCCTAAAGTCATGTCAGAAATGCTGGAGTAAGTGTGTACCTGGGGTTCACGGGCACATGCTTAGGTAGGGGTAGGGGTCAGGAGCGGTATTGTCTGAGCAAAGGGCGGGGCATGAGAAGCAGGCATTGCCCATTTTATTACACTCTTCCAGGTATTAAAGTCTTAGCTGCACCAAATTGAGACTTGACTTGCAGCAATCAGAAAGAATGGGAAAAGATTTAAAAGGCAATAACTTTTCCATCACGTGATTTGATGCTCTTTAATGCCATGCCATGTACCAACTAAAATCTCGTGTGCCCCTAATGGTACACTCTCTCAATTAAATACAGTAAAAGGAAGATGCTGGACTGAGGAAATCTGGGTTTTAGTCTTGGTTCTGTCACTGTGAGATCTTGGAGGTCGCTCAGCCCTAAGTTTCCTCTTCTGTGGTTTTTTCCCTCTGGGACTGTCATGGAATTGACTCTTGGAAGATGTACTCTAAACACGTTTGAACAGCGTGCTTGAATTCAGTGTGCTCACCTAAGCATTCAGCATGACATGGCTTCGGACAGAAGCTCTGGACACATTAAACGTGGCCTCAGCTGGATGTGGAAGTGTGTAAGGAAGTGTATGCCATTGAACAAGAACTCTGCTAAGATGGTTGTAAAAGCTGTCTGATCAGGTGTCAGTCCGGCCGTAGGGGAGGGGATGGGTTGATTGCCAAGGGCCTTAGGCACGATAAGGTAGAGCCTTGGAGGCCATTTCAGATAAACTCTGACTCGGGAGTCTGTCTGGTCTGGTAGAGTCGGGGGCTGGGGGCCGGGAGTGCCCCCGCCAAGCGAAACGTGATGACGCGAGAAGCTTCTGAATTCTGGTGCAGGCTGTTCCGTGGGCTGTGCTGGCCCACGAGTGGGTCCCAGCTGGCTCCCACAGTCTTGCAGAGGGCGGAGTGTTCTAGGTGCTGGACCGAACTGCCATCCTGAGAAGGCTGGCGCCGACTGTGAGGAAGACGATCGTTTCCTGCCTCCCCACCTCCGAAGTGCTGAGCGCCTGAACAGGCTTGCAGAGAGCCCTCGGAAGGTAGAAACCGTTTCCACCTTGTCTGGAGCTTCCCATGCAGATGGATTATTTTCCTTCCTGCGCACCCCAGCCCTTCACCAGCTGTCTTTCGTTGTCCCCTCGGCATTTCAAAACAAGTGACGGGAGAACCAACGGACAAAAATAAGCCCTGAGTTCCTGTAACAACCCCCCTGCTCCTCAGCACTGTCCCTCTCTCCCCACACGCACAGCGTCAAAATAGAATTGGTTATTTTGTTTTCGGGGGCTGCCCTGGCTTGGGGCTCTTATATGTTAGAGTGTTTGTTTTGTTTTTGTCTTTATCACGCCGTTTTCAGAGGCTCTGCGGTAACTCGTGTTGAGGGCCAGCGCTTGGCTGGCTGTCGGGGTTGGGAAGGGCCGCGCTCCTGGGAGGACAACAAGGAAGGGTTGAGGTGCCACTTGAGCTTTGGGACAGAAGCATGAGTCTCGGGGGTGTGACTGTTTCCTCCCTGGTTGGGGAAGGAAACAAGTGGGGAGGGAGTGGATGCGGGTCCATGCAGAGGAGGGCTGCGGGCATCCGACACGCTGGCGGTTCCCTCCTCCTCCTGTTTTCATCCAGATGATAGGTACCAAAGAAGCTCGCCAGGGGAGGAAAAGAGGCCACAAAAGGGGAGCCCAGAGCCTCCAGTTTGCTTGACTGGGGGGAGAGTGCCCAAAGCAGCCCTCCGTTTGCCCCGCATGGTATATAGACTTGACTTGGTTGGCGTCTGTGGTCCTGGCGGGGAGTGCCACCCCCTCCAGGCAGCTCTCCCGGAGTGACTGCGGTCTGCAGCCTCCAGGGAGGAGGGAGGACAAAGCCGAGTCCTGAGCACGTCGTCATCTCATTTCGTCCTCACAGCAACCCTGCAAGTCTGCCATCAGTCCCCTGATTTTTGCAGATGAAAGACCTGAGACAGAAAGCATACATATTAGCAGCTCAGTGGCAGAGCCGGAGTCAAACCTTGGTCTGCCTGATTTCTGAGCCCAGGATTCTTTCCTATAGAGAGAAAGAGCTAGAAATCCCAGGGTCTCAAGAAGGACTAGATGGCTCACGTGTCCAGAAGGCAGAGCTGGAGGCCGTCATCCCAGTCTCCCTCTGCAGAGGGTTCTGGGGCAGCAGCCGGTCAGGTCGTGTCCTGGAAGGTTTTTATGCCCAGCGATTCCGCTTCCTGCAAAGCTGGTCGCCCCCCACGTGGCCTGTGGGCTCCACACCTCGTGCTCATCCCCCAGCCTTGTGACGGGACTTGTTTCCTCTGGGTTGAATGTGTCTCACTTCTCTCCCTCCTGCAGATGGATCTGTCTGTAGAAACCCTCTTTAGCTTCATGCAGGAGCGCCAGAAAAGATACGCCAAATACGCCGAGCAGATCCAGAAGGTCAACGAGATGTCGGCCATCCTGCGCCGTATCCAGATGGGCATCGACCAGACGGTGCCGCTGCTGGAGCGGCTCAACAGCCTGCTGCCCGAGGCCGAGCGCCTGGAGCCCTTCAGCATGAAGCCCGACCGCGAGCTCAGGCTGTAGCTGCCTCCCCCCACCGGCTGCGGTCGGGGGACCGCCAGGGCCCCAGGACGCTTGGAACCAAAGGCGTCGGAGGTGACCGAAGGCCACTGGGGGTGTTGACGCTCCCTGAGGGCACGGGAAGCAGTCCAGCCGCCCTGGAGACTGCGATGCTCCAGCCCTTCCCTTGATGCGCTCTCCCTCTGCAACCAGCAAACCTACTCTCAGTGGTCACCGAAGTTGGAATGTTTCAACTATTAGGGATTCTTTACAGAACTCTGCCTTGGGACTTATTTTTATTTTGCATAGTTTTTTTCTTTTTAATTGACAGTGTGTATTATCTAGTCTAGCTTGCAGACTGAAAATATGAAGAGAAGGGGAGAAATATTTTAAGAAGCTCTGTGTCCTTGACGCCTTCGTGAAATTTTTCTCAGTCGGCTGTCTTGTGGGTTGTAAACATAAAGAACTAATTTAATCCAGGTGTGTGTGTTGTGTTTCCATCGTAGCAAGTCTTTATCTGGCCTGGCACTGCTCCTGTGTCAGCTTAGGGTGCCCCTCCTGTGTCGTCATCGGAAACTGAAGACTCCCTTTCCACAGCCTGGTCGGGTTCATCTCCCACTGATAGCTGGTTTCCTTGATGCAGATACAGTTTAGGTTTCCTCTTATTACATCAGCGCCGGCAGGACTCCAGTTTTTGAGGCAGGTTGTAGCCCTCATTTGCTTTACGAGCTTTGCAGACTCGTGGAGCAGAGCGGAGAGCGCTCACCCAGCAGGCGTCCACGGAGCCCACTGGATGGGCCAGACATTGTGCCGGGGATACAAAAAAGGCTGAAGAGGAAAAACTCCAAGTGCTGCTGAATTTCTGTGGGAGATTAGGAAATGAAGCAATTTGAGTAACCACAAAAGTACTCAGTGCAGTACTTGTTGCACATCATAAACGTTCTAATGGAAGAAAAGATTGCAGAAGCAAAGAAGTGGAACGTACGAACAGATCCAGGCAGGCAAACGGAGACCAGGAGCCGGGGATATAGGGAGGTCACTGAGGCCCACGGGGCTCCCTAGATTCCTCCAAGCCTCAGAGGGTGTTTTTTGTGTCCAAACAGCCTTAGGTATATTTGTAAGGTTAAAATTGATCCCACTTAGTTTAGCATCTCTCAGTTAAACTTTATCTGATTCTAACCTCGAATTTTTTAATTTTTTAAACCTCGAATTTTGATTGAACACTATCTTGTAAGGTTCTTAGAACCCGGGATAAAATGTAGGGCATAAAACAACTGGATGACAGCAGAAATATGAACATTCCAAGCTAAATGGAAAAAATAATTGAAAAAAAATGTAGACACAGGGAAAAAATCAATAGCTTCTAGCATTTTCTAAGGACCAAAAAATATCAAGATTGCTCATTCCCTGTGAACTGGAAAGACAACCTGGAAACCAGAGCCGGGGAAGAGGCCAAGGCAGCATCTGCCTCCTTCAGAGGGCAACCTTCTGGAACTGCTTCTTTACCCATCAGGAAGGAAGGCGGGTAGAGACGTCCAGCCAGAGGAGATAAAGGCGTCTGAGGGAGCCAGGGAGGCATTGGAAGCACTGAGCTGGGAGTGGGGAGCTAGACCTTTAGAGTTTGTTGGGCCACTCTGGTGAAAGAAGCTCATCTTTATAATGCCTTTGGTGGTCAGGATTTTAGTGGGGCTTTAAACCATTCCTAGAGCATTTCATTAGAGTACAGTCAAGAAAGATGTTCTGTAATTTTAAAATCTGTTAAATAGCTAAGGTTATTCTAGGAAATGTCACGGAGGGGAAGGCAGCCACATTTATTGAATAATGCATTCCCCCACCCCCACCCCACTGTGTTCAGTGCTCCTTTCATGTATTAAATTTCCATGTAATCGAGGATCTGGTTCTGGACTGTATTCAGATCCATTGATCTTTTTGTCCATACTGTTTCATGCTGGGTTTTGTTCGTTTTTTCACACTGCTTTTTTTTGTTGTTTTGGCGGTATGCGGGCCTCTCACTGTTGTGGCCTCTCCCGTTGCGGAGCACAGGCTCCGGACGCGCAGGCTCAGCGGCCGTGGCTCATGGGCACAGCCGCTCCGCGGCATGTGGGATCTTCCCGGACCGGGGCACGAACCCGTGTCCCCTGCATCGGCAGGTGGACTCTCAACCACTGCGCCACCAGGGAAGCCCACACACTGTTTTAACATTATAATTTCACAATACATTTTAATATCTGATGTGGCTAGACTAGGTACCCACCTACTCTAATTACTATTTTTTCCTAACTTCACTTTTTTTTTTTTAACTTCAAACTGGCAGAAAAGTTGAATAATAAAAGGCATTCTCAGAGTCCCTTCCCCTAGACTGACAGAAAGTGGCATTTTTCAGCTCTCAACCATCATTGTCTTTTTTTGAGTTCCTGGAGTATACAGAACCTGGCTCTGAACACAGAGACGTGCTTGTAGCTTTCAAAGAAGGAAAGGCTGGTTGTCTACAAGCTGTCAAAATAGCTCAGAGATCACGTTGCATTATCCTCACTGCACTTAATACAATTTACAAATAAAAGCACATAACAAAGTGACGTGCAGACTGAGCCTGCGAGGACAGAGCTTTCTCAACTGTGTTGCAGCAGCTGATGGTCTGGACGTGGCAGAAAGGTGGCCTCACACAACGCGCAGAACTCCTCTGCCGCCAGCGCTCCATCCAGTTCTCTTCCTTCTTACAAAGACACTAGACAAAACAGGGTATATGAACTTAGATTTGGGTCCAAAGTAGACAGACTGCTTATTCCTGGGTAGAAGCAGAGAAGAACAATAGGAAATCTGATGTGTTTTGAAATAATTCTAGTTAATTTAATATTTGTGGTATGTGGTGGTTTTGCAATGTTATCAACTTTGGCTAAGTCGAGTTATGTTTCCTGGAATTCCCTTCCCTGTTCCTTTTTGGTTAGGGTTGGCCACAAGAGAAATTTGCAGGAGACTTGTCAGTGGAAGTGAAACAACATCCACGTGTATTTGAGGACGTCGCTGTCAGTCAGGCCCTGGTGCACTTTTGGTGTGTGGGCAGCAGCTCCTCCGTCCGGCCCCACAGAACTCTGCCTTCAGCTTTTCCAGATCCTGGGCCAGGTATGAGTACTAACTTCTCCTTAGGTCTTCTGCAGCAGGGAGGATGAGGGCTTAGAGAAGGGAAGAGCCAACGTGGGTTCTGGTGGGAGACAGATGTGGTTCCAGCTTGTTGCTTGCAGGCTTCAGGTGTCTTGGCTCTCCGCCACTGCCCATCCATCCCTTACTGCCCATCCATCCCTCACTGCCCATCCATCCCTCACTGCCCATCCATCCCCCCCACTGCCCACCCATCCCCCACTGCCCACCCATCCCCCACTGCACATCCAGCTGTTTTCTGGACCACCCGCCCAGCGACTCCTGGTGAAGAAGAAACAGCGCAACTGGGGCTCTCATCAGCTCCTTTAATTGCTTAAGGTGAGTCTCTTGAACAGCCTTCTTATTCTACATCATTCCTGGTGGTTCTTCTCTGATTGAACCCTGACTGGTAACATTTTACTTTTCCCTCCTCAGTATTTTACTTTTTCCAATGGATTCTGGGAATCTGAGGGGTTTACTGTTTCAAGAGACAGTAATGCTGGATCTCTGTTGGTTAATGGCCAGTGACCTAGCTGGACGCTCTCGGACGTTTCAGGGATGGGGAGGCTGCCTGGGGTTGTCAGAGAGCCCTGGCTGGAAGTTTCCACCCCCGCTAGAGCATGAGGTGGTCTGGGTGGGGTCTCACGCCCCTTCCAGCTCTTAGATCCCATGTCTGCGGTTCTGATACATCACCCTCGAGAAGCAGTGAGGAGCGTCTTTGCCTGTTGTGTCTGAGCAGCGGCCCTGGGTCTTGTAGTGACTTTAATTTCTGAGTTGCCAAGGGAGAGCTTCTTTCCTTCTTTTTCTTAACTATGAATTAGACAGGTGTCAAGTGGCTCGCTTCCTTTAAGGACCTGTTTTGCTTGTCAGTCTATTCACCTCTAGTTATGAACCCCATCCAACAGGCCGCTCTACTGCAGCCTCCTTGTTTCACTAGTTGAAGTGGAAGATCAGTAGAAAGGCCTTCACCCCTTGTATTATGTGCATATAAGTTTACAATAAATGAATTGTGGGGTTAAGAGCAAGAGATAGATTTCATGGGCAGCTTTATAATGATTTTATAGATTTCACATCTTTATTTCCCTCAAAGTTTTATCATTCTTAGTAACTTACGTTCTCTGCCAGAGTGAATATTCGATGGAATGAGTTTTTAAGGACTCCACATTCTCAGTGCACTCAAGAAATTGGTTTGGTTGGTTTGTCTTTGGTAAAGTATTCTCTAGCTTATTTCTTTGCTTTCTCCTCCGACGCGTGAAAAAGGTACATTACAGGTATTATAGACATGCTGTTTCCAAGGCTACGTAAACCAATGGCCCTGGGGAACTACATGTGCCACTTACTCTTTCGGGTTTATTTGTAGAACTTATTTAGCTTTGGCATTTCCCTTAGCAAATCCCAAGGAAAACAAGGAATCTTCAGTAATGAGAGCTGTGAACAAACACGTATTAAAATCCTAGAGTAATTGAAAATTTTGTCTTCCTGTTTTGTTTACACCTCAGCTAAACCCAGATATGTAGTATTCAGTCGGAAATTACTTAACATGTTGATACTAAAGATTGAAGGGCAGCATGGAGAGAAGGGAAATGTTTTCTTCTTGTGGAATTTTCAGGTGTATGTTTTTTCTTAATTGTGAGAGAAGTAATTTTGCTTTTCTTTCCCCTACCCTGACTTTCATTCCTTTGTTAAGAGCTGCATAGTGCCTCAGAGATGTCATTGTTGTTTATTGGTTTATAATAAGTAACACTGAATTTCTTGCACACACACAAGGCATGTACCTTCCATTCAAATGTTGTGACTACAGAGGGAAAGGGTAACCAGATAACTTAATTATTCACATGCTTCAAACCATAACATTAAAACTTTTTTGGCAACTAAATCTAGTTGCTTATTAGTATGAGCAGTATCTCATGTGGTGAGCTGCGTGTATGTGTCCATTGCTCTTAGGAATTTGTTCAGGGTCATCTGTGTCAACATAGGACATGATAGAATTTACTGACGATTTGATTAATTTTCTTCACCAATCAAGGCATATTCCTACTGCTACCTGTTCTATATAGTGAAGCATGATTTATGCTAAAAGCTTCTGTGAACCAAGTATTTTTAATTCAGTCTTTGAAACTGTCATACTTCCCCTGACCAGAGAACCCAGGCCACAGCTGAGCTCACCCTCTCCCAGTTATCCTGTTTGCCTATGACACCCTCCTACAAGGTAACATTCTGCATGTCCTATGGGAAAGCATTTCCAACTGACTCTGGGGTGTTAGCCAGAACCAAAGGAATGAAATTTGTTTTTACATAAGCCCAGTTTGACATCTATATGCACATAAACTGCAACAATATGATTGACTTGTAAACATCTTCCAAGATGGTGGTGTCATCCTCCAGTTGATTTTGCAACATTGTAAAGATATAACCAAGTATAATTTTGCTGTACAAGGATGAATGGGCCCCACAGAATGCAAGAAATACCTTGCTTCCCTCTTTCATTGATAGAGGCGGAAGAGTTATATTCAGAGAAAAGCACCTAGACCTAAATTTTGTTTACTAGACCTAAAACGTATCTGCTTAGTGTCAGAAAGCGAAAACCACCAGACAGGAGTATCTAAGACAAAATGACGGTGAAGGTTCTGAGGATAACAAGGTCTTGTTCACTTGTCCCAGTATCTATACCTTCCCCGTTTCCCCTTAGCCTGAGCCCTGGTCTGATGATGTCAGACCCAAACTAGTCCTTTGACACCAGCCTGCTGCGGCTGGTGGTCCCCAAGAGGCCCTCAGATCTGTCTGCGTTTAAGTAGTAACTGGCTTGACTTTCGGGCCTTCCAACATCTACAGCTTCCCACCCAAAGCCTCTCACTGAGACACCTGCTCCCTCCTGCCACCTCCCATCTCGAGGCAGATTTATGCCATGTGCCCTCTCTTCCTTTATCCCACGCCCACCTCCAGTTTTTGGTAAGGCCCTGGTCAAGACAGCTCTTCTGGTCTTCACTCACCCTGTCCAATCCTTCTTGTTTTTAAATTTCCTTACATCTGACTTCAACTCAGAAGCCTTTCACAACCAACTTAAATGATGTCGCCTGTGATTCTTCTTATCGCCACTATCCCAGCTGCTTGCACTGAAGGTAAATGCTTTATTCCTTTAATGCCTGATTCTTTACTAACAACCTGATGAGGCTGAGCTTCTGTTCTCATGAGTCATCATGCCCAGTGTCACTTACAAGCATCATGCGACACTGGGCATGATGTACGCGGCAAGGATGGAGAACAGATCGTTAAATAACTACTCTCCCTCAGTTTTTCCTATAAGGATTATAAAACCGTCCACATATTACATTAAAATGCACCACAAATGTTTACCTGGTCTTTTTTCTTCCTACCTTGTACCTATTCTGGTTTCAGTCAGTCACCAAACCTGAGGTCATCGGAGGTTTCTACACCACAGTTGCGTCTGGCGTACACATTAAAGAATGAAGGCGATGGCCACAGACCGTTACCGCCTGAGCGTGTTCCCTGTGAATGATGGATCCCGTGACACAGCTGATGCCTCCGGCGGGAGGACAGCAGGTCAGGTCCCACCAAGGCCTCCTTCACCACTCGGACATGCTGTAGAGAGAGGTCCTTTCTCATACTTATGTATAAACAGGTACCAGTTTTGATTTTATTTCATCATATTAACATTCATGACACATCAGAATGAGAAATGCACAATTCAACCATTCAACAGCTTGCCTTACTACAAAAGAACACTATATTCATATTAAACATTTATACAGTCTTCCCACCTAGCTTTACAAATGTCCTAAACCATTTTCCAGCATTTCTCACGTAGAGCTCTAGTTCTATCGTATAAAATCACCATCCCGTATCATCTGGTAGGCTCCAGGGCTCCCCCTCGGATTCCACACTGCAAAGAGTCAGCCACCGCCCTGCCCGGCCCTCGGCCACCCACGTGGCTCTGGGGCTGGCCCGAGAGGCTGCCCCTTCGGCAGGGCAGTCTCCATTCCAAGGGCTGATTACTCGACGTTAGTGATCAAGGACCAAAGGGTGTAGTACAGGACCACGTTGGTCACAGGAAGGAAGGGGACCATGGCCAAGAGAAATCCCAAATGATGGAAGGCCAATTCTGCCCAAAGATCGCATTAAAACCAAGTCCCACAACCCTCCTGAAACGTACAGCATTGGAGCCATTGATTTCATTTCTCAAAAATGTTCCACAGTTGTGACCAGACTCTGGAAGCAGGGAGCTGTTACACGTTTGGTGCATGTGTACATAACACATCAGAAATTACTGTGTGAAACCTTGATAATATCTGATTACATCCAAAATGTACATGTATATAGAAAAGCTAAATCCCTCTTAACAGAACTTCTCCAGTATGGTAACAACGCACTCCCTACGCAGTTCTCTCTCCATTTAATACCCATATCGTAGCCCATTATTTGTGCATAACCAGTTATGTTCTATGAAGCTCATAATCGCCACAATCAATTCAGTTTTGAATCATGTCATCTATGCTGGTTTTAGCAGTCACCATGGGAAACACGAAGTCACATCCAACTCAAAGGACTGTCCATTTCTCACATGTAGAAAAACCTGAGATATGAGTCAGCAACTAGCTACACTTACAGTAAAGAACAATGCTAACACCCGCCCACCACCCTAAAAAAAAAGCTGCTGACGTGAATTAAGGCTTCAAAACAGGACCAGACTGTAGCTGACAAAACTCAAGCCAGGAAGTTTAAAAGCAGGTAAGTGCTGTCGCTTGTGGACTTGTTCTAATCACCTCCTATTTTCAGCTGCCAGGATTGATTCCATACAGTGATTGTAGGTCACGGACGGAGACCACTTGGTCCCACTCCACTTTGATATGTCCGTTCTACTAAAAAATGCTGGGGTTAGTTTCTGAGAACAGCTTGGCTGTGTCTTTCCGCTCTGCTCGCAACGAAGCAAAATTCAACCGCCTTCTCCTCACCTTCCTACACTGTTTCTCTCTGAACGTTCGTTGCTTACCAAAGCCTCTCTCAGCCCTATCAGTATGAAAGTCTAATTATAGAAATACCACCTTGGTCGCATGCTAAGGGAAAAAACCACTGAGAAAATAACAGTTTCCTGCTTCTCCTCAGCAATTCCACCTTCTCTAATCCTTCCGCAGTTTTCTGCCTCTTAGTAGTTTCCTATAAAATGCTGCCTTACCGTTCCATTTTCACAAGATGCATCTGCACGATGAACCCGAAATGGAAGCCGTCTAGCGCGGCTGAGGACGAGACGGTGCTGCTGCTCTGCTACCGAATAAATTCACGTCTGGCTTGAAATTAACCTTCATCGAAAGGGTTGACAGCCCCATCTCGAACAACTCTTTGATTTATAAAGAGGGAGGGAGACTTGTTTAGCCTCCCAGCCTTAGCTTAAATCGTGATGCTGCCAGACTCCTGGCTGTTACATTGATCCTAGATCGCTTCCTTCCTTCCTTTCTTCACAAAGCTGAGAAGAAGAACGAACAAATGAACGCCCTCCATCCAGGCCCGACTGGAAATGTGTGCGGAGACCGTCTGAATTGGTCTGAAAGGGGTGACTAGCTACCTGCCTGTTCACAATGCCTAGAAAACGGGCCACCAGGCCTGGTAGTGGTGAAAGCCCCGACTTTCCGTCTGAGGTACTGGGGTTGCTCTATAGTAGATCTTGGCAAGGCCCCTAATGGTCGGTCAGCAGAACGATGCTCTCATCGCTCGGCTGTCAGGTGCTCTTGGGTTTGTGAATCAGCTTTGGATGTGGTCATTTTTCTTGGATTTACCATTAGGTTCTGTTCCTAATAGGTTCTCCCCGCCCGACCCACAGGCTGGCTCAGTCTCAGCACTAAGGTGCACTATGGAAGGGACCGGACAGGACTAGTATTTGAGATCTCGTTGTAGCACGACAAGAAAATGGTGGGCGCGTCTGTCCTCTGACACCAAATAGAACTCGATTTAGTAAGAATGATGAGAGGATGTGCAGTCCACTGCATAGAATTGTTGCGTGTGCCTGGGGGGAAAGCTAGCCTCTGCCCTTCTTCCACTTGTGTTGAGAGAAATACTAGCTGCTCTCTCAAGTGCAGGTATTGAGAGAGCAGCGGTGTTGGTCCGTGCTTTGCTTTTACACCACAGCTCCATTTTCCAAAAATATATATGTATGTACATATATGTATTTCAGATTTACAGGGAATATTTTTTTGTGAACAAGAAAAAAGCTGTCCATAGAAGTCACAAGTGTCTTTCTTCTCAGGAGACCTCGATGATTTCCATGCTGCCTGAAAAGCTCGACTGGCTGCCCACCTTCCCCAGTTCCTCCCGCGACCGGTTTTCGGACATGATGCTCTCGCCAAACTCCATCTGGCAGCTTCTGCGTTTGAACTGCTTCTCGAAGGGGCTCTCCTCGTGCCAGCTGCGCCGGGAGTCGGCCCTGTCGCTGGGCTTCTGCCGCCGGCGCACGGAGTGGCCTGGGTCGCCGCCGCAGGCGGGCAGCTGGCCGCAGCTGAAGGCGGGGGGGCCGGCGTGGCCTCCGTAGACGGCCGAGGCCGAGTAGAAGTGAGGGGGCTCGGGGGCGAAATACCAGCTCTTGGCCAAGGAGGGGGCGGAGGTCTGGGGGGCCAGGATGTCCGAGTGCCAGCCCTCGAGGCCCAGCCCGGCGGCGGACGGGGCCAGGTGCTGCTGGCTGGCCGAGAGGCCGAAGAGGAAGCGGGGCTGGCAGTGGTCCTCCACGCTGCCGCTGCGGGGCAGGGGCGACAGGAGCGGCCTCCCCGCGCGGGGCCGCGCGCCCTGGCCCTCGGGGGCCCTCGGAGGCTGGGGGCCCCGGGGGGGGCTGGCCGCCTCCCGCTCCGGGCTGGCCTCGGGCGTCTGCTCCGACACCTCCCGCACCGGGGAGAACTGGCACGGCTTGCCGGCGCCCTCCAGGGCGGAGGAGGGCTTGTAGGGCTCCGGGGCCGCCTCCGGGGAGGAGAGCCCGCGCAGGGGCGCGGCCGCGCCGGCTGACGGCGACACCGCCTTGATGTCCAGGGAGAAGGAGCGCTTGAGGCGGCCGCTGTCCTCCCGCCGGTCCGCGGGCAGGTGGAGCCCGTTGAGCGCCTGGACCAGGGGGCCGTCGTCGGGAGGCGAGGGCTGGGCGCCGGGCGCACCGGCGTGGGGCACAGGCCGGGGCCCCAACGCCTCGGGGGGAGCGGCGGCGGGACGGGCGCGGGGCGGCCCGAGGGGCGGCTGGCCTCCCTGCCCGCCCTCCGCGGCGGCGACGGCGACCGGGACAGGCTCGCTTGGCTTCTCCAGGTGCAGCAGCTTCAGTTTGCTCTTGGGCCCCGCCGCTCCGGTCTGGCTCTTAATCCTCTTCTCGTAGTCCAGGAGCTGGCCCAGAAAATTGAAGTTCGGAGATATAGTAGGTCTTTTTTCTTTCACAAATCTATGAAAAGAGGAAAAAACCTAAAAGGCTTGAATTTGACGACTACCTGTTATTGTAAGAATGTTACTAAGCTACGGCAAGTGAAGAGCTGCGACAGGGAATCATCAGAGAGACCCTTCCAAGACCTCTGTCAGGTGGCTGGTTTAAAACTTGGGGCAGAGGGTCAAGGAGGAGATGAGGGCCTCTGCGTCGGGGAGCTTTATAGCCCGAGCCCGGAGGTGCTAGAAGGCGGGAGGCCAGGCCCCTGAAGTTCTAGGTTGAGCCTCCTTATTTTCAAGGACCCAAGGCTTCCAGTGCAACTGGTAAGAGATGATTCTTCCCTCCCCACCCGGGATGACACCGCCCCTCCCCACCGGCGCTGCCATCAGAAGTACAGCTTTAACAGCCATGCGCCACCTTCAGCTTCCCAACATCAAAGGCCCCACAGCCACTTCAAGACGTTGCACATTTTTAATTAACGATCGAAAGAGAGAGTATCAGATGGCCAGGGCATCAAAGCACACACTTCCGAGTTCCTTCCCTTTGGATTCGGTGTGACAGAGTAACCAGCTACACAGTGGGCTCTGTCTGCTAAGCATTATGCGAATGCACTAAAGGGAGTATTCTCTCATTCAACTCTCAAAACTACCCTCTGTCAGGTGGGTGTCATTACCCCCATCACAGAGGTACACACAGTCCTTAGGTGACTCGCCCTAAATCACACAGCTACTAAAGGACGGTGCCGGGATTCAGAACCAAGTCTAGGAACTTCCCTGGTGGCACAGTGGTTAAGACTCCGCGCTCCCAATGCAGGGGACCCAGGTTCAGTCCCTGGTCAGGGAACTAGATCCCGCACACATGCCGCAACTAAGGAGCCAGCAAGCCACAACTAAGGAGGCCACCTGCGCAGGTAAGACCCAGCGCAACCAAATAAATAAATTAAAATATTAAAAAAGAAAAAAAACAGGTCTGATGTCTGGCTTCATTTCTGTAACCACCTTGTTTAAAAAAGAGTCATCAAGGGATCAAAACTAGTTATAAACAGCTTTTCTGTTTCATTGTAGAAACAGAGACTCTTTAGAAATAGTAGATACATTCTTTAGTGGCCCCTGACCCTTAAGGCCACTTCTCAGAAGATGCAGGAGTGAAACTACACTGAAAATTTATATTTGGATAAGGAAGAAAAGAGAAAAATCAAAAATAAACTCCTTGGAAATCAGTAACCTAAAGCAAATTAACGAAGCCAGAAACAACTGCCTCAACTGTGACAAGTGTACATGCAGGACCCTCGCGATGAGACCCGGCAACAGGATGGAAGGGCGCCTCTCCTGCTGGTTTCTACTGGGCGCAGGAGGACCTTAGGGAGCAGCCAGACTGCAGGACGCGGCGCGGTGCGGACACAGGGAGGACCCACCGCCTCAGCTCCTTCCTCAAGTGAGGAGCTGTTCAGGTAGCTCATTTCTTTTCTCCAGATTTTCCAATTTGAGAAGAAAGTCCAATTGTTACAGCAGGCCTGGCTCCACGTGCCTGTATTTATCGATCCTTTATCACACGCAAACTAACCACCTCTATCCAACAAGATACACAGGGGACTCCGATTCAGGCGTCCCTGAACACAACCCCAGTCCTTGGTGCTGCTGTCACTGGCTGCCTTCTGTCTGGAGAAAGGGGGGGTGGAGGCAACCCCCTCAAAATTATATACTTAAAAATCTGGGCAACTCTATGCACAGCCACATGCAAATCCGGTTAGAGCACACCCTCACACCACACACAAACAAACTCAAAATGGCTTAGAGACTTAAGTATAAGACATGACACCATAAAACTCCTAGAAGAGAACATAGGCAAAACATTCTCTAACATAAATTGTACCAATGTTTTCTTAGGTCAGTCTCCCAAGGCAATAGAAATAAAAGCAAAAATGAACAAATGGGACCTAATCAAACTTACAAGCTTTTGCACAGCAAAGGAAACCATAAATAAAAAGACAACCTATGGACTGGGAGAAAATATTTGCAAATGATGATGTGACTAAAAAGGGCTTAATTTCCAAAATATACAAATAGCTCGTACAATTCAATAACAACAACAAAAAACCCAATCAAAAAATGGGCAGAAGACCTAAATAGACATTTCACCAAAGGAGACATACAGATGGCCAATAGGTACATGAAAAAGATGCTCACCATCACTAATTATTAGAGAAATGCAAATCAAAACTACGATGAGCTATCACCTCACACAGGTCAGAATGACCATCAAGTCTACAGATAATACGTGTTGGAGAGAGTGTGGAGAAAAGGGAACCCTCCTTCACTGTTGGTGGGAATGTAAATTGGTGCAGCCACTACGGAGAACAGTATGGAGGTTCCTCAAGAAAACTAAAACTAGAGTTGCCATATGACCCTGCAATCCCACTCCTGGGCATATCCCCAGACAAAACCATAATTTGAAAAGACACATGCACCCCTATGTTCACAGCAGCACTATTCACAATAGCCAAGACATGGAAACAACCTAAATGTCCATCAACAGATGAATGGATAAAGAAGATGTGGCGCGCGCGCGCACACACACACACACACAATGGAATGTTAACCATAAAAAAAACAATGCCATTTGCAGCAACATGGATGGACCTGGAGATTATCATACTAACTGAAATAAGTCAGAAAGAGAAAGACAAATACCATACGATATCACTTATGTGGAATCTAAAATACGACACAAGTGAACATATCTATGAAACAGAAATAGACTCACAGACATACAGAACTGACTTGTGGTTGATGAGGGGGCGGGGAGAGGGAAGGTCTGGGAGTTTGGGGTTAGCAGATGCAAACTAGTATATCTAGGATGGATAAACAACAGGGTCCTACTTTATAGCCCAGGGGACAATATTCAATATCCTGTGATAAACCACATGGAAAAGAGTATGAAAAAGAATATATGTATGTATAAATGAATCACTTTGCTGTATAGCAAACTTAACACAACACCATAAATCAACTATCTACTTCAATAAAATTCTTTACAAAATCTAAGGAACTCTAGATTGCAGGAAATTCTACTCAACGAATGGAGTTTGACCATTATTTGGTTTTATACTTGCATATATTGGGATTTTTCCTCAGTGAAAGAGAGACAGAATCTGAAGCACGGTAGGAATTCTACAATGAGTTTCTCCTGGAGCGTTTCTTTCTCGTGTGTAAATTAGAACAAATGATATTTCCCCAACCAGGCAAAGATACAAACTCAAGTAACAGGATGGAGATCTCTGTATTTGCTCTTCCTTAAACTTAAAAAGTAGCTGAGGATGAACTTGATATATGTGAGGGCAGAATTAGTACTAAATTATAAAAATGCATTTTTCTCCAATCTTTGAAAAACCATTTAAAAATCCAGTCACCTGTAAAGAGTATAACTAAAATAATCATGATCTGCTTTAACGTGGTCACCACCACCCTCTCCCCCACCCACCATGTCTTCTCATGATTCAGGTCAAAGGAGAAGCCAGTCTCACAGGGCATGTTCCTGTCCTCACCTGTAAGCTTCATCCAAGGACATATCCATCCTCTTCATGATGTAGGCAATGGCGATGGTGGCAGAGCGAGAGATCCCTGCCAAGCAGTGCACTAGGACACATCCATTGGAGGCTTTTGCTTTCTCTATGAGTCAAATTCAGAAAGGGTCATTAATGACAACTTTGTTCGGCAGTGAAATCTTATTTCCATTTACTCACACAATGGCTTTCATCTGGCAACTCGAAGTAAAGCCCATCTATTTACCTATTTTTCCTTTCAGTATTCTTTTAAGGAGGTAGGGGAAGATGATTTCCCCACAATTTACATATAGAACAATGAAGGTCCACATGTGTTAATAAGCAGTGTGTCCCTAACTCAGGTTGCCTCTTATTCAGTACTTTTCACCATGTGTTTTTTACATTATTATTTTAATAACTTTCCCTGAGTATAAATCACACATTGTGATCACGTGATTCTACTTGTTTAGTGTAGAAAACTTCAGAAATACAGAAGAGTATAAAGAAAACAACATCCCAAATCCTAAGATGTAGCTAATATTTTGTTTACCTATGTTGTCTGATACTTAAGTTTTTTATGAATTATGTAAGAGATACTACATTTTTTCCAGCTTTGAGATATAATTGACATATAACATTGTACTTTAGGTGTATGGCATAATGATTTGATATATATGAGCGATTAAATTAAAAAATTTTTTTTCATTTTAAACATATGTGACACATTAACTGTAAAAAGCAGGGAGGTGGGGATGGGGAGAGACTTAATCACAGTGACACCACATCATGACGCAGGGACGCCAAGTCAAGCAATTTGTAAAACGCCGACTCAGAATCCACCTTCCTATAATTTCCCTATTTTTCTCTGGGAGACTTTTCTGTGTGTCATAAAGTGGCTCACTTTACTTGCTGAATTTAAGAAGAAGCCATGTGTGTGCCATGAATCAATTTCAGTAGGTCACCTTAATGAGGACCAGGAGAACTCTGACCTCTTCCTTGATCTCCAGGAGAGACTGTCTGACTGCGTCATGCTAACTCCCCATAACATGGTAGAAGGACTCGTGAACACTGTTAGAACCAAGAACCAAGGAAATCTGATCGCACGGTACTGCCACCTCTCACTGTAGATGAGCTTTAAAAGCTTTCTCGTGGACATGGATGAAGTTATCCCACGCCTGGAAGCAACTACCATTTTAGCCAGTACAGTGACTGCCTTATATCTGAACAATTACGTATGTGCTTACCCTTTACCTACATGCTGCTGCCAGGAGCTAAATTCTTCCCTTTTCATCCTTGTTTTCATTGATAACTACCAAAAGTTTACCAAACCTTATGGTAAAGTTCTCGTAATTAACAAGGTATCCAGGGAATCTGCTCTGGCAGCTGAGTAATACAATATACAATAATACTTCAATCTCACCACCTCTGTTATACATATAATAAATTCCCAACGTATAGGACTTATTGTTTGTTACGTATAAAACACCGTAGAGCTTTAAGGTACTACATGAACAATCAAGCAGCTTCCCTTTAGACAGGGAAATCAAACACAATAAAACAATAACAAACGAACACAAAACAACATTGAAACAAAGAAAAAAGGATCACGCTATACAACCTAACAGTATATAAACACACGTACGTCAAGTCCAAGCCTTCCTGGGCTACACAGCTCTCTTCCTCCTCTCAACTATTCAGTATTTAGCCTATACTGCTCTTAGTATTTCCTCTTTCACCTTGGCTGCTAAGAAGCTCAAAGGAAAGGTGTTCACTCAATTTCAAGAGATAACTAATTCCGGTTTTACTGTGCCTTTCCTAGTCCCATATTACCTGGCTCTTGCCCTTCTGTCCTGCTTTAATGGGTACGCGTGTGAATGTGTGTTATCTTTTGATCCCAACCTCTTACTGTAAGCTGCTTCAAATTCTTATTGGAAGTAGGCTGGCTTTAAATATTTTTTTAATGTTGACAGTACTCTCTCATCATTTTTAATAATTATCACGAAACTAGACTAGGAGGACCGAGAAGGGTCTTGCTTCTAACACTCCCCAAAGCGTTTAACACTGAGCACACAGTGTGAACCCAGTAAATACTGGCTGGCTGACCGATACATACTTTAAAAGGTAATCTTTATAAAAAATTTGAAAAAGGCTGGAAGGAAATAAAGCAATGATGATAACCGATGTGTTAGGATGTTGAGGTTACAGGTTTCTTTTTCAAATGTTCTGCGTGGTACTTACACTGTTCTTACAACTGCTTTGATGATAATATTTTAAAAATCTAAAGTGATTATACTTAAGTGGGGTTCATTAGAACACATTTCTTGGCAGAACTGAGTGCTAAACTGAGTCTCTTAAGGCAGAGGAAGTAATACCTGTCGACCTGGCGGAGAGGAGAAGGGAAACATTTGAGAAAGACCCACGGTGGGGCTGGACCACCACTCAGAAAACAGCCTTGGCTGGCGCATGCTGGGCGGGAAGTGACCGGAGAGGAGGGTTCGGAGGTGGGAAGCAGGTGTTGGAGAGTCTGGGAATGTTGGGCTAGGGACTCGAGGCAATTAAGGAGCCTCTGCAGGTTCCTGAATAGGGGGCAACAAGAAGGCGCTGACGGGGAAAACCGGAAATAAAAAAAAAGCAGGCTGCCACTACAGCAATCCAGGAATTAAACAAGATGTATCTATTTTGTCAATTTTATCTATTTTTCAGTTTTTTCTATTTTATCAATTCTAGGATTAAAAAGAGAGAGGGGATAACAAATGCAATGGGTTAAGAGGGAGTCAGTGACGGGGAGAAGTTAAAGAGGCTAAAAAGAAGGAAGAAATAACTGAGGTGACAGAGCACAGCTCCAAGGAAAAACAGAAAAGGACTTAGGTAATTTTTAAAACAGTTACTATTTTTTTTTTTTTTTTTTTGCAGTATGCAGGCCTCTCATTGCCATGGCCTCTCCTGTTGCGTTGCGGAGCACAGGCTCCGGTGGCGCAGGCTCAGCGGCCATGGCTCACGGGCCCAGCCGCTCCGCGGCATGTGGGATCTTCCCGGACTGGGGCATGAACCCGCGTCCCCTGCATCGGCAGGCGGACTCTCAACCACTGCGCCACCAGGGAAGCCCCAACAGCTACTATTTATTAGAGCCAATTATGAGTCAGGCACCTTGCAAGGCGTTTTACATGCATTATCTATTTTAATCTGAACAATATCCCTAAAAGGTAGAAACATTATCTTTAGTCTCCAGATCAGGAAACTGAGGCACAGAAGTTTTAGTAACTCACCTGGAGTCACTTAACCGATAATCAGATACAGTTTGGCTCCAAAGTACGTGCTCTTAATGACCTCCCTGGATTGCCCACATAAGCCCTGAGTTTGCGCGGGCGAGTGAAGCAGGAGCCTGTGCGAGCGGCCAGCTGGGCCGGGGGCCCTGGTCGGTGACTCGGGGCGCTGACGGGCAAACGCGCCCGCCGCGGCCTGCATCCACTAGAAGTAAAGGCAACACCCCATGAAAACTGTGTCCTTCCAACAAACTCTACTGAACAAACTTACTGAAATTTAACCTGAATAATAAAAAGAAAAAGTATGAGCCTATACGTTATTAAGTCCTGGTATGAGGGTATGTCTTCAAATTATATTCTCTGACATGACTAACTATAGCTTAAAACAGCCTGGACGAGACTAGCAACTGTAGCAAACATGGGCTGAATTCCACAGTGGGCTGGACGTGTTGCCCTGGATTGTCTGGGTGGGAAAAGGATGGTGGCCCTAACAGTAAACAGGGCCAAGCAAGTGAACTACTGGTAAGTAAAAATATCTTCAGATATACAATAAATCATGGTACGTATTTGGGTGGGTATTTCACCAACCAGCAACATGATAAAATTCCTTTTGCAGGAATTAAAAGTGGCTAAGAGCTCCGATGAAAGAAGAAAGTAAGCTGGGGCAAAGTTATTCATATTCTGTCTTTTCTACCAACCTCCTAAAGCTTAGACATTGCCATGACTTAACAGAATCAGGTTCTATTCTAAATAGATACTGAAATCGCACTTTTAGCTGAAATTAGAGCCAATCATCTCCGGATCAATGTGACATGCAATGGGGACATTATAACTGTCGTGTTTTAAAGAGGCAAACATTGGGCTTCCCTGGTGGCGCAGTGGTTGGGAGTCCACCTGCCGATGCGGGGGACATGGGTTTGTGCCCCAGTCCGGGAGGATCCCACGTGCCGTGGAGCGGCTGGGCCCGTGGGCCATAGCCGCTGAGCCTGCGCGTCCGGAGTCTGTGCTCCGCAACGGGAGAGGCCACAACAGAGAGAGGCCCGCGTACCGGAAAAATAAATAAAGAAAGAAAGAGGCAAACATTGAACGATATGCTGAATATCTCCTAGAAGTAGAATGGTGGGAAGGATTAATTTGGGGACTTTTGTTTGTGATTATTTTAATGTGAATTATCAAGCCATTTATCTTCAGGTGTTTCACAGAATGCATGCCAATTAAAGAGGAGACGACTTGGCAATCTGAAATCTTGAAAAAAAGAGATCTGTTTCAGAATTACCCGAAGTTCCAAAAGCACTGTCTAGAAAATTCCTCTCACAGATGAAAGCATATAGTGAGGGGCTTAATTTACATAGTTTCACTGTTTAAAAGGAACTAGGGGCTTCCCTGGTGGCACAGTGGTTAAGAGTCCGCCTGCCGATGCAGGGGACATGGGTTTGTGCCCCAGTCTGGGAAGATCCCACATGCCGCGGAGCAGCTGGTCCTATGAGCCATGGCCGCTAAGCCTGCGCGTCTGGAGCCTGTGCTCCGCAACGGGAGAGGCCACGGCAGTGAGAGACCCGAGTACCGCAAAAAAAAAAAAATGGAACTAGTTCTTTATTTTTAAACTTTCAGTAACCAATTCAGAGTATTTAATTGTGGATGAGGGTGCTCAAACTTGTGTGACTAGGGGGAAAAGTAACGAAAACTCTTCCCACGGACATCAAGAGTCACACCTTCTTGTGTTGGTCAAGAGCAAAGAACACGTCTCCTTGGTTTAGCCACTTTCCACCAAAACCACATTTCAAATACACATCATCGATTTCCTAGCAGCAGATCTGATCCCGGGGCACCAAAATGTCACAACAGCGCCAGAAGCTGGGAGTCAGGGAGGCTCCAGGGCTGACAGGCCCAGTGAGCAGAACAAAGTACGGTATGGACCAGACCCTGTCACAGACAACGCCAAGGAACGACCACACAAGTATTAGAGTGTGTGTGTGTGTGTGTGTGTGTGTGTGAGAGAGAGAGAGAGAGTGTGTGTGTGTGAGAGAGGGAGAGAGAGAGTGTGTGTGTGTGTGTGAGAGAGAGAGAGAGAGAGTGTGTGTGTGTGTGTGTGTGTGTGAGTGTGTGTGCGCTGGAATTTCATTAGATCCGATACTACTTGAAATTACTGGCACACGGACTGAGGCTTAGGAATCTTGTGACATAAAGACTTTAAATGTAATGGGATTTGTTTTCACAGGATTTGACTTTTCTCTGGGGAAAACATAGCAGCAAGGCAGAACCAGTTTAAGGAATGCCACCACAGTTTCCAAAAGTCTTTTACAGGATTTGACGAAGTGGGTAAAAAGTTTAATCCCAAAAGTTTAACCGATTTTCAAGCACTTGCCAATACATAATCACAGTTCCCATCAGGCTTAACCCTGGTCATGTTAAAGTTAGCTAGGATGTCACAAGGCTAGTCCCTAGGGAGGGCATGGCGCGCGCGCACACACACACACACACACACACCACCTTGGCCACTAAATGAGATAAGTAGCATCATGTGTTTTCAAACTTTTGAACTGTATGAAATAGGTTCCTTTTCTCTAATGAAAGAAAAGGGGAGGAAGGGAGGGAGGGATATACCTCTACATGAGACTATAACCCAAAGGGCTTGTAATATTACTTGAGCTACTTACCAATGAAATCTACTGACTTGTCCAACCACGGCAAAATTTTCTCACAGAAGCTATCATTCACAGGCACTCGCAGGAAATGAGATTCAGGGATAAAGTCAGGCTTGGGACAGGTGTTGCTGGCATTTAATACATAACCAATCCCATTCTGTTGCATCAGCTCCTAGGGAGGGAAAGAGCAATTAAAGTAACTAATAACATACTAGCATGATCATTTTTAAAGAGAAACGTTTAGCATGATTAAAATGACTAGTTTCCTTGAAACAATCAGACTACATTCAATCAGTGAAATCCAATAAACCTAGCAAAATGACATGTAAAGACTTAAGTTTAAAGCAGAATCTAAAACTGAAGTATAGTTAATTTACAATGTTGTGTTAGTTTCAATTGTATGTCAAAGTGATTCAGTTATACATATATATATATATATTTAGATTCTTTTCCATTGTAGGTTATTATAAGATACTGAGTAGAGTTCCCTGTGCTATACAGTATGTCCTTGTTGTTTATCTATTTTACATATAGTAGTGTGTATATGTTAATCCCAAATTCCTAATTTATCCCTCCCTACCACTTTTCCCTTTTGGTAACCATAAGTTTGTTTTCTATGCCTGTGAGTCTATTTCCGTTTCGTAAATAAGTTCATTTGTATCCTTTTTTCTTTTTAGATTCCACATAAGTGATATCATATTTTTCTTTCTCTGACTCACTTCACTTAATATGATAATCTCTAGGTCCAACCGTGTTGCTGCAAATGGCATTATTTCATTCCTTTGTATGGCTAAATAGTATTCCATTATATTATATATTATATTACATTATATTATATTATACTATACTATATACACCACATCTTCTTTAACCATTCATCTGTTGATGGGCATTTAGGTTGCTTCCACGTCTTGGCTATTGTAAATAGTGCTGCAATGAACAGTGGGTTGCGTGTATTTTTTCAAATTATGGTTTTCTCCAGATATATGCCCAGGAGTGGGATTGCAGGATCATAAGGTAGCTCTATTTTCAGTTTTTTAAGGAACCACCATACTGTTCTCCGTAGTTGCTGTAACAATTTACCTTCCCACCAACAGTGTAGTAGGGTTCCCTTTTCTCCACACCCTCTCCAGCATTTATTATTTGTAGACTTTATAATGATGACCATTCTGACTAGTGTGAGGTGATACCTCATTGTAGTTTTGATCTGCATCTCTCTAATGATTAGCAATACTGAACATCTTTCCATATGCCTGTTGGCCATCTTTGTGTCTTCTTTGGAGAAACGTCTATTTAGGTCTTCTGCCAACTTTTTGATTGGTTTTTTTTTTTTAATTAAGCTGTATGAGCTGTTTATATATTTTGGAAATTAATCCCTTGTCAGTAGCATCGTTTGCAAATATTTTCTCCCATTCTGTAGATTGTCTTTTTGTTTTGTTTATGGTTTCCTTTGATGTTCAAAAGCTTTTAAGTTTAATTAGATCCCATTTATTTATTTTTGTTTTTATTTCCATTACTCTAGGAGACGGCCCGAAAAAGATCTTGCTGCGATTTATGTCAGAGTGTTCTGCCTATGTTTTCCTCTAGGAGTTTTATGGTTTCCAGTCCTACATTTAGGTCTTTAATCCATTTTGAGTTTATTTTGGTATATGTTGTTAGAGAATGTTCTAATTTCATATTTTTACATGCAGCTGTCCAGTATTCCCAGCACCATTTATGGAAGAGACTTCTTCTCCATTGTATATTCTTGCCTCCTTTGTCATAGATTGACCATAAGTGTGTGGGTTTAGCTCTGCGCTTTCTATCCCGTTCTGTTGATCCGTGTGTCTGTTTTCATTCCCGGTACCTTACTGTTTTGATCACTGTAGATTTGTAGTATAGTCTGAAGTCAGGGATACTTATTCCTCCAGCTCCGTTCTTCCTTCTCAAGATTGTCTTGGCTATTCGGGGTCTTTGTGTTTCCATACATACAAATTAAAAAAATTTTTTGTTCTAGTTCTGTGAAAAATGCCATTGATAATTTGATAGGAATTGTACTGAATGTGTAGATTGCCTTGGGTAGTATGGTCTTTTAACAATACTGATTTTTCCAATCCAAGAACATATATATATCTTTCCATCATGTTGTGTTCAATTTCTTTCACCAGTGTCTTACAGTTTTCAGAGTACAGGTCTTTTGCCTTCTTAGGTACGTTTATTCCTAGGTATTTTATTCTTTTTGATGTGATGGTAAATGGGACTGTTTCCTTAATTTCTCTTTATGATATTTTGTTAGTGTATAGAAATGCAACATATTTCTGTATATTAATTTCATATCCAGCAACTTTACTAAATTCATGGATGAGCTCTAGTAGTTTTCTGGTAGCATCTCTAGGATCTTCTATGTATAGTAGCATGTCATCTGCAAACAGTGACAGTTTTACTTCTTTTCCAATTTGGATTCTTTTTATTTCTTTTTCTTCTCTGATTTCTGTGGCTAGGACTTCCAAAACTATGTTGAATAAAAATGGCAACAGTGGGCATCCTTGTCTTGTTCCTGATCTTAGAGGAAATGCTTTTAGCTTTTCACCATTGAGTATGATCTTAGCTGTGGGTTTACCGTATATGGCCTTAATTATGTTGAGGTATGTTCCCTCTATGCCCACTTTCAGAAGAGGTTTTTTTTTATTATTATAAATGGATGTTGAATTTTATCGAAAGCTTTTTCTGCATCTACTAAGATAATCATATGATTTTTACTCTTCAATTTGTTAATGTGGTATATATCACACTGACAGATTTGTGGATACTGAAAAGTCCTTGATCCTTGGCATACTTGATCATGATGCATGATGCTTTTAATGTATTGCTGGAGTCGATTTGCTAGTATTTTGTTGAGGATTTTTGCATCTATGTTCATCAGTGATATTGGCCTGTAATTTTTTCTTTTTTTTGTGATATCTTTGTCTGGTTTGGGTATCAGGGTGATGGTAGCCTCATAGAATGAGTTCAGAAGTGATCCCTCCTCTGCAATTTTTTGGAAGAGTTTCAGAAGGATAGGTGTTAAGTCTTCTCTAAATGTTTGGTAGAATTCACCTGTGAAGCTCTCTGGTCCTGGACTTTTGCTTGTTGGGAGTTTTAAAATCACTGATCCAATTTCAGTACTGGTAATTGGTCTGTTCATATTTTCTGTTTCTTCCTAGTTCAGGCTTGGGAGATTGTATTTGTATCTTTCTAAGAATTTGTCCATTTCTTCTAGGTTGTCTACTTTATTGGCATATAGTTGCTCACAGTGGTCTCCTATGATCCTTTGTATTTCTGTGGTGTAGACTGCAACTTCCTTGTCACTTCTGATTTTACTGATTTGGGCCCTCTCCCTTTTTTCCTTGATGAGTCTGGCTAAACGTTGATCAATTTCGCTTATCTTTTCAAAGAACCAGCTTTTAGTTTCATTGATCTTTTCTATTGTTTTTTTAGTCTCTATTTCATTTATTTCTGCTCTGATTTCTTTCATTCTACTAACTTTGGGCTTTGTTTGTTCTTCTTTCTCTAGTTGCTTTAGGCATAAGGTTTAGGTTGTTTACTTGAGATTTTTCTCGTTTCCTGAGGTAAATTTGTATCACCATAAACTTCCCTCTTAGAACTGCTTTTGTTGCATCCTGTAGGTTTTGGATCGTCGTGTTTTCATTTTCATTTGTCTCAAGGTATTTTCTGATTTCCTCTTTGATTTCTTCAGTTATCCACTGGTTGTTCAGTAGCATATTGTTTAGCCTCCACGTGTTTGTGCTTTTTGCAGTTTTCTCCCTGTAGTTGATTTCTAGCCTTATAGCGTTGTGGTCAGAAAAGATGCCTGATATGATTTCAGTTTTCTTAAATTTATTGAGGCTTTAAAGCAGAATTTTTTAAGGGCAAAATAGGCTGTTTAAAAGATCACACATCACTAATATAGTCAACTCTCTATTATCTTCATTACTAGAGAGAGAAGTGGAACAAAGAACAGAAAATAAAACCGCGACAGTTTACTATGACTTGCCCCTCCTGGGCAGCTATGTAAATTTATTATGACCATGTTAGATGTAATCCCCAAAATGCATGAATAAGTGCATTGATTTACAAGATTTGGGAGTATGCTAGAATACTTTTGTTTGTTTGTTTTGTTTATTTTGTGCTATGACTTCAGAATATATGCACACACAATGAGAACATTTTCTTCCCAAACTGAACATGCTGGTTGTTCTCTAAGATACAGTCCTAGGCCATCTTCTGGCTGTAAATACTCTCTCTGAAGGTTGACTCTGTTTCCGTAGTTTCTTTTTGTTTGTTTTTTTGAGGTTTTTTTTTTGCGGTACGCCGGCCTCTCACTGCTGTGGCCTCTCCCGTTGCAGAGCACAGGCTCCGGACGCGCAGGCTCAGCGGCCATGGCTCACGGGCCCAGCCGCTCCGCGGCACATAGGATCTTCCCAGACATGGGCATGAACCCGTGTCCCCTGCATCGGCAGGCGGACTCTCAACCACTGCGCCACCAGGGAAGCCCCCTCCGTAGTTTTAATTATCACCTCTACATGCTGATGACTCTTAAATAAATACACACACACACACACACACGCCCTCTTTAATTTCTGACGTCATTTCCAGCCGCTTCCTGGTATCTCTATTTGGATGTTCCTCAGGACCTTCAAACTCAAAATGTCAGAAACACAGCACATTCTCTTTCTCCCTTCTCTGCCTCAAATTCTTGTTTCCTCTCTGTAATCCAAAACCGGTTTTTGGTAATAACATCCACCCAGACACTTGAGCTAGAAAATGGGATCATTTCATCCTGTTTTTCTTCCTCACCACCCCCATCCTAATGTTGCCAAACCCTCCTGGTATCGCCCCTCCCGTCCACCCTTTCTCTCTATTCCCAGTCGCTGCTCAGGGGTAAGCCCTCACCATGGTAGCAAAAGAGCCAACAGGGAGCTCTTGAAGTTTGCGGTGTTTTCCTCTCCAAACAACAACCGGAGTAATCTTTCTTGTAATTAAACGCGAGCTACGTGCTTTCTCCACACTTAGTTTCATCATGTCTCACTGCCTGCTCCCGTTCCGTACCATCGCCAAATCCCCTTCACATGCGCATCCCCCTTCCCCGATGCTGCTCGCACCGTCTGAGCTCAGCAGGCCCTGTTCCTCTTCCTGATGACTCTTCCACTCTTCTACTTTAAGTTAACCTTACTATGAAGCCCTCCTACGGGTGCATAATTAACCATTCTGTTCTCTGCCCGTCCAAAGGACTTTGGACATGCTATTAGTAAAGCACCGAGCACATTAGCAGGTTCCCTCGTCTCTCCTATTAAGCGGTGAAGTAGTGAGGTCTTGGCCGGATGCTTGCCTATGCTTCTCCCTTCAGCACCAGGTACATAGCTGCACTCGGTACGTGTTTGTTCAGCTAACATCCCGTCCACCATTTTCCAGGCAAGCCTATACAACCCACTCCATTTAGTCATCCATTGCTGCCTCTCAGGAAATGTCCCTGGCCTGAAATCATTCTCTTCGAAGCAACTCTGGTCACGTCTTCCTTTTCTTGGAATGCTACCTCCTCTACAGATCTGTTCCAACTCCAACTCCCCGAAGGACAGTTGGTCATTTTCTCCCTATTTTAGCCTCCTGCCAACGCGCTCATCCCTTCAATTACCACATTCAGCGCAATAAATATATTGTTTTACAGAAAAGTAGACTGAGTAAATCCAGATCAGGTGTGCAGCCCTCTCGGCTATCAGATGACAGAGTCAAGAAACAGCTTGTGGAGCTGGGCGAGCTTCTTAGAGTGACTGACCCTCGCCTTCCAAAGGTCTCGTAGGCTCCCGTTAGATCTCAGTGGTGTTTACAACTCTTAAACGTCTGTACACGAGCGAAGGTCACACTGTTTTCTACCACTGTCTGATCACCACAGCGTTTCCCACGCAAGAACGGCAGCATTACTGGAGATAAAAGTCTTTCATGCCTCTCTCATGAACGCTCCTTAAAGAAAGGAACCTTTTTACATTTCCATCTCCTTTCCATCAACAGTGTGACAGAGATTTATTAAATTAAAAGTAGTACGATAATAAAGACACAGGAGTTTCTGAGGAGAGAGGCTGACACGGGCAGCGTTACCTACTCTACACAAAAGACCACAGGCGATGCTCACAAATGACAACACTAACGTGAGACAAGTCAGTAGTGAGCATCAAATGTGATTTCCCCACACAAAGTCTAGAATAATGTACACTTCTGACAATTAGCCTAATAGTCTACATTCTGTAGAAATGACCACTTAAACCTAAATTCAATGAAAAATGTGCTGGGCACCTTTGCTACAGGTGCTCTGTTATATTAACAATATACTACTATGGTACACGTTAATAAACAACATCTAACGTTTACCGAGTGCCTACTGTGTACCTGGGACTGTGCTAAGCCTTTAAATGCACCGTCTCATTTAATCCTCACAACCACCCTTTGAGATGGATACTATTCTTCTTCTCATTTTTAAAATGAGGAAACTGAGGCTTAGAGAGTTCATGGAATGTTTCCAAAGTTATACAGCTAACAAGTGGTCCAGAGTAGAAATCCACATCCAAGCATATTCTCATCTCCAGAATCCGTCCTCTTAACTGCCATTCTCTACTGAAGTTCTTTTTAAAGCAAATTAGATGGAGCAATAAAGTAACTCGCCTACATACAGACTTTCTTTTTAACCAAATGAAGTAACACAATATGAAGTTTTAACTGCATCCTTTTTCACCCTTTTTAACTGTAACCAGTTAGGACATAAAGGAGCACCCCTCTGGGCATGGACGTAACTCAGGACACTCGATGGCTACTGGAGGAGACTAATCAGTCCTGTTTTACCTCTTTCTTCCCTGATTGTCACCTCAGTTGCAGCCACGGGCATCACAGCGTGGCCCTGCTGCCGTGTTCACACTGGCATCTGCTGCTCCCGGCTGAGGCCTGGCTGCCCACGTGCACGTCCCCCAGCCTCACGCCACTGCTGCCACGTGCCCAATGGTCATGGCCCGATGGAAAGGAAACACGAAAAAGGGGCAGTTCTGACCTCATGTAAGAAACATCAGTCATCCAAGCCTACAACGCTGTTTATGTCTCAACAATATTCTCCACATATAAAACGGTGTGCCACGAAGAGAGGCACTTAAGTAGTAGCTTTATTTTAGACAACTGATGTAAGGGGGGAGGGGACATTAATGTGTTGAAATGGAGTGATAATAAAATAATTTAACCACAAAATGAAGTGAGAAAAAAATGCTAGTTATACATCAGTGGAAAAAATGAGTTAAAAGAGGAAACCGTTAAAAATGTTACATATATACGTAAAACATTTTAACTCAAAACAAATAAATGTACATTAATTCACTAATTTCTTGGTGTTTTTTTTTAAATAGGTTAGCTGACTGGAGTTCTTAAGAAAATCACAACCAAATGCATCTACCACTTGTACTTTCCATTCTTTAAAGAGCAAGAACTAGTAAAGCAATAAATCAGGACAGAATCTTCTAGATGATGACTGTCCCCTAAATATTCTACGGCTGCCTTCCCCTGCCTAGTAAGACAGAAAAAAACGTAGAGCAATCAGTCTTTCCTGAATCTTTTTTTTTTTTTAACATTTATTTATTTATTTGGTTGCACTGGGTCTTAGTTGCAGCAGGCGGGCTCCTTAGTTGCAGCTTGTGGGCTCCTTAATCATGGCTCGCTGGCTTCACAGTTGAGGCACATGGGCCCCTTAGTTGTGGCGGCATGCATGTGGGATCTAGTTCCCTGACCAGGGATCAAACCCCAGCCCCCTGCACTGGGAGTGCGGAGTCCCAACCACTGCGCCACCAGGGAAGTCCCTTTCCCGAATCTTTTGAAACCATTTAGCTTAGGTCATAGAAAAACAACTCTCTTTCCTCATTCATATTTCATCCGTGTATGCAATATTTTAACTAACGTACATCGTTATGATAACAAGTACATTGGCCTAAACAGGTCCGAGAACAAACACAATTGCGTCCTGGTGAGTAAACTGTTCAAATGGGGTTAGTAGCCCTGCGACGGCCCGGAGCCCACTGCTGCCAGGAGACAGGCGCCCACCTGCCGAGGGCGGCAGAGCAGAGGGGTGGGTGGGGGCTGCAGTCAGCTAAGGCGTCACGTGACTGTCATGTGACCGTTCTGTTCCCTTCTCTCCTGATGATGTTCACGGCCGGGCATGTAAGTGGCCGAGAGGGCATCTTATGTCAATGCTCCTGACAGCAAGAACTGGGATGGAACCACAAGTATGAAGAACGGGTTTGTTTTATAGAATCATGACTGCTTTTACTCAGAGATGGAGGTCTTGACTTCCTACCACATTTTAAGGAATTTACGTAATTCATTCAGCGTTGTTTCAGTGTGTTGTGTAAAGCGTACACAACTCAGTATGACTCTGTCCCGTCATTAAACACCGTAATCCTTAGGCTTCCAGAGAGCCTTCATGCTGTTGCATATTTGGCTCAACTTTGTGTTCAGTCAGCTAACACGTGCTTCCTACTGATAACGTAATCTTTCTTCTCCGGCCTTCAAATATCCTTCCGACACCGTGGCCTCTGGGTTCTCTGAGCGCCTCACCTTGAGCACTCCCTCCCGAGGCCCGGTCCGGTCTCTGCCATTACCAGTAACCATAACCTCACACAACGCGCTGCGGGACGCCGCCTCCTTCCTTCCAGCTTACTGTCTTCCACCACCACTCCTGGCGTCCCTCGATCCCCCCAGGACCTCATTCAGCCTCCTCTCTGTCCTTCATCCTCATGACGTCTGTCCTTGCTTCCTGGCCCAGCTTAAATTCTGTGGCCAGTCACTACACGGTTGACCCTTGAACAACTCAGGTTTAAACTGTGCGGGTCCACTTATACGTGCATGCTTTTCAACAGTAAACACTGCAGTATTACAGGATCCACAGCTGGTTGAACCTGAGGTTGCAGAGGCCCTGCGGAGGGCGAGGGCCGACCATAAACGATACGAGGACTAACCCCCTCACTGTTCGAGGGTCACCTAGAATCCCTCCCTTGCTTTCACCCTCAATTACTGGGTCCCTCCGTCACCTCTTCACACTCACGTGGCAAGATCACAGCCCTGGATGAACCTGGCTCGCCACCGAGTCTGCATCTGCACGCAGGCAGCTGAACGTGGCCCGAGAAGAACACTCAGCAGCGCTGCTGCCGGGCCCCCTTCCAGCCACGCTCCCCAGCGGGCACTCCATGCCCCTGGTCTTCACCTGGCCTCTAGCCTGGATGCCATTCCAGCCCTTCCCCGTTCTTTTCAAACCCTCCATATGTCCTCCCTCACCCTCTCTCTCTGCTCATGGAGAAAACAGAAACAGTCAGAAGGAAGTTTGATAAACTTCTACCACCACTTCCCTTTCTGCCAGCACACGTGCCTCTAAACCCTCCTTCCTCCTGTTACTGTGGGTGAACTCAGTGTGCAGGACAAGCACACGGGCACCAGTCCCAGAAAACTGGGAGCCCGGCTCAGCACGTGACTGTCCGCCACCTGAATGACCTTGGAGGGGCTACCTGACCTCCCTCAGCTTTAGTTTCCTTACCTGTAAAACAGGGCTAACGATCTCTATTTTGTAAAGCTGTTATGAGGATAAAGTGGCACATAATATATAAGAAGTTTCAATAAACGTTAGTTCCCTTACTTTACCTTATTTTTAAAATAATAGTTTGTGGGAATGTAAACTGGTACAGCCACTATGGAAAACAGTGTGGCGGTCCCTCAAAAAATTAAAAATAGAGCTGCCGGGCTTCCCTGGTGGCGCAGTGGTTGGGAGTCTGCCTGCCGGTGCAGGGGACATGGGTTCGTGCCCCGGTCCGGGAGGATCCCACATGCCGCGGAGCGGCTGGGCCCGTGAGCCATGGCCTCTGAGCCTGCGCGTCCGGAGCCCGTGCTCTGCAACGGGAGAGGCCACTGCAGTGAGAGGCCCGCGTACTGCAAAAAAAAAAAACAAAAAACAACAAAAAAAATAGAGCTGCCATCTGATCCATCAATTCCACTGCTGGGTATTTATCCGAAGGAAACAAAAACATTATCTCCAAAAGACACATGCACTCCCTTGTGCACTGCAGCACTATTTACAGAAGTCGAGACATGGAAACAACCTAAGTGCCCACTGACAGATGAATGGATAAAGACGACGTGGTATTATGTACACAATGGAATATTATTCAGCCTTAGAAAAGAAGGAAATCTTGCCATTTGCGGCAGCAAGGATGAACCTTGAAGGCATTATGCTAAGCTAACTAAGTCAGACAGAGAAGGACAAATACTGTATGATCTCACTTACATGTGGAATCTAAAAAACAAACAGACACTGAATTCATAGGTACAGAGAACAGAGTGGTGGCTGCCAGAGGTGGTGGAGGGGAGGGGTAAAGGTGGTCGAAAGGTACAAACTTCCAGTCACAAAACAAGTCAGTCATGGAGATGTAACGCACAGCATGCCGGCTATAGATAGTAACAGTGTATTGCGTATTTGAAAGTGGCTGAGAAATCTTAAAAGTTCTCATCATAGGAAAAAAAAGGAGTAGCTATGTACGGTGGTAGATGTTAACTTAGATTTATTGTGATCATTTAGCAATATATACAAATACTGAATGTTGGATATAATGTTACTTGAAACTAATATACTTGAAATATGTTATATGTCAATTATATAATGACGTATAACATATACGTCATTATATATATAATGTTATACGTCAATTATATCTCAATTAAAAATAACTTATAAATCACATGGTATATAAATTATATCTCAGTAAAGTTGTTGCCCACCCCCCAGCCTGTAATGTATATCTTTCACTAATTCAAACTGTCCTTTCTCCTAATTGGCCTCAAGTAGGGAAATTACACTGAATGTAGCAGGCTGGGTATAAAAAAGGGTTCAGCTGTAAAGTAGAAAAGACTACCCCCTAAGAAATTAAAAAATAGATTCTGGTTTCAAAACACAATCAAGAAAGTGTTCAAAAATAATTTTTGTGAGTCAAAAAATAAATCTTAATTTTACTGCTATGATTTGCATTCACTTTTTTTCCCCCTTTGTTTCCTTCTCTTAAACCATGAAACAACTTTGCCCCGTAGTTGGACTAATTTCTAAATATGGGCTCTATACTCTGTTGATACAGACTGTGGAGTAATATATGGAATACAGCTTTAATACAACTGCTCTGTTTGGTCAGGTTGCCCACGTTCATTCAGGCTGAGGACAGAGGTCCCATTAAATCACACAGGCACTGCAAATGTACATAAAAGAGTTGTAATTTTTCTTTCTGAAGTCAATTTAATGAGTGAGTTTGCATTTGCCACTCCCCTTGCCTTCAGAATTGACCTACTTCCTCCAGCCAGCCTTCCTCAGCCAGCCACGCCCAATGTACCCACCACTCACCCCAGACCCTTGTACACCCTACCCGGTGGTGACAATAACAGTGTCCCTATAAACCAGGAACTGCTCTTGGTGCCTGGCGTAAGGCCACGTCACAGGAGCCTCACAAGAACACTAGGGGGCAGGAATCATCTCAGTTTGCAGGTGAAGAAGCAGATTCGGGGCACGTGGCTCCGGCCGGTGAGGCGAAGACCTGGCATGCGAATCCTCCCGGTCCGGAGCCGGCTCTCGCTCCTGCCTGAATCACCTTGTTTGCGAATTACCGTCTCAGGAACAGGTCTTGTCTAACCAACCTGCACTCTGTATGGCGTTCTACACACCGTGGACCCTGAATAAATACTTCCACTGATCATTTTGACGACATGAACCTTTGTCTTCCTAGATCACAGAGAAACCTGAAAGCAGTATTTGGCTATACGGTGTCCAGGCTACAGCCTAACTCTTGTACGAAAACACCAGAGAAAGTGGCAGTAGTCCTGGGGACGGGAAGAACAGCAAGGCAGCCCAGGAAAGCCAACTGTGCGTGTTAGAAGACTGAAATAAGAAGCTACCCCCCAAAAAGCTGGCCGCACCCTGTTTAAAATGGGGAAGGCGCGGGCACGGCAGCTTTAGGGAAGAAGTCGAAGAGGTCCCGGCTCAGGAACGACTCGCGGTAGGGAATCCCATCGTACACCCTGTGTGTAAGTGGGAAACAAAAGTCCGTTTGAAATTTTAACTGGTCAAGGAGAAAAAAACATCAGGAACTTCTGTCTGTCCCATTATAACTAGAGATTCTGGTTCAAGTCCCACTCAGTCAGATGTGAACTGTGGGCACCAGCAAACTGCTTTAGTGTAACCGCTGTACAACTCCAGTTCAAAGACCAGAGGAGGACAGATTGTGGGAAACAAAGTACAGATGCGAGGGGAAAGGAAGTGTGTTCTTTTTGCTACCAGTGCCTTCTTACAGTCTTTTACAGAAGAGCTATGTCTTTGAGACCTAAGTAAAAACAATCACATGCTGAGAGTATTGACCTGCACCGTCTGATCTGTGGAAGCACAGGCACATGTGGCACGTCCACAGTGAGAGTCCATAAGACACACACCAGATTTCAAAGACCTAGTACCAAAAACTGTAAAGTGCCAATAATTTTTTATATTGATTGCATGTTGAAACGGTAATATTCTAGACATACGGTGATGAATGTCATTAAAATTAATTTCACTTGGGTTTTTCTTTAACTTTTTAAATAAGGCTATCAGAACATTCTAGATTATATATGTGGCTTGCATTATACTTCTGTGGGATGATGCTGGTATAGAACATGCTGTAGACAAAGCAGGAGGAAACAAATCTCAGCTGTGATTCAACAGACTGTTAAGACTTGTCAGTCCTTCGTGACAGCCTGTTACAGAGATTTCAATTTCCAGACGATGAGGATTTCTGGTGTTCTACAAACACAGGACTTAGAGCCAGAGTAGTTTGGGTTTGAGGAGGTCTCTGTCACTCACTAGCTTTCAGGTCAATGACTTTCTAGCCACAAAATCTTGGGTAAGTAAGTGACATAACTCAGAGCCAACCTACCTCCAAATCCTATTATGAGGGTTAAATGCAGTGACATAAAGGGCCTAGCATTCTAAATGATAAACACTATTACCCTCCCCAGAAATTTTCCGTGACATGCTTTTAACATATTTTAGTGGCACTTTATTACAAATAAATAAATAAATAGGAAGATGACTAATAAGATTAGTGGTCTTGTGGTGGTGGTTCTTAGAAACTTCTAAGTTTGACTAAAAAGGAACGTACTATCAGGGGAGATTATAAAATCTTCATCTCTGGAGATCTTCCAGAAGAAGAGAGCACATTATTTCTCCTGGGAAGTTTAAACCAGTGAGTGGAGCAGGGAGATGAGTTTATGCTGTTTTCGAAAGAGAGGCACATCCAGTTCTAAGACCCAGCAGCGGGGTGATGTGGTGGAATTTATATAACATTTCTGGAATTACGATTTCCTCATTATTGACCGAAGGAGGCTGACTAAATGATCTGTAAGGTCCCCTCCAGCACTAGAACTCTGCTCAACAGTGAATCTAGAGGTTACGCACATAGAAATTTCTACTCGCCACCTTGAAAGCACTCTTCTCACCACTCCCTAGTCTGCACGTCGGCAGCTCCCAAAGCAGCTTTCTCACGGTCTTCCCCAATGATTCCTTGCTCAACCTGTTTCCCCATGAGCTTGCAAAAACCCATTCTCCCCCTACAACCATTTCCTTTCAAGGCATCTGTGTGCCTATCCTGTTTAGCACATGGACATGTAGAAGCCAATTAAAAACAGAAAACTATCAGCCCCCGGCACACCTCAACTTCAGGTTCCAGTTTAACTGCTCTCACCCTGCAGACCTCACTTAGCTGTTAACTGACACATTTGTGAAACCTGGAAAAGGTATGCAGCAAAATCAAGGTACCACTGCACTGAATGTCAGAAGTAACAGAAAGGACCTGTCACATAACTACTTGTAAATCACCTGCCAGTGACCGGTTAAGTTTTACTGGGGGGGATTCTGAACAGGATCCTTAACTAGGAATTTTATTTCATTTTGTTTTATTTGCTGATCTAAGGATTAAATAAAGCACCTCCGGGTTTGCCCCAGGGTTGCATGTGACTTTAGGAAATTAATTTTGCTTTCTGTGACATAGTTTGCTTATCTCTCAAAGAGAACTAATAAAATGCACGTGCTCAAAGACATCGTGACCCCACCAGAAAGGCTCAGTGCAAGCATAAGCTATCAAATTTCAAATACCTCACAGAACGAGCAGACATGTTAGCAAAAATGTCCAGGCAAAATTCTGAAGAGGCAGGAGTTTTGAGAACAAAAAAGAAGAAGAGAGCAAAAAGAATGCCTCCTTGCTGCCCAGTGAGAGGGTGTTTTTGCTCTCCACGTGCTAAAGTAAAGCAAGCCCACCTGGAAGCTTATCTTACGGTCAGCCCAATTGTTTCAGCTCCTCAAGCAGAAATACCCAAAAAGCAGCACTTGCAGATCACCAGCGGTTGAATTAAGATCTTTGATTGTTTTTTCAATTAGAGGTGATGTAAACAAGAGGTTTTAGAGACAAACCACTTTCCAGGCAGTTAGAGCACTGTTTTCTAGCACCACTTGTTAAGAGCATATAAGCAGTGGAGACAGACGGATCTTAGTTCTGCCGCTGTCACGTGTGTACCGTTATATATAATGGCCTCAAGCAATCAACACGGCTCCTCCGTGGGATACACCTTGTTCAGAACGGCTCACATCCTTTTCATCCAGTTATTTACGGTCCTCCCTCTTCTTTCTCAACCAAACTGCTCCAAGGGGCCTCAGGCGGGGCGCCTGCAGAGCGTCTTCTTAGCGCTGGTCCTCACCATCCTTTTACCCCCCTCCCCGCCCCTCTAGCCAGGAGTCATCATGAGATCTTCCTCAGTCCAAGCCAACCCGAGTCCCTTTCTAGTTGCTGCAGTAAATAAATACATCTCTATATGTGAAATCATCTAGGTGGCATGAGCCTTCCTGGGTGTGCCCAACCGCAGGTCTCTTGGACCTGTAAGCACAGCACACTTGACAACGGCTTAGCCTTCCTACAGCGAGCAGAACGTCACAGCAGACGGCACTGGGGAGGATGGTACGGCCGCTGGGCTGCTCACAGGGGAGCTGCACTAAGAACACGGGGTGCGTGTGCCTGAAAGGACAGCCCGCCGGCAGCCCAGTGCTTCTCCAGCCGCTGTCAAGAAACCCTGCAATGAAGGTTATGTTCAAAGCACCCACCTTGTTGAGGACATCTCGCTGGCAGCCAAGATAGAGATTGGGCAGAATTCGGGTTGGCCCAATGTTGGCAACAGGTAAGCAAGGCTGAGAAATGCAGGTGGGGACTAGGGTGGATTTTCCTTCACAGAGGCCAGGGAAACAGCGGGAGAACTCGGCAAACCCACCTAAGGACAGACAGGGTACAGTTACGCCGTGCATAAAGATGAAAACCAGCCTTCTGCTAACTACTCAAATACAGTTGTCTGAAAAGAACAATCAGATCCCACAGATGGAAGTGGAGCCCCGTCCACAGCTGCTCGGTCTGGGGTACAATCCAGCACCAGACCCGGCTTTGCAAGCCCACGAAAGTGACCCCAGGCCCTGAAGGCACTTAGTGACTCACCCCCTCGCTCTCACTCCCTTCACCTTCACGCATCCTATGTCTTCCCCCTGCTCCCTGTCGTATTTCGTGTGACTTAAAGAGGACTGAAAGTAGCAGATAACCGAGCCAAGACAGATGCAAAATGCGGATACAAAAACACATGAACTGAGGCCAGACGTGACTTCTTCAAAATAAAATTGACAGAGTTAAAAGCTCCTTCTAGAATGAACTTTAAATCTTCCTACTGTATAAGTTTTATATTTCAAAGATACCACATACCCCCCTTACTCTTACAAATATTCTCTATATCAAGGGTCGCATAATGACCCCCGATTCCGGGGTCTCCTGTTCACTGGCTGAGCGCTGTGAACAAGGGCCGACAGACCCTAACCGCTCAGGTTACATGGATGCCTCGTGGCAAGATTTCTGGACTCGGAGGAATTCAGTGTTTTCCAGTCCCTTCCTTATAATGACCTACTCTATGATCTTCATTAGGTCACAATCTCACTCCCTGTTAATGAAGAGAAATCTATTGGCTAAGGAGACACTCTCACCTCCTTTCAGAAAAGAAAAGATGAACAAGGTCTTCCCTGGGTTTTCCAATCTAAATCCTCCTTGCTACCCAAATCCAAACCCAAGAACTGAATACACTCTGATACATTTTCAGATGAATCCCTCACTATCCAGACCCTCCCTAGTCACTACATCTAAACTCGGAACCAAAGACATTTGGATTATAGGGAATATGTGTATATTTTTAATACTGCTAAATTAAAAAACAGTTAAGAAGACAGAGCAGCCTCATTTTTACCTCTTTAATCAAGCCTTAAAAAGGACCCTAGCTGGGACTGACATATACACACGACTATGTATAAAATAGATAACTAATGAGAACCTACTGTATAGCACAGGGAACCCTACTCAGTGCTCTGTGGTGACCTAAATGGGAAGGAACTCTCAAAAAGAGTGGACATATGTATACATATGACTGATTCACTTTGCTACACGGCAAGAAACTAACACAACATTGTAAAGCAACTATACTCCAATAAAAAATAAAATAAAATCTTAAAAAGGACCCTAAAATCTCATTAAATATTTACCTCCATCTCCTTGAGCTACATTCCATTAGCCTTTCCTGCGCTTCCAGAAACATATAAAATATGCCCTCAAAAACTGCAGAAGTGCAGGGAGTTGACGGGGGAGGTGTCACCCGTTTTTATCCCCTGTATTATGTTCAACGCAAGCATGACCCTCGGGACTCCTGCGTCCACTGTCTGTGTTCAGCATGGGGTGCGCGGTACAGCAAGCTAGGACAGCAGCAAGTCGGTGATGACAACCGCGCCGCCTGCAAATGCAGGTGTGCCCTAGCCTCCAAGCCAAGCGTCTGCACTGTTTTTACCCTTAAGCAGTTTGCTTATTAAAGTTCTTAAGGTAACCTGACAGAAAGAGCAGAGGGTTCCATTATAGAAACCCCACCTTCCTTTGCGGGGCCGACGAGGCCCTGGGGACCTGTACCTGTTCAGCGTTAAGGTTGCATTTCTTGCCCTTTCCAAACGCGCTCTCCAGCCACACAAAACTCACGGTCACCTCACACTTTCATGCTGTTCTCTCACCACCACCGGCCCGCCCCGTGCACACACGCAGCATACAAACCCCACGCACGTGAGCCCCGCGGCCGTACAGCAGAGGGAGGGCGGGCAGAGGCCCCTGTACCTGAGTCTGTGTCCTGGCTTCACCACGCTCTAGCTGTTTGGACAAGTGACTTACGCCCTCTGGCTATCAGTTTCCTGTCCGTAAAATGGGAATAAGGATCACACCCGCCTCACAGAGCTGTCAGAGGACTGAGTTAGCTGATATGCGTGAGTGCTTTGTGCCCGCGCAGAGGGAGCCCTCCGTGGTACAGTGATCCGACATCGAGTTCCCAGCTTCATCTGGGGGCCCCCCTCCTCCACCCCTGATCCGCAGCTACACCTCGGTAGGCTACACCTGAGACAAAGCGAAAACAGTCATGCTTCTAAGGCTGCATTTCCCAGAGTCTGCTCCAGGGCGCTGGCGTCCTTGCAGGAAGCTGACAGACGGGATATCGGTCCAAAAAGTAACAGAAACACTGCATATCACGTCTCCCCGGGAGACTCACAGCACACGTATTAAAAGCTCTGAAAAAAAATCTCTAAGGAAACTAGTTTACTTTCATTTAATTTAAGGGTCCCAAACTTATTTGACCATGGAATTTCCCCTCCCATTTCCCCCGCTAAAATCTCTTAAAATCTAAGCTGGTGGAACTCACACTCAAGGAAATGCTGTGCTAGGGCTGTCGCAGCTACTGAAATGAAGTAAATTAGAATCCCTACACCTAAAGTATAAGCCACGGCAATCTCAAAAAAGGGGTCAGTTAATATTGGCATACGTATGTGCCTGTCACCGTTTAGGATTTATCATTTTATTTTATTAATGTTTTGTCCTTTTCAGTCTCTTAAGTGCATAATGCAGTTATTTAAGGTGAGTTTTCCCCTCAAAGCAGTTCTTGTAATAATAGATGTTAAAGAGTCTAAACATTATCTACCTAGGTTACACCTACCCAACGTGACAACTGACGGCCACTATTTTGATTATAATTTAAATTTTAACTTCCATTAACTTTTGTTGTTCTGGTGTTTCTCTAAAGAACTGTTTTCATGTTTTTTCCTTTTCTGTTTCCAAAACAGTTCATGGGATGATCTCTCATTTAAATCCAACAAAACGAGAGTCCAGTAAATGTTCTCAGAGAACAGAGAAACCAGGCAATCCAAGGAAACTCCGCTTGAATTCCATCTGAAACTTACGTCATCATATTTATAAATAATGTAAGGACTCCCAGAGTTACTGGACATTTACTATGTGACAAGCGTTGCTCTAAGCACTTTACAAGGGTTTGTTCAGTCTTTACAACTGCCCCATGAGGTAGGTGCTTCGATTACTCCCATTTTACAGATAAGGAAAGAGAGGTTCAGAAAGACGCCAGGTGATAATCAACAGCTGGACGTGAGCCCGGCTCGAGACTGTACTCTCACTCGCTCTGCTAAGCCGTGTCTCTAAATACCACGGAATTAACTGCAACGCTCTCTAAGATGTGGGGACAGCCTGCTGACATCTCTGGGGTCCTGCCCTCATTTCAGTCTCATTTCACCAGGCTGAAAATGGCCACGGGCCTCTCCCAAACTGACGGAAGAGCCTTGCTTCCCCCAAGCCACATGGTTCAAAAACCTCGATGAGGGAGAGAAAAGGGAAGGAGATCTGACCTGACCAGAGAAACAAGAACTCTGTAAGTGTGAGTCACACGAGACCAGTAACAAAGCTGAGGAAGAACTAGCGGGGGATACGAAAAACACGGTCATGGCCGGCTTACGATCACAGTTTGTGAATCGGTGGTGAGACGGTGGCGGCGTCTCGGTGACTTTCAGCCCGTCCTCCACCGAACTACGCTCAGAGGGGACAGATTCTCCAACAATCGTAAACTGAAGGCGGGCCAGCCTGGGCTGTTTGAAGTGCAGCTCTATCATTCACTTTATCCTAAATCGCTTCTAACTTTGGTGGTCCTAACAAGTAAAATGTGAGTGTGGCTCTAGAAAGTTCTAAGAAAACAGAAAAAAAAAAAAAAAAACGAGAGAAAGCAGCCACTATTCAGCCTCAAAACAAAACCCCAAAGCCAAACAAAACAGCAATAACACATTATAAAACAAACAGAAACTTTTTTTCTTCCTTACAAATTTTTTCAACTAATCTCTAGCAGCACAAATCCAAACAGCCTTAAAATACTTCACAGATTTTGCGAAATCAGAGCATTCATCTAGGGCTCAGGCTGGCTTGAAATGTCCCAAACCAGGACTCCTGGTAACTTCCACACAACACTACCTCAGCCAAAGAGTATGTTCTCCCTGATCTTTATCTCTGACAATGTTCCACTCTGCTGACATCCTCCTTTATTGACAGTTTTTTCCATTCGCTGACCTTTCATTCATCGTTGGACTCCAGTGACCCCAGTTTCATTTCATTAATTAACAACAGATGAGACACTGCCTGACTTACCCGAACCCTCGAGAAACTATCTGTAGCCTCATCGGCAACTCAGTTTTGAAATATGTCTGAAATGTCCCTCTTCCTCTTACAAGAAGACAAGTACAATTCATCTACGTAAACTTTCTGTTACAAATGGCTGACAGACACAGAATCAAGAGTCATCTCTGCCCTCGTCCCAACTCTGCTGTCCCCAGACCCTGAGTTAGATCCTATTATGACAAGAAGACACAACCCCAGTTCATGATCTCCGCTTGTTTACTGTGAAAGCAGCACTGAGAAACTGACACGCTTCTTGAAAAAGTTTAAAAATATTTTTTAAAGTCCTTCAAGTATCTGACTCACCGTCCAATCTTGCCAAGTTTCTCCTGTCCCTAGATTTTATGCTGCTTATCATCTAGGGATGGAGAGAATAGAAAGTCGAACAACGCACGTGTGCTTCCCTAAGACAGACCTGAATCTCAGAACGCTGTACCGGCTTTGGCCCCTTGAGCTAGGAGTGTTTGTTTTAAGAGGAAGGAAGACACATATGCAGACACCCTGGCCTGTAGAGAAAGGCGGGTGGGGAGACCAGCAGATAGACATACGGACACCACTGGCCTCTACAGACTTGGATGAACAGGCAGACAAACTGCAATGTTAAAAATCCATATTTCTGTTAGTCTTCCACAAATTTACCTGTAGAATGCATATTTATAAATAAAAACATACATGTTACTTTGGACGGAGAAAACACCTGGTGCAGCTTAAAGCCATTCATAATTTGTATATCACTTTCTTCTCATTCAGCCAGGAAATACTTCTTCCCTTAAGAGTACCTCCTTCACAATTCAAACCATAAATATAATTTTCTATAAAAGCCAATGTCAACCACCATTCCATTTTCAGAGGCAAAAAAAGTCTGCCATGTAAAATAAAATACATAAAACGATGCAGCTAAACAATTCTAACTGGTCGGTTTTCTCTTCCCTCTGACCCTTGCAGTTATAAATCACAGAGTTGTTTCTTAAAATAAAGGAATATTCACAAAAGTAGCACTTTACTACAGATTAGCAATGTTAATTTTCAGACGCAAATTCTCAAAATGTATCCGTATCCTTTTAGTCAAACCAGAGATAAATGTCAATTCCATGACTCTGAAGACAGTTCCTTGCAGGGAGAAACAGGGCTGCTCACTTATGCTTCAGTTCAAATGGGGAGCAAGTCCTAAGAGCTTTATCAGCTGACAGAGCTGCCTAAGCTGGGAAGGGGGATTAAAGGTAGCCCCTTCCCATACTGGGGATGAGTTCCATGGCTACGTACAGAAATCTATTTACACAAAGCTCTACTTTATGAAAGATATTTTTCTAAAGTCATATGCAAATTTAATTTCTGTACATTAAACCATTTTCACAGTTTATATAATTTCAGCTTTTAAATATAGTTCTCATGCAGCTTAACCCTTTTGTAAAACAAAGACCCCCTTTTTGGGACATAAATACGACCCATTCATTTACTTATTCTAGAATGTATGTGAAGGAATTTTTTTTTTTTTTTTTGCAGTACGCGGGCCTCTCACTGTCATGGCCTCTCCCGTTGCGGAGCACAGGCTCCGGACGCGCAGGCTCAGCGGCCATGGCTCACGGGCCCAGCCACTCCGCGGCATGTGGGATCTTCCCGGACCGGGGCACGAACCCGTGTCCCCTGCATCGCAGGCAGACTCTCAACCACTGCGCCACCAGGGAAGCCCTATGTGAAGGATTTAAGTGAAGTATTCCTGCACCTGTAGAGAACAGTTCTCTCCACACTGAAAATAAAATCTGGGCTTTGCTATTACACAAAGGAGACAACCCTAATATTAAACAATGAAATGCTGAAATGTGTATTTTGCAAGTATTTTAATTGCTCTCATGAATAACTATTTTGCACTTTAGTCTGAAGTGACTGATTCAGGCAACTTTACCCTCTAACCATTTAAAAACACACAAGCATGGTCACAGTTCTCCCAGGGTCAGTGGGCTGTATACATGGAAAGCTGAAACTACTGACATGAAAGGCAAAGGAAAGGCAACATAATTTTGTACCTCCGAAGAAAGCAAACAAAAATATGTAACTGTAGTTTTCCAATGCACATAGGTTGGTCTGGGTGAGCCCAACCACACAGGCTTGATCGATCATTTCCAGGGGGGTAGAGAGCATGGCGCACTTTCCTCAGCAACAGCAGCAGCAATTATGTCCTAGCTAGTCAACTCTCCGCTGAGCAGCCCAGAAGAGAAAAATCCCAAATGACGTGGAACGCTCATTTTAAACTCTCATTCCATCTCCTCCATCCACCTGACAGGATGGTGGACAGACATGCATTTCTGTGGAGATCCTCCAGGAAGCCTGAGAAGTAGCCTCCAACTCGTAAAACTTGCCCCATAAGTAACACCCCCAAAAAAGCTCACTCTGTATGAGAACAACCTATCCCCTGGCACAGCTGGGGAATGGGACATTCTAGCTAATTTTTTTTTAAACAAAACAATCCCATCTCTCTTTTTTTTAAATAAATAAATTTATTTATTTATTTATTTTGGCTGCTTTGGGTCTTCATTGCTGCACATGGGCCTTTCTCTAGTTGCGGTGAGCAGCAGCTATTCTTCGTTGTGGCGTGCGGGCTCAGTAGTTGTGGCTCACGGGCTCATCAGTTGTGGCTCGTGGGCCCTAGATCGCGGGCTCAGTAGTTGTGGCTCACGGGCTCATCAGTTGTGGCTCGTGGGCTCTAGATCGCAGGCTCAGTAGTTGTGGTGCACGGGCTTAGCTGTTCCGCGGCATGTGGGATCTTCCCGGACCAGGGCTCGAACCCGTGTCCCCTGCACTGGCAGGCGGATTCTTAACCACTGCGCCACCAGGGAAGCCCTCTAGCTGATTTTTGGATTAACACAGTTATCAAACACACGATAAACGAATTAAAAAATTTCAAAATACTAGCGTAAAAAAAGCACTAAATACTAAAATAATGCAACTTACAAGAGTTCTCGTGTCTCATGATGTCTAAATCTTACATTCCTCAAGATAATGTTATCTAGATCAATTCGACTGGCAAAATCCAGAAGTGTTGTTTAGTAAAGAGTTCTCAGAAGATGTCGAGTGGTATTTTTTACTCTTACTGATCTTTCAAATTGGCAATACATAACTATACCCAGAGGCTCTTCTTCAACACACACAAACACACGCACACACACACAGCCAGGCAGGACTCTCAATACCTGCCTTCAAACAAAGGTTGTTCTGAACAGCACAACCAGAACGACCAATCAAAAGGAACTACGGCCAGAATCCACCCTTGGCTAAGCAAAGGCAACAAGCTCTATAAGCAGGAGAGAGGTTCCCAGAGGCCACCCGACTGGTCCTCCAGTGACCTTAAGACGTGAAGCTACAGCCAAGCGAACAGCAGCCTGGGGCTTCCTGAGGAGGAAGCACCTAGAAGGCCTCTGCTTCCATCAGCATGGAAGGAGGAGGTTACTAAGGAGATCACCTTTGCTCATGTTCACCTGAAAATCAAAGATTTCCAAGGTTGCATTTGGGGGCTTGAGGTCCCAAACTCCAACCTAACATTTTCAATCCTCTTTTGGTCATTTTTACTTGAAAGACTTATCGATACTTCTAAAATAAATTCCAAGCCAACATCTCGCTCTCTTTGGTTCTGTATCCCTGTTCGCATCTGCCCCGTTCTCCCAGTCACCTCAGCAGCAGCCGCCTGGTATGCCAACACTCAGACTTGCTTTTGCGAGGTCCATCTGCCTGTCCCCGCCTCCTCCCCACCCCCAGCCCACAAGCTCCATGCCGCACTGCTAGATAAATTCAGGAACAGCTCTCTCTGATCTGTCTGTCCTTTTCCCAACTTGTTTCCACTCTGCGGCCAGATTAAGGTCCTGAGATAAAGTGTTGATATATCCTCTGCTCCCAAATACACACAGAATACAATTCAAAATTCCTGATCAGACACTCAAGCCCTTCATCACCTGATCCCACTCTACTGTCCACCCTCACTGTCCCTATTCTACCCACCACCATGGCCCAGGCCCATTCATCTTCTTACTGTTTTCCCACCACACCTGGGCTTTCTCATCTCCAGCCTCTGGTAACAACCAGGGAAGTCCCTCTAGTTTCAATTCTATTCTGTTGCATTTTTTAAAATTCTGCTGTATTAAAAAAAATTCTTCCCTGACCAGTGTATTTAAATATGGTCTTGCCAACTTAGAACTTCTATAAAAGGTATAGCCATGGGAATTCCCTGGCAGTTCAGGGGTCAGGGCTCCGTGCGTCCACTTCAGGAAGCACAGGCTCGATCGCTGGTCAGGGAACTAAGATCCCACAAGCCACGCAGCCAAAAAATACACACACACACACACACACACACACACACACACACACACACAGCCATCACACAGCAGTAAGAATTTACCATTAACCTGGTAATTGTGAATTCTCTTTCCGTGTGTGTGTGTGTGTGTATGTGTGGTGACCTCTTACCTCTCCGGCTATAATACCCTGTGAACTGTCTGCATAAGAATTGTGTCTCACACTCCTTTGCAATCACCTCTGCATTTAGCACAGTGCTTGGCACATAATTAAATGTTTATTGACTCCTCCCTTGATACAATGAATAGCTGTTGATGGACATTAAGTCTTGTGTATTTTGGGTGTTCAAAAGGACTTCCTGGGGCTCCTCTGGTGGCGCAGTGGTTGAGAGTCCGCCTGCCGATGCAGGGGACACGGGTTCGTGCCCCGGTCCGGGAAGATCCCACATGCCGTGGAGCGGCTGGGCCCGTGAGCCATGGCCGCTGGGCCTGCGCATCTGGAGCCTGTTGCTCCGCAATGGGAGAGGCCACAACAGTAAGAGGCCCGCGTACCACAAAAAAAAAAAAAAAAAACGACTTCCTGATTCCATTCAGAGCTGAAAGCTCTGCGGGTCTGGGTGTGAGCCCAGAACCTGCTTCCTACTCCTTGACCACAAGGCCCCAGAGGACCCTCAGGGTGAGCAAAGCGGCACAGGGCAAGGAAAACATTTCTCTGCTACGAAAGGTTAAAAGGGGAGACTTGGTAAATTCTGCTCTCATTATCCAGCAGCCCCAGTGAGTCCTCAGGGTGCTTCTATCACGTCCAGGGAACTTTCCACGAGAGGTGGGTTCCCTCAGCGGCTCAGGACGACAGAGTCCGGTACGACATCCAGGGCTCAGGGAACCAGGGGCACAGCTCTCAGGAAACGCACTGGACCAACTATCATCCGATCCCGGCTAAGGATGAAGCGGCTGCCGGATGTGCCTCTGGTGACCGTCGGGGGCAAGGCCTCATGAGACCATCCATCGGGAGACGATGCTCTGAGTCCCGAGGAAAAGCGAATAGGAGTCTGGTCTCCGGAGGACGACCCTTCGGAGTCCCATCTGCCTGACGTGTGAACTGCACACGGGTCACCACACAGCTCACTTCTTGGGCCTTTTCCCGTGAAGCTCAGGCTTCCTAATCTACCACGAGCAGGCCCTCCCGGGACCCCCTGGGGTGTGTCCACTCTGGCAGCCGTCCTCCTCCGGGGCCAAGCGCACCACCTCCCAGCAGATGCGGCGGAGCAGCGGGAAGGAAAGGGTCCCTGTTTGTCAGCCAAACAACCCTGGAGACCACTGGCATCCACAGGAGGGTGCAGAGCCGTGCCGTGGGCACTGCTGCGAGCCGGACACGGCGCTGGCTGATGGGACAGCCGTGACCACGACAGAGGTCCTCTCTGGAATTGACAGTTCAGTGGGACAAACTTCAACCAAATAATTAGATGAATAATTGGCTAATTATGGTGGGTGGCCAAAGGAGTGCGTGTGACAAGAGGACACCCAACTCTGCCTGGGAGCCAGGAGGGGGCTTGACGGCCACCGTGAATCCAGCAGGAGACACCCAGGTACATGGGGAGAGGGGGACACTTGGAGGAGGAGGAGGGTGCCTCTGGGCTGCAGGTCTCGGGCACCTGAGGCTAAAGTGCTAAAATCACACACACACACACACACACACACACACACGCACACCCCAACCTGAGGACGGAGAGGGGCACGAGATGAGGGCACAGAGGCAGGCAGGAGCCGTCACTGCAGGGCTTCGGAGTCGGGGAAGGGTTCTGGAATTTTCCCTAAGAGCACTGATGCAGACTAGGCTGGGGAGTGATATAATCACAGTTACGCTGAAAATATCAAAGAGAGACGTAACGTTGGCGAGGGTGCGAGGAAAGGGCAGAGAGGCAGCAAGACAGGGTGAGAGAGCAGGGAGGAGGGTCCCGGGGCAGGTCTGAGGGGCTGATGTGGGCCTGAGTTGGAAGCATAGCGCAGGGAGGCCAGAAGAAAGGTCTGGTGGCCAAGAGGTGACAGGTGTCACCGAGCCTCCAAAGGCTCCCCAGGCCAGCCCAGCAAAGCACAGGCTCGTCCTGCCAGGCTGAAGGGCCCGCGCAGCCTGACTGCACTTCCTCTCAAGACCCCTTCCTCCCGTCACAGAAAGTCCACTCAGTCTCCTGGCTGCCTCCTAAAATCTGTGTTCACTCCTGCCATTTTTAATGATGTCAGTCCACAGAGGACCCTCCCCACCCAAATCTTACTCACTTTTCAAGGTTCGATTAAAATTCCACCGCTGCCCTCAAACCTTCCCCAACTCCTGCAGGCAACACCGAGTCACCCCTTATCACTCGACGCACTGTCATCTGCTTCCATTTCATCCGCTCCAGACGTGCTGCCCCAAACTAACCGAGGGGCCTCCAGGGCAGGGGTAAGACGTGCACTCTTCCAGTACCCCATCCCCCAGGCCCACCCCGGGGCCCACCCAAGGGAGCCCTCGAACACTGTGAGTGAGGCCAGCTGAATGGACAGGACACAAATGACACGACCAGGGCAGGGGAAGACTGATGTCACCACTGTCACCCAGCGTGCTTCTGTGTAGCTTGTGCCAAATGTCAGGGTGAGGGACTGTCTCGAGCCTGGTCTGCAGTCCATTTGTTAAAGACACAGCCTCAGGCATGATGTCTTAGCCACCGGTAGCTGCGGAGTGACAGGGCTGGCTTGTTACCACACAGGCAGGTAAGAACTGGAGAAAAGACGGGCCAGTTTAGATAACCTCATGCAAACTGAGAAGTAGAGCCAGCAACTACACGGCAGCCAGTGGGCGAAACGGTACCTATTTTTAGTCTGTTTTCAGTGGCTCTCACCGCAGCTCTTTAAACACAAGAAGAGCCAATTCCTGAACAACTGCAGTACTTTGACTGGAATCCATTAACGTCAATCTCTTTTACCAGCTACTACAGGATCTGAAACGGGAGGATTGAAGATTTCCCTTCTCTAGACACAAGGACAGAAGAAACGCCACACTGGATGAGAGAACGGATGATGACAACGGCGCGCACAGCACATCTGTGAGCGGGAGGACCGGGTTCTGCCCTACTTGCATTAGGAAGGTAACCGGCTCCACTGAAGCAATGCACATTTGCCACACGGAACTGCTCACTGCATCTAGATTCCTGTTAAACTGAAAATGTGTCAAGAGTCAAATACATTTTTATTCACTCCTAGCTCTAACTACAGTAGCAGCTCTAACTCAAAACAAAGAAATACGTATTTGGCCTTTAGCCACAGCAGACATTAATCTAAGACCTTAGCTGTGTTTGGAGACAAAATGTTTCTAAGAGCCCTCAGCACTGCGCCTGACACTAACCCCAATGGTATCTTCCATCATTATCCGGAGTGGTATTTCAGCTCAGGACAGAGTAGACTTTTAGTTGATGATTCCCCCCCCAGCTGAAAAAATTTAATGCTTAAAAATTTTATATACAGTCTGTTTTCATACGTTGCTTCTCCCATAAAATGTGAAGTAAGAATATGACTCTGAAGTCCGCAAAGAGGCTGAGGGATAAAGCAGAAACTAACACACCATTGTAAAGCAATTATACCCCAATAAAGATGTTTAAAAAAAAAAAAAAAAAGAGGCTGAGAGCTACCACAAAAGCACAGGCCTGATCTGAAGTGGGCACCCCTGATTCTCAGTCTAGCCTCCTGAGGGAATTCCAGGCGACTCAGGAATTACTGCAGACAGGGGCCTGGGCGCACAGTGAGAAGAGGGAGAGCTGGGGAGAGTCACGCAAGGGCTCTGTTATTTTCCTCGTCTGTAAATGAAAGGGCTGAGGTCTGTGATTCCGTTAGGGTTTTCTGCTGCAGGGCAATCCTGTGCCTCAACACAGGGTAGAAATGAGTGCTGCAGAATTAGCAGACTTTCGTGGGTCCCTTTTGCTTTTACTCAGAGTTACAACAGCGGGGAAAGAGAAGAAAATAATAGAACAGCAATCTTTGTTTCTACTAAATGAACCCACTTATTCTGTTTTCTCTATGTCAGCACACGCAAAAAAAGTCTAGATTCGGTGGTTTTTCTTTTTTTCTAATATATTTGTTTTCAATCTGGCACCCTTAGAAATAGATTGATAATAGACAAAGGCAAGTAAAATAAAGTAATATAATGAACAAAGGCCAAGAAACAAGATTATTTTTTAGAGAGAACTAGTTTTCTGAAGGTTAACAAGACCAAAAAAGTTGATCAATAAGTCAAGGTTGGCAACTGTTTATATCCATCAACGATGAGGGACAACTTTCCAAAGGGATCCAAGTTCATTCTTTTTGGCTAAGATGAGGCTACAACTCATAGTAAAACCCTTTAATCCCCTGGGGGGGAAACAATGCTATGGTCTAATCTGGCTTGGTTATTGGGAGACTACTGGGAGACTTATTAACGGCTAAGCAGGATAAGCAATTTAATTTTTTTTAAAAATAAATTTATTTATTTGTTTTTGGCTGCGTTGGGTCTTGGTTTCTGCACGTGGGCATCCCCTAGTTGCAGCGAGCAGGGGCTACTCTTCACTGCGGTGCGCGAGCTTCTCATTGCGGTGGCTTCTCTTATTGCAAAGTGTGGGCTCTAGGCGCGCAAGCTTCAGTAGTTGTGGCACCCGGGCTCAGTAGTTGTGGCGCACGGGCTTAGTTGCTCCGCGGCGTGTGGGATCTTCCCGGACCAGGGCTTTAAGCCGTGTCCTCTGCACTGGCAGGTGGATTCCTATCTACTGCGCCATCAGGGAGGTCCCTCAATTTAAAGTACAAAAAAAATGATTTCAACTGTTCTCAATTCATACGGATTCAAGGGCTTGTATCCACCTATGAGTGGCACTAGGTTTTCTAGAGCTCGTAGCTCCTCATCAAAGCTCAGGATTTAAGCCCTGTTTAATTGTACTAGAGTTTTGTTTGTTTTTTGGCCACACCACGTGGCTCGTGGGATCTTAGTTCCCTGACCAGGGATTGAACCCAGGCCCTCAGCACTGAGAACTCAGAGTCCTAACCACTGGGCCGCCGGGGGATTCCCTGTACTAGCGTATTTATTAGATCTTAAAATCATGTTGAAATCTGCTTAAATAGATGGAAACATTTTCGTATTAGATACTTTTCCCATAGCAGCTATATTTTTGCTCTACCTGAACGAAGACAACTCGCAAATCATTTATGTCAAAATATCCTCAAGTTTTCGCTACACTTTCAGATTAGTTTCATCGCTGTTTAATCACTTACAAATTAAACTAAATGAATAAAATAAGTCATATGAAACACAAATGGTATAAACCTACACGTAAGCTCATTTATATTTCAGATATCCATTGAAAACTGAAGAAGTGCTAGGCCTTGTGGGGAACACAGGGATGAACAAGACACAGTCCTCGGCTTGAAAACAGAGAATCCAGGAGGGGGGTTAAGCTAACAAATGAAGAAGATACATGACAACGTAAGTTTAACTAAGATTTTAAGATACTAATCGAAGACTCGCATGTGGCACATGGCTGTCAAATATTAATCACTTGGTTTAGAATACTGGCCGGGCTTAAAAAGAGGGAAAGTTGATCAGTCAGGGGTCAAGATCGCTGGCTGAGTAGGGCCCGCAGATGTGGCCAGTACAGGCCGAGTCCACTGCAGACCCAGGTTCTAAGTTTCAGGACTGGAAGGCTTGGGACCCCGGTCTCACTGATAATCAGTGGCTTAACAGGACCCCCTTCCCCGGCAGAAGCTGAAGGTTACCAGGCTAGCCTGTCCCAGAGCAGAACCTGCTGCTCCACAGGGAAGAACTGAGCCCACTGAGCTCCAGTGCAGCTTCCCCGAGTCCAACCCTCTCCCGAAACGGAGTCTTCGTTGTTAGTGTCCATGTCACTAGGTCCCACAGGTCAGTCTGGGTCTCCTCTTGCTTGAGGAAAAGGGCTTATTAAGATGCTTCCTCTATCAGTTCCTCGGGGAGGTCCTCTTCTTCCCCTTCTCCAGAGTCACTGCTCCCTAGGTAAGGTGGCCCTGAGAAGGTGAATGGAATTCGGGCCACAATTCTTCACTCCATATACTGATATAATGACCATAAAAAAACCATCTGATGTATCTAATACTTTCTTCCTGTCAATCTCAAAGTAACTGAAAGCTCTAAAGTAATGGAGAAATCACTCCAAGAAACCACTTTGTCTTTCTATTATCACACACAGCCCCACCCCAGGGCCGACAAGCATCTGTAACTGCTGAAAGCATCAGGGGCAGCTTGTAGTGAAACTTGTCTCCAGCAACCCTGTCATTTCCTGTAGCACCTGTGGGACGCTAGCATGCTTTTCCAAGGTCAGTTATTTTCCCCGAAGCAAAATATTTAAGAAACACGTGTTGATATGTCCTTCTACCCCACATCCCTGGGACGTCCTCTAGAGCAGCTGCTGGAACTTGGCAAAAAACAAAAAAACGAAAGCACAAAACAAAAAAAAACCACTGCCGAGAACTGATGGTCACGCCTTCCCCAGCACTCTCTCTCTTCTACTAACTCTCTTTTCTGTCCACTCTGAGGAACAGGCTCACTAACCAAGGGAATTTCCAACCGGTCAGGAGCTTTGGGATGGCCGAGAGGCTTTTAATCGTCCGGAACCCTCTCTGAGGTGTCCTAAGAAATCTCGCTGCTCAGAAACTCCCAAACAAGGGCATTCAGTCCCTGAAGCCACCTTCTAAGCTGAAAGAAATACAGGATTCTGGGGTGTGGATGACGAGACGGAGCTGCGAATACACGTATGTGGTCTCGGAGCTGCCTCGATGGGCTTTCCTTTAGGCCTAGGACCCATTTCCGGTACAAAGTGGGGATGCCAGGGGTTCTGACCAGCACCATCCCACGTATCCCTAGGGCTGATCTCGAGGGTCAGAATGAGTCCTTTTCCTTCCTTACTGCCCAGTGAGCACCCCTCCCAAAGCCACACATGGCTGGAAGGAACCTTCCACATAACAAGGGAGAGCTCCTCGGGAAAGAGGAGAGACGACTTGAGTAACTAAAACTCGACATGAGCTCATTCCTCCGGGAGCATCTGCCTGGCCAAGCCGTCGGGTCAGAGCCCCCGTAGAGAAAAGCGTCTCAAACAAGAGCAAAGAGGGATAATCGCCTTCCCTCTGGGTGCACCCTCTTTAAGAAAAACCCTGGTTCCGTCGATAGGGCTCCAAGGTAAAGTCCCTCACAGTGGCTCCAGGAAGCACGACTGCGTTCCTAACTCAGCAACCGAGGTGAGTGGGACTCTAATAGCAGTTGTCAGGTTTAACACACTTACACTCCCAGTAAAAGACCATGCCTACCAAGAGACACAGAACCTAATGCTATAATTCTCCATTACAGAGTTCTGAGAGCTCCGTTCTGAGACCGAGCTGGCTTCACTTTAGGACAGAATTGCAGCATAGATGAAACGTGTGCCAACAGACGACCTGAAAGTGACAGGTAACGATGCTTTACTCTTTGAAACCGGGAGCAAAAGCTGACGAGGGAGAAATGAAGACACAGAAGTCTCATTGAAACCTTCAGGGAGTTTAAACGTGGTAACAAACCAACAACTGATTCAGCCTATTCTCTTCCAACTGAAATGTCCACAGTCTAACCATCAGTTGCCAGTAACATCAAGCTCACCGGACTCTCCCTGCAACAAAAGACGAAAGGTGCGAGAGTGACAATATCTGTCAATATTTTGTTTTTCTTAGATCAGATTTTTAAAAGCGATCTTGCCGATCACTGTGGCAGAATCTGCTGGACACAGCGGCTTTGTGGTAAAGGTTACTGCGCATTGTCAAACTGTATTCCCTGCTCTGGGAGCCAGAGTGAGTGAAAGGGCTTCGGTGCTGTCTGCCAAACAGGGAAAGCAAAGGATGAACAGTCTGCTTTGGAATTTGATGAGATGGAACTCCCATACCACCCTCCTTTAGGGCAGATATAAAATAGTTAGTCCTTTCCGTGCGCTTTACAAAGTCAGCTGGTTGCTTAGCATTTGCAAGTTGAGACTTTTTTCAGTTGTGAAAACAAAACAAAAATACGTAAGTTAGTTTTAAAATTTTCCCTCTGATTATTGGAAGAAATATTCCGCACACATTCTCTTTCTGTCTCATTGTACATAACGTCCAGGATGGGTGATCTTATTGCTGGAGTCCACTTCAACCAAAAATGTTTAACAGGGGTTCACACTGAGTGCTGGGCGGGTCCTCTCCTTGGGGGTGGGCACTGAGAGCGAGCTGAAATGCAGAGCATTCGGTGTTCGTAGATCTACACGGGCGCACAGACCTACACGGCACTTCTGGCTAATAAATACCCGATGAAGAGGCATTTGAGCTAAATCAGAAATACACTGACCAATGGGGAAGAACAACAGCATTCAGGTTAACTAGAATAGTTACATCAATCAGAAGCTATAAATAAGTCATTTTACACCGTGACCTCAAAGTTGCGTCCACCTAGTGCACTTCGAGCTCGTTGTGGAACCCTGCTTACTCACAGGCTCAGGGAGGTTGCGAGCCCTCACAGTTGTACCCCAAGCCTTACCTGCTAGCAGGTGAACAGAGCTGAAGCTCTTCTCCAGTTTACCCAGGAGTACAGTGAGAAAACAGTCTGAGGCCAGAGAGGCCACATCTTGGGAGCTTTGATCGTAAACTACAACCTTCTGACTGCAATCAACGTCGACCTAAAATGCAAACGTGAGGCTGTCAGGGAGGAAAGCGAGGATAATAATCCCATACACCTCTGCTGCTGAAGCAAGTAACTGCTTCCTGTTTTCCTTAATAATCTGAATAAAAATGAGATGTGGTCAAATGTACTGGATAAACCAAGCATATGCATGGTTTAAATGTTTGCAAAAATCAACATTTGCAAGGCAAACTTGATGCTATTTCTGTGTAAATGTGCTCAAAACTCCTTAGTTTTAAATCCTTAACACGGTAACAGGGTAAAAACATGTACAACAAAATAATACGCAAAATAAACGTAACGATCCCGATCGCCCGAACTAAAGAAACATTTTAAATGGTTTCTACTCGGTAACAAATCAGCTTTTCGTAAGATTAAAGCACGAACTCATTTTTATTCCTGAACAAAACAAACAGCCTTACCTACCACAAAGCTGACAGCCTGGTATCCTAAGAAAAACTCTCCTTGAAGATCCTTAAATTCTGACCATTACCTTAACTTCCCACAAATAAAAAACACTTGTAATATAATTCGTTTCTACTTTCTCGTCAAGGCACTTGAAAAGAACGATTTCCTTTCAGTACATTTGTAAACAACATAAAACCATGTATTAGTTATTAATAATATACAAACAATATTATATACTATTATATAATGGCTAACAATTGAGTATTATATAATATACTGTATTAGACATAACTTTTTATTTGTGTTAAATTAATAAAACAATTTTTAGCATTAATAGGGAAACAGAGCACTGGATCAAATAAAAACAAGTTAAGCTTTCTGTGTAGCTTAGAAACATCCTGAGGTGTGACAGTGTCTACAATTAGTGAATTATTCTGAGGTAGCATAAGGTATCAACGTTTAGAAAAAGCAACCCAAACTTCCTCAAATTACTTTCTCCCCTTAAAAATGAGGCTTCATTTAAAATGATTCCCCATTCAGCAGGTCCATTTATTTTAAAAAGGAAAAAACAAGCAAGCATGTACCTTATGTTTGGCTGAGTGCTGGATGAGCTCTGTAATTAACACTTTGTCCTGTTGCAACCTTCGCTTCATAAGCTTGGAGCAGTTGATATTAATGGCTTCCAAAATGTGGGACGTATTGTATTCCACAAATGGCCGGCTATCAATTAGCAGCACTTTTTCCGTTCCACTTTCCAGCAGAGCCACCAACCTCTCAGTAACAATTTGAGTTCCAATCATCTCATGGGCCATGACAACAATAAGTCCTCTTTTCCCACCTCCTCCTTTAATTTGCCACGATGATGTAATGGTGGTGTGCTCAAAGGCTCAGCCACTCCATTGTACTGAAATGTATGAGGTCAGGCTGGTGGCGACTGGCAAGAGGAGAGTTAAACCCATTTTCAGCAAGAGCCCTCCAAGTGAATGTCTCTTTCTCTTTCCAGTTGATGTGCTCTCGCAGAGGCCTCCTGCCACAAAGCAGCCCCTCACACTTGATTCATAAAGAGATGACTGGAATAACCATTCCAACAAAAGATGCTTTGGGGCAGCCAGTGCATTACATCATTCTTTACCTCTGTTCCCTCGCGCCAACAGCTTTACATGGGGCTGAAAAGCCTACATGGAGAGAGAATGACAGACGGAAAACAAAACACGGGGGTCAGAAAAAGAAAGAGCATCGGATTAGAGGGAGTGTATGATTCATAATATTTACCCCATTAATCTAATTCCATACTTGATGCACTGTTTCATTTGAACAAACAAACAAAAAGGACAAGTAGGTATGGCTTCAGGAAACGTACTAATGATGATTCGCTTTCACCGCAAAATATAAAAACTCAAAGATGACAAAACAAGACAGAGTCATGAATTATATATAATCACCTGGGGGCCCAGAACTACTTGATTTACAGTATGAAATGAAAAGAGCTGTAAAAAGCCAGTCCAAGCATTTTTATTCCAGCTTTTATTTGCTTATTTCTTGAAAATAGCACAAAAAACAACCACCTAAGATCAGGTTAGCAATCTGACGTTGTCAGGACATAAAAACCTTTCCTGATGGCTTGAGAATTACTATGATAAATGGAGTGTGTGTGCTGTGAGCATTCCTTGAAACTACCCTCAGGAAGAAGAGGCAGGAAAATGGGAGGTTCTGTAAATTTCGGCTGCCTTTTAAGGAAGAGGAGGGGCAATGACTGATGTACTTGTCACACCAAGTGCTGAACTAGCTGCTGGGGGCCTGTGAGGCATCCACTCCGCCCCAGGCCGACTCACAGCTAAGATCCTGGCCGGTCCTCCGCTTCCAGTTCGCTTCTTCTTGTACCTCATTTTTAAGAGACTCACTGATTCCCAGCCTCAGAAAATCTCACACCTTGACCTTGGACTCTAGGTCAGCAACCCAGGCATACGAGAGCCCTTAATACTGGACCTGATGCTTACTTATTCTTGCCAGACTCCTAAGACAGACCATTTCCTAGTTAACGCTAGTTGGAGTTTTGTGCCCAGAGCTTAAGCCCGCACCCAGACCTTCAATATTCTCACGTTCCGATCTCCCCGGTCCATCTCTGCTTATAGGAAATGCCCTACTACATAAAACTAGACGTCCACTGTCGGCATTCGACTTCTGGAGGTTAAACTACCTGATGGTAGACGTTTTGTACTGTATTTCTTCCTTCCACAGTGTTCTGCACATAAGATATTCAATTTACACTGTTACAAGTTAGTAAAATCCTCCTTGTTCCAAAAATGATTTAAGATACTGAATAATTCATATGTGATTAACTGATTTTGGATTAGGATGATAGGCCCCCTCAAACATCATGGGGTCCTGTTTCCTAATTTCAGACTTAGAAATTAGAAGCTGAAGCATGGAGAAGTAGGAGTAGACAGGATAGAGAGAGGAGTGGCCTCGCCCTGTACTTGTTACGTAACTTCGGACAAACCATATTAACCCCTCTGACCACACTTTCCTCATCTCTAAAAGGGACATATAGTATTGGCCTTGTCTCCTCACAAAGTTTGTTTTGAGGATGAAATTATGTCAGTTATCTAAAGAGAGTAAGTCAGAAAGCAACTGGTCATCACACAGAGAAAGGAGGAAAAATGCTGTAAAGATGCCAATGGTGAACAGAGCTGCCTTGCATCTGGAATCTGAAAGGCATCCCTCAGCAGATAAAGACGGGGCAATTCCATCCTGCTACAGTCCGGCTTCAGCCAGGCTGTGCCGCTTCTCATGGAGCCAGACATCCACGGCGTTAGAAGGCACCTGAGAAGCCATCGCGTCTAGCCTCACGTCTCACAAATCAGCTCCACATAACACATTATTTGTCCATTTCGTATCTTCATTATACGGATGTATTATTTTTAGTACAGCTTAATGGCAATGAAGCACAAAAGTCATCTCTACCTTCGACTGAAGAAACCAGAGCAGAGAATTTGTCCTACTCAATCAACCAATGCACATTCGCACAGCACCTACCCAGGGTATTTCTGACTCAAGTCCTGACTGCTCGGTGACACAGTTCACAGCCACGCAAGGTCCTGGGCTCGGATGGCCTGACTCCCTCACCGGGGCTCCCACTCCCGGGTTACCCTGTTTTCCTAAGAACCTGTCCCCACAATGAAGCTGCGCTGAGACAGAGTGACGTGACTTGTCCACGCGGGAGCCCGGGCAGCGCAGAAAGTGGAAACCCGAGAACGGGAGCAAGTGGATGCCAACAATGGCCTGAGTCTCTGGGCCCCATTGGCTCCTCTCAGTGGTGCAAACCGGGCAGGACAAAGCAGTTATCTGGGTTAGCAGATCGAGGGACAAAGGGAGGGAGAAGACGGCAAACATGCAAAAGCTGAGTGAGAAAGTTCTCATCTTTGCTTCCCTCCAGCCAACTCTCAGAAGCCCAGATCACTGAAACCCAAGGCAGGCTGCGGCCAACAGGTTCACCGGGAAGAAAACGGTCATTCCTCCCCAGAGAACCAGAGTCGGTCGTTCCGGATAGAAAAAGACCCTTTCCCTGACCAAGAAGAGGTCTGGTCAAAGTGACCCTGACATGAGGATGTAGCTGAAACAAAACAGTGAAGGTGAACTGGGGATAAAGTTACGCCTTTCACATTGTCCTGCGGCCAGCTGGAGCCCTCTGACAGCAACTTCATGCGCAACATCTGATGTTCTGAGGTCCCAGGTGACTATAGAGGAGGCCGAGGCTGCCAAGGGGCTGTGGAAGGTGAGGTAACAACAGCCTTAAACCTCGTTCACTTGCAGCTACAGAATTCTGGGGAAGACCGCATCCTAGGCTACAGCTCTAATTTAGAAATTTCTCTCCATTCACTGTTCTTTCCGAAGAAGGTCAACACGCTGAGATCAGGGACGCATCTGTGATAGTTTTGTTCTCGGAATCTCTTGCATCAAGTAGGATTTAAGAGATGACAGGAGAATATTTGATAGTTGGCACCCCAACAAGCTCATCTTACCCCAAAATCTCTTCAAGAAGTCAGAAGGCATACAAATTTTTAGATGGAACACAGGGGCCCAAGTGCATATAGCAAAGCCCAGGGCAGGCCAGCTTTGCTATTTACCTATTTTCTTAGACAATTTTAAAAGTTTTAATTAATTTCTTTCTATTTTTAATACAGAGTATAGTCACATGGCTCAAAAAAAATAAAAAATAGAAAACTGTATACACACTATGAATACATATACTTTATCCATCCAATGTTTGTCCACTATATTTCAATAAAGCTGTTAAAATTGCCATTATATTCAAAGTCCAACAAATACATTTAAGTGAAAAAAATGAGCACATTGAAAATCCTTCTCCCGCCCTTGTCCTCCGCCTGCCCAGGTCCTCTCTGGCCCTCTAACTGGTAAACACTGTTAATAGTTTCTTCTGATTTCTTCCAAAGATTTTTTAAAATGAAAATAGAATAAAACACTATATATTCTTTTCCTTTTCCTTCTCTGTTCAACTGGATACACAGTACTGTTACACATCCTGCTTTTTCTTTCACTTAAAATACTCCAATTTGATTTTTTCCAAATTTAATTAGAATGTAATACAACCTATATATCCATGGGTCTCCCATACATGCACTTTTGGAAATCTAAATAAAACATGTAGAAATACTTAACCTTAAAAGACAACTCCCAACCATAATTCAAAAAGAGTCATGTACACTGCAGCTCTATTTACAATAGCCAGGACATGGAAGCAACCTAAGTGTCCATCAACAGATGAATGGATAAAGAAGATGTGGCACATATATACAATGGAATATTACTCAACCATAAAGAGAAATGAAACTAAGTTACCTGTAGTGAGGTGGATGGACCTAGAGTCTGTCATACAGAGTGAAGTAAGTCAGAAAGAGAAAAACAAATACCGTATGCTAACACATATATATGGAATCTAAAAAAAAAAAAAAAAAAAGGTTCTGAAGAACCTAGGGGCAGGACAGGAATAAAGACACGGACCTACTAGACAATGGACTTGAGGACATGGGGAGGGGGAAGGGTAAGCTGTGACGAAGTGAGAGAGTGGCACTGACATATATACACTATCAAATGTAAAATAGCTAGCTAGCGGGAAGCAGCCGCATAGCACAGGGAGATCAGCTGGGTGCTTTGTGACCACCTAGAGGGGTGGGATAGGGAAGGTGGGAGGGAGGGAGACACAAGAGGGAAGAGATATCGGATATATGTATATGTATAGCTGATTCACTTCGTTATAAAGCAGAAACTAACACACCATTGTAAAGCAATCATACTCCAATAAAGACGTTAAAAAAAAAAAAAGAGAGCTCCCCCTTTCCTCTAGCATTACACCCAATCGGCTGTTTACCTGAGGACCAAAAGGCTGAGGAGTAATTCACGACAATGTGCTTGAAGGGTCAGCAAGCTGCTTTACGGCATCCTAATGGGAGAGTATCCTCTGGAGCTACTCTGACTCAAGGGAAATGTAAAATGTGACACTCATGTTCAAGGAAGCACGAAATTTATCTCTTAAAGGACAACCTGCTGCAACCTGGGCTATTCCCACCCAAAGAGAGGGCGGCACCACAAGCTCCCTGTATGGAGGCCATGGGGCCGCTGAAGGTCAAGGCCTTCAGCCGCGTCACTCTGCTGCCACCCCATCCCTGCAGACCTCAGAGCGCTGTTCAAGGTCTCCCACCTGGGCTGCCCTCTGGGCTGCCTGGGGATCGTGCTGAGGGAGCCCTGGACCACGATGCTACCCAGGAGATGGGGCTGGGGCAGCAGAGACACTCTTCTCAAGAGAAGGGTGATGGGACGTCCTAGTCCACCATCGAGAAAATCTAGGAGGCAGCCAGCCTTCAGAAGACAGTGACATAACCCTTCTATATACATATAAGAGAGTTTTCTATTTAGAAAAAAAAAATAAGGGAAGAGATATGGGGACATATGTATAACTGATTCACTTTGTTATAAAGCAGAAACTAACACACCATTGTAAAGCAATTATACTCCAATAAAGATGTTAAAAAAATTAAAAATTAAATTTAATTTAATTTTAAAAAAGGTCAGTATTTATTATACCGAAGACTAGTAACCTTAACCAGGTCCACTAAACAAATATTTACAAAGTATCCTAGTTTCAGAAATAAAGGATTTAAAAGACTTTATGAAAAGATGGAGAGAGGCAGAGGCAATATATTAGCATAACAAAATACACACATCAGGGAACAACGTGGGCAGATCCCCTAAAGAAGGGCCAATTGTGGTATATTTTACATTTCAGCAAACAATTTACGTTTCCTATTTTATAACATTTAATACTAACATAAACTGTGTAAGAACCTTTCACCCTAACATACAATATTTGAAGGTTTTCTGTGTAACTTACGTTTGAGATTCCATTCGGTTACCTATGGAAATGCATCTATGACTTTATAATGGAAATTAGGAGAGTGTTATTTCTTCAAACTCACGCTACATCCAACTTCGCAAGAGTGTCAATGGACTAAAGAATACCACTGAATTAGTTATGTGGGAGAACTGTTAAGTCTGAGACTATTTTGATGATCAATGTAATTAAAAGAACTAAATAAAGCTCAACTGGCTAAGAACCAGTGTTTGCCATTAGAGTAATCAGCAGAGAGGAAAAGTGTTCTGTTTTGACTGCAGCCTTTACTTGACTTGCAGCCTTTAAAGCTAGTGTCCAACCAGCAAATGTTTTAAAGACTGAGGTCGTTTTTAAATGACTGGTAAGCGTCTCCCTCCTCTTCTCAGATGAGGCGTTATTCTTTTCGACTTCCCAGATACGATCCTGGCTTCTCGGCGGGTCACACTGCACTGGGTCTATCCCACCAGGAAAGAGGTGAGGCCCTTTCTCGCACACGATTCTCCCTCTGGGGCTGTCGCCGGCACAGCTGCCCCGGTGCCCACATCCGGGCCCACAGGCTGCCCCCCATCCCACCCCCCAGTTCCATTTTAAAACCTTCCTTTTTCAAAGGAATTCTCAGGAAAGGGGAAAGGACCCCAAAGCTGAGGACAGTGACCGAGCCTTGTCTGGTTGGGCTTCAGCTCAAGTTCAGATTCTCAGAGAATTTATGGAAAGCATATAATCAGGTGAGAAGTTTAAGACTGGCTTGTAGTTTAGCTATTAAACTACAAGCCAGTCTTAAATTTTTTTTTTCCTCCAGTAAAACTGAAGAAATAGGCAACAGGATACACCAAACAGGCTTTCAGCAGAGCCTTACACACAGACTATTAGTAAGAGAAAAACTCAACATACTGAGCTCTGTGCGTCTGGAGCCTGTGCTCCGCAGCAAGAGAGGCCGCGACAGTGAGAGGCCTGCGCACCACGATGAAGAGTGACCCCCGCTTGTCACAACTAGAGAAAGCCCTCGCACAGAAACGAAGACCCAGCACAGCCAAAAATAAATAAATGAATAAATAAATTAAAAAAAAAAAAAAAAACTCAACAAATCAAAAGGGAAAAAAGGCAGCCATGATGTCCAGAAGCTTGAGCATCCTGGACTCGGACCATTTTAATCCTACGTTGATTAACGCTTCTCTGCCTCACACGCTGCGGGTTAACCCTGACAGAAATTCTGAGGTCTGGTATTTGGTAAAACGTATGCCATAAAGAAACAAAAACAAACCCCGAAACCATCCTCACCAAAGCCAAGAGGGCTACACGAGCTTAATGCACTTCTCAGTCACCTATTCCTGCCTTGGCCATATTTTCTTACCCCAGCATAGAGGACGCAACCTGACTAGTGGTGGCGATAACGGGATAGAGGTTGCTTGAATCACTGTCTAGGCAGAGCTAGGCGTGGAGACATTTGTCAGCACTGGAAAAATCCAACGACCGTCTCTCAGCAACTCACAGCACCGTAGGAAGAACCCGCTCTCATCAGAGGCTCAGGCTGTTTACACGCATCTCAAGGGTCCACAGACAAAGGCTGGAAGAGTAGCCATCCTTCAGAGACCCGATACAAGGCCTCTGCTGCAGACACAGACCGGCCCAGGCAGAGTCCAGATCTGGGAGAAGCCTTCCCCAAGTTTCTACTGAGGAAGGGCACTGCGCTCCTGGAACTGGCTCAACGGAAGCCTCCCGTTCATGGTCACCTGTTCTACCAGCTTCCGCCTCCCTGACCCACCTGAGCTCTCCGCCCCACTCCACCCCCTCCCCCCTCCCCCCCTCCTCCTTCCTGCCTCCACGCCAGTTATCCATCCCCGACACGCTCCTGCCCCAGGGCTCCCTCACTTACCCTTCTGCACTTAAAGCTTCCTCCTGGCACCCTGCCTGAAAACGAGGGACTCTACACCCCCAGAAGCAGTAGTCTTGAGGGGGTGGGAATGAAGGACCCCTGGATGGAGTGGCTGGCAAGAGGAATGTGGCCAGAGGCTGGTTTAATCTGAGAGCTGAGGAGAACCCGTTGTGCCAGGATATTTGCAATAAAGCTGGCCTGGAGGCAGGGGAGGAGAGATTCAGAATGTTAGCTGGGGAATAATTGGTACATCCTGGTTCTCCCGAGCATCTGTCAGGCCTACTGCAGCTCATTCAGTCAACTAACAAATGGTTATCGGGCACCTAATAAGTGTCAGGCACTGCTGTGGAAATGCAACCAAAACGAACGAGGCAAAATCTCTTGTCCTCCTGGAGTTTCTAACTGAATGACGAGATGCACAATAAACAGCAACAACAACAAAACGTGTCGCGTGAGAGATGGTGATCAGTGCCGTGGAGAAAAAATTAAGCAGGGAAAGAAGAAGGAGAACGGAGGTGGAGGGGTTAAAGTTTTAAACAGAGTAGTCAGAGAAGTCCTTGCTCTGATGGTCAAGTAAAGCCCATGAGGGAGGTGGAAGATGGCTACGTGGACGCCTGGGAGACTAGTTCTCTATGTGAGGGCTTGAGGCCAATGAATATGTTGACCAAGGTAATGCTGAATTGGGCAAATGCCAGGAAAAGATGTGGCAGGTGTTCAGTCTTCCTTCAGAACTATGGTTGTATCTTTTGGAAATGAAGCAGTTTTAGTCACTTGAACCTTTAACTTAAGCGTAAAATATATACACACACACACAAACACACAAGAAAGTTTAGTATAGTTTCTTCCTCAAAACTACAAAGGAAGAAGCTGTGGCTCCTATGTTAGTGCATTACTTGGCAAAGAAATAAAAAGAAACACTGTAACAAGGAAGATTACTATTAATGCTAATTTAATACAATTCTTCCAACTCCACAAATGGGTAGTGCCTAACAACAGAATCTTGGCTTTATAACAGGATGTAGGAAAACATCAAAGACATGCTGAACAAGACGCATACTTGAAGAGAGCGATACAACAAGGAGATCATTCAAAGGAGGTTTACGTTAAAATAAAGAAAAATGCTTTCAAGGAGCTCTCCTTGTCAGAAGGTGTATCGAATCCTTACCACAAGGTCTTTGTAAGAGAGATTACTGTATTCAGGGGGGTAGGTAATGCTAATATAAACTTGTCATCTTTATCCATGCACCACAGTTAGCCCACCTACCCCCAAACAGCAAAATTCCACTATCTAACAGGTGTACTTTCCTGACAAAGAGCTAAATTACTAAAGATATTACGACCAAAGTAAACATGACCAACAATGAAAGATAATCATGATATATAAAGAGAGTAAAATCAAAGTACAGAACAGTAGGTAAAGCAGAACCTCAAACACCCGCATATATACAAACACACGAACATATATATATTCAAAAATGTCATAACAGTTTTGCTTGGGTAAGGGTAACATTTATTATATTCTTTTCTTTCCCATAATATCGGAAAGTGCAGAAAAAAAGTTAGAGAAAGGGCATGACATCCACGCAGACCCGGGTCCTGGGGGCTCTAGCCCTCCTGAACAGCGCTGTCAAGAAAAGTGTGGGCTGGGAATTTCCTGGCAGTTCAGCGGTTAGGACTCGGTGCTTTCACTGCCTTGGGCCCAGGTTCGATCCCTGGACAGGGAACTAAGATCCCACAAGCCGCGTGGCACGGACAAAAAAAAAAAAAAAAAAATGTATACACACACACACACAACGACGACAAAAAACTGTGGGTTTGGGCAAAGCAAGAATATCAACAAACGCGATATAGGGAAGCTGATGTTTACTCTCAAGGTAAAAAGCTGAACCTCTACTTCACAAAAGGACTTACAAAGGATTATTTTAATAACAATAACGTTTGGGGGGGGTGAGAAAAATTAAATTTTAAATTACACACTTGTGGCTATAAACCTGGACTTTTAAAAAGGGTCCGCTGAGGTGTAACTCTTTTAATACCCAAGGGTTTTTTTTCTGTATACAAAGGACTCGTAGCTAGCTTTCTAATATATTCCCTACCACTCTTAAAATGTATTTCAATTTATAAAGTTTCCAAAACAAACCTACCTAAAGCATCGCAAATGAAACACCGTGTGACTTTTACTCCTCACTGGAAAAGCACAAATTCTTTTCACAGAGTCGCTAAGCGGCCCCGTCACTGTCCTCAGCTCCTAAACAGACGTGCACAAGACTTGAACAGATTCCAGGCGTGGCCTTCAAGCCTGGACCACACCTGCTTCCAAGGCCCTGAGGCTAAAAATAACCCTGGGGCCTCAAAAATGGGACACCAGCCAGGCCAGGGGTAGCTGCCGGCCCCCTGCTCCGCTCCACTGACAGTGAAAGCGGCAGCTACGAAGCTCGACAATCACAAAATCCTCCACCACAGGCTCCTGTCTGTCTCTCTGTGCCAACCACCTCCATCCTAGGCCGGCTCAGTTTCTTTTCCCCTTGATGCCAAAACCAACCCTAGGAACTTAGAAACAAGCGAGGTTTTATGGTGTATTGTTTAAACAAAACAAAACACAACAAAACAAACCTGTGGACCAAGACTCAGGAGACCTTGTTCCTAAGTTCAGCTCCTCTACGAAGATGCAAAACTGTCACAGCAAGAGTCACATCCTCCAGGCTGTTGTTTCCTCACCTGTGATCACGTAACATCTAAGGATTATCTAGGGATATGATGAGATCGCCGTCAGCGCATCTCAGGTCTTAGCAAGTTGCCCTGACAAGGACAGAGTAGCAGGGCGGATGTGATCATCGGGCAGTCACGTTGAGGAGTCAGTCTGCATCCTCCAACAGACAAGTTAAAACGTAACTCCTGGACGATGGCTCCTCAAAAAGCATGGTGAGCAGACAATTTCCTTTGTGGTGGAGGATTTCCATTGCTCCAAGACAATGACTCCCGCTTCTCTGCCAGCCCCAGAATTTGCAGGATTCCCCTCTGGGACTGTTACGCTACCAGGTAAGGAAGAAAGAAAGGGAGGGAGGTTGGAGGAGGGGCAGAGGAAGGGGCAGAGGCAGCATCGCTGTTCCCTCCAGGCTCCCGGGCTAATTTAAGTCACTGCATCTGTCTTCACGCTTCCCCTTCTGAGGCCCGGGGAGTCACTGGTGTCAGGAGGCTGCACCACAGGGCAAAGCGGGTGACAGGGCCAGGACCTGGGCCGAAGAATCATAGCGCCACAAGATAGAAGGAGACCGCAGAGCAGCCCAAGATGCTCCCGAGATGGGAGCCTGACTGTGTCCTGTCCTCACCTGTAGTTACTTTTTCCGCTCTGTCCTTTCCACCTTCTATCTTTGTCCTATAACTTGGCTCTAACACACATCACCAAATGGCAACTTCTGTGCCCTGACCGGTGCTCAGATGCCTTGATGTTTCTTTCTCACTCCCTCTCTCCCTTCACATTCACCTTAATTTCTCTCCTTGGTATTAAAACCCAGCCTCTTCCTTTCTAAGGTTTACCCCTTATCATTAATCATTAATTTTCTTTTTCGGGGGGAACTGCCAAGGCCCTACATGTGTTGCTGTTACAGTGAAGAGTCATCACTGCTCCAGCCTGCTTTGACCCACACTTCCGTGGATTCAGGTGTTTTGTCAACCTTTAAAATCTTCTGATTATTTGTTACCTTAGAATAAAAATTTGTATTTCGGAGGAGAGAGGTAAAATTTTCCAGTGAGGTTATTTCATCCGTGGTCGTACTGAGTAGAGATGATTACTTCGGGATCTTACATTTTCACTAGCCCTCAAATGCCCTGATGATCTAGACACTAAAAGTTAAATCCCTACCTAAACCTCAGAGGAAGACAATACAAACGCTCAGTGTCTTCCCACCAGATTATCTAGAAACTAACAAGATCTGAATTATTTTGTAACGGAGGGCTTGGGTCTGAAGCACGTGTGGACAGAGCTGTCTTCATCCGGAGCCTGCCGGCACCTGTGTCAGCAGCATCCCCGCCCACCCTGCCTGTTTCCTCCACCCCCAGCCTCGGGTGAGCACAAACCCCAGCCCGAGGACCTTCCAAGAGAAACAAGAAAAGGCAGAGAGGAGACCTAAACGACGGCCGGCCTCTTAGCTCTGCTCCCAGTGACTCTATTGGCTAATTTTTAAAAAAGGATTTCCCGCACAATTTGAATAGCAAAATAAATAGTAATGGATTATAACCCACAGAATAAAATAAATAACCATGAGGGCCAAAAAAAAAAAAAAGAAATTTCTCACAAAATACTTGCTCTATGATGAAAGTTGGAGAGGATGATGTTTCTATTTGCTATTTTTTTTTTCTTTTTTAATACGTTGTTCTGTCATCTTCTCCCTCCATCAACTCTGGCGTGACACCGGTCGGGTGCCGGCATGCCGCATGCAGCAGGGAACACCTTCCTACCAAAGCCTCACTTTCCCTCTCTGAAAAATACCAAAGTCTGTATTGGTTTAAGTTAAATTAACTTAGATGTCTAAACCAATGCAGGGCACTGTGGGAAAAACAGAAGAGATGGCAGGTCCCTGATGTTAAATGGTTGAGTAAATAGTTTTAAAAAATGACATTTGGACAAACACAAAATGATAATGTGCTGGCAGATGTACAGCAGCTCAGAGAGGAAGGCTTCCCGGCGTTCTGAAGGAAAACAGGGACATGAACTGCAAGAGAGAAGAGGGAAGAAAACTGCAGGTGAAGGCAATGCAGGAGCAAAGGCAGAGGGAGGGGCCGTGCACAGCTTTTCCCGGCCAGAGCACAGACTGCCTCGGCGAGTAACGGATAAGCTGGTGAAGTAGGAAGGGCCGCTGCTGACACACCTGGACGTCTACAGCCGTCGAAGCCACCGCGAGCTTCAGGAGCAGAACAGGAGAACATCACAGAGGAATGTCTCTCTAGGAGCCTTGTAGGGATTGAAAGGAGAAAACAGGAGAAAGGAGACTAACCAGTTATCACCTTTACGGTTCTAGTGATCTGAGGATGGGCTCTGCCTAGGAGGGTGACTGTAAAATCTGACAGGAAAAGAAAGATCCAAGAGGCTGGGAGGGTCAAAATCCAAGGCAGCACGCCGGGCACAAAACACCTTCATGAAATAGCGTACTTCCTGACTGAAAGTGCCCATGCAAAGGGCTGCTGAGACTTCATTATTAAATTATTCCACCATGAGGACATCATCTGAAAATATCTCAATACCCATTCTGTCCTTGCTTCAGATGAACCGATATCAAGCAGAATGAGCAACATGTACAAGTTCAAGTTTTACTAGTCAGGGCCTGTTGAGAAACCAAAAGAACTAGACATAGTAGAAGGTCAAAATTATGTAAAGCAGAATGTAAGCAGAGGTGAAGTCCGATGTTGGCATTATGGGTGACTTGCTTCTATATACTGAATATTTTTCAGTAATTTCCCAATTTTCCATTATATATGAGTGTATATGTATATAAAACTTTTGCAACAGAAAATTAAAACTATATAGTTTTAATCAGTCATAACTCATGTCATTCTCATGCTGTTCAGAGAAGGAAAGAAGATTTGGAAGTCGAGGTACTGGGGCCTATTCTCTGCATTAGCTAAGTAAAAATTATTTTGTAGGAATCATTAACCAAAATAAGTTTTAATACAGAATCATGGGATTTATCCAACAGTGACTCAGTAGTCTGAAAAAATTAAAGAGATTTTTAAAATGTAATTACACATCCCTGTGACAACCGTGCTCCAAGGCACATGGCCTGCAAATGCATTCCAGACAAAGCAATGTAAGTATATACGGCTTAGTACAGGGCAATGTTCCTTTTCCAAATGTAACCTTCAGTATCAAAGACCATATATTCAAAATTAAAATTAAAAGCAAAATGATTACAAATACAGTATGCCTGCCACAAGTGAACTTAGTGTAAAGCGGACCACAGGCCTGTCTATTAAGTAACTCACTGACTTAAAAACCACAATATCCAATTTCACCATCTCATCTAAAATGTAGTCCATGGCATAGAGCCTAAGAATAATGTTCGTACAGCTCTACTGTTTCATCCTTCTGCCTAGATTCCCAAATAGGTTCAAAAGAAACCTATCACATTTGCTATCAACACACGTAAGCATCACAGAGCACTAAGTACAGTGCAGCCAATGTTTAGTTTTTTCTCCTGCAAATAGTGTTTGTTTTTCTGAATTCTAGGATTGTGGACTTTAATCTGTAAAACTACAGGAAGAAAAATGAAATGGGTTAGTAGAATAGACATGTGTTCATTTACTGAGTGCCTACTATATTCAATTCCCTAGAGAGCAACTTCCCACTTCTGTTTAATCACAAGAATTACTTAGGAACTTGATAAAAAAATAATCACCCAGGCCCCACCCCTGAAGATCCATTCTTAGGGTATGGAGTGGAGACTGTGAATTTGTATTTTTGACAAATGCTCCAGAAGTTTCTTAGGGTCATTTTTAAGTACATCTTTAAGTTTGAAAGACAATGCCCTCAAGACACATTTGGGGGACTTCCCTGGTGGTACAGTGGTTAAGAATCCGACTGCCAATGCAGGGGACACGAGTTTGAGCCCTGGGCTGGGAAGATCCCACATGCCGCGGAGCAACTAAGCCCGCGAGCCACAACAACTGAAGCCCAACTGCCACAACTACTGAAGCCCGCGCACCTAGAGCCCGTGCTCCGCAACAAGAGAAGCCACCGCAATGAGAAGCCCGTGCACCGCAGCAGAGTAGCCCCCGCTTGCTGCAACGAGAAAGCCCGCGCGCAGCAACGAGGACCCAACGCAGCCAAAAATAAATAAATAAATTTATTTTTTTAAAAAAAAAGACACGACGGGGTCTCTCAATGTTCACATTCAATGAGTTGTCAAGACCTACTGATCTTCAGTCTCTCTCACCTGGAGGACAGAAAGGTGTGAAAGCTGTGTTTGAACTGAACATAATGGCAACAGGAACTGCCAGTAATGGAGGAATGGGCAGTCAGCCAGAGACCATCCGACTCTCACAGCTGAAGCAGGACGTCCATTTAGTCTAGTGCCTGCCTTCTGGTAGGTTAATAATATCCATTTACAAAATGTGAAGTATTTGCCCAAAGTCACACAATTCGTCAGTGGTGGAACAGAGACTAGAGTTTCTATGAACAGGGCTTTCCATAACCCTACAGAGCTTAACCAAACATTTTGCAAATTTTAATAGGCTCCTGAAAGGCACAGAAAGCAACAGATTTCAAAAGATGAAAAATAACACACCCTTTTAAACGCCTGATGCGTGTGGCTGTGAAGAGGAGGGGCCTCATCAAAAGGCCAGCCCGCCACGCGGTTACAAATAGCCACGAACAAAGCAGAGGACCAAGCGGTGAGGCGACAAGCCTTCACAGAACACTCACGAAGACTGCGGAACCCTGGGAGCAGAAGCGGGTCTGCTTCACTGAGTCGCTGCGAGAACACAGTGAGTATGTGGAAGAGCGGTACTTTGTAAACTGGAACATTGACTAAAAAGCTAATAACACAGGATGAATGGGGAAGTATTTTGGCTAATACAGTAGTTCTGAACCTTGCCTGCATATGAAGTCACCCGGGGAGCTCTTAAATATCCTGAAGTACCTCAGACCGACAAATCAGAATCCCTGGGGAGTGGGCCCCAGGCATCAGTATTTTTTACCCAAACAGGTACAGGTGGATTCTTTACCTCCTCCCAAGGGTCACAAAAGACAGGCCACTTGCAAGGCAGAGTTTAAACGGGAGCAAAGGAGACATCTGGTGATGCACACGGTGCCGTAACTCGTCTGCCCTATTTCTTGAGATATGTGTGTTATAACATCTGCTGGAAGCCTGGGGTTCTGGATATATTATCAGGTAATGGAGCAAGTTCTCAGTGTCGCAGTTTCTCTAATTCCAATAATAATAAAGGAGCACAATTCACTTATGACACCCAACAGAAGGCCACAAGGATATGCTGGGGCACAGAACCCCACTGTGGCTTAATCAAACAGCTTATGGTTGAAGCAACCCAGTTTCCAATCTGTTTTCACTGTTTTTTAGAGGTAGATGTCTTTAAAAAAAGGCTTTTAAAGGCTGGGAGGAGACAAGGTAGAGCTCAGTTTTCACCTGTGTACAAACAAATGCAAGTTAAATATCTGCGCCCAGGAATTTCCCATTACTAATGGCAAATCACCACGACAAGGGCAGACAATCTTTTGTAATTCCTCTCTCTAGTCCAATCCTGTAAAACTTCATTTAATAAGCTGATGACAGAAACCAAGATTTGCGCCTCCAGCCAAACAATCTATATTATATTAAACAAAGGATATCCCCACCCTTCTCAAGGTTCTGCCAGCAATTTCTTAAAAAAAAACGTGGCATTCAACCAAAGTCAGGAGTTTTTATTCATAATACACCTTATTAACACACAGTAGAAGAAACTAGACTGGGAAGCGTTCACAGGCTGTCTCCTTCGAACAGTGGGTCTCCCCGTGGCTCATTCACTGAACAACCGCTTTTGAACATCCTGTCTGTGCAAGCCTCTTTGCTCAAGTACCTCGGGAAGACACAATTTAAGACAATACCATAGAAATAAAATCTGTACCCAGGCCATCTGCCAGGCTCAGCAGGACGGGAGGTCTCCAAGAGTAAGAGAAGGGAGGACTTCCAGGGGTGGCGTCTGGAGGTCGGCGAGGGGGCAGCGATGAATCTCACCAGCACATGTGTCCCTCTGGATGTTCTCCTACCCCAGCTCCGAGGATGCCACACAACCTGTATTCACGAACAACCTCTGGCCAAGGGAAGTCCAGAGGAAGCGGGGACGTCACCAGCCAGCAAAACCTTCTACCAATTCTGGAGGCAACCTCTGTGCATCTGGTCCTTGAAGGGTGGCTGTTTCCTGCCAGGCAACACCTAACACAGACCCGTCTTCAGGAGGCAGACAGGCTGCTGGCTGTCACTGTGGCACTGACCTAGCAGAGGGGAAGGCGGGGAGGGGGAAGGAGGTTCATCTTCCTTCAGACCCCAGGTACGCACAGTACCCTCCCCCAACACAAATACAAACACAAAAAAGAGAAGAAAGAAAGGCAGGTACCCGCTTTACAACTCTGACAGTTATCTGACAAGATTACACTGACTTAACTTCTGCCCAGCAGCACCTCTTGCAAAAGGTAATCAGGAAGAATACAAAGGAGGAACTCGTTAAAATTAGTCCATTTTATTGGAAGGCCCAGTAAGGCAGGCAAAAGGCATAAGTTCTCAGGAGCCAGGCCATCTAAATAGCTGTAGACAGTAGAAGTCAGCTGTCTAGACCCACGGTCCTCAGGCTTTTTAGTCTACACACCACTTGAGAACGACAAAACTGCCTGGTCCACGTCTCCCTGACAATTGTTTCTCTGACTACAGTCATCCCTCAGTAACCACAGGGATAGATTACAGGAGCCCGCATGGACACCAAAAGCCTAGGATGCTCAAGTCCCTTAAATAAGATGACGTAGCACAGTGAATACAGTCAGCCCGCCACGTCTGTGGGTTTTGCACGTGGAAACTGTACTCGTGATCCATTACAAACCCTAGAGGAAACAATGTCCAAGGAAGTTCTGTAGAGCACTATAGTGAGATATGAAGCCTAGATCAGAATTTAGATATGAGAGTACTAAAAACATGTACACAAAAACCTGTACAAGAATGTTCATAGCAGCATTATTTATAATGGCCCCGAAGTGCCTCAACTGATGAATGGATATGCAAAATGTGTCTATATCCAGACAACAGAATATTACTCAGCCATTAAAGGGAACGGATTTGATACCAGCGACAACACGGATAAACTCTGAAAACATTAAGTTAAGTGAAAGAAACCAGACACAAAACGGGGGAGGAGGGAGATGGGGAGTGACTGCTAATGTGTAAAAGGATTGTTTGGGGTGATGGTTCAATAGCGGTGATCGTTGCACAGTTCTGTAGATACACTAAAACCACTGATTTGTATACTTTAAAAGGATAGATTTTATACTTGTGAGTTTTATCTCGATTTTTTTTAAAGTATAAATTTTATGGTAAGTGAATTATATTTCAGTAATTTTTTAAAAAAAGACAAAGAAAGGCCAAGGAACTACACCAAAGAAAAGGAAACTAGAAAGATATGTGACAAGTAAATGCAATATCTGATCCTCAACTGGATCCTGTACTAGAGGGAAACAATGCTATGAAGACTGTTGTTGGATTGACTGACAAGATGGGAATAAAAATGGTGGACTGAACAGAGGTATTAAATCCAGGCTAGGTTTACTGGGTTTAACAGCCCTACTGCGGGTAGCAGAATGTCCTTGTTCTTTGGAGACCCACTGACGTGCTTGGGGACAGAGGACCATGGTGTGTGCAAGTTATTCTCAAATGGGAAAATAAATCATGTACATATGTGAAGAGAGAGGGCAAGTGATAAAGCAAAGAGAGAAAACTATTAATAGTAGATGCTGATCTTTTTTCTCTAAGTATAAAATTATTTCCAAACAAAAAGTTTAAAATAATTTATACATACTGTAAGATCCAAAACTTCTACTTTCAATAAATTATCCTATATAAATATACTTGCTCAAATACATTTTATGTGAAATACTGTTCACTGAAACATTGTGTAATTATAAAGTCAGAAACAATTTCAATGTCAATGAATGATAAATGGTCTAAATATATTATATTCCACATGACTCTAAAAAGAAAGATGTCTATCTATATGTAGTGATATAGAATGGTTTCCAACAATATATTCTTTCATGAAGGAAAAAAAAAAACCCCACAAAACAGGGATACAGGAAGAATGGGTTTATCCCTAGCCACAAAAGCAATAAAATAAAAACTCAAGAAGCCTAGGAATGTCTTGATTTAGTCAGGAAAGAATTTAAACCTGTTCTCCATATTTATTTATGGAGCTAGTTATTTGTATCTGTAGATACAAATAATTTTCCCTCTTACAACACTGATAATATGAACTTTACTAATGAAAACAAATATAATCTTGGATGCCGTTCACTCCTATGGTTAAGTCAAAATATTTCTTTTAACAAACTTTTTAAATTCAAATATAACATATATTCCAAAAAGCACACAAATCATGAATGTACAAAGAACTTTTACTAAGTTAACCTACTCATATAACTACCATCCTGATCAAGTACTAGAAGATTCCAGAAGTTGGCCTCATATACCATCCCATCAACTAATCTCCCTCCCTAAATGTAACCACTATCCTGACTCCTTACCCATATATTAGTTTTGCTTGTATTTTTAAATAATTAATTAATTAATTTTTTGGCTGCATTGGGTCTTCGTGGCTGAGCACGGGATCTCTCCAGTTGCGGCGAGTGGGGGCCACTCTTCATTGCAGTGTGCAGGCCTCTTATTGCGGTGGCTTCTCTTGTTGCAGAGCATGGGCTCCAGGCACGCGAGCTTCAGTAGTTGTGGCTCGCAGGCTCTAGAGTGCAGGCTCAGTAGTTGTGGCGCACCGGCTTAGTTGCTCTGTGGCATGTAGGACCTTCCCAGACCAGGGCTCGAATCCGTGTCCCCTGCATTGGCAGGCAGATTCCTAACCACTGCGTCACCAGGGAAGTCCTAGTTTCCTTGTTTTTGAACTCTTTTGTGCCTGAACTCTTTTACTCAACATTATATTCGAGCCCATGTTGTTGTCAATAGCAGTAGTTTTTCCTGTTTGCTGGTCTATGGTATTTTACTGAATATACAACGATGTATTATATTTCTCCATTCTTCTATTGATGGACCTTTTGGGTTGTTTCCAGTTCAGAGCTATTATGAATTATACTACGAACATTCTTGTACACGTCTTTTGGTGAACATAAGCACACATGTTTCTGTCGGGTATACAACTAGGACTGGATTTGCTGGGTCAGAGGCACAATGAGTGTGTAGAACTCTAATACTACCACTTTTCCAAAGCGATTGTGCTAATTTACAATCTCACCATCAGTGTTTGAGAGTTCTGGGTGCTCTGCATCCTTGCTGACACTTGATATTGTCAAGTTTTTTGTTGCTGTATTTGTTTTTTAAATTTTAGCTATTCTGGTCAGCGTGCAGGGATAATTCACTCTAGTTTTATTGAGCATTATTTGATAACTACTGTGTTGAGCACCTCTAGAAGCTTTTTTTAACTTCCTGTATTTAGATCTACAATTGACCTGGAATTCTTTTGTGTGTATGATGCGAGGTAGGGGGAAAAATTAGGTTTTTTCAATATGGATAAGCAATTGATCCAGGATTATTTATTGAACACTTTTCTTTCCACATTGCTGTATGATGCCATCTTAATCATAAATTGTGTGTATATGTGTGTGTGTATAAAATATATGTATTACTTATACACATACTTTTATATATTAATTGTGGGTCTGTTTCTGTTCTATTCCACTGATCTATTTGTTTATTCTACACTGCATATACAATAGTGTAAATTCCGCAATTTGTTTTTCTTCAACATTATTACCTTGACTAATTGGCCATTTGTGTTTCCATATAAATTTCAGAATCAGCTTGTATAACGATTTTAGACATCGTTTATTAGATTTAGTCCTAGGTATTTGATATTTTTTGATGCTATTATACATACCATCTTTCTTAAAACTTCATTTTCTGATTACTACTGCTATACGGAAATACAGATTTCACATACTGACCTGGTATCTAAACTTACTTTTTAAAAAATATTACTTTTAATTTATAAAAAGTAAAATTCATGTTTTTTGGTGTATAGTTCTATGAGTTTTGACCAGATGTATAATGTAACCATCACCACAACCAAGACAGAACACTTCCATCGCTCCAGAAAATTTCTTCATGCCACTCCTTTGTAATCAGCACCTTCTCCCCACCCTGAACACTGACTGACCTGTTCTCCATACCTATAGCTTTGCCCTTCTAGAATATGACTTAAATTGAATCATAGAGTGCATCGCTTTTTGACAGTGCCTTCTTTTACTCAACATACTGCCTTTAAGATTCATACCCGTTGCTGCATTTATCAATAGTTTGTAGGAATGTACCACCATTTGTATACTCATTCACCGGTTGTAGGATATTTGGGTTCTTTCTAGTTTTGGGTGATTATTCATAAAACTGAATAAATATTTGAGGACAGGTTTTTGTGTGAACATAATTTCTCATTTTTCTTAAGTAAATACCCAGGAGCAGGACTGACGAGTCATATGGTAAGTGTACGTTTATCTTCATAAGAGACTGCTGAACTGTCTTCTGCAATAGCCATACCATTTTGCACTCCCACCAGCAACATATGAAAGTTCCATTTGCTCTGCATCCTCACCAGAACTTGGTTCACATTTAGGAAGTTCCTATTTTTGTTTGCTGAGAGCTTTTTATCATGAACAGATACCAGATTTTAACAAATAGTTTGCCTGAATTACTGAGACAGTCATATGATTTTCCTACCTTTTACAGTTAATGTGGTAAATATTAACTGATTTTTTAATACTATCAAAACATTTTTATATGTACATTCCCAATTTAATTAGAAAAGCTTACTTAATGATCAAATCTTGTTACTCTAATAATAGGTTAGAAGGTACATGCATAAATGAAGTCTAATGATATTCTAAAATCCTACCACCTAGCCAGAACTGTAAGATCCCTTCGGTCACATTTCCTAGCAAGTATTTCCCCCCAAATACAAAGCAGATGAGAGGCATGATGACCAAATCACAGTCTGAGAGCCTTATGCACCCCTGTGATGTTTAATATTTGGATTCTGAATCACCCAAAAGGAAAAAGAACTCCCATTACAAATGATATTGATGTTGTAATAATAGTAACATCACATACTTTTAGAAACCAGAAACCAAAATGTATAGAAGTTACATTTCCCATGCAACATAAGTAAATGGATGAAAAATGGAAGCGTGATAGTTTTATATATTATATAATTTATGAAATGCTACCATTTGGAGGGGAAACCTTACACCCTTTTGACATTGATGAATTCTGGGCTACTAATTACCAACCATAAGTTAGTCTTGCCTTTTCACTTTACCTGTGTTCCGGGGGTTATGGTTTTTCATAATTAAACGACTAACCTATGACTAGAGGGATGGTGACGAGGAGCCCCACAGGGCCTAGATAATCTTTTGCTATGAAATCATCACGTTGCCAAATGCATTTTCAGTCCTTGAGTGGACTGTATAATCTAGATGAAGGATGACATCAGGTGGCTCTGAACATTTGGGCAGCTTTTCACGATGTAGCTCTCTGAAGTTGCCTCGGCCCCTGCACTACCCCTCCCCTGCTCACACACTGGCTATATTTAGCATTTTGGCAAAAGAAGGGACTGGCGATATTCCATCAAGACCTGACAACAGGCCAGAAGGCAATAGAGATGCCTCGGATGGCCAAGGACAAAGACACTGCTGGACTAGATAGCCTGGGATCTATTGCGAGCACGACCAGAAACTCGCTCTTTCTGAGTCATCGTGCATATTCCTCACCTATTCCTATGGGGTTTACTGGATTCTGCTTCTTTACCTTATTACCTCATAGAATACCATTAGCATCAGAGCGTTTTAAGTCACAGCGCCGTATGGCGATAACGTAACTCCATATAACTAAGATGAGCTCCCTAAAGACTGGTTGTCTGTCAGACGGTATCTGTGAGATGCAAAAAATTAAAACTACCAAGTGCTTGAAAGCTAAAAGTAATTCTAAGCATGTCCTATCAGAGTCCACGGTAACCTTCAACATCAACCACCACAATCACATTACTTTTTAAAAATTATTACCAAAATATCACTATGAAAGCCATGGACAGGGAATAAACAAATCAGTTGGGTACGATTTCTTTAAACCTAGCATTTAACACAAAAACATAGCTAGTTTTACAGAAATGAGAATTCACTGAATTTAGTTCTGTTCTGTGTGTTCAAAACAACAAATACACTCTCCAATGAACTTTGGCTTCTATTTCCCCATGACTGTGAATAGGTTTAAAAAATAACAACTGCTGTATTTCTCCAGGGCGAAGTCCAAGCCCGAGCACTCTACCACGTGTGAGGACTCCTGTGAGGTGGCAGTTAAAGAACTGACCTGTAGGCCCAGGATCTGGAGGTGACACCACACTATAAAGAGCCAAAGGAGTTAAAAGTTAGCAAACCAGGGGCTTCCCTGGTGGCGCGGTGGTTAAGAATCCGCCTGCCAACGCAGGGGACAAGAGTTCCATCCCTGGTCCGGGAAGATCCCACATGCCGCAGAGCAGGAATCCCGTGCGCCACAACTACTGAGCCTGCGCTCTAGAGCTGCAAGCCACAAATACTGAGCCTGCGTGCCACAACTACTGAAGCCCATGCTCCTAGAGCCCATGCTCTGCATCAAGAGAGGCCACGCGACGAGAAGCCCGTGTACCGCAACGAAGTGTAGCTCCCGCTCACGGCAGCTAGAGAAAGCCCACGCACAGCAACGAAGACCCAATGCAGCCAAAAATAAATAAATGCATTTAAAAATTAGTAAAATAACATAAAGTAAAAAGTTAGCAAACCAAAGATCCAATAGGACCTCGGTGGAGTGCTTCTTACTAGCCATCAACAAAGACTCCTTAGTCTAGGAGTCACATATTACCGAGGTTCCAAGGGAACTTTAGATGTTAGGGGTTAGTTGGTAAAAAGCAATACTCTCAAAACTTGGTATTTTAGATCTGGAAGACACCTCAGTTATCACCTTGTCCACCCCCCTGGTTTTATAGGTAATAAGGAGGAGGAGGGATAGGAAGAGGAGGATGAATGAGGCCTCAAATCCTCTTTGGGAGTAAAGCCCTCAATTAAACAAGCTGCACTGATAGTGGCTGAAGATGGGGGAGTTCCTCCGCAGTTACTGCAGTTCCTCTGCTCCGCTCACTGCATTTCTGTATCCCGCACTATAGCCCACCTGATCTGTGAGCAGTTCTACTCTGCTAATTCATATTTTAACGAGAAAATGGCATCTTACAAGTCAACAACAAAAAATTAAATAACCGATCAAAAGATGGGCAAAGGACTTAGATACTTCCCCAGAGATGATACACAAATGGCCAACAAGGAGATGAAAAGATGCCCATCATTACTAATCACCAGAGAAATGCAAATCAAAACCACAACGAGGTATCACCTCACACCTCCAGAATGGCCATTATTTAAAAAAAAAAAAAAAAACGAAAATCACAAGTGTTGGCAAGGATGTGGAGAAATTAGAACCTTCGTCCACCATTGGTGGGATTGTGAATTGGTACAACTGCTGTATAAAACAGTATGGCAGTTCCTCAAAAAATTAAAAATAGAATTACCATATGACCCAGGTATTCCACTTCTGGGTATTTAGCCAATAGAATTACAAGCAGGGTCTCCAGGAGATATTTGTACATCCATTATTCACAATAGCCACCCCAATATCAACAGATGAACAAAATGTGATTAAACACACAATAATAATACAATAGTATTCAGCTTTAAAAAGGAAGGAAATCCTGCTACATGTTACAACATGGATGAACCTTGAGGACATTATACTAAGTGAACTAAGTCACAAAAAGATAAACGCCGTACGATTCCACTTATACGAGGTATTTAAAATAGTCAAATTCATAGAAACAGAACATAGAACCGTGGTTACCAGAGCTGGGGGAGGGAGAAAAGGGGATCTGTTGTTTGGCGGGTATAGAGTTTCAGATCTGCAAGATATAAGAAGTTCTAAAGGTCTGTTTCACAACACTGTGGACATTCTTAAGAGTACTGAACTGTAGCTTGAAAATGGTTACAATGAGAAATTTTACATTGTTTTTAACCACAATTTTTTTAAAAAAGAAAAGAAAGAAAATGGTAATAGATCTCTTCCCTCTTTTTTGCTGCGTCCCTCCCAATCTTTCATACCTAAAGGGGCGAGAACTGCTCCAGGACACTGTCTTCCTTCCCCTAAACTAGCCTACGGTAGCAGCCAACAAGCACTCGGCTCCTACATGCGGCAAGCAGGGCTGCTCTGCAGTCACAGGTGAGAGGGGGGAATGGCCAGGAGAGGACTTCAGGTGGACTGACCTCCACTTCTGACTGTGACTTCACCCCTCAGCCTAGGAGAGTGGAGACTGATGTGCTGGACCCCTGGATGAAGAGCCCCTAGGGCAAAGAATAACATGTTTCCTAGTGATTTGCTTAAACCATGAAGAGCAGATAGTCAATCAAGAGGTGCTAGCAACAAGCATAAACTCCTGGCTGACCAAGGTCACAGGCTACACTTCTTTGCATCCCTTCTAATACCTCACTCTTAGACGTCACTCAGTAATACCTGTTCATGCTGATGACAGTGACATGCCGATGACCACTAGCCAAAAGAATGGATCTTTGGTCCAGAAGAAAAGCCTACCAGACTCAGAAGCCCTAGTGCTCATTGTAATAAATGAACTAAGGTCATTTGTACAATAAAAATCTCCACTGATTTCACAGTAACTTTTATTAAGAACTTGTATAAAACTACTTTTTCCTGGCAAGTGGATACGATACTGCCTAACACTTGGTACCTGGAAATCCAACCCCCCACCATATACTGCGTCACCTTAACATCATGTTAATTACATTCTATAATGAGACAGCCACTGGCAGCATCTAAGGTCCTGCCAAACAGGTCATTCGTTTGCCAGAAAAAATTGCTTGAGTTTGTCCTTCAGCTAGGACTGTATTCAAGAGAAGCAGGGGTTTTCCACTGTACATGATTTTTATTGTTGGTTATAAAACCAAGAAGCTATAAAATCAAGCTTCCTGAATATTTACATTAACAAGGCTCTTAGTCACTCACATAATGAAAAATGAAAACAACTGTTTTAATTATATAGTTAAAAGGGTTTCAGTAGAAGGAAAAGTTTCTGTTATTTGGATATTCTACAGTAATGAAATTAGACGCTGCCCCTAAGCTGTTTAAAACAGCTATTAAATATATATACACACCCCCATTTTATTGTTAAAATTACACTCCAAACTGCAGATGTCTTTTGGCCCCTTTGAATGCCAGAGTTAATAATGTTTATCTCCAGGATCTCCCAATACTGATAAAACACAATAAACTGCATTGGGATCCTTCTATAAGATTTTTGTTGGATAGAAGACTAATCCTTTTTAGGTTAACATTTCAACAGCCTCCTTTATAAGCAGTGTAATTGCTTGGTAATTTGTTAGAATTGGGAATATGATTTTCAACTCACTGTATATCCGGATTCATATAATCTTGACAGGATTCTGTGGGAGGAGCCAGATCACCGCTCTCTCTGAAACACAAGTAGAATCCCATTTCAAGTCATTTGAAACATCAAAGGTTCTGCCTCATTCGAGTCAAGTTCAGTTGTTACAACGCATGAAGGGTATCACTCTCCTTTAGCTGTCCTCTAATTTTATCTAAGGCAAATATGCAGTGCAAACACTATTAACAAATAAGAACAAATGCTCCATAAACAAAAGGCGGTGTTCACCAGGTTTTGTTTTTTTTTTTTTCTTTTCTACCAGGTTTTAACCTACAGTGCTTCAAATGCTTCCTCTGCTGGGTCAGATGGCATTTTCTTAGAACACAGTACTGAGGCTATTTTGATTACAGACTGTACATGTATATGTATATGTTCCCCTATTAAAATAAAAACGCTATTAGCTTTCCACTTTCAATGGAAATCTGGGGCATAAATAATATCATATTACGTAACTGCCAAAAAGCCAAAACCTAATTTTAAGCTTCAACCTTCTATACCATCAAGATCTTTATTAGAGACACTGCCCAGCTATCAAGATGACTATAAAACACCAAACCCTTCTATATCCTCTCTCTAATCCTGTCCACTTTTTTTTCTTTTTTCTTTTGGCCACACCGTGTGGCTTGTGGGATCTTAGTTCCCCAACCAGGGATCAATCCTGGGCCCCCAGCAGTGGAAGTCCAGAGTCCTAACCACTGGACCTCCAGGGAATTCCCCTGTCCACTTTTTTTGATTAAAAAGATAGAAATGTGAAATGATCTCAAAAGACAGGAACAAAAGAAGAGGTAAGAATGTTTAAACCGGAAGCTACCTCAGAGATTATCTAATACAATATTCTTATCTCACAGTTGAGGAAGTTGAGACCTAATTGTCTCTAAATTAGCTCTACGACTAACTGGGATTCAGGTCTGTGTAACCTTCCACTAAAATAAGAAAGAAAAGGGAACGTGTAAGAAAGAAGGAAACACATAAAATAGTCTCCGAACTAAAGGAAAGTTGATGTATTGAGCTACTGAATACTCTGTGCTTTCCTTTCTGCATATTTGTGACAGACACACAGCCAGCCACCCAAGAGACATTTCCTCCCCTCTAATGGCTGAGTCCCAGTTTTTCCTGGGCAGCAAGCAATGTGTCTAAGCCTAAGAAATGATACACGATGTGTGTTACACCAAACCTGGTACCCATTCCCCTTGTACCTACACTCATTTGCCCAGTATCTCCTGTGAGGGGAGGCAGTCTTGTGTGAAACAGTTCAAGCAAAAGAGACTTCAGCAAAAACTGGATGGAAGCTTCTGGGAAAGATTTTGTTCTCTGTCAGGCAAGCAGAGGAATAGGGACTGCTTGCTCTACTTCCTCCTTCTTGCCTTGAAAGGGGATGTGATGCCTAGAGCTGAGGCAGCCATTTTGTGACCTGGTGGCAGTAAGGGAACATGCAAAAGACGGCAGAGAACCTGGGGCCCTGAGGACACTGCTGAGCAGCTGGACCTCCTGAGACCACTTACCTCTGAACTTCTGTGAACTGCATAATAATAAATAGCTTATGGTTTAAGCTTCTGCCCATGGCTTTCTGTTAACTACAGCTGAAAGCAGTACTGAATTTAAAAAGATACTTTGTGTGCCCTATGATTCTCTTGCCCAAGCACTCCCATTACAAATGTATACTGTACTTATACATATGCAACTAAAAAGTGACAAGATTATATGTCTCCTGCATAGTTAACAGAGACCAGTTTAATTACTTTATAGCCACAGTACCTCAACTATATGACCCTATTAAAATAAACGTCACCAGTAGATAAAACATAAGGGAAAAAAACATGACTCAGAATCATGTTTGCTCTTGATTACTGACTTTGATCCTTCCTTCTGCTATCTCAAATCCTTTCTGGAAACGAGTACCACATCAAAAACAAACTGATGAATGATACCTATCTGAACTAAATTCTTCTGTCTCCTTTAATCATAATTGCCTGTTAGTAAAAAATTAAATATTAAAATTTCATTCTTGAATTTGCAGCCCCAAACCTGGCCCAGTCAACATTTTCACATACTGATGCCTGTAACCGCAGCTAGAGACTTACCAGCAGTACACCAAATTCATGGCACTGCTGTTTTCTCCTGCACAGGGTATAATAATAGAATTTGAATACTGGTAAGACATTCGAAGTCAGACTACCCAGTACAGTTATTTCAATAGTTATTTTAACTGTATTTTGATGGAAATCTTTCAAATATATGTTCATCTCCATGACTCCAGCTGCATCCACCTCTGTATGTCCCTGGACCCCGTTCTCCCTGTGTTCACCCCACAGTCTTCCTCTGCCCCCCATCATTCACCTCCATCTCTGCCCACAGCCCAGTTCTGCCTGCAGCGCCACCTGTGATCACTAATGTCTACTCCATTCACAGCCTCCCTGGTTGGAAGAAACGGACAATGGCCGTGAACATCTGTTTTCCTCTCAGGTGTGCTAGCATGTCTCCCCTGCTGTCACTCAAGGAAAAAAATGGCTGAGTACCCTGATTTTGAGCATAGATACAAATGAGTATGAACGTATATATGTAGACTCAGTGCTTTTTTAGCTTAAAAAAAAATACAGAGAGAATAAATGCTCATTTTTTGTTAAGTCGTAAAGCGCTTTTTACCAACCCCACCCTCTGTCTACCCTTTACCCACCACTCTCTGAGGTTACACCACCTTCCACCACTATGATCTCCGGACCACATGGCTCGTCCCACACACTAACATATTTCCCTCTTGCTGACAAATTAATCAGCTAAGATGGAAACATTACTTTATTGATACAGATGTCTATGTTAGGCTCCTCTAAAAATATGTTAGGACAGGGCACCAGTTTACATCAGCATTTTCAAAGTGTGATCCAGAGATGCCCCGGTGTGAGGTCCCCGAGACCTTTTCAGGGGATCCACAATGTCAAAACTCTTTTTAGTAATACAAGGACGTTACCTGCCTTTTTCACAACAGTGAATCCAGAGAATACACAGTGTGCGATGATAATGTATCATTCTGACAGCTAAGGAAACATATGCTTGTATATTCTTGTGTTTAGAATGTTCTAAGGTAGCAAGTTTAAGGTATAAATATGCATGTTTTCAGTGTGTGCTCAGTACTTCTATGTTCCTAGCAAGAGCAATCTTTGGTTATATCGGCTATAATCTCCACTACCTCATTATCATCCAATGAATTCACTGAGGGTTTAAAGAAAAAAAAATGGAATGTTTTAAAGTTTGACGTGATGGGCTCTTCAGAAGCAAAAGACTGTTTTCAAATTAGAAGTGAAAAGTAAATGGTCAGAATGCACGGGTTGGAGCGGTGCACAGGATAGCTGAGAAACTAAGAAAGCTTTGCCCCGCTGACACTGCTGAATGTCTGCTGGGTGAAGGGTCAGTAAAAGAGATCACAGCAGTGGCCCTTCCAACGATGCAGCAGCTCATCAAATTAAATGTTAATGTCTACAAGTTAATACCTCTCCTTAAGCACTGTACTTTTGCTTTATAAGTAGACAAATCTGCAGACACGGGTGGACTTAGTTTTGTTTTTATTATTCCAGTATCCATGCCAACTAATCATCGAAGGGCTTCTTTTATGTGAATGCTTGGCAACCGATACGAGTGCTGCTGAATTACTCAAAGTACTAAATAACTTTACGAATCTCATGATTTACCCTGAAACGACCATGTTGGTATCTCCTCTGATGGTACAAAAGCAAATGGGGGGCAAAACTGCTGGCACGTCAGCGTGAATCACGGCAAGCGTACAAAACTCCACCAGTGATAATCACACTCTTCACTATCAATCGTTTCTAAACAGCCCGTTTCACAGATGCCTTTGATAAAACAGTAAAAGTTATTAATTTTATTAAATCTCACTCCTGAGAACGTGGTCTTTTCAATAATCTGTGTGATGAAATGTGAGCATTTCATCATACCAAATATGTAGAAAAAGCATTTCTACATGCCTCACACATAGGCCGTCTTGAGGAAAAGCCTTTATGCGGTTGAGTTGTGAGCTAAACTATACACTTTCTCCAGAGAATACCATCTTTGCTTTTAGCAAAAGTAACAAACCCCATTCTTTTAGAATGACTGGCAGACAACGTACTGTTATATATAATTATTTAGACTTAGGTACCTGGTATTTTCTCTGAAGTAAATAAAGGGAGCCTGATGCTTCAAGGAAAGAAACTAACAATATCTGCTGCTGACGATAAAATTTGAGCTTTCAAGAAAAAATCAGAATTTTGGAAAACTTGAACTACATACCAAAATCTTGACTGCTTCCCGCTTCCTAAAGACTTTTTGGATGAGATTCATGGTCATATTAATGAATGTGATTTGCTAAATATTGTGTAATCAAATGTGTCAACACTCAGTCAACTGTTATTTTTCAAATGACCAATGTAGGATGTTATAAGATCACACACAGGTCAAAGATCCATCCGAAGTGCAAGGTGGACCAATAGATTTTTACATTACAGAGTACAAAAAATTCATTGATAAGGTTTCAGAGTCAACGCTGCAACTAACCCTTAAGAATCGACCACTTGCTGAGTTTTGATATATCGAAGAATGTTCACAATTATATGAAAAAGACACTAAAATACCCCACCCTTTTGCTACTCTGTATCTGTGTATAGCGGGGGTTTCTTCATGTACTTCAAACAAAGCAACATGTCACAACAGACAATATAAAAGCAGTTATGAAAATCCAGCTATCTTCTATGTAGCAATGGAGAGAGTCTCACTACATTTTTTGTTTTGGAATAACTTTTTCATTAAAATATGTTATTTATGTTAACCTTTCATGTGTTCGTTACTTTTAAGTGAATAAGTATTTTAAACGTTTCTCAGATTTCTAATATGCTAAATATTGACAGATATAGTCCACATAAACAAAAGATCTTTGGGGTTCCAGTAATTTTTAAGAATGCAAAAGTGTCCTGACACTAAAACGTAAGAAAACCTCTGGTTTTTAACACCACAAAAAAGAGTGCTTTTAAGTATGTGTACATAACAGGATGGGCACCTGAGAATGAGTCAGAAGGTCTCGGCTCCAGGTCCGCTGCCACTTCTTACTTGCTTTGGGATTTGGATAAATTAGTCTCTCTAAGGTCTTAGTTTCCTCATCTGTGAAACAGGTAATTCATGTCCTGTTCAGAGGATAAAAGACAAAATACGTGAAAACAACTTATAAATTACAGGTGTCTTATTATTATAAGATCTCAGAGTTAAGAGTTTTAGCCTTGTGACCATATTTCTACAAAATTATCCCTATTTAAAAATTATTTTTTTTACTAAATGCAGAACTTACAGAAAATGCACAGCGGAGAGTTTCTGATTGGTCAATTAGGTCAAACGTCCAACCACATAATTTTACTGTATCAAATTCCGTCCTCTACAGTTATGATTGGTAATGTGTGTTAACTATTATGTATATTTCCAAATACACACAAAAGTACAGAAAATAGTAACAAACCCCGATGTACCCTCAACAATTATCAAAAATTTGTCAATACTGTTTCATTTCCCATTTGTGTGTGTTTGTGCCTATCCTGAACTTTTTAAAAACAAATAATAGGCGTCATTTCATTTTGCCTGGAAATACTTCCATATGTATCTTTAACAGATGAGAATTTTTTTAACATAACCATAATACCATTAATATAGATAAAATCTTCAGTTATAATTCTTAAGTATCATCTAATACACACTCCATGTTCTAATTTCCTGATTGCCTCCAAAAAAAAGAGTCTTTGTTAGTTTTTAGTTGTCTTGTAGCATCAAAATATCATTCTCACCAGTTAACTTACAAGTGAATATAAGATTATCAGCTAAAGCTGAGAAGGAAGAAGAAATAATACCATGCTTTATATACCATGTACAATTTATAAAACAAAGTCAAGAACTATTTTTCCTGAGAAATGTGCTTTTCCTCCAAGAAAACAACAAACAGAAAGAACAAGAGAAACCCACTACAAAATAGGCCAGACTGGGGACACTTGAGTATTCTGAGAAGTGACCAGAAGAGGACATAGCTCAGCTGCTCAGGAAGGGAAGAAATTGTAAGAAACCACCACCTGCCATTTCAGAAAAGATGAGGTCAGGTCAGCCCCAGGGTCAGGCAGGCTGGAGGTGAGGTCAGGGTCCAGGTCCCAGAGTGAGCATAAAGCTTAAACAAGCCGGGTGCCTAAGGCTGGAAGGCAACCACCTGCAGGCTTCAACTCAACGCTCAAAAATCAGTGCTCTAAGCTAGAGAGAGAATGCAACCACCATCAAAAGTAACTATTGGGCTTCTCTGGTGGCGCAGTGGTTGAGAGTCCGCCTGCCGATGCAGGGGACACGGGTTCGTGCCCCGGTCCGGGAAGATCCCACATGCCGCGGAGCAGCTGGGCCCGTGAGCCATAGCTGCTGAGCCTGCGCGTCCAGAGCCTGTGCTCCGCTACGGGAGAGGCCACAACAGTGAGAGGCCCGTGTACCGCAAAAAAAAAAAAAAAAAAAAAAAGTAACTATTTGTGAGAATTCAATTTACTCGGCAAACATTTGTCAAAAGTGAACTCTGCTAGGCACTATCCTAAGATATGAGTTATATTTTTTGGTCATTTATACAGTTAAACAATAAGCAGTATATGTCTCCACATGACTTTCCCTATTAATTTTAAGCAGAAGAATGGAGATATTTAATATTAATTACCTTGCCATATACCATTACAATTTATATTTATATTTTTCTGTAAACTGAAGTTTAGCCCACCCATCACCCAGACATTAAAACGAATTTGATTTCTACTGTCCTTCCCACATATGTTTGAAGAGTACACGTCACATTAGCTTTGATCACACACATCACAGACCCCTAGCATTCATCACTACGATTAGTTCTTTTCTAAATGGAGTATCTAGTTTAGAAGGAAATCAAGGAAATGTTAAAGAATCTCCCACTTCCTATGAAAATTGTTTTATTTTCCATAAGCTTATTCCAAGCGTGTCAGAATGTACTGTAGATGAAAACTGGTTAGGTGCATACAGAAAAATTTTCAAGATGTGGTTCTATAGGCACATACACTTAATATAAATCCTTTTTGAAAATCCTTTACCGCAGTTCCACCTATAATTTTTTTTAAGTTTAAAACTACAGAAAGAATGGAGAATGAGAGAACACATTTCTTAAAAAATCCTTGAGAAGTACTTCATAAATGTGTCCAAAAACATGAAAGAGTCACTAAGAAATTTTTAGCTGACACTACAAAGGACATCTTGTCAACAACAACAGTAAAACCTGGCAGTCAGACAGCTACAGAGTCCAGACTTCCCCATTTCAGAACTGACACTTTTGTATCAGGTCTACTACTTGTAGAAAAACAGTAAAAATCCTAAGTTTAAAATAATATTTCCGGTGAGACCACTAACTCCCCTATCAATCTGTAAGGAGAATGATTAACCACACAGAGCGCAACACAGCCCAAATTTACCATCGGATTCCTGCACCATGTGGATGAGGCCTGGAGGGGGTGTCACCCTTGACCCCATTTTCTGGTAACTGAGCTGAAGAGCTTACTTGTAGTTTCTGTACATCTTTTGTTTTGTGCGCTCTCATACAAGGTACCATCAAAACAAACTGTCCTTGGAGTTTAGCTTCACTTTATAGCACTACTGTGATTATCGTTCTTAATGGAGAATCTTACCTAAGTATATAGTCCAATATATACAATATATACAACTCTAAGTAAACTGTAAAGAATGACATTCACCTCACTGTAAAAACATGAGGTTCTTAGCAAATAACAGCAGAATTGCATACAAATTGTTAACAAGGAGTTAAAATCTCAAAGCGTGCATGCTTCAATCTACAAAATATTACGTAGGTTTCTTTTTAAAAATTGGTTAAAGATGAAGTCAATTAATGTGTAGACGTCTACTCAAATTGGTTTGGACTGCAAATAAATAAAAAGTTAAATCATTAACATTATTCACCAGGATATCACAGGCAAAATAGGTTATTCACAGAATAAGTGGGGCTATAAAGAACACCGTAAAATTTCCTCTACTCTGTTCATTACTATCTTCACAAGACATCACTCTCTGACATCAGATTTTCCATGTAGCGTTTACTTGTTTACTGCCCTTCTGTCTTCTCCCACTAGAATGTAAATTCCATAAGGGCAGAAACCTTATCTTATTTTCCACTCTATTCCAGGTTCGGAGAACAGTGTCTAGCACACAGCAGAGGTTCCAAACAAATCCGCTGAATGAAGGGATGGATGGATGAATGGCCTCTCCCTTTCACCTCCCCTACTTCCTTTCCTCCATACTCATGTTAACCATCCTTTGAGGCCAGGGTCAAACTCTACTATCCCTCTGAGGACTAGGTTCCCAATTCTCCAGTCTCTTTCTCCTTCATACCATGAATTTGGCACTTCCCAGCTGTCTGGTAACTGTTTATCCTTGCATATCTATATAGCTCCTTTAAAATTCTCATAATCCTCATTCTGGGCAGGGACTCGTGCCCCTAACTTTTGGTATCCACCTCAGGACGTGTAAAGAGTACACCACCAATAAACGTTCTGTTTGACTCATTCATATCTGTAGTCAATCCAGAAATCAATTTAGTTAAGTTTCAACATTTTATAACATAGCCCTCCCTTTCCAATAACTCAACTGAAATTGCAGGGGGTCCCCCTCTAGTTTTTAAATTTATCTTTGTCAATTTCAAGCTTTACATTCTCATATACACAACTATAGCTACTTATAATGCACTTTATCCATCCTCCTCCCCCAAGATTAATTTTTGTATGTAATAAAAAAATCTTGTGACTTTTTGATGATACCTACAATGAGGTATCTAACCCCAATCAAGATGGAGGTAAAGTTTCATCACTCTCTTCCTGTTGCTGAGGTATTGGAGGGTATTTTTTCTTTTTATGCCTTTTTCCTTTCATGTCAAGATGTATCCCATTTCCTTCTTCCCTGATCATAGCCCTGGCAAGCTTTTATTATTTCTTTGTACCTGTCCTTGGTAATCTGCCTCAGATCCTCCTTTTTGAGCCACTCCTGTTTCCTTCAGTCATTTATTTGATTACATTTCAAACTTCTCAGTTTGTGTATGAGACTGGCGTCTTCTTAAAGCCTGAGCCTGCTTCTTTAAATCTGGCCAAACTTTATGAACCCTATATCCTTTCACAAAGCCAACCAACGCTTGGTCATCTGGGCTAAATGAAATGTACAAAAATATCAGATTATCCACAACACAACATAATCAGAAAAAATGTGACATCTGGCTTTGGAATATATCATATCAAGATTTACTTTCTTAATTATATTTTTGCTTAAGCCACCGTTAGAAACATTTTCTTTTATGATGGTGGATATCTGTCTTGGTTTTAAATTTTGACACAGTTAATTGTTTTTAAAAAGCCAATCAAACATCAACTGTGGTTTTTCCTATGAAGCCTTTTTAACTAGTTTTTTCAATCTGTTGAAAACTGTCATAAAATCTGGTTTCTGTTTCCCCTGATTTATTTCTTCCCTGTTCTTGGGCTTCTGATCCAAATCAGCTTACCCTATATTAATTTACTTCTTTAATTTAAAGTACCATTTGCTTGAGAACGCAAAGCATTATAAAAACATTACACATCTAGTGAAATTTTCAGCCCAAATAACACTGGATAGAAAACTCTGTTTTTTGTTTTTTGTTTTTTTTGATACTCCAGGAGAAGTTGGGTTTCTAGGATATATTACACTGGTAATGCTAGCAAATTATATTTAGTGGGCTATTACGATTGGCTGAAAAATAGAAAAACATTAATTTTGAACAGCTATGTAAGTCAGCTTCATCAATATATAATCCCATAGGCCAAAAACTCTATAGAATTAAATTCCCGATACAGGCGTTTATAGAAAAGAGCATCAGAACAAACTCACACATCAACCCTGGCCCTTCTCCTGACCCCAGCCTAAACTGCACCAATCTCAGACTTGATCTCAGCCTCACTGCCGCAAATGAGTTTCTAATGTTTAAGAAAAAGGAAAAGAACTAGGTTAACAGGATCTTCTCTTTTGCCCCCTTTTCAGTTACTGCCATTAAGCTTTTGTTCAAAGAGATCCTTAATCCTTAATTTTACATGACCGTTTTCACTTTACAGCTATTCAATTATTTTACATTCAAATGCGCAATTACAGCACTTGAACCTATTTTTTTTCATGTTATTCACCATACTACCAGCAGAATTAAGAATAAACTCATTTCTACTTTTTCCCCCCATGTAGAACTTTGATAAGTACAAATTATTTTTACCTAAAAGCCAACTTTTGGGCTGGTGCCTTTTAGGCGAAGTTTTTACATAAGATGTTAAATGTTAACCCCCCAAAAACCTTTTTAACAACAAGGTTTCACACAGTCAACAAACTCAGTTAAATTCCAGAACTTTACTTAAAAAACAAAAACAAAAAACTTTCACAGTGCCTAGTCACATTTTGACTAAAATCCCCATTCAAAGCCCCAAATTTTTAGTTTTTTAATTTACCTTCTCCAGGCTGCTGCCTTCACCAAACACAGAATTCCACAAGTCTCAATTAACTCCGGCCTCCCCAGCTGTTTATCCAATACACATGATTCTCAAGCAAAGGTGAATAATTCACAAATGACTAATTCAATTGGTAAGAATTCTTTTTTTCTTTTAAAAATTTACCTCGACTTCAAAAATCTCTTTTCAGAATAGCATAAATCCTTTAAGGAAACAGTTGTCACCTATGTGCACTCATAAGATGAGTGGCTTAAAGAGGCATTTTTCTGACAGTCTAAGTTCCCCAAATACTAGTCATAAGGTCTTTCATGGATGGTAAATTTCACACACACACACACGCACACACACACCGGAAGGAAAGGAAAGAAACATACCTGGTCATTTTCTAAACAGGTTTGATAGGTTTGGTTCCCTCGTAAGAGCAGAGTATTTACTTACAATCTTTTAAAGCAGAAGTGGCAGCCAGAGCACTGGGTAAATAAAAACTTCACAGAGGTTTAAAAACCCTGCATCTTAACTCACTTCCCCCTGATTCAAGGGGACGGCACTGCAAACCCCAGGGCAAATGAGATTATGTAACAGGTTTTTCCTCTCTACTTTATTAATCACAGGCTGGTTGGAGGTGTGCTTTCTCAAAACGATTTGAGGCACCCAGGACTTGATTTAGGATCTCTGCAGCTGACGTCTGATACATTTCCTTAGGCTTTTGCAGGATCCATTCATTTTAAGATCTACTTGCATTTTCTCGAGTTAATTACCGGGCTGCTGCTGTTGTCGTTTTAAGGAAATAAACCCGGCAGCACCTGAAAACTTCAGTTTTGCACCAATATCTTCCTCCCCTGTGTTTCATTCCGTGAAACTACACATGATAAACACAGACCTTCGGTCGTCTCCCTGGGCTTTTTCCTTTCTCACGTTTTACGACTGGTGTAAATAAATAAGTCACTGGCGCACCGGGCCGGGCCCCCAACACCGGGCCTCAGGGGTCCCAGGAGGAAAAGCGAGTTGACTGAAGAAAGCAACCCCGTCACCACCCCGGTGGCCGCGCGGCTTACGCCAAAGGCGAGCTGGGGATAATGGGAACCGTCAGGCCGGGGCCCCACTTGGCAGGCGTGTTGTGTAACAGTCGCGCCTGGAAGTGAGCAGCTTCTCCCGCGAAGGGACCGCGTCGGCGGCGGCTCCTGGCGGCGGGACTCGGCCGTCCGGCCCGAGGCCCCCGCCCCCCGCCCCCCGCGCCGGCCCCCCCGCAGGGCCCCCCCTCCCCCGCTTCCCACGCGCGCGCCGCTCCGGCCCGCGGTCGCCCCCCCACCCCGCCCTGGACCCCGGGCCCGGCCGCTGGGAGGGCAGCGCCGGCGGGGCGCGCGGACGAGCGTCCACGCTACCGGCGCGGCGGGAGCCCGGCCCCGCGCCCTCCCACCCCGCAGTCCGCGCGGCCACTTACTTTCGGGGCCGCCGACCTCCCGGCTCCCTCGGGGGGGGGAACGAAAGTCGTCACGGCGTCTCCCCGCGGGGCCCCCTCGCCTCCCGGACCCGCGAGGCGCCGCGACGGAGCCGGGAGGGCGGCTGCGCTCCCGCTCGCGTCCGTCCCGTCGCGCTCTCCTCCTCCTCTTCTTTTCGCTATATTATCTTCTCCTGCTCGGAGGGGCGGGGGGGGGCGGGAGGCTCGGGACGCGCGGAGCCGTTTGCAACTTTTCTTCGCTCTTTCTCTCTAACCCCCCACCCCCGATCAGCCTTGAAAAAACACTGTCGAAAGGGGCGAGGAACCTGGGAGGTGGAGGTGGCGGCGGGGACGCGGAGGGGGTTGGGAGAGGTGATGGTGGTCGTTTGAAAACTGCTCAGAGCCCCCCAAACAGGGATACCCAGAAAGAGGGGGAAAGGCGGGGGGCTGGGGGGTGGGGGGTTGGGGGGAAAGAGAAAGAGTCGCTGGTCAGGAAACTTCAAGCGCGGATGAGGTCATTGGTTTAAAAATAAAGAGATGGCGTCACTTGAAACCAATCCCAGTGAATGAACTCAGCGGAGCCCCGGGGAAAGGAGGAGACAGGCGAGGGCAGGGCGGTGGGCGCCGGGCGGGGCCGTGCGCCCGCTGGAGCTCGGAGCGCGGCTCGGCGCCTGGTCGCGGCCTCTCGGGGAGGGGGTCGGGTCCCGTTCAGTTCCGGGGTCCGGCGGCTCCGGGACAGGTTCCGCGGGCGCCGTTGGGAGGAGCCGGGCGGCCCGGGGAGTCGGCCCCGCGGCCTCCTCCTTCTGCGCCCGCGCGCCCGCCTGCCGCCCCCGTGGCCCCTGATCTCCGACCCCCGGCCCCCGTGGCCGGGGCTCGGCCGCGCGCCTTCAGCGCTGCGCCCCAACAGGTATTTCAGGGTGTTCCCCCCCCCGCCCCTCGGCGCCCCAGCGAGGCGCAGAGCCTTTTCCGCCTCCTTGGGCTGTTTCCAGCTGCCTCCCCAGCGTGAAGAAACGCCAACAATGATTTGAGAGCATTACAATCGCTCTTTAAAAAGTGACGAATCTAAAACGCAGGGCGCTGCCGTCTCTTAAGAAAGAGAAGCTACAGGTACTTTAAGAAAAAAATCACACTCAGGTGGTCAAGCGCTTAGCTCCCTCTGTGTGTTTGTCGTTGAAAGCCCTCACCTGAATGCTCCTAGCATTCATTACTTTACTGTGCTTCTATTTACTTATTATTTCTATTTACATTTGTAAATTAATGAGCACGAGCAGGCTAAAATGCTCTTCACAGGTATGTTCTGTATCGGGCAGCACAGACCAGAGGTTCACCGCCTCTTGCGAAGTGCAAGAGCAAGACCCCGTTGATTTAACTTCACACACTTCGTGCATTTTTTATTTGGATTCATTAAAATAGCTTTGTTTTGAAACTACGTTACAAACTTTGGGAAACTAGAGACCCGAGGTGGTGACAAACCAGGACTTAGAATCACTGAACAGGACAATCGGAGCTTTATTCTAGTGTGCTTTGAGCATTTGAGCATGAAGCTGCTTCTACTGAGAAGTACTCACGTGGATATCACATAACAAAGATGTGATTAATGACGGAAAAGCACACTGCGAGCGGACTGCCCCATGAGCCAGAATTTGTGTGTAGGAATAGTAGCTCCTAAAATATTCCATTTACAATGTACTGGATTTGGGACATTGGTCCCTAAAGGCCAATCTTTGTTGGGGAATGTCCGTTTAGACACTGCCTGGGGCTTTCTGTTGTTCTGTTTTTGTTTTTGATTGGTAAAAGAACTGAGAAGCAGGTTTGGGGTTCATCTAACGAAAGATGAAACATCTCCATTCTCCTTTTCTGCCTTTAAATCCTGCAGCTTAAGTGCATTCGTTATTATAATCATTTAAGGTTAGTATTAGGGTAAGCCTCTAGGAACTTCCGGCCCATCTTTTACAGGAGGAAAAGGAGCCCATCTGGAGAGGGGGAGAGCGCTGAGCACTCGAGGCAGTAAAAGAAGCCTGAAGGCCGTGGATGCGGAGCCGACTTTCTGCCTCTGCCTTTGACCTCTTTAAGACTTCTGCAGAGGGGAAGCCATCTCTCCCGCGACGCCCTGCCCTCTGGTGGCCGGGGATTGTTACTGCAGCTCCAATGGGATTACTGCCTATGCTCTTAAAGAAAACCTCTAAAAATCGACTGCGCATATAGACCTGCTGTTTCTAGAACGGTTTCAAAGGGGTTGTTGGAGAGGATCTGCATCTCCAGTCTGACTAGCTGGAGGAGTTGGGATTTGGGGGAAGGAAGGAAAAGAGAGAGAATCCTTGTCCTGGAGGTGGAGAGCATGGATCTTGAAGACTTCTTTAGATGCTGCAGCTCCGGGCGCCTTATTCTGACACGTCTTGAAACCTCTCTCGACTTTCTTCATTTAAACAACAATTAAATTGGAGCGCCTTCCATGTATGTGGTGCTATGATAGCTATTATGGGAGTCTCCCAGTGCACATCATCTAACTAGGGAACGAGACATGGATTAAAACTAATGAAAAACTAAATTAATGATTGAGTGGCATACGATATTGGTTAAAAGAGTCCAGTGGAGAAAAGGAGCGATGTCAGCTGGGGTTTGATAGTTAAGATCTAGTTTGGGGTAAGAGGGTTCAGCTGAGGGACGATTCTAGAGGGGAAATGGCAGGAGTGAAGACATGGAGATGGAATGCATAAGGGGTATTCAGGTAAGGGATTAGTAGACCCTTCCAACAGTAGTAGAGATTGGGGTGTAGCAATCAAGAATTAGGCTGAATTTGAGACTTAGAGGCACACTGCAGAGGTACATGAATGGTAGGATACATAGCTTGTTAGTAGTCCAGCAAATAAATACTGAACAAGTTTCCTTCACTAAAGGGTACATTCCTCCTTGTTCTACTAAAAGAGCTTCTGTATATGCCAACAACAAACAGGTAGGAGCAAATGTAAAACGGTATTTATTGATATAGTTGCTCCAAAGAGTATGAAGTATTTAGGTATAAATCTCACAAATCGTGTACAGGATCTGTATGCTGAAAATTATAAAATGCTGATTACAAAAAATTAAAGAAGACCTAAATAATTGGCTTGGAAGCCCCAATATAGTAAATACGTCAGTTTTTCTCAAGTCGATTTATAGATTTAACAGAATTCCTATCAGTTACCCCAGCAAGGTGTTTTTGGTAGGCATAGGCCAGCTTAACCTAAAACTGCTTCCAGTATGTTTAAGGAATTGCGTGAGTGCTAGGTTCCCCAAAAGCAGACAAACGGCTCATGTATTTAGGGCGCCAGCAAAGCAGGGGCTCGAAGGTCCTACAATCAGATCATCTGGAAAGAAGCTATTTTTGTTTCAGTACATGTAAGTGTACGGTTTAGTACTGTTTCTAGTTAGAGTTTAATATGAGAGAGGCGCACCAAATTTTTTGGTCAGAATTAAAGATGGAAGAGGAGCGCCATCTTTAGTGCTGAGATCCCCCTAAGGTGTTTGTTTGTTTTTTAATGTATTTATTTATTTATTTTTGGCTACGTTAGGTCTTTGTTGCTGCTTGCGGGCTTTCTCTAGTTGCGGTGAGCGGGGGCTGCTCTTCGTTGCGGTGCGCGGGCTTCTCATTGCGGTGGCTTCTCTTGTGTGGAGCACGGGTTCTAGGCACACGGGCTCAGTAGCTGTGGCGCACGGGCTTAGTTCCTCTGCGGCATGTGGGATCTTCCCAAACCAGGGCTCGAACCCGTGTCCCCTGCGTTGACAGGTGGATTCCCAACCACTGCGCCACCAGGGAAGTCCCCCTTAAGGTTTTTATCTGTCCCTGGCTCTGGGACTGCGGTTATAACTGAGAGGCAAGGCCCCTTCCCTCATGGAACTAACATTCTCGTGGGGAGAGAAGGCAAAAACAGCCAGGGCTGTAACAAGATCAGTTTTACTGGAGAAAACTGGGTGTTGTGAGAGCGCACGGTTGAGGGTGGGGTGAAGGTGGTTGGCGGAGACATTCCTGAGGAGGGGGCGCTTGAACTGAAGCCTGAATGCGAGCAGGGATGTGGTCTGGGCAGGGGCAGCAGGTCACTCGAGACTGTTCAGCAGAAACAGAGTGACTTGTAGGGAGGGAGTCGGTATGTTCCCAGGGCAAAAGGGAGGCCAGTGGAGCTCAAAAGTATAAAGCGATGGCGAACAGGAGCCAGACCATACAGGACCTTACAATGCACAGTAAGGAATCTGCATTCTCCTCTGCAAGATTTAAGCAGGTTAGCACATGACCTGGTTTATGAAGAAGATATTTACAAGTAAGCATAAGAGTTTAGTTTTGAAACGGGAGTTTTGATAATATTCTATAAATATTTAATTTAGCAGCTCCCTCTTCCAATGGGAAGTAAGCATTTCTGATAATTTCGTTTTATCTCCAGGGATCCCATTAATGTTCCCAAATCAAATATTCTTAGCCTAGGGTTCATGGCTTCCAGGGAGTACGTGGACGGGCTTCAGACGGTCCAGGAGCCCCCTAAAATTTTGTACGTATATGCTTATGTGTGTTTTCCTGTGAGTGGGTCCCTCGCTTTCAACAGGTTTTCAAAGCATTTTCAATACACACACAAAACGAATAAGACCTACTTTACCTTTAAGTCTTGGCTGTGTTTTTTGGATGGTAGTTGCTGCTACTGTCCTAGGGCTTGTGGTCCCATACAAACGAATCACAGCTCTAGAAGGAACCAAGTTCTGCCTCAAAGAGGTGACACTATGTTGGAAGAGAGCACTCTTCTGGCAGAGTAGGAGGCAATGTTCTAAGAGTTTGTCTCTGAAGGAAGTTTCTGGAAGAAAATCTTACCTCTGTGACGTGAGAACAAGAAGACACCTAAGACATTATCTGATGCCCTCCCACTCACTTTACATAAAAGGGAGTGAAGGTCCAGAGAGGTTAAGTGGCTTGCCCAAGAATGCACAGCTAGTTAGGGACTAAACTGGGATTAGAAACAGTTCTCCCATCTTTCAGTACAATGCTCCATGCTCCTCACTGGAAGGTTTATGAAGAACCTGGACCAAGTATAGTGCTTAAAAGTCTAATGGGAATGAAGTGTTCAATTCCATTCAATTAAATTAAACAAATACATGCTCATTTGTAAGCAAATGGAAGGAAGGAGGGAGGTGAAGGTGTTTGAAAACATACAATCCCCTCTCTGAAAGAGATGAAAAGCCTCAACGTCAAATTAAGATGTACAACCAAGAAAGAATAAATGGCAACAACCCTGTTATCAGTGTATGTCTGATCTTTGTGTGGCAAATATGTAAACAGACACAATAAATTACAAAAACTAGATGACTTTTCACTTATCAATTAGGCAAAGATTTTTAAAACGGGTATGGGACTTCCCTGGTGGCGCAGTGGTCAAGAATCCTACTGCTAATGCAGGGTACACGGGTTCGAGCCCTGGTCCAGGAAGATCCCACATGCCGCGGAGCAACTAAGCCCGTGCACCACAACTACTGAGCCTGCGCTCTAGAGCCCAGGAGCCATGACTACTGAAGCCCGCGCACCTAGATCCCGTGCTCCACAGTAAGAGAAGCCACCACAATGAGAAGCCTACACACCGCAATGAAGAGTAGCCCCTGCTCGCTGCAACTAGAGAAAGCCCACGCGCAGCAACAAAGACCCAACGCAGCCAAAAATAAATAAATAAATAAATAATTGATTCTTTAAACAAACAAACAAAAAACCAGGTAATCCCAGGATTGAGTCAAGAGTGTGGAGACACAGGTAAGCAGAGAGAAAGGCAGTGGACGTGGCTGTTACAGAATGCTAAGAAAAAAGCGTTTCAAGCAGGGAAGGAGTGTGTTTCAAGTGAACTAATACTCAGAGAAGATAAGGTCTAAAAAGTTTTCCTTGATTTGGCAATTAAGTGGCCGTGAAGAGGGTGGTTTCACCAAAGACAGTCTTGCAAGATTGCAGTGAGTTCACCAGGGAATGAGAAACAGTGGAATAGGAACTATTTTTTCAAGGAGATTGCGTGTCAAGGGGAGAAAAAAATCTCCTGCCCAGCTTCAGGCAAATGTAGGACATTTCAATCCTACAAAGATCCTAAGGACCTGCTAACCAGACTATGTGGTTGTTTTTGTTTGTTTGTTTGTTTGCGGTACGCGGGCCTCTCACTGCTGTGGCCTCTCCCGTTGCGGAGCACAGGCTCCGGACACGCAGGCTCAGCGGCCATGGCTCATGGGCCCAGCCGCTCCGCGGCATGCGGGATCCTCCCGGACCGGGGCACGAACCCGCGTCCCCCGCATCGGCAGGCGGACCCCCAACCACTGCACCACCAGGGAAGCCCTGGTTGTTTTATTTTAATCAAACAATTCATAACAAACAGGTATTCGGAAGCGCCCTGAGAAATGAGAATCTCTCAGTCGCAATCTCAGGAGAGCTGCGGGTGGACTTTTGCTATCTACAGCCCAAACTTGATTTCCAATGTTATGTAGAACACACATTTGGGGGTTTTGTCAAGGTTGCTTTGACAAGTCTTTTAATAACTGTGAAATAAAATATTAAGAATAAAAGAATTCTCATATCTAATATCAGATGTATTTATCTTTCAAAAGGCTGAAAAGTTCTTTTATAAATGATAGCGGTCGTAGGGGGGGAAAGTAAATCAAAGCTAAAAACTATTTGTGAATTTCGCTTCTTTTCATCTGACTCTAAAGGAAAATAATTGGAGTGAATGCAGTGATGTCCTTTTCTTCCTCTGATATAAAGAATATGAAAAAGTGGTGTCTGTTTTTGAAGACCAGTGATCTTTAAATGGTTCTTCCATTTTCTGAGTAAGTGTAGCTCTCGAAGTGCTCAGTGGTTTTCTGGACTAAAAATGACAATGTTCAATAATAATTCGTGTTTATAAATGTAAACATTACCTTTGGGAACAGTCTTAAACTAGTAACAGAACCTCTCATTTAACATTGGTTAAACAGCAAGATAGTATATTCTGACCAAATGCTTAAAAAGTACTTTTTAAAATTTGTGTAAAGTCAGTGTTTTAGTGTATTGAAGAAAAACATCTAGTTCTCTTTAGATCACTGAGTTTTTAGGACTATCTCAAGCCACTACTATATGGGAAGCAGCCGCATAGCACAGGGAGATCAGCTCAGTGCTCTGTGACCACCTAGAGGGGTGGGATAGTGAGGGTGGGAGGGAGACGCAAGAGGGAGGAGATATGGGGATATATGTATATGTATAGCTGATTCACTTTGTATAAAGCAGAAACTAACACACCATTGTAAAGCAAGTATACTCCAATAAAGATGTTAAAAAGAAAAAAACACTACTATAAAGAAACTAGAAATTAAATGGAATTTGAAAATAAACCAATATCACCATGTTAAATCCAACACAGAAACACTCAGCTCTTTGTACAAGGTATATACTGGGTTTTTAACTCTCATAACAACCAGAAGAGTTAGGTGTTATTATTTTCTTTTCTATTTTACAGTGGAGGAAATTGAGGCTGAGAAAGTTTAAGGAGTTGGCTCAGAGACGCAGAACTAGGAAATCGCAAGTTAGAACTCAACCCAAGTTTTCTTACAGGTTTCGTGGAGAAGATCAAGAAAATACAAAATAGAAGTAGTTCAAAGTAGTACTACAAGCAATGCCACTCCCTTAGAATGCACTTTTATGATTATGGGTCAAACTTAGATAAATAATGAAGTTGGAAAAAAGCTACAGAAGTTGGAAAAAATGAGGGCTGTCTGAGCTGGGGCAGAACAGCCAGCTCCAGAGTCCAGCTCTGCCGCATACTGGCTACGTAACTTGTGGGAAACTTCGTTTCCTCATCTTCAATATGAAGGTTGTTAACACCAACCGTCCAGAGCTGTTGTGGGTTTCAAATGACTACCAAGGAAAGCGTCAAATATAATGCATAATCCCACACGGTAAATACTCACTACATACTGATTCCTTCCTTTTTAGGAAGGGCTGTATGTAGAACAGACTTAGATAGTGAACAATAGATTGAATTGGGATATTAAAAGAGAAGGGGAAGCTCATTCCAGGAAGAGAAAACACACAGTTGGAGACACAGCAGGGAAAAGGTGTTTAAAATAGTTTAACTGAAGCAGAACATTTGTATTCAACCGTTTATAATAAGCCTGGAAAGTGTTCTGGGGCCAGATTACACAGGGCCTCAGCCAAAAAAACTAGCTTTTCTATTATAAGTAGCAGGGAATGATCGATAATTTGGTTCCTTTTTAAAAATTATGCTTTATTGGTCTTATCTTCTATCATAAAGCAATACATATCCATTGCTAAAAGTCTGTGAATTACAGTAACATGTAAAGTGTAAAGAAGAAAATTCAAATCACCTTATTCAATGGTTACCCTTGGGAGAGAGAGAAAAGTTTTTTACTGCTCTATCCTTTGGTAGTATTTTGACTCAGTTTTTCTTTTACCATATACATTTGTTGTCTTACCACTAGTAATGAAGTTTATAAATATATGGAAACACTAAGCAGATTTACATAACCTTTTTTTTTTTTAGCGGTACGCGGGCCTCTCACTGTTGTGGCCTCTCCCGTTGCGGAGCACAGGCTCCGGACGCGCAGGCTCAGCGGCCATGGCTCACGGGCCCAGCCGCTCCGCGGCACGTGGGATCCTCCCGGACCGGGGCACGAACCCGTGTCCCCTGCATCGGCAGGCGGACTCTCAACAACTGCGCCACCAGGGAAGCCCTACATAACCTTTTTTAATGCAAAGATTTGCCTCTAAAAAGTGGAATTGCATATTTGGAATGGTCAGATGACCAATGAGAGCTCCCCAATGCTGGAACAAATGAAGTTTAACCTACAAACTTATAGGGTATAATGTTTGCTTATCTTTATTATGTATCTGGCCCTATAATTTCAACCTATAGTTGTAACAGTTTTTCCTTTTAATTTTAATACAATGAAGTTATTTAATTTTTCAAAAAAATATTGCCACCATCACACTGTCCAAGGATAACCTTTGGGGACATCTGGACGTATCTTCTCTAGTTTAAAGGTTTGAACTCAGAAAAAGATGGGATAAAAGTGGGATTTTAGGTGGCTTAGTCTGACCAAAGCATATTAGAAAGATCTGAGGAAGGGGAATCATAGAACAAGAGAGACTGTATTGGGCTCTAGCAATAACTGAGGCATAAGTCAAAGAGAGCCAAGGTTGATACAGTGGCAATGGACACGGAAACGACTGCAAGAAATAGTACAGAGGAGGACTGAGAGAACTTGGTGATTCATGAGCTCTGGAGGGCGGAGGAGATGAGTAATTAAAGATGACGCTGGGCTTCCCTGGTGGTGCAGTGGTTGAGAGTCCGCCTGCCAGTGCAGGGGACACGGGTTCGTGCCCCGGTCTGGGAAGATCCCACATGCCGCGGAGCGGCTGGGCCCGCGAGCCATGGCCGCTGAGCCTGCGCGTCCGGAGCCTGTGCTCCACAACGGGAGAGGCCACAACAGTGAGAGGTCCGCGTACCGCAAAAAAAAAAAAAAAAAAAAGATGATGCTAAGGTGTCACCTTCGGCAACTTACATAAGCTTCAATTTCCTCAGCTATAAAATAGGGTTAATAATCGTACCTTCCACATAGGGTTGTTGGGAGGATTCAATGGATGACGTCTAAAACACTTAGCACAATAACTGGAATGTATTCTCAATAAGGGTTAGCCGTCACTGTTCTTACAGCTGCTGAGTCTAGATGACAGGGTTAATGATGAAATTCTTAAAAGAAATAGCAAAGTCAGGGTGGAGGTCAGACTGAGGCGAGGGAGGTGGGGTTGAGCTATAATTTAGCCGTGTGAAATTTACATTTATGGTGGACAGGGAATTAAAAATGTTCAGCAAGTAGCCACCACTGGCCAGTGATGTTTTTGACAACAGGTACATTCTAGGAAGACTCCACATTCATAAGAAGCAGACGTATGGAGAGTGGACACCCACTGCAAAGTATTATCTGCACGTCTCCCCACAACCTCCATTTATTAGAGAAATTACCTTAACTAATGAGCAATCTCTGTAAGTATTGACTTCCTAGTTGAACGGCTCTCCGGGCAAGACAGATATCAAAGTAGTGATGCACCTAGAGTTTGGAACCACATCTGTGAATCTCAACTCTACTGCTTACTATTATCTGATTTTAGAAAAATTAATTCTAGGGAATTCCCTGGCGGTCCAGGGGTTAGGACTCTGTGCTGTCACTGCTGAGGGCCCGGGTTTGATCCCTGGTCGGGGAACTAAGATCCCACAAGCCATGCATCGCAGCCAAGAAAACAAAGAAAGAAAGAAAGAAAAATTAACTCTCTAAGTGTCAGCTTTCTTGTTTACAAAATGGAATAATAAAAATTTCTACCTCATAGAACTGATGGGAGGATTAAGTGGAAATATTAAGTGAAACTCTTTATAAATTATGTGACATAAATAACAAATATGGCACTCAGTCTCCCCCTGTGTCTCAGTCCCTTTGGGAATTTTGTTGCCAATGACTGCATGAAATCCCAGAATGCCAGACAGCACCTTTGGGGCAAGACGGTCTGTTAACCTTTGTTTGGAGAGACTGTGTTAGTTTTCTATTGCTGCTGTAAACAAATTACCACAAACAGTATCTGAAAACAACACAAATTTATTCTCTTATAGTTCTAGAATTCTAAAATGGGGGTCATGGGGCTAGAGTCAAGGTGTCAGCCGGGCCGTGTTCTCCTCTGGAGGCTCTAGGGGAAAATGCATCTCCTCGTCCTCTCCAGCTTCTTGAGGTGCCTGCATTCCTTGACTCGTGGTCCCTTCTTCCATCTTCAAAACCAGCAACAGTGGGTTGAGTTCTTCTCACATCACCAACCCTGTCCCTGGTTCTTCTCTGCCCAGTCTTCCCCTATTAAGGATCTTTGTGATTGCACTGAGCCCACCTGGATAACACAGAATACTCCCCTTTTGTTAAATCTGCTAATTTGCAACTGTGATCCTCCTTTGCAGTGCAGCCCAACATTCACAGGTTCTGAGCATTTGGACAAGGACTTTGAAGGACCATTATTCTGCCCACCACACCTTCCACAAAGGAAACTTCAGGGAGGTTTGCCCCTGCTTCGTCCCTCTGCCTTGCAGGACCCAAATGATTCACCAAATAATGAGCTGTCAACCACAGTTGAAGACTGATAAATAGTCACAATTAGGAGGTATTTCACGCTAAGGTTTTTCTTCTGGACGAATCTTGGTTCTGCTCCATACTGAAATATATATTTGCAGCCAAACACAATGAATATTAGCTAACTACAAATTTTCAAAGAAATAATGATCACAGTGAATCTTCTCCAGCGTGGGAAAGAAAGGTTTATCATCAATCCTTAAATTTTACAAAAGATACAAATGTCCGTTTCATTTCTGAGACTAAGCCACCCCACAAGTCCCCCATGATCATTACCAATACACTTTTTAATTTTTTTAAAAGAACTTTAACAGCAGTGTTTTCATTTTAGCTCCAATTGAAGATGAATGGACAGCAGAGTATGTCTTGAGAAAGACAGGTGAAAAATATCAGGTTGCAAAGCAAAGCATGTACGTATATCAGAGACTGGAATTTTTTGTTTAAAGGGGTAAAAGGCCATCAGTACTATTTTAGGAGTACCAGGAGTTCAAACATTGTAGTTGGAAATGGCTAAAACCTCAACACCTTTGAATTTCACTCTGAAATTCAGTATTCCTGTCTTTTACGTTATCTCTGAGGCATATAAATCAGCTCAAAATAAATTGGTCCAAATCCCCAGTGAAAGTAATTTTTATTTAGTTATTTGTAAATATATTATTTTTTGCCTTAAACTGTCAATTTTAAAAAATTAATTAATTTATTTTTGGCTGCGTCAGGTCTTCGTTGCTGCGCGCAGGTTTTCTCTCATTGCAGTGACCGGGGGCAGCTCTTCATTGAGGTGCGCTGCCTTCTCATTTTGGTGGCTTCTCGTTGCGGAGCCCGGGCTCTAGGTGAGCGGGCTTCAGTAGTTACGATGCACTGGCTCAGTAGTTGTGGCTTGTGGGCTCTAGAGTGCAGGCTCAGTAGTTGTGGCACACGGGCTTAATTGCTCTGCGGCATGTGGGATCTTCCCGGACCAGGGCTCGAACCCGTGTCCCCTGCATTGGCAGGTGGATTCTTAACCACTGCACCACTTGGGAAGTCCTCCCCAGTGAAAGTAATTTTTAAAAATTTTAATGGTTGATCTTAATTTTCTAGTATGTGGCTAGCCTTAGTATGTAATTGAAAGAATATTTAGCTTGAATAACAGGAGAGGCCAGCACTAAATTGTTTGATGACTTTGGGCAGGACACTCTAGAGAAGCAAAGGAGAGACAGCCCACAAGTACTGGGCATCTCTATTGCCAAGCACTATATTTACACACATTATTTCACTTAATTCTCACACCAACCCCCATAGGTAGGCACTATTATCCCCATTTTAAAGATGAGGAAACTGAGCCTCCAAGATGTGAAGAGACTCTCCCACAATCACACAGCAGAAGAGGGACAGAACTGGGATTCAAGTCCAGTTCCACCTGACTCCAAAGCTTATACATCCTCTCTCCACCACCCTCAACTGCTCGCCTCTGAGCCCCAAGTTTCCTCATCTACAAAATCAAGGAACTGAGTCAGCCAATGTCTGATGCCCCTCGTAGCTCTCACTGTATGGCCTTCATGGTTGGGAGGGGAAAGCGGAATCAGGAAGGGGTCTCGGGCACTGGGTAAAACATCTTTCTCTCCTAGGTGGGAAAGCACAGGAAACGTGTGTCCTGTCTGTACTGTCATGACTCCCTGACCTGAGAAAGGAGGCTGCTGGTACTGACAACGACACCAGAGACGATGGGGCGCCAACACCCACCACTTTAAGAAGAAACAGGCCTTCTAATTCTCCTCTGTGGAGCCACTTTCTATGCCTTTGAATTTCCAAAAACAAATTCATCAACATTTATTGTTGAGAATCTTATCGTGCCCAGCACTGAGTTAAATCGTATTGAGAGGCTCCACACGGGCCGACAAAGAAGTACAAGAGGACTTCCCTGCTGGCACAGTGGTTAAGAATCTGCCTGCCAATGCAGGCGACATGGGTTCAAGCCCTGGTCCGGGAAGATCCCACATGCCGCGGAGCAACTAAGCCCGTGCACCACAACTACTGAGCCTGCGCTCTAGAGCCCAGGAGCCATGACTACTGAAGCCCGCGCACCTAGATCCCGTGCTCCACAGCCAGAGAAGCCACCACAATGAGAAGCCTGCACACGGCAATGAAGAGTGGCCCCTGCTCACTACAATTAGAGAAAGCTCGCGCGCAGCAACGAAGACCCAACGCAGCCAAAAATAAATAAAATAAAATTAATTAAAAAAAAAGTATAAGAGATAGTCTGTATTCTCAGGGAACTCGCAACTAACACAAAAAGCAGTTTCTAGAAGACAATATACAACCAGGACTGAACTGTGTAGTCTAGACGGTATGGACTACAGGATCCAGAGGCGGGGAGGTCAATGTGGCTGCTGTACTCTGAGAAGGCTTCGTGAAAACCGATGTAAAGACAATGTTCTTACCTTGCCTTCTAGACTTAGTCTTTCCTGGCCTTCTCTGTCATTGTGAAATCCTGGTAGGAACCTTTCACATAGTTCAAAGATTCTCAGTTTTGGAGGCCACAGTGATGTCCTTCAGATCACGTCATCTGAATGCCACTTCACCCTTATTGGCACATAGGGGAGGAGTAAAACCCCAATGGTATGCAAACACCATCATGGATGTTTGCTTCAAGCCATGGGAGGTTTCATGCAAAACCGGTTTCTCAATAGGGCAAATGTTGTGCAAAGATGTAAGAGGCTTGAGAAACTGGGCAAAGGCAAAACCTGTCATAGCAAGAACCAGATTCGAACAGGGACACTTTGCTGTCTGTGTCAGCAGTGGTCTGCCTCACCTGGGCTTAAGCATTTCTCCAAACCTTTGGCCCAGAGGCCATAGGTCCTTGGCCCACCTACTAGGAGACCCTTGCCCCCCCCATCTCCTCACCCTCATGTACCACTCTGTTGATAAGAGATTCTAGGTCTGAAAAGCTGTTTCAGAATTCCAGACCCTTCCTCACCCTCAGACACCCTCTGTCCCTTTCTCCAAATTTCACCCTCAATACAATCTGGAAATGCAAACTATCCCGAGAGATAGTCGGAATTGATAAGGTCGCCTAGTAGTTTAAATATTCACTACATTTACTGTGTATTCTGAAACAAGGCTAGACTGAGGAATATTTTCCAAACTAGTTGAAGACATAAAACAAATACACAGGAGACAGCATCTAAGTGTACCAGATGCTAAATTGAAGGTAACTGGCTCAGAGAAGTGAGAAATCAATACGTCCCGAAGTGACGAGGGAAGGTTTCATGAAGGCAGGGTGTAGGACGGACCTTAGAGAGTGGGAAGACTTTAGGGCTTCCCTGGTGGCGCAGGTGTTAAGAATCCATCTGCCAATGCAGGGGACATGGGTTTGAGCCCTGGTCCGGGAAGATCCCACATGCCGCAGAGCAGCGAAGCCCGTGAACCACAGGTACTGAGCCTGTGTGCTAGAGCCTGTGAGCCACAACTACTGAGCCCACGTGCCACAACTACTGAGCCCTCGAGCCACAACTACTGAGCTGGTGCACTGTAACTACTGAGTCTGTGCACCATAACTACTGAAGCTCGTGTGCCTAGAGCCCATGCTCCGCAACAAGAGAAGCCACCACAATGAGAAGCCCATGCACCACAACAAAGAGTAGCCCCCGCTCGCCACAACTAGAGAAAGCCCTCACACAGCAACAAAGACCCAACACAGCCAAAAATAAACAAATTTAAAAAAAAAAAAAGGAGTGGGAAGACTTTGGATTGGCAGGGAAAATAAATTATGACAATCTAGAAAAGAGACATGCCATAACCAAAGGCAAGAAAAGTGGGAAATATTCATGAAAAGCCAAGGTAGTCAGCCTGTCTGGAGGAAGAGTGGCACAAGAATGTGCATAGCAAGAATTAGTGGGAAATGAGATCACATGGATAAAATGAATTCATCAACAAACCTAGCAAACCGTTATTAAGTGCTGGTCAGGTATCAAGCACTGTGCTAGGTCTCTTGCACATAATAATATCTTATGCCCAGTAGAGCTTACATTGTGCCAGGCTCTGTGTTAAGCACTTTACATGCATTCCCTCACTGAATCGTCGCTACAGACCTATGAGGTATGTACTGGTTGTATCTCCATTTTACAGATGCAAGAGATGAGGCCCAGGGAGGTGAAGGAACTCGCTCCAGGTCACACAGTTGCCAGGCGAGAAAGCCTGGATTTGAGCCAAGGCGGTCAGCTCAAATGTGGTTTCTGAGCACAAGGCTAACTTGCCTCCACACACCTCATTAAATCCTGGTGAAATTCCCTATGACACTTTGCAAATGGGGATCCAAGTCTCCAAGAGTCAGTGAGTTCCTCCAGGTGGTTCTGCTGAGGCCAGAGCTGGGATTTGAAAGCAGGTCAACTGATCGCAAATCCATTAAACTTTCCATTACAATATAACTGCCTGGCAGAGGAATTGTCTAGACTGGGATCAAATTAGGGGAAATTTCACAGCCGGGTAAGGGCAAGAAGCCTATAGATAGGGTTAGGGAAGAGCTTCAAGTTTCAAACAGGCATGACGTGATGAATGAAGATAGGTCTGGCATCAGCCTGGCACAGGGAGTCGAATCAGATAAGAGTGGACGTGAGCGGTAGATGACATTAGAGGTGATAATGACCTAGAAATGGGCACGGGCCGTGGGGGGCAGAGGAGGAAAGGAAGAATAGAAACGATCAATATGTGGAAGAAAATCTGATTGTTCTTAGGGACTGAATGGCTGAGAGCAAAGAAAGGAGATTAGATCAAAGAGGACTTTGCTTCTTGTCTGAAGGACTTAGGCTATTGACAAGGGCTGAGAGGTTACAGGAACCGCTGGTTTGTGGCCAAAAAAAAATGAAGGTTGTTTTTGGACCTGTCACAATCTGCTTGGAAGAACAGTGAGCGTCCCATTCCGGAGGAAATGATGAGTAGGCAGTCAGGGGCGTGGGACTGGAGCTCAGGTAGAGAGCAGAAGCTGAGCATCACATCTGACACAGAAGCAATGCAGGACCCCCGAAGGGACAGGCAAGTCAGATCCCAGGGAGAATAGGTTTTTCATGGCCAGAATAAGCCAGGAGTCTGCAGAGAACAAAAATGTAGCCTAACAAAAGGAAACAGGCCCAAAGGCAAGACATGGGTCTGGACAAGTTCTTAGGGCCAAGACAGAGATAAAAATAAAAGGGACACAGTAGCAAATGAGATCTCACCCATATCAAGGAGAAATGACCACTGAATAATTTCCTGTCGTGTATGTGGTATTTTGGGGTGTTTCCTTATCGCAGGAGCCAGACCCACCTTAACCATTAGGACCCTGCAGTCTGACCCCACAGGCCAACCAAGAACTTTGCCAGCAGAGAGTACACAATCTACCTCAGCACAGGGAGAGAGCTGAAGTCATCAAAATGGGCCTCTCCGCTGAATTATACATTTAAAAGTGGTTACGATGGTTAATGTTAGGTTTTGTATATTGTACCAGAATAAAATAGGAAGGACTCTCCCCTGAAAATATAAATGCCTACAGATCCCACAAAAATCTCCAAAAGCCCATCTAATTTAGCATTTCCTAGACTTACCCTTTTTGTCCAAGGTTTTGATTTCCTTGCCCCAGTTAGTAGCTGTGCTGCCTAGGAGAGGAAAGTACCCAGGCAGCCAGGGATGCCCCTGGCTCCCAGGCCCCTTCCCATCTGGGAAGAGAATGGGGTAGTCAGCTGTGGTCCATTTGTGGGGTTACTCTTCTTCCGGCCTTTCTGCTACCTCTCTCTTTTTACAGAACATGGTCTGGTGGCCATAGCCCCCCTCTCTGTGGCCTCAACTGCCCGACAGAATGAAGAAAGTGAGACTTGGACAAACTCAACCACTACCTGGGAGGGACTTACCTGAGGCAGGAACCCGGCAGCCCTGGGATTTCAGTTCTTGCTTATTGCCCTTCAAACACTTCTGTTCTAGGGTCCTTCTAATGGGCTACACGAAGTTCACCTGCAAGCCTATACGCAACTCCTTCCCTGCTCAGTATATGACCTGGTCCTCAGTCAGGGGGCCTCCGTGAACCAGGGACGGCTAAAAGGATTCCTCCACTCTTGAAAGTAGCCAGGTGGGCTTTCTCCTCATTTTACAAGTGAGGAAACAAGGGCTCAGGATTATTGAGTGGCTCGCCCGAAGGCATACACCTGGGTAACTGCAGCACGAGAAGGAGATGCAGATCTTTTGATCCACTCTCTAAATCTTTTAGCTAGACAGAGATCCCAGCTGAAATATTTGGAATTCTATGTTTATTAAAGCTGGGCTTTCCCCACGATTGTTCCCTTTTGCTGTCCTTGTCTCAAAAGATGTTTAAAGTGCTGGAAAATGCCACATGAGGGGGTCCAGATGAGAACGGCAGCCACAGTGATGGAGGGGGCAAGCTCCCTGGTTGCGCACAAAACCATCACAGGCTTCCCGTTACACTGGACTCCATGCCCTCCCTCAGCCCAAAGGCAGGAGAGCCTAGTAAGGGGCCTGCATCCTAGGGCTCTCCAGTCCTTTCCGTCATGGTCCCCTGTTGACCTTGATCTCTGCATCCCAAATCCTTGACTACCAATGTCACTAGACAGCCAGTCAGCTTGGGAGGGGCCCTCCAAGGCTGTGGCAAGATAGAAGAATGACAGTACAGCTCATCATAAACATACTTATCAGGCAAACTTCAGGAAAAACTGGTTGCTCAAGCTTGCCACCTCAAGAGAAGTAGTCTTGTGCAAAGCCTGACCTGGTGCGAAACAGACAGACACAATTTTGCTCCTGTGTCACGTGCGCTTCAGGAGGTCGCCGTGGGGCACATCGGCACACAAAAAGATTTTCCCGCACTGGAGAGAATTCAGGCTAGAGAGTTAAGCAGAGAAATGAATTATCTGCTTTCATCAAGCCTATATATCTTGTCCGTGGTCATTTCCTGAAAATGCAGGAGTTCAAGTTTAGAACTGTAAAGTCAGAGAGTCATAGACTCATAAAATCTCAGAGCTGTATGGGACTCGGAAATCATCTCATCCAGGCCCTGAATGTGCAGATGAGGAAGCTGAGGTTTCCCATGACTTGGGTACTGTGCTTCTACTGTGCAGCCTGAGATCATACCCGTTTCTCCACAAGCCAAGAATTGCGCTGTTGAGTCCAGGGAGCTGGCAGATCACCTAAAACCCACGGTATTTTTCACATAAAGCACTTCAGCTGGATTTTCCTCATCCCAGGTTTACTGTACAAATTTCCTAAAATTTCGTTCAGGCACTTACATTTTCCCTTTCTATGCCATTTTGCTAGTTTTAAAGCTCCATGTTCCATTCTATGATTTGGATTTTGGTTCTGCCTTGAGCTCCGTAAGTGTGTTTGGGAAGGGGAAGATCACGCGTTAGGACACACTTTGCCGTGTGCTTGCTAGTGCATATTTAACAGCTAAACTGTTCTAAATAAAACTCTATAAAAAGCATTTAATTTGGAATACCTCCACCCAGTTTTTCAGATCCTCGGGGAAGGTAGATAGCTCTTCTCCCTCGTTACAAGAAGGCGCTCTAGCGTGGGCCTGTCCTCCACAGGGCTTGTCTCCCGCTGGAAGCTGGCGAGCCTGAAGTAATGGGGTGAAAGGCCATCCTCTAAACCACAGAGTCGGGGAGGCTTCTTTATGTCTACTTTGATGGATCATCTTATAGTTTATCCTCCATTAGCCATGAAAGCTAGAGGGGTCAAGAAATGGAGGAGGGGGAGGAAAAAAAGGAAGGCTTTCCTAATCTCTTTTGTACTCAAAAGGCTATCTGCTGTACGCAGAAGGAGAATTAACTTGAGTGAGATACTTATGATTACTTTATATACTGTAAATAGAAACCTAAGAATCGCCCCTGATTTCTTTCTCTCTTTCATCTCCCATATCTAATAATAAGAATTGCTAACATTTATCAGGCACTTTTATGTGCCACATACTGTGCTTAGTACTTTATAAGCCTGACTGATTTAATCCTCACAACAAGTATCATGATTTTACAGATGAGAGGACTGACACTTCCGAGAGATTAAATTACTTGCTTGAACTTACATATCTAGGAGTGGTGGGGCCAGATTTGCACAGAGGTTATTGTGAGTCCAGAGCCCCAAAGCTTACTCAGTCAAGGTTCTCTACGAGAACCGTCGGACCATGCGGTGGCTCTGACCCCTAGGAATCATGGAAGGGAGGGAGGGAGGGAGGAAAGGAAGGGAGGAAGGAAGGAAGGAAGGGAGGGAGGGAGGAAAGGAAGGGAGGAAGGAAGGAAGGGAGGGAGGGAGGAAAGGAAGGGAGGAAGGAAGGAAGGAAGGAAGGAAGGAAGGGGGGAGGAAAGGAAGGAAGGAAGGGAGGGAAGGAAGGGAGGGAGGGAGGAAGGAAGGAAGGGAGGGAGGGAGGAAAGGAAGGGAGGAAGGAAGGAAGGAAGGAAGGAAGGGAGGGAGGAAAGGAAGGAAGGAAGGGAGGGAGGGAGGATAAAAAGAAAGAAGAAGGAAGGGAGGGAAGGAGAGAGGATAAAAGGAAGGAAGGGAGGAAAGGAAGGAAGGAAGGGAAGGAAGGGAGGGAGGGAGGGAGGGAGGATAAAAATAAAGAAGGAAGGAAGGGAGGGAGGGAGGAAAAAAGGAAGGAAGGAAGGAGGGAAGGAGGAAGGGAGAGAGGGAGGGAGGAAAGGAAGGAAGGGAGGGAGGGAGGAAAGAAGGAAGGAAGGGAGGAAGGAAGGTAGGAAGGGAGGAAAGGAAGGAAGGACGGAAGAGAGGAAGGGAGGGAGGGAGGGAGGGAGGAAGGGAGGAAGGAGGGTAGGAAGGGAGGAAAGGAAGGAAGGAAGGAAGAGAGGAAGGGAGGGAGGGAGGGAGGGAGGAAGGGAGGAAGGAAGGGGAGAAGGTTGGTGGAGTGGAAGAATCTTAGACTGCAGTGCAGTTCTAAGAAAGTCCAGCAAAGCTGATGGAATATCTTGGAGCTAAAGCTGTCCATCAGAGAAGTGTCACATTCCCCAGGAGTGGGCCGTTCTTAGCAACCAACACCCCCACCAGCCCTGCCACACACATTCAGTCATGAAGCAGCCTTTGGGAAATGTGACCTCAGTAAGAATCAGGGATGGATTTCAGAGCAGAGAAGCTGGGGTCATCAGTCAGTTGTGACCCATTCTGAGAGGTACCTTTTCATTGCTGCTACATTATATAACCAACTCTTTTAGCAAATCTGCTGATTTTGTCTTCAACAGCTGTCTCTACCTGCAGCCCTAGTTCAAGCCTCTGGCATCGTTCACCTAGACAATTCCAAAAGTACTTAAATTTATTTCTCTTCTTTCAGTCTCAATACCCTTAAAATGATTTCCTGCAACACTAGCAGGATGATCTTTCCAATATGTAAGTCCAACTATGTCATAATCCAGTTTAAGAAGCTAGATGGAGACGACCTTTGTCAAACTTAGAATAGAGGTATGATGATCCCATAGCATATAAAGAGCAAGATTCTCACCAGCTTTCACCAATTAGGTTAAATTCAAATTGCCTTGTATTCGCTTTGGTAAGGTCATCACTATGATATTTATATATGGGGCTATCCCAGTTACCATATGTCATTCATCTACTTCAAAGCCCTGCAAACACTTATAAAACCCAAGCTTCTCATCATGGGACACCAGGACCCCCAGGACCTGGCTACTCCCTACTTCCCCAACATCACCCCTGCCACCTGTTACCTGGCATTGAATACTGTGAAAACACTGTACTAAATTATTTGTGTCTATCTCCTGCTATGCTGTATCATCGCATCTCCATGCCTTTGTTTATACTCTTCCCTCTACCTGGAATGCTGCTTTCTCTTCTTCTCTCCCTTTTGTGTCTCTTTAATCTCATTTTAGATTTGGCTCAGCTGCCACCTCCTTGGGGAAACTTTCCATGACTCATACACAGCCCAACTCAAAGATCATTTAGTCCAATCTCTAGCCCAATGCAGGAAGTCTATCTAAGGCCTCCCGGTAGAAGGTCATCAAAGGAAGAGCCCATGTCTTCACAAGGTAACCGGCTCTGAACTTTTCTATGGTCACATAAACCAGTCAAAGCCCTTTATTATTCTGTTTCATGAGGGAGTCTGTCAGTTCCTGTTTCCCCAGGTTTTCTGTGAATGGTGGTTAAAATAATACACCTGCAGTTTCAAGGTGGAGAGTTAGAAGTTGGGAGCCTAACTGAGAAATTCTCTTGGCAGGTCCTGTAGAGGTGATGCCTAGCTTTGAACTTTCAGATCTTGTCAGGGAGAGGGGTGGTAATGAAAATGATGATGGGGAAGGACAGAGCTTACCGACAAGCCAGTGGTCATTTCCTTCCTTATGGATTTAATTTCCAAACTTTCTGACTTTTCATTTTTAAACCCTCTACCTGTGACTCACAGAGGTTTCGAGAGACCTTCAGAATGCCTGTGGACTTCAAGGAGGAGGAGGCACAGATAGAGGGAAGATGTACCCTCTGGTAAACCACATATGGGTTAGAATTCAGCCACCGTGGCGACAGTTACTAAGATTCCAAATGCATCCTTAACGCTTTGGGCAAATCTCTCTTTTTCCAAGACTGAAAAGTTACATCTCTAAATACATAGATGGGAGATACCTGGTATGGAGGAAAAGATAGTAAAGGCTGATTCTGGGATCCTGCTCTTATTGGGATTGTGGGAGAAGAGGTAGGATGAACATGAACTTTCTTTACCTACACTCTAGCACAGGCCTAGTGTTTTCGGCTTTCAATAAGCATTCCCTGTTTCTGTGCATTTTAAAGGGTTCAGTATAGTGACTGAGTAAACACTGGGAGATTGTCAAATAGTCCTTAGTCAAAAGTTTACTTGGGGGAAGCACAAGAAGGAATTATAATACATATGAACAAATCAGTAAAATAGATATGAATCAATGTTCATACTGCAATGCTGGAAATGCAAACAATAAAATTATAGTGGCTGTTGAGCCATTAAATCATCTTACCAGCCATTGTCACTGTATGCAGACAGAGCATACAATCACATTTTTTATTGGTAGTTGAGTATAGATCATCTGGAAATATAAGAATGAGAATAGAGGCAAAACATTCTCTGACATAAATCGTACCAATGTTTTCTTAGGTCAGTCTCCCAAGGCAATAGAAATAAAAACAAAAATAAACAAATGGTACCTAATCAAACTTACAAGCATTTTCACAGCAAAGGAAACCATAAACAAAACAAAAAGACGACCTACAGAATGGGAGAAAATATTTGCCAATGATGTGACTGATAAGGGCTTAATTTCCAAAATACACAAACAGCACATTACAACTCAACAACAAAGAAACAAACAGCCCAATTGAAAAATGGGCAGAAAACCTAAATAGACATTTCTCCAAAGAAGACAGATGGCCAAAAAGCACATGAAAGGATGCTCGATGTTGCTAATTATTAGAGAAATGCAAATCTAAACTACAATGAGGTACCACCTTACACCAGTCAGAATGACCAGCATTAAGAAGTCTTCAAACAACAAATGCTGGAGAGGGTGTGGAGAATAAGAAACCCTTTTACATTGTCAGTGGAAATGTCAATGGGTGCAGCAGCTGTGGAAAACAGTATGGAGCTTCCTCAAAAAACTAAAAGTAGAGTTGCCATATGATCCAGCAATCCCACTCCTGGGCATATCCCCAGACAAAACTATAATCCAAAAAGATACATGCACCTCTATGTTCAGAGCAGCACTATTTACAATAGCCAAGACATGGAAACAAACTAAATGTCCATCAACAGAGGAATGGATAAAGAAGATGTGATATATATATACAATGGAATATTACTCAGCCATCAAAAATAATGAAATAATGCCATTTGCAGCAACATGGATGGACCTAGAGATTATCATACTAAGCGAAGTAAGTCAGAAATAGAAAGACAAATACAATATGATATCACTTATATGTGGAATCTAAAATACTATACAGGGGCTTCTCTGGCAGTGCAGTGGTTGGGACTTTGCCTTCCAATGCAGGGGGTACAGGTTCAATCCCTGGTTGGGGAGATGGGATCCCACATGCCTCGTGGCCAAGGAACCAAAAAACATAGAACAGAAGCAATGTTATAACAAGTTCAGTAAAGACTTTAAAATGGTCCATATCAAAAAAAATCTTTAAAAATAAATAAGTAAATAAATATGATACAAATCAACATATCTACAAAACAAAAACAGACTCACAGATAATAGAGGACAGACGTGTTTGCCAAGGGGGAGGTGGGGAGGGGAGGTAAGATTTGGGAGTTTGGGATTAGCAGAGGCAAACTATTATATATAGGATGGATAAACAACAAGGTCCTACTGTACAGAGAACTATATTCAATGTCCTGTGACAAGCCGTAATGGAAAAGAATTTGAAAAAGATTGTATATATATGTATGTGTATAACTGAGTCCCTCTGCTATACAGAAGAAATTAACACAACATTGTAAATCAACTATACTTCAATAAAGTTGTTTAAAAAAGAATGAGAGTAGAGTGATGAAGGGAAATTAGTGCTATTAGTTTTAAAATTCTTTTATTCTATTTTTAAAAAGATTTTGTTATTCTAGAGCAGCTTTAGGTTTATAACTTGAAAGGGAGGTACAGAGATTTCCTATATATCCCTGCGTCCACCCATGCATAGCCTCCACCATTATCAACATTGCTCATTGGAACGGTTCTTTTTTTAACCAGGGGTGAACCTACATTGACACATCATAATCACTCAACATCCACACTTTACCATAGGGTTCACCTTTACATAAGTTTGGAAAATGTATAATGACATATATCCATCATTATAATATCACGTAGAGTATTTCCACTGCCTTAAAGCCAATAGATTAAAAATTTTTTTAATTTATTTTTTATATATTTATTTTTGGCTGTGTTGGGTCTTTGTTGCTGCGCGTGGGCTTTCTCTAGTTGCGGCGAGGGGGGGGTACTCTTCGTTGCCATGCACAGGCTTCCCATTACGGTGGTTTCTCTTGTTGCAGAGCACGGCCTCTAGGTGCACGGGCTTCAGTAGTTGTGGCTCACGGGCTTAGTTGCTCCACAGCATGTGGGATCTTCCCAGACCAGGGCTCGAACCCAAGTTCCCTACATTGGCAGGCAGATTCTTAACCACTGCACCACCAGGGAAGCCCAAAGCCAATAGATTTTTAAATATACATTCTAAAGGCACACTAATTAATAGTATAGTGCTGAAATAGGCAGGTCAGTGGGGAAAGGTAGACAGTCCAGATATGGACCCAAGTGCAAACAAAGTAAGTTTATGATAAAAAGGAGCATTCCAAATCAGTAGGAAAAATATTCAGTAAACAGTGTTGGGATAAATGTTTAGTCTTTTAGAAAAAAAAAATAAAAGCAGAGCTCAATTTTTCTCTGCACATTAAAAATAAATCCAAGGTGGACAAAAGACTTAAATACAAAAATGAAATTATAAAAGTACTGGGATAAAACAATGAATCTTTTTTTTTTTTTTTAAACAATGAATCTTTGTATAATCTTGTCATGGAGAAAGCTTTTCCTAAGTATGACATAGAATCCAGAAGTCATAAAGAAAAGATGAATACATATGACTACTGAAAAATGGAATTTTCTGAATAAAAAATACAATCAACAAAGTCACAGACAACAATCTGGGCAAAAAATGGTTAACATATATGATAAGAGCACTAATTCCTTTAATATATATGGAGCTTTCAGAAATCTATAAGAAAAAAACCAACCACCTATAAAAGAATGAGCAAAGAATATGAACTGGTAGTTCAGAAAAAAAAAAAAAAAGGAAATCCCCACCACATATGCAAAGAATACCTCATCTCACTGCTAATTCAATAAGTGCAAATTGAAATATCAACCAGATACCATTTTTAACATACCAAGCTTTAAAAGTTTGGTAACAAACCATGCTGTCTGGCACCTAGGGAAACATACACTACTGCTGGAAATACATGTTTTGTAACTCTTTTGGAGGAAAGCTTGGCAGTATCTGCCAAAATTCAAGGGTGTATGTACTTCTTCCAGAGGTTCTCCTTCTAGGAATCTGTCCTATAGATAAAGTTACACAAGAACCGCAAGATGTATAACCAAAGTTGTGTGAATATTTCTGCATTGTTTAGCTAGTCAAAATAAAAAGTAAAGCAAATGGTAGATTCTGAAAGAAAGGAAAGAAAAACAACAGTGAAGGAGAGTGTTACATATACAATGATATGGAATAATATCCAGTACATATTTTTAATTGAAAAAAATGTACAACAGTGTGTGTAATTTATTTTAATAATTAAAAAAATATTTTATTTATTTTTGGCTGTGTTGGGTCTTCGTTGCTGTGTGTGGGCTTTCTCTAGTTGCAGCAAGCGGGGCCTACTCTTTGCTGCGGTGCGCGGGCATCTCATTGCGGTGGCTTCTCGTTGCGGAGCACGGGCTCTAGGCCTGCGGGCTTCAGTAGTTATGGCTTGTGGGCTTCAGTAGTTGTGGCTCGCAGGCTCTAGAGCGCAGGCTCAGTAGTTGTGGCGCATGGGCTCTAGAGCGCAGGCTCAGTAGTTGCGTCGCTGGGGCTTAGTTGCTCCTCCACAGCATGCAGGATCTTCCTGGACTAGGGCTCGAACCCGTGTCCCCTGCATTGGCAGGCGGATTCTTAACCACTGCACTACCAGGGAAGCCCCAGTGTGTGTAATTTAATACCATCTGTGTAAAAATGAGAGGGCGAAACCCATACTCCTTGTAGTGTGTCCAACATTTCTGGAAGGTTATACAGTGGTTAACTCTGGAGAGTGAGTCAGAGGTTTTACTTTTTGCCTTATGAGCCTCTTTGCTGCTGGAATGTTTTACCATGGGCACATGTTACTTCTGAAATAAAATGTACTGTTTTTTTTGTTGTTGTTACTTTTACAAATCAAAAAGAGAAATTCTATCTGTTTAAGGAAAGTTTCTGTAGACAACATTGAGGGTTTTTTTCCACCTCTCTTAAATAACATATTTTCAATTTTATTGAATAAATGGAAGATTCTAAATTCAGTCTCTTTGTCTAACATTCACTCCATCTGCCCATCCATCTCTCCTTGGTGATATTTGTTACAGGCATGGCGTGGGGAAAGTGAAGGGCACTGAGAAATTGTAGTCTGTCACCTTGCAAAAGGGACATAGTTCAAGAAAGTTGAAAGTAAAAGCTCACTCCAGAGTGGGTTCCACGTGTCACTAACATTTTGAAAATGTTCTTTCCCAGAGATGTCACAATTGGTTGAATGAAAATTCTGGGTGATGGAGGGATTAAGATAATTTCTGGAATATGTATTGGGCACTGTCATGCAGCAGCAATGCACCCCCATGGAGACATCCCAACCATTCTTCTGTCACTTGTTGCTTGTGGGTGATAGAAAGAGCCTGGAGGGAAAGGGAGCCCAGAGGTGTGGCCGGTACCACCTGCCGGTACCACCGACATCTAAGCAAGGGTCAGAGACTGTGTCAGAAACTATATCAGTCATCAGGTATTAGTAAGAGCACACTAGACGCCAGGCCCTTAGACTACAATGGTAAAGCCCACATACCATACCATTGTATAGCATACGTATATTACAAGCATGACATAATATAATAAAACATTACAAAATAAAGGAAAAGTTATTGAGGAGCTGCCAACTGCATGTGAAAGGCCAAGTTCCCCCAGATTTAATTGTTACTCTCCTGCTTAAACTCTCAGTGGCTCCCAAGCAGCTTCAAATTAAGTCCCCGCTTGAATTCAGTGCACTTCATCATCTAGCTCCTGTGTATGTCTTTGGCCTTAGCTCTTGACGCTGCTCCTCCCATCTCCTGAGATGCCTGTGTTACACCCAAACCAAATTATTTGTGGTTTCCCATTGTAATTTCACACCAGGCTGCCTTTGAAAACATTTCTTTTCTTGCCTGCTTGAAAAACTTGTGCTCATCCCTTGAGACCTGGCACAGAAATAAGCCCTTCAGGAAAGATTTCCCCTAGATCCCCTCTGTATTTTATGTGTAGCTTTATTATCACACTTTACACACTATCCTGCGCATACTTAGAGAGGTACGCCCGAGAATCTCCCATCAGTGTGTAAGCTCCCTGAGAGCAGAGACCCTGCCTCGTGAATCTTGGTGTGTCTAGCATACAGCACAATGCCTGGGGAGAAGGAGCTGCTCAAGGTGTTTTATGAATGAATGGATGGATCAAAAAGTGAATCAGTCATCCTCCAGCCAAAGGATTTCTTTGTAGTACAACATTTCTTAATATTGAGACAAATCTGGTAAAACTTGCATCTCTCTTGGGTTCTATCTCCTCGCTACTTCAGTCCCAGGGCAACAGGCTCTCCCCAAGGCACTCTAGTGAGGTTCCTGTAGCAATTACGAGAGAATCAACTGTACTGCCAGTGCAGTTTTGCGCAGGAAAAGATTCACTTCACGGCGCACCAAATCACCGATTAGGTATCATTTAAATCTTGACCGCGTACTTGTAAGCCTGATGCCTGAGTTCTTCTTCCTTCCCATAGCTAGCCTCTCTCCGAACAAGCTGAGATAACAACCTGCTTTCTTTGGCAAATTGATTAATGCGGACATTACTCAATAGGCCTGGTTGTATGGCATGTCCAATAACATTGCCATTTTGTTTATGGGGTGTTGGGTAAAAATACCCAGGAATTTACTACCAGTAGAGTGACCACCTGTTTGCTGGAGACATTAAAGAGGGAAATCTGGGGAGGCAGCCCCCCCAAGGGATTCCATCACCAGCCTCCACTCCCACAAGAAACTGCCTCTTCTGAGCTTGGCAATAGCACCTGTGGAAACAAGAGAACAGCAGTGCGGGTACCTTAGCACTTCGCTTGTCTGGAAGGAGGGCAGAGCTGGAGAGGGTGTCAAGCACTGCTTCAGAGGCGACGAGAGAAGTGCACCTTGATTTAGGAGTAGAAACAAGGGAGAAAAGGAGCACGCATGAGAGAAGGGATGGGAAGTGAGGAGGAAACACAACTGTAGGGCAGGAAACCGGGCAAGTGCAGCCAGGACCACTCCCCCCTCACCTCTGGGACCCTGCGGGGGACATGGGAGGCTAGGGGAAGGGGAGGTGTGATCCTGTCTGGAAGCTGTGATGAGAAGGAAGGGAGCTGGCCTCTACTTGAGCCTCACCTGCAGCAGCCAGAACAGAGCTGATCAACAGACACACTCCGTGCTGAGTGGCAAAGGAGGCTATCAAAGCGAAACACGGCAGAAGGCCTGAAGTTTTCTAAGGCAAAACAAACTGGAGAAAATCCTCCAGGTTTAGGGAAAGGAAAACCGCCTCCCAGGACCTGCTGTCTGAAAACACAAAACATCAAGAAGAACAGAGCACAAGGCAAGAACCGTGTGAAAAAAAGGGAAAGGGTGAGGCACAGAGGAGAGGGTCAGAGAGTCCACGGTGATGTCAGAGGTGCCAGACACTGAGGCAAAAGTGACATTTCTTGCACAACCTCTAATGACGTGCGCATCAGCCAGTGCAAGGCCATCCTGAACTGGCCATGGTACCATGCGAGATGCTTGTCTGAGGCAGGCAGCATCCCTTAAGACAAAATGACTTTCTTTTCTGATTTAGAAAAACATCTAGAGACTAGAGCTGAAATGTAAAGTGAATCTGTAAAATTCGAAATGACATGTATGTACTCCTGGTAGAAAGCGGAAGGAGAGGATTGCTACTCGTGTTTTGAATCTCATAATCGTGAGAGCAGCAGGTGTGTCGGGAGAGGTGCAGCAACAAACTAGACTCTTACATGCCTACACTGAACTCTAAAATGAGCCCTGTAACAAAATTAGCTAGTCGTATAAACTCTCAGTTCTGATAATACGGTTTATCTTGTTAGGGAGACAAAGTGGCTGTTTAAAGATCTGACTTAAAGGGAAAAAATGAAAGGCACAAAGAGCTTAGTAATTGCATGGAAAATATGTATATGCTTATACAAAGTTCCTACAGATCGCTGTGGTTAATCCATCCCCTGAAGTTTCTAGTAGAAGGCCCCAGAAAATGCTGGGCAGCAAAAAGTCTGGAACAGAAATGAAAAGAGAATAATTCTTTTAGTCAGATTAAAACACAGACAAGCAGAACCGTGGTTGCTCCACACACATCCACACCCAGGGGAGATGGTACTGAGGCATTTCTGTGACTGTCCCTGGAAAGAGAGATGATGGTGTCAGAAACCACTCAGAAAAGTCCACTGCAAAACTCGACAGGGCTCAGGCGTGGGGAAAGACCTTTTTAAAACAGTACATTTCATCTGGATGTGTGACAGCTGAGAAATAGCACGGTGTGACTCTCTGAAGACCAGAAACCGTGAGGGCACAATCACCATGGCTTGTTTCCAAGGATCAAAGGATGTCCTGTGAAACTTGTTTGAGATACATTTATAATACATATTTTTAAAGAACTATTTCCTATAGCAAGCAGAAAAAAAATCTGTAATGACTTGGACACATTTATGAATGACAGAGACAGAAACGGCTGTTCAGCAGAACGATGCTATCTAACTTTTAAGGACAATCATGCCGTCTGCCAAAGGACTGCTGTTGGTGACAAAAATACCCTTAGCACAATCGGTCAAATTCCACGTGGCAATCCTTTAATTCCTACGTGATGAATTTCATGCAAACATTTTTGGAAACTGAGTGGTATTACTACTAATAATATTATATTTTATCTCACAAAATATGAGGTGCTATACCATTCAAGTACCATTGTATTGACCAAAGAAGACTGACATTAACCATATTCAGGCTTAAATGTTTTTGGAAACAATTCTAATGTATAAGTAAAATGGTTTAAAGATGTATCTGGAATGGAAGTCTTCTTATGCAGATGAGGAAGCCTTTAAGGGAATTGAAAATATGCTGTAAAAGTTCTTGAATATGTAAACGAGTCAAAAAATAAATGAAGATATGTGATACCAAACAGAAATACCAGAATACCCATAATATTAAAAGTAATGCCAGAAAGAGTCAAAGATGTTTACATCTAGCAGTAGATAACACCTAGAGACAGGAAATATTAACACTTAAATTCTCATAAATATTGTTTGGAGCTTTTTGAAAACATCTTGACGGTCGTAAGTAAGTCTGATAGAGTCCCAATAGTAAATTTTAGGTTGCATTTTTTTTCTTAGAAATGGAGAATATTGAAGCAAAATTTGGAGGACTTAAGGCTATTGATAAAATAAGAAATAGGTCCCCTGCTGCTCTCCTGAAGTCACAGGTACCAAAACCATGCTTTCTCCTGCATAGCCCAGGATTCCAGTCTTCTGTTCCTTAACAATGTAGGATCTGGAAGATGAGCCCTGTCAGATTTCTATTCAGCAAACAACTCTGGGTTTACCAAAACTTAACTGGAAAAGACCTCAGAAGTGAACTTTGATGAAAGGAAGCTTGTTTTTGAAAAAAAAAATGTTCCTAAGCAAACATGCAGGCTGAGTTTTTTTTAATTCCTCCATCACAAGTGCCATGGTAAGTTTAAGCTTCTTCGGGTCTGAGTCAGTAGAATAAATGTGCCTGTCTTACGTGTGTCTGCTGGGTAAACCCTCAGGAGAATCGTGAAAGACGGTACCTGGTCACTTGTTGGTTCTTCATCTGTCTCCTATCTCCCCTGCCCTAACCTTCATGGGCATCCACTGTTTACTGGGCTGCTCTTTAAATGCTCAAAGCTCCAGCACAGCAATTAGATCTACACAGATCTCTCCCCTTCTTAGAACACCTGTCCTTCAAACCCATATGTGTATTCCTCTTTTCTCCCAAACCTAAACCTAATCGTCAGGTAGCAAATACAAGGAGAAAAAAAAAAAAAAAGAAGCACATTCATACTAAAGTGTAAATGACTAATAGTGATGCTTAGCAAGCCATCTCTTATAAAGGGTGGTTTAGTTTTAAACAGTTGCTTATTGGCCAAATAATTTCCCATTTTTTTACTTAAGCAAGGGCACACTTCATTCTTTCCTACAGTGTGAGGTACATAAGGCTTAGTATTTTCAGTAGAAATGGTAGTTGGGAGGATACTGAGAAAAGCCGTTGCTGAGTTGGAGGTGACACTTTCAGTACATTGGTGAAGGGGAAGAGGTAAGGGAAAGTTTGAACGTGGAAGGTTTTGGTTCCTTGAGCTTCATTTTCTCTTCCTTATTTTTATGCTGATCAGATCTTTTTTCATTCCTCGGCAACAGACTGTTTCAGTCCTTTGTGGCATCATTTATTTCTTTTGCTCCTGCTGACAAGCTGGAGGCTGAATTATGTGCTCATTCTGAAAATGTTCCTTTAGGCTCTTGCTTCTGAACTTTCTAGCCAATGCAGAGTAAATAGGTACTGTGCTGTATGCAAATGTAGGCATATTTGTCCGTGTAGGCAAAGTGGGGGGGGAGCATTTTGCAAAATGCCTTTAGAACAGAACCAAACTTTTGAAATGGAATATTTTATAGCCTCATGACAATAAGCTAAACTTTTCGGAAACAAAAAGGACAGAGAAATACTTATCTATAAAGTACGTTGGAAAAAACACACACAAAAAACAAAACAGGACTAAAACTTCAACAGTGAGTTCACCTCAAGCATTTCATGAATTTCACATGACCCACCCACTTTTTCTCTGTACCTCTGAAGATTACCATATCAGCGGCAATAATACTCTGTTGTTCTAGTGCCAGATTTACATATCAATGTAGCCATGGCATTCCTGAATGTAGAATATTGTACTGTTCCCCTTGTTTGTGGTTTCTAAATAACGTTAATTTTTGTTCCCTTACCCTCCTCTCTTAATCTTATGCCACCCCCTACCTCTCTTCAATCAGTGGTTTGTTTTTTTTCTTTGAATAGTTTTCCTCCTTTTCTTTCCCCGTCTCTGTGTCATAATCGGGACCATCCACAAATTCACTGTACAACCATGCTGCGTTTTAAAAATCTTTATCACTCAGCCACAGATGATCAACTCTTTGAGAAGACAGGCCAGGGACAGAGAAGTAACGACGGGTCACTTCTGGGGTGACTCTGGGATACCTTCTTCCCCAAATGTATGGTGTGTGTTAAGGTGGGTCAGAAGTTACCGTGGTCGATTTCACGGCCACCTTTGTTTCTTTCTTGGAAGGTTTTGTTGTTCATTATTGCTATTTCTAGATTGGAGATGAGTCTAGCACCAATCTGCATGGCAGAATTGAATCAACCAATTTTCATTTCCATTGAACGTTTGGAAAGGGCTGGATAATTTTTAAATTCTTAGACTCTTAGGTGTCAAACTTAATGGAAAGCCAGCTGGAGCCTAACAAGCTATTTTAATGAGCTTCCTTTCTCTCTGATGTTCCCCAGGGGCTAGTGCCAAGCAGACCCATGTGGCCCAGGGAGTAACATGATCATCTTGGCTCTGTTTAGACACCTGTGCTCTTTTAGCCAAGCAGTAAGGGGAGCAGGAGAAAGAGAGAGATGAGGGCATGGAAGGCATGCAGATCAAGAAGGAGTGGGTGTGTGCCATGCTGTTTAGGAATTCACTACAAGAAACTCCACAGCAACAGCAGAGACCTGACGCATCACAGGCCAACAGTGCCTCTATGTGGGGTGTCTGAGAGCACATGAAATGTGTTTGTGTGTGCTGGGGAGGAAAGGTGGGGAGGGGAGGGAGGAGAAAATTATATGCATTTTTCAAAGGAACTGAATGATTCGGAGGTTCCTTTCGAGAAGGCAATATAGGAAGAAAAGATTGAAAACCATGTATACAAAATATCCAGGACCCTGAGATTATATTCTTCATCTAAGCTTCCTCCCACTCCTTTAAAAAAAAAAAATTGCTGTGTTCACTTTTCCTTTCCCATGAATTAGCCTGATGCTTGGCTCTCCCTACCCACTCTGAACAACTTAGCACATAGATATTAAACTTGGTCTGTATCGTTTAGTGATTGTTCTTATTCTCCTGTATGTGTGAATTTCTCCTTCCTGGATTATAGGCTCCTTGAGGATTTAAATTTACAGAAGCAAATACTTTTCTTCTGTTCTTCCTCACCCCTTTGTTACCAATCCTGGGTACTTCTCAGCAAATATTTAACATATGACTATACAATACTTCTTCATAAGATTTTCTTCCCTTTACCAAGTCTTACTTTATGATGTGATTGTTTGTTTTTATAAATTAAATTTTTAGTAAATAATTTAAAGTATTTCCACACTTTCTAAAGTGAGGATGTTTATAGTTTCTCAATGTACAGAAATGCGAAGAAAACAATACACCGTACTCTCCACCAAAATATTTCACATATTTGCTTCATCTCTTTAAAAGTTAAATCTAGGGCTTCCCTGGTGGCGCAGTGGTTGGGAGTCCACCTGACGATGCAAGGGACGCGGGTTCGAGCCCTGGTCTGGGAAGATCCCACATGCCGCAGAGCAACTAAGCCCGTGTACCACAACTACTGAGCCTGCACGTCTGCAGCCTGTGCTCTGCAACAAAAGAGGCCGCGATAGTGATAGGCCTGCGCACCGCGATGAAGAGTGGCCCCCGCTCGCCGCAACTAGAGAAAGCCCACGCACAGAAACGAAGACCCAGCACAGCCAAAAATAAATATAAAAATAAATAAATAAATAAAAATGTTACCATTCTTTAAAAAAATAAGTTAAATCTACAGCTAACCACCGCAAGACCCTCTCCATCCCATTTCTCTCTCTCCCTCCCTAGAGAAAACCACTCTCCTGAAGTTGGTGTACATATTACCTCCCTAGCACGTGTTTAAATTTCCATCACCTGGTTCAAAACGTCTTAGTCCTCCTTCCTGAGGGCCCGGCGCACTTTTGTCAGCAGGGATGCAGACAGAGTGACAGAGGACTAACCCCGGGGGAAAGGCAGTTCCACGCCGAAAAAGAGGGCTTAGCAGTGGCAAGGGCATAGCTGGGGAGGAGGACAGAGGCCTTACTGGGCACGGAAAAGGGGTATTAGGTGAGGAAAGAGGAGAAGAACTTGCAAGGAGCACAGGCTTTGCTCCCCTGATCATCAGAGAGGATGCGGCTAGACGTCTCTGAGACTGCGTGGAATGCGGTTTGGAGGTTACAGATGCCCCCCTACCCTGGCTGGGCCGAAAGTTGCAACCCCACATGATGACCTGGTTAGGCGGCATTTACTTCTGAGGGACTGACCTGCTTTAGTTCCTCTGAAGCGTTGTACATATCGGACAGAGACAATTCTGCTTTTCTATTATTACTCTTCCTCAATTTGGAGTTGTCAGATAAAATAGAAGACACATAGTTAAATCTGACTTTCAGATAAGCAATGAATGCTTTTTTTAGTAAAAGTGTGTCTCAAGTATTTATTGTATGGGACATACTTATACTAAAAAGGTACTTGTTTATCTGAAATTCAAATGTGAGTGTCCTGTATATTTATTTATTTATTTGCTGTACGCGGGCCTCTCATTGTTGTGGCCTCTCCCGTTGCGGAGCACAGGCTCCGGACGCGCAGGCTCAGCGGCCATGGCTCACGGGCCCAGCCGCTTCGCGGCATGTGGAATCTTCCCGGACCGGGGCAAGAACCCGTGTCCCCTGCATCGGCAGGCAGACTTTCAACCACTGCGCCACCAGGGAAGCCCCTGTATATTTATTGCTAAATCTGGGAACTCTACCTCATTTGAACTTTGGAAGGGTTTAGCAAAGCACTGTAGGAGTCTGAAAAGGAGTGAGTCAAAGGGGCTCTCCAGAATAACATTAATAAAGACAATCTTTGTCAAATTCTCAATGGCCTAACACAGGCCAAAACAACAAGCTCACTGACTTTACTAAATCAGGAGGATGCCAAGACATTCTTTGTTACTTACTATTGAGATGTAATTCACATACCATAATATTCACTCATTTAAAGTATACAATTCAGTGGTTTTTAGTATATTCAGAGTTGTGCAGCCATCCCTAAATCAATTTTAGAACAGCTTCATCACCTCAGAAGAAACCCAGTACCTATTAAAAACCACTCCCCATTCCTGGCCTCCCTCCCTCCCTGCTGTTCCCCAACCCTAGCCCCCTACATCCACTCACCAGCTTTTCGTTTCTTTAAATGTACCTATTCCGGACATTTCATTATAAGTGGAATCCGCGATATGTGGCCTGGGTCTGGCTTCTTTCACTGTGTGTTTTCAAGGCTCATCCTCGCGCATCCACATTGCAGCATGTATCAGTACCTCATACCTTTTCATTGAGGAATAATACTCCTTTGAATATAAATACCACAATTGGCCAGCCATTCATCCACTGGTGAACACTTGGGTTGTTTCCACTTTTTGACTACTAAGAATAACGCCTTTAGGACAGAACGTTACTGCACAAGTTTTCGTGGGGACACACGGTGTCATTTCCGGTGGGATTGCTGGCCATATGGTAACTCTATGTCGAATATCGGAACTGTCAAATGGTTTCCAGAAGGAGCTGCACCATTGTGCATTCTTAGGTTTTTTGTTTGTTTTGTTTTGTTTTGTTGGGGGGGTGAATTTTTAAAATAAACAGGGTTTCCTCGGTGTCTATGAGGAAGGCCTGCTCCCACGGCCCCTCCTTCAGGTCCGCCTCTGCGGGGCTCCTAGGGCCCCCTCCCTACGCCCGGACCGCTGGAACCCAGGGACCAAAACATTGTGGGAAACGTAGTTTCGGCCCCTCCTGCGGACCGCTCGCCGGCAGGAAAACGGACGCCTTTCTGAGGCTCTGTGGACATCGTAGTTTCCCTTTTGGTTCGCCGCGCAGAGACCGCGGTAACGAAAGCTACAATCCCCAGAATGCCGCGGTGCTATGGCAGCCGAAGCGGCCAATCCGCGCGCCGCGCTGCCGCCCTCTCTCCGGTCCGGGCCTCTCTCCAGGGCGTCTGTAAACACAGCCAGAGCCTGTCATGGAGGGGGAGGAGGAGGCAGCCGCGGCGAAGGGAGGCGTTCTGCGCCGCCTCCAGGGTCCGCTCTGCCATCCCTGAACTGGTCCCTCGTCCCCGTGACTGTGGCATCAGGGAAGCGAACTGTTAGGCGAGAGGAGGAGGCAGTCAGAACCTTATCCCGTTCTTTCCCCGGGGCTGGGGCCGGGCCGGGCCAGGCCGGCTGAGCCGGGGGAGGGCCGGGGGAGGGAGCGCCCGGCCGGGCTGGCCTGTCTGCCGAGATGGATGACAGTAAGGTAAGTCCCGGGGTTTGCACGCGCAGCTGCTGCAGCCGCCGCCTGCTTGTCGCTAAGTGCCCGCCGCTGAGCCTCAGCCCTGTAACCCACGCAGCACCCAAGAGACACCGGCCTTAGACATCTCTGCGCCTCCAGCTATGACCCCAGCTACCCAGACAGGAATTGAGGGAACAGCGGGCTGCGTTCTTCCAGCAAGGGCCCACTCCTCTGGAAAATCACACCCAGGGCAAGCCTGTTGGTCAGCTTTTCCAGGTAGTGTAAACCCTAGTCCTCCCGAGATAAGTGAAGAAACTACTGTGCTTTTTCTTTTTGCCTTCCTTTGCCCCCACCCAGCCTTTCTCCACGTTGGAGACCTTAACTAGGGCACCCTGAACCGGCCCTGTTCCCCTTGACGGTCCCCCTTTCTTCTCCCAGGCTCCCTTACTCAATGCCCCATTCATATAATCGGTTCACTCCCCCTCTGAGCTGTTCTGCTAAGCTCCTGTTGCTATTCGTCCAGAGTCTGGAATCTAACCTCCTCTAGAAAGCCTTCTCCAAGAAAAGGAATGAATTCCTTCTTGTTAATCTATCTTAATATTCCATCCCCATCCCCCTTTCCCTATCCAGATCACTTATCCTTATGATGATAAGATGACCGACAGTATTCATTATTGGTTAATTCATATAGTTTATGTATAACCTTTGTCTATCTGCGTTAGTGTTGTCTAGTTATATGTCATGAAGATAGTGATAGTCAGTTTATTCATCATCAGCTTATCGATGTTTTAGAGTGTTTAGGAAGTTGGACTTTTTTTTTTTAAGGAATCAGACTCTAGAGTTTGCCAGTTTTCAAAATAGACACTCTTCCCTATGCTTTCCAGAGGTCTTACTTTCCACACTCTCTGGCATGCCGCTTGTGATAGCTTTTTCCTTCATTTGGGTACCCTTTCCCCCTCCATCTAACCAGTAACATTTTGCTGCTATCAAGTTTTTGTTTCACCTATCCTCAGAGAGATTGAAAAAATTTCCATCTTCTCTGTGCTGCTTCTGTTATTCTACCTTATCTCCTCTTCCTGTTCCTGCAGAAGGCTCCGAGAGAAATGCAAGCAGGGAAAGCCCAAGGCAGTACTCTGGAATCAGGACTCACTAGAGGAAGCTTATTTGTGAAGTAGCAAACCCCTCCTAATAGGAAGTGGTATTTCCCAGACAGAAAGGAGGAGTTCTGAAAGTTTTCCAGAAAAATCAGAAGAGAATTTTCCATAACAACCTTTGCTAGCTTGATCTTTCAGTGTTAATTTTGAAATTAAGTCCAAATACTGTATCCACTATCTTTCCTAGATATGGCTGGGAAAGGATGCTAAAGCAACATATTCTTTTATGTCCTCGGTTTGAGACTCTCACAGTATATTCTACATAATTTTCAGTTGTTTATTTTTTGAACCTTTGAAACATGTAGTAACTTTCTCAGAGTCTTCAGTAATCTCAAATAAATTCAAGAAAAATACATAGGATTTTGAGTTATCTTATCTACCTATAAAATAACATAGGACTTATTTCTAGAAACAGGCAAGTTCTAGTGGAAGGTATAAAGTGTTACGGTTTTGCCTAAAGAGTTAAGTTAATTTTGGGGGCTAGGCTTTTCATAACTTCTTAGAATGTTCATAGCTAAGCAAAACGAATTCAGTACTCATTCTTTATTAATTCATTGTATTGTGACGGTATTTAAAAACCAGCAGTTTCTTCAATCTTTAATGATTACGGAAAAGAAAAACCACTTCAGATGTCTCTGGATGGATAGTGCCTCTGTGAATACACTGCTTTCACTTTGAATACATGTCGTAGCTGTGGTTGAGTAATATTTAAATGCCACGTACAGCAAGACTGGACTGCTCTTTCAGCAGTCAGGCGGTATGAAACAGTCTTTTACAAAGGCTCCTAGGCCTGCCTTTCCCTGTGCTCTAGTTGTTACAGTCCTGCAAAATTGTATTCTCCTCCTAGTAGATACCTACATACTCACACACAAAACACACTTTTCCCTCACATTATGTATGGGTGATAGAGTCTCAGGTTCCATTTTCCCCTGTATAGGGGATAGTTGAGGCTTGAAAGTATATGGTGGTTGTGCTGGTGATAGCATAAAAGATGACAAACTGGCTGACAGCAAGGCCAGGGCAACAGGAAGAGGACAAAGTGGGCAGGTGCAGCAGTTACAGAGAGGCAGTATTTGAATGAGCAGGTCAGGAAACATGATGATGATGCGATGAATCCCTTTATAAAGATTCTGTATTCTGAGTTGTTTTCATCAGTGGTGGTGAATGAGTTTGCCAAGAGCTTTCCACCTTCTGCCGTCTAGTTTCCTGGAGTCAGGGTAGGACAGTTTTGAATGGGAGTGCAGCTTTGCCTTCCAGGTAGGTAGCAATGTGCCTGTTATGTTACATCATAGAGTACTGGTTAATAGTGGTTGAATTGAATTGGAACAGAGTGGCATTAAGGAGACTGCCCTAGGTGTACCTGGGCTTTATTAATCAGTTTGCCCTGTTGAGCCAGCCAGCCAGAGTATACAGACTACAGCTAAGGGGAAAAATAAAGCAAGAGACAGACTGGGCTTGGGGAAGTGCTAAGTAGCAGATCTCAAATTCTGATTGAATAGATTTCTACTTAGGCTAGTTGGGAAGGCAAAAATCTTGGCTACGTTATTTAACCTTTTTGAGCTTCCATTCTGTCTGTTAGATGGTCAGTACCTTCTTCCCAGGCTTTGCTGAGGATTAGAGATAATGCATATGAAGCATCGAATAGAGTCTAACACATGACAGGCACTCAGAAAATATTATCCTTATCATATTACCTGTCAGGGACTTCCTCGGTCTTTAACACAGGGCAGTAGGCACCTGAGATGCTCATTTTAGTAATTTTTAAGTGTGCGCTGTTGCATGGCATTTGCAGCTGTGTTTCCCCCATGCTACCCTCTGCTCCTAACTATGCCCCACAGTGGGACAGGGACAACGGGATGGGGCATGAAATGACCTTAAACTGTGCCCTTAACTGTCAGATTGTGTGAGAAAGGTAGTTTCCTGAGTCTACCTGCTTGTCCACCACTAAGAAAAAGCACTTGTTTTTATGAAAGCCTCTTCTCCCTAACGTGCTGCGTTCAATTACAAAAAAAACTGAAATGTGTTATTTTCAGAGGCTTTGATCATAGAGGGTTTCTTATTTTCTATTTGACTTTCATGTTTATCGAATGAATGAATGAGTAACTTGAAATATCCTAGACCAGCTGTGTTCCTGCCACAGACTAAGCTGGTAAAAGACCTCCATTCTGTATTGCCCAGCCTGACAGTTTAGGGCACCAAGTTCCAGCTGAGGGACTGGTGAGAGAGCGTGTCAGCCACTGGCCACAGGATGCTAAGATGAGCTGCCCTTCTCCTCCATACTTCCTTTCCACCTGTGCTCCACATGATTCTTTGAAAATGAGGTTTCTTATACCTTCCTTACCCCTTCGGTGAGTACTGCTGGTTCTCACAAAAATTTTAACCCGGCCAAAAATCTCTTTGACATTCCCAGAGCTGTCCTTTGGCCCCTGAAGTCCCTCCTGTCGGCCCCTTAGCCATCCTTTGCTATAGTTGGAACTACCTTCCTTGGGCAGTGCCACGGAGCCCAGAGACTTTCTTCCTTTTCTGTTCTCCTGCTCTATCCATGCTTTCCATGATAGCAAGACAGAAGAGCCAGCTCGTTTACCAACCTAGACAGTAGATATTCATGTTTTAAATGTGCCTTCCTTACCTGCGCAGGCTACGGGTACATTTTAACTAGGGTACCTCTACAGATATCAGTTGAAATCTAAGTTTAAATAACCTTATTCAGAATGTTTTGCTCTTTAAGGTTTTCCTAAAAGTTTGTTCATTTATTCATTCATCGTCAAACATTTGTTAGACACCTAATATGTATGTAATACGAGGCATTGTGCTAGAGATACAAAGACAGGTAAGAGTTTATAATTATTCTCAGGAGCTTATGTTTCAGTGGGCTAGACAGACATACAGAAAAATAATTACAACGTGGTGAGGTAAGAAATGAGGAGAGTCATGGCAAAGTGCTTTGGGGGCACTAAGAATGGATGCCTGACTGGGTATGTCAGACATGGGTTCACACAGTAGGAATGAATCTGTAAAGAAGAATAGGATTCCCTCAGAAAATGGGAAAGAGGGAACGTCCTATACTAAAGCATATTGCACTGGGAAATAAGTATTTTGCTACAAGCTAGAGCAGGAATTGGGGAATTTTCTTTAAAGGGGCAGATAGTAAATATTTGTGGGCCATGTGATCGATCTGTCGCAATTAACTCTACCACTGCAGCGTGAAAGCAACTGTAGGCAGAATGTAATGAATGGATATGGCTGTGTTCTGATAAAACTTTATTTCCCCAAACAGGCAACAGGCTGGCTTTGGCTTGCCAGTTGGGCTGGAGTTTACTGATCCCTGAGCTAGAGCATAAGGCACAGGTAGAGGTGTGGGCAGAGATAAGGATGGACGGATAATCAGGGGCCAGATCATGATTTGCTTGGCAAGTTAAGTTCAGAAATTTGGGCCAGTATTTTTCAAAGTGTGAAGTAAAGAAGACTGAATCAGAATTTTGGGGAACAGGGCCTGGGAATTTGAATTTTGTTTGAAAACCAAGGCACCATAGTTGTTGAGGAGCTATTAAAGGATTTTAAAGCAAAGGTGATAATATCAGATTTGTGTTTTCAAAAAAAATGTTCATGGCTATATGGAGACTGGATTAGGGTAAAGATGTAGGAACTGGAACAAGACTAGAGGCAGATGGTCCAATCAGGAAGGAACATAGATTTTGGCATATAACCAGAGTTCAAATCTAATTTCCGCCACTTAAAGCTATTATGACTTTGGACAGATTATTATTTTTTAATTGAAGTATAGTTGATTTACAGAACTGTATTAGTTTCAGGTATACAGCAAAGTGATTTAGTTATATATATATATTTTTTGGATTATTTTACATTATAGGTTATTACAAGGTATTGAATATGGTTCCCTGTGCTATACAGTAAATCCCTGCTGCTTATCTATTTTGTGTATAGTAGCATGTATCTGATAATCCCATAATCCTAATTTATCCCTACCCCCTCCCTTTTCCATTTGGTAATCATAAATTTGTTTTCTATGTCTGTGAGTCTGTTTCTGTTTTGTATATAGGTTCATTTGTATTATTTTTTGATTCCACATTAAGTGATATCATATAATATTTGTCTTGGTCTGACTTACTTCACTACGTATAATATTCTTTAGGTCCATCCATGTTGCTGCAAATGGCAATATTTCATTCTTTTTTATGGCTGAGTAATATCCCATTGTATGTATATATATACCGCATCTTCTTAAGCCAGTAATCTGTTAATGGGCACGTGGGTTGTTTCCATGTCTTGGCTGTGGACTGCCATAGTGCTGCTGTGAACACTGGGTGCATATATCATTTTGAATTAGAGTTTTCCTCTTTTCCAGATATATACCCAGGAAGGGGGTTGCCGGATCATATGGTAGTTCTATTTTTGTTTTTTTAAGGAACCTCCATACTGTTCTCCATAGTGGCTGTATCAATTTACATTCCCACCAACAGTGTAGGAGGATTTCCTTTTCTCCACACCCTCTCCAGTATTTATTATTTGTAGACTTTTTGATGATAGCCATTCTGACAGATGTGGGGTGATACCTCATTGTGGTTTTGATTTGCATTTCTCTAATAATAAGCGATGTTGAACATCTTTTCATGTGCTTGTTGGCCATCTGTATGCTTGTTGGCCATCTGTATGTCTTCTTTGGAGAAATGTCTATTTAGGTCTTCTGCCCATTTGTTGTTTGGGTTTTTGTTTTTTCGGTATTGAGTTATATGAGCTGTTTAATATTTTGGATATTAACCCCTTGTCATTCGCATTGTTTGCAAATATTTTCTCCCATTCTGTAGGTTGTCTTTTTTGTTGATGGTTTCCTTTGCTGTGCAAAAGCTTTGAAGTTTGATTAGGTGCCATTTGTTTATTTTTGCTTTTATTTCTTTTGCCTTGGGAGACTGACCTGAGAAAATATTGCTATGGTTTATGTTGGCCAATTATTTTAATCTTTTCAGAACTGTATTTCTTTACCTATAATTGGATGTGTTAATAAAGCCTTATTGAGTTAGTGTGAGAATTAAATGTTATATATGTATTAAAACAAACTTAGTACATAATGGGTTCAAAATAAATGCTGGTCCTCTGTGACTCCTCACCAGCTTGGTTAGATTGCTCAGAAGAAAGGCCTGAGCTGAAGACCATGCTAGAGACCATTACAAGGTAGGTGTAATGGTGATGCAGCGTGCATAAAATCCTTGAAGGATGAAGACGGTGGACAGAAGAGAGAGCTAAAGAGACAGAACCCTGGAAAACTTTAAAATGATCAGAAGAGGCCAAGGAATATGACTCAGCAAAATAAACTGAAAAGGAGAGGTTAGTGATACAGGAGAACCAGGAAAAAAAAGGTTGTTATTCCATGTAAAGTAAGTAGTGAAAAAGTATCCATTGGACTTCAAAAACAGGAGATTGTTTATGAACCTAGCATGAGAAGTTTCAACAGAGTGATGGGGCAGAAGCCAAAACGTAGCGGTTGGGGAAGAGTGGGTGGTAAAGAAGTAAAGACAGTTAAGTATACAGGCTGACCTCTCAGAGATACTGTGGGTTCATTTCCAGACTACTGCAGTAAAGCAAATATGTAATAAAGCAAAGTCACATGAATTTGTTGGTTTCCTAGTACATATAAAAGTTATGTCTACATTATACTGTAGTCGATTAAGTATACAATAGCATTATGTCTAAAAAAAAAAGTACATACCCTACTTAAATAATACTTTACTGCCAAAAAATGCTAGCCATCATCCAACAATGCAGGATTGCCATAAACGTTAAGTTTGTTAAAAAATGCAGTAAAGTGAAGCACGATAAAATGAGATATGCCTGTAGGCCACTCTTACTGAGTCAGTTTGTAACAGTTTGGGGCACTGCTAAAATACATGTATTATATTTAGCTTCAAACAGTAATAGCTGGGGAAGGAGAGGATTAGGGGTCAGGAGAGGAGAGGCACGAGTTAACAGTCAGAAATGCCTGCTTTATCTTGTTTCTCCTCTGTTGATGAGAAAAACTGGCAGAAGGGTTAGCAGCAGGAAAATGTGATTAGACTTTCTCTCTTTCTGAAGATCTGGTAAATAAGAAAAGAGAAGAAGCCTAGCCAACAGCTGTGAAGGAAGTTATGGGAGCCTTGACACCAAATGAAAGTATAGCTGCTTGTTTTTTTCTTTAAAGTGGTAAAGAGCAGTGGCTGGCCGCATTCATATCTATCTTATTTTTCTTTAATCGATGGCAGATAACGTTTCACTTTATGTTTTCAAAAGAAAAGTGAAACAAGCTTTCCTGCTATTTTCCTTCTTAGCTGGGGCTGATGCTGCCACTTCATGTAAATGCAGTAATTCTCTTAGACTTAACAACTTGAAACTTTTATGGGTCGCCTTAAGAATTAGAGCATTAGGGGACCTCCCTGGTGGCGCAGTGGTTAAGAATCCGCCTGCCAATGCAGGGGGACATGGGTTCGAGTCCTGGTCTGGGAGGATCCCACATGCCACAGAGCAACTAAGCCCGTGCGCCACAACTACTGAGCCTGCACTCTAGAGCCCACGAGCCACAACTGCTGAGCCCACATGCCACAACTGCTGAAGCCCGCGTGCCTAGAGCCCATGCTCCTCAACAAGAGAAGCCACCACAATGAGAAGCCCGCGCACCGCAATGAAGAGTAGCCCCCACTCGCTGCGACTAGAGAAAGCCCGCGCCCAGCAATGAAGACCAAACACAGCCATAAATAAATAAATATATTTTTTAAAAAAAGAATTAAGAGCATTAGGATGTAAATAAATGCTAAAAGGGTGGTAAAATAATAAGAGTTATTGATTGTTTTTTGAGATTTTATATCCCTTATGAGAGAGGTTTGGTTTTCTTTTTTTTTATCAACTTCTATTAGCTGGTGGTAGTGGTGGTCATAGTAATACCAATTTAAATTAAATTGCAAAATATTGCTAATTTTTCTTTGCATTTATTCATCCAATTATCAGTCTTTTAATAAATGCCTTTTAAGTGCCTGGCTCTGGGCCAGATACAGTGGGGATTGGAATAGAAAACACAGCTTCTGTGCCTGCGGTGCGCACATCACTTGGGGAGATAGAACTTAAATCTGTGAGGCCGCTAAAAATAACCAGTATACCGTGTCAATTCAGCGTGATGGTGACTGTATGGTCCAGAGATTCGGAGACGAAAAATAATGTGTGGACAGAAGGCGACTGTCAGCAAGAGCTTCACAGAAAGAGGGCCAGGGCTGGCCCTAACCAAAGGGAGCATAATATTTGCAGGTTTGGATCGGGCGGCAGGGGCGGCGGTGGAGAGGGAGCGTTTAGAGAAATGGTGAGTATAGGTAGGAGTGCAGGGCGTGGGGTGAGCTCCCCAAGGACACAGGCATGACTTGTTGGGAAAAACGAAAGAGAAAATTGGCTCGGTGAGCAGGAGCCTGGATGTAGTGGGCTGAATGGTGGCCTCTAAAAAGATACATCCATGTGCTAATGGAACCGGTCCCCTTATATGGTAAAAGAGTGAATATTATATGGCCAAAAATGTGATTTAGTTAAGTATTTGAGAGGAGGAATTTATCCTGGGTTCTCTGGGTGAACCCTAAATCCAATGGCAAGTGTCCCCCTAAGAGTGAGGCAGAGGGGATTTGACAGACAGTTGTGGAGGCAGTGTGACCACAGAGGCAGAGGTTGGATTGATGTGGCCACAAAGGAAGGAATGCTCACAGCTGCCAGCAGCCGGAAGAGGCAAAGGATGGCTTCTCCCCTAGGGCCTCTGGAGGGGGTGCAGCAGCCCTGCCAGCTTTCTGGCCTCCAGAGCAGAGAGAGTACATTTCTGTTGTTTTAAGCCACCAACTTCGTGGTGGTTGTTACAGCAGCTACAGGAAGTCAGTATTCTGGATTTGGTGACCTGGTAAGCAGTGCTGAGCCAGAGGCCTTCCCTTGAGCTGGAGCGTGACATGGCCAAAGGGCCGTTAAAGTTTGTTCTCTCTAGAATGATCAGGTATTACTTTTTCACAATGAAAAAAAATACACTAAAGTTATTTTAATAAGCTGAAAAGAAAGGCTAACTAGGCAGTTCTTTGCAAGACAGATTAACCAGGGAAGTAAGGATGGAAAAGGAGGGATGGGAGGGAGACCCACTGGGAAACCCACGGCAATACTCTGTAAGTAGGGTAGTAATGTAGGTAGTAGGAATAGAGAAGAAGAGCTGAATCAGACATGTTGTAAAGGAATAAACTGGCATGACTTCAGTGGGTGGGCACAGAGAGTCGCCAATAGCAGAGGGAAATTTCAGAGACGCATAAAATGAAAAAATTTGTTAGTTAACCTCCTCACCGCTGCCCTCCATCAAGTGACTAATGTCACAGTGAGCTGGATTAAATGAATCCAGTCATTAAATGAATGACTATATAGCATTAATATAGCACTGCATTTAAAGCATCTGTCAGCTTTAGAGCCTTTTCAGGGAGTTGTATGTTCAGGTTAATGAGTCCTACCTAGGAATCCAGAAGGGAAACAGTCACGCTTGATGAGAGTGAGTCAGCTTGTGACAACTGAGCATCTTGAGTCAGTTGCTGTGATGCTAATCAGGGGGCTTGGGTTCTATCTAGATTTTATATCCATGAAATAAAGAGATCACTATGCTTATCTGTGTGTGTGTGTGTGTGTGTGTGTGTGTGTGCATCCCTCTCCCAGCAGGACTCCTGTATGTACTGATATCCTGCCCTTTATAATGGTGTTTATTTCATGTCTGCTGCATTTCAGAAGTCTAATAAATATATTAAAGATAAGGACCCTGGGCTTCCCTGGTGGCCCAGTGGTTGAGAGTCCGCCTGCCGATGCAGGGGACACGGGTTCATGCCCCGGTCCGGGAAGATCCCACATGCCGCGGAGCGGCTGGGCCCGTGAGCCATGGCCGCTGAGCCTGCACATCCGGAGCCTGTGCTCTGCAACGGGAGAGGCCACAACAGTGAGAGGCCCCAGTACCACCAAAAAAAAAAGATAAGGACCCTATCTTCTTACATTAATATTCCTAGAGTTTCACAGTGTTTGGGGCAAAGTGAGTGTTCAATAAGTGGTTGTTAAATAAGAAATTAAATTTCCCCTCTTTACCTGAAAAAGATGAGGATAACAGTGTTAACCTCCCCTGGTGTGAAATAACGTGAGCCTGACACGTGGAGGCCTAGCTCAAGGCCTTGCCCGCAGTGAGTGCTTGCTCCTTGCATGCCCAGATTTAGCTCTGAATTTGTTTTTGTTGTTTGTTCCTAAAAAGCCAAAGTAAAATGATCCAAGAATCTTTGGAATAGGATTTAATCTGGACACTGGAGTCCTCCTCGTTGGAAGAAGCCCCTAAAGGGCATCTACAATCACACCTCTGCTTTCCACAGACGTTAAACCCGTTGACTGGGGAGCCTGTGGCATCAGGAGCTCCCTCTTGGCTAAATGCAGTAGTTTTATCTTAATTCTCAGCCTTTTAAAACTCATAAATTAGGAGCTTTATGCTTGACCCCTCCCCTCCCTCGTGGTCTTTCTCATCTGCTTGTGTCTCTGCGCCACCTTGATTCTTCCTTTGCTGCTATTCTTTCTGCCTCTAAGGTTCATGTCATTTTTTAAAATAGCCCATACCATAAAATTCATCCTTTTCAAGTATATAATTCTGTGACTTTTTAGTATATTCACACAGTTGTACAATGATCACCACTATCTAATTCCAGAACATTTTCATCACCCCAAAAGAAACCCTTATAAACAAACTGTTATACTCATATAATGGAATGTTATTCATATTATTTAGCAATAGAAAGAAACGAGCTATTAAGCTACAAAAAGGTGTGAGGGAACTTAAATGCATATTGCTAAGTGAAAGAAGCCAGTTTGAAAAGGCCACGTACTATATGACTCCAACTATCTGACATTCTGGAAAAGGCAAAACTGTAGAGTAATAAAGGTCAGTGGTTGCCAAGGTTTCACGGGAGAGGGAGGGAGGAATAGGTAGAGTGCAGGGGATTTTTAGGGCAGGGGATTTTTAGGGATTTTAATATTCTGTATTATACTCTAATGGCAGATATATGACACAATGCATTTGTCAAAACCCATAGAATTGTACAACACAAAGAGTGAACCCTTAAGTAAACTATGGACTTTACTTATTAATAATATATCAACATGGGGTTCATCAGTTGTAACAAATGTACCACACTAATGCAAGATGTTAATAGGTGAAATTGTGCAGGCAGAGAGAGAGGGGATATATGGGAACTCTGTACTTTCTGCTGAATTTTCCTGTGAACTGAAAACAGCTCTAAAAAACAAAGTCTATTAATTAAAAACAAAACAAAACAACCTTTAGCAGTCACTCCCTATTATCTCCTTCTCCTTCCAGCCTTAAGCAACCACGAATCTACTTTCTGTTGCTATAGATTGCCTATTCTAGACATTCCATGTACATGGAATCATATAGTATGTGGCCTTTTGTATTTGGCTTCTTTCACTTGGCATAATGTTTTCAAGGTTCATCCATGTTGTACCATGTATCAGTACTCCATTCCTTTTTATGGCTGCATAATATTCCATTGTATGGATATACCACATTTTGTTATCCATTCATCAGTTGATAGATATTTGGGTTGTTTCCATTTTTTAGCTATCATGAACAATGGTGCTCTGAACATCTGTGTACAAGTTCTTATGTGACATATGTTTTCATTTCTTTTGGGGATACACCTAGAAGTAGAATTGCTGAGTCACATGGTAATTCTGTGTTTAATATTTTGGAGGAACTGCCAAACTGTTTTCCAAAGTGGCCACCATTTTACATTCCCAACAGCAATGTATGAGGGTTCCATTTCTCCACATCTATACCAGTTCTTGTTCTTGGCTGTCTTTTTGATTATATAGCCATCCTAGTGGGTTTAAAGTGGTATCTCATGATTCTGATTCACATTTCCCTAATGACTAATGATGTTAAGCATTTTTTCATATGCTTATTGGCCATTTGTATATCTTCTTTGGAGAAATGTCTATTCAGATACTTTGCCCACATTCTAATTGGATTATTTATATTTTTATTGTTGAGTTGTGAGTGTTCTTTATATATCCTGGATGTAAGTCCCTTATGTATCATTTACAAATATTTTCTCCCAGTGGATTGTCTTTTCACCTTGATGGTGTCCTTTGAAGCAGAACATTTTTAATTTTGTGAAGTCCAATTTATTTTTTCTTTTGTTGCTTGTGAGGTCATACCTAAGAAACCATTGCCTAATCCAAGGTCACAAAGATTTATTTGTATGTTTTCCTCTAAGAGTTTTATAGTTGTCTCTCTTACATTCAGACCTTTGTTCTGTTTTGAGTTAATCTTTGTGTATGGCATGTTGTAGGAGTGCAAGTTAATTCTTCTTTGTAGATATCCAGTTGTTCCAGCACTGTTTATTGAAATGACTATTCTTTCCTCATTTGTCTATTGTTTTGGCACCTTGTTGAAAATCAATTGACCGTAAACATAAAGGTTTATTTCTGGATGCTCAATTCTTTTCCATTGATCTATATGTCTGTCCTTGTGCCAGTACCACACTATCTTGATTAGTGTAGCGAATAAGTTTTGAAATCAGAAAGTGTGAGTTCTTCATTTTTGTTCTTTTTCAAGATTGCTTTGGCTTTTTTGGGTCCATTGTATTTCCATATGAATTTTAGGATTATCTTGTCAATTTCTGCAAAACGTCAGCTGGAATTTTGATAGGAATTGTGTTGAATCTATAGCTCAGTTTGGGGAATACTGTCATCTTAACAATATTAAGTCTACCAATCCATTAACATGGAATGTCTTTCTTTTTATTAGGTCTTCTTTAATTTCTTACAGTGATTTTTGTGGCTTTCAGTATATGTCTTGCACTTTTTTCTTTTTTTAATTTTAGGCTGAGTTGGGTATTAGTTGTGGCACGTGGGATCTTTGTTGCGGCATGTGGTATCTTTCGTTGTGGTGCATGGGCTTTTCTCTAGTTGCGACATGCAGGCTCTCTAGTTGTGGTGTGCAGGCTCCAGAGCGCATGGGCTCTGTAGTTGTGGTGCACGGGCTTAGTTGCCCCATAGCATTTGGGATCTTAGTTCCCTGACCAGGAATCAAACCCATGTCCACTGCATTGGAAGGCAGATTCTTAACCATGGGACCACCAGGGGAGTCCCTGCACTTATTTTATTAAGGTTATTCCTAAGTATTTTATTCTTTTTGATGATATTCTAAGTGGAATGTTTTCATTTTCAGCTTGTTCATTGTATATAGAAACACAACTGATTTTTGTATATTGACCTTGTGTCTTGCAACTTTGTTCAACTCATTTATGAGCGCTAATAGTTTTTTTGTGGATTCCTTAGGATTTTTTATATATAAGATCATATCACCTTCAAATAGAAATAGTTTTACTTTTTCCTTTGTAATCTGAATGCCTTCTCTTTCTTTTTCTTGCCTAATTGCTGTGGCTAGAACCTGCAGTACAATGTTGAATAGAAGTGACAAGAGAAGACAAAAATCCTTGTTTTGTTTCTGATCTTTGAGGGAAAGTATTCAATCTTTCACCTTTAAATGATGTTAGCTGTGTTTTTTTTCATAGATGCCCTTTACCAGGTTGAAGAAGTTCCCTTCTATTCCTAGGTTTTTGAGTGTTTTGGTTTTTTTAAAATCATATAAGGGTGTTGGATTTTTTTTTTTTAATTGGCATTGGGTCTTCGTTGCTGCGCACAGGCTTTCTCTAATTGCGGCTAGTGGGGGCTACTCTTCGTTGTGGTGCGTGGGCTTCTCATTGCAGTGTCTTCTCCTGTTGCAGAGCACGGACTCTAGGCATGTGGGCTTCAGTAGTTGTGGCACATGGGCTTAGTTGCTCCGTGGCATGTGGGATCTTCCCGGACCCCAGGGCTCGAACCTAAGTCCCCTGCATTGGCACGCAGATTCTTAACCACTGTGCCACCAGGGAAGCCCCAGGGTGTTGGATTTTGTCAAGTGCTTTTTCTGAGTCTATTGAGATGAACATGTAATTTTTGTCCTTTTTCCTACTGATATGGTGTATTACAGTAATTGATTTTCAGTTGTTAGACCAACCTTTATTCCTGGGATAAATCACATAGTTATGGTAGATAGTCCTCTTTATATGCTGTTAGATTTAGTCTGCTTGTATTTTATTGAAGACTTTTCCATCTATATTCGTGAGGCATACTGGTCTTTAGTTTTCTTATGATATCTTTGGTTTGGGTATTAGGCTAATATTGGCTCATAGGATGAACTGGGAAATGTTCTTTCCTCTTCCGCTTTTTGGAAGAGGTTTTAAAAGAATTAGTGCTAATTTATTAAATGTTTGGTAATTTACCAGTGAAGTCACCTGGACTTGTCTTTATGGGAATTTTTTTGATTACTTTTTCAGTCTCTTTATTTGTCATAGGTCTTTTTAGATTTTCTATTTCTTCTTGGGTCAGTCTTGCTACTTTGTGTCTTTCTAGAAATTTGTCCATTTCAACTAGGTTATCTAGTTTTTTTGGCAATTTTTCATAATATTCCCGTGAAACCATTTTTACTTTGGTAAAGGTAATAGTGATGTCTTCTCTTTCAGTCTTGAGTTTAGGATTCTGAATGTTTTCTCTTGGTCAGTCTAGCTAATGGTGTGTCAATTTTGTCGGTCTTTTTGAAGAACCAACTTTTGGTTTTATTGATATTTTTTTCCCTGTTGTTTTTCCATTCTCTGTCTTATTTATCTCTAGTCTGATATTTATTATTTCTTTCCATCTACTTGTTTTAGGTTTAATTTGCTCTTCTTTTTCTAGTTTCTCAGGGTAGAAAGTTAGGTTATTGATTTTAAAATCTTCATTTAGGTGTTTATGGCTACTTCTGAGCACTGCTTAAGCTGTATCTCATAAAGTTTTGGTATATTGTGTTTTCCTTTTCATTCATCTCCAAGTATTTTTCTTATTTCCCTTGTGATGTCTTCTATGACTCATTGGCTACTTAGGAATGTCTTTTGTGTTTTATCTGTCATATTTATTAAATACTTATTGTGTACTAAGGTAAAATATGACAGAGTCCTTGGTGCTTACTTTCTAAAAATCATGACCTTTGGTTTTAGCTTATCTCAAAGTGTTAAAAACAGATAGTTAACAGAAAAGTAGGACCTTCATTCTTACTTTAACGTTTTTAACATATAATGAAGACAGACTTAGAATTGCAGAGGCCCTGCTGAAATCTAACATCTCTAATATCCTACCTTTGTGAAATAAGTTCCCTGTGCAGGGCAAGACAAAATCAATGGCTGGCAGGTTGCTTTTCTTGGTGGTGTGGGTTAGGGAGACAGGCCTTGTGAGTGTTTCCCTTAGGACCTTTTCTCTGCAGCTCAAATGTGTTTTGGGGAGGAAGAGGAGGTAAAATGGATAGCCGATAAAGAGGTACCATGTTACAATAACAGCTATTTAAATTTTCACGTGGCCCTATGTCGGTAGAAATAAAACTACAACAGAAAAGAAGTTAAATTGGGGGGTTATTTCCATAGTTTTCTTCTTGGCATTTGTGTTGGTGCGTAAAAATCAGTACTTTTATTTAGCCACATTAATGTGCTTCCTCACAGAATAAGAGAGAGCAAGGGGACAATGTGGTTATCACTGAGTTTGTGAAAATTCTAAGAAACATTGGTAAGACTAATTTTTGGCTCAGACATATTTAAGGAATTTGTGGGGCTGATTTCAGTTTTAGTTTCTGGTTCCTCATTTCTTTTCTTTCTTTTAAAATACAGCATGTATTTCTTTTTTTTTAATTAACTAATTAATGTATTTTGGCTGCGCTGAGTCTTAGTTGCGGCATGCAGGATCTTTAGTTGTGGCATGCGAACTCTTAGTTGTGGCATGCATGTGGGATCTAGTGCCCTGACCAGGGATCGAACCTGGGCCTCCTGCATTGGGAGTGTGGGGTCTTAGCCACTGGACTACCAGGGAAGTCCCCTGGTTCCTCATTTCTTATTAACTTCCCTTATCCGTTCCCCAATCTTTATGGCTTATGAAATATGTAAAGTTCAGTTGTTAAGGCAACTAGTATACTAACCTATATTTGTATAATACCCTTTTTTTTCTAAAAAAGTGCTTTCATACATTATTTTACTTAAGATTTATAATAATCCTGTGATGTGTTTCACTCTCTTGAAAACTGGCATGCTAATCAGATTTTAGCTGACACCAAAAGCCAATAATTCAGTCTATTACTGAGGAAAAATTAAGCTAGAGAAGTGGTGGTTATGTGGTCTTAAATATAATTTTACAGATGACATAAAATGCAGGAACCCTGGATTCATTTACTGTGCCTTTCTAATTTAAAAAAAGGAATAAAATAGTTCCAGTTTAAATATTTTGCTACCATGAAAACTAAACAAAGGGCTATACCTTTTGTTTGATTTTTATGACTATGCTAGGTTTGTGTAAAAAATCAGTGAAGTCTGTGCAGTACACTGTGTCCTCTTGCTGGCTTCTCAAAGGCAGCCGTTCCTGAATTCCATTCCTGAATTAATTAAAAACAGCAATATATAAGGTATTGGATTATAGTGAGTGGTATGTGACTGATGACTCATTTTACTACATAAAGAATAGATGTGATTACCATTTATTTCACTATAGACATGATTTTAGGCTATAAATATATTGCTTTTTAAAGACTATCAATAGCAAATATACTTTGTTTTAATCTAGGGTGATTTCAAAATACTTCATTGAAATTGTGCAGTTGATATAATATAGGCATAATTTAAAATTTAGCCCATAGTAATATTTGGATCAACTAGTTATCCTTCAAGTGCTAATCATATATTTGATTTTGAAAAAAAGTTTCCTGAGGTATATATTATTATATTGGAATCAAAACGTGATGAGACAGAATAGGAAAGCTTTGAAAGACCAGTTTTTGAAAAGTTAAAACTCATTTGGGAGCAGTACTGAAGCAGCTAGCTTTTAGGATGGTGGTGGAAGGGATTTTCTTCCAGAGCCTCAGAGTATTCAGGCTCATTTCAGAGCCACCCTGTAAAATGCTAGATGCAGTGGTTCGCCGTCTTGTTATGACACAGTTTCTGGTAAATGTAGCTGATTAACATTTGAAGTTTGGTTTTCCTGACCCAGCCATGATACCAAGTAAAGATCTGATCTTTATAGGGTACTGGGCATTGTTGGTTTATGGTATTAATAGTGATTCCAAACACACAAACAAATTAGAGTTTTTATATCCAAATGGAGATTGATCCTTTTAGTTTTGTTACCTGGTAAGACTTCTGCATTTATTCCAATGATTTGCCAGTGTTTGAGTTTTGCATCTTCTCTTTTAGAATTGCCTTTAAAGCCTCAACAATATTCCTTTCAGTATACTAAAGTAGTGACATTTTTATTCTCTGAGGGTAATTTTCAGAAAGACCTAGACATCATTTGGAGCCTCGTCAGATAAACAAAGCGGACCATCAGATTGGGAATTTAAAGAATAACGTATCATTCGAAAGTAATACGGCGAAAGTAATATTGTGTTGTGGCTTGTAAGAAACTGGCTCCAAAAGCAGTTTCCAAGAAAGCTTATTCATTGGAATAAATTTACCCCTTTCAAAGTGACTCCTTTAAAGGAAATTCATTTGATGTATAAGTTCAGTTTCATGTATTTAAAATTCATCATCTTTATCTCAAAGTTACATCTTATATAAGAACTTGGGGAGGTTCCAAAGCTAAACAGTGAAGAACATTAAATTACTCTGGCAGTCACCAAAAAACTGTGCCTATGCAGATAAATGAATGACAGGGATATTGAGAGGATGTCTATGACACCAGAGGGAGCAGGTAGAAATCTCCTGAGACAGTCTAGGGTTATAATTATAGACTTGTAAAGGCAGGAGACAATTATCCTGAAGATTTCAGGGACTTCTGTGTGTTCCCTTGGGCTCAACAAATTTGAAGAGGGAATTGATAGCCAAATTGTTTAGGATTCTTATTTATTTATTTATACACATAATTTTATATACAAATTTTATGTTTTTCTAATTGTAAATATTTAAAAATCATAAAAAATACAGATGAGAAAAAAGCTTTTTATAATCACACCTATCAGAGAAATCCTCACTGACTTTTTTTTTTAATAGATCTTTATTGGAGTATAATTGCTTCCCAAGACCGTGTTAGTTTCTGTTGCACAACAAAGCGAATCAGCCATATGCATGCACATGTCCCCATATCCCCTCCCTCAAGAGCCTCCCTCCCATCCTTCCTATCCCACCCCTCTAGGTCATTGCAAAGCACTGAGCCGATCTCCCTGTGCTGTGCTGCTGCTTCCCACCAGCCAGCTATTTTACATTTGGTAGTGTATATGTCAATGCTGCTCTCACTTCGCCCTCCCACCCCATGTCATCAAGTCCATTCTCTATGTCTACCTCTTTATTCCTGCCCTGCAACTAGGTTCATCAGTACCAATTTTTTTTTTTTTTAGATTCTATATATATGTGTTAGCGTACAGTATTTGTTTTTCTCTTTCTGACTTACTTCACTCTGTATGACAGACTCTAGGTCCATCCACCTCACTACAAATAACTCAGTTTCATTTATTTTTCTGGCTGAGTAATATTCCATTGTATATATGTGCCACATCTTCTTCATCCATTCATCTGTTGATGGACATCTAGGTTGGTTCCATGTCCTGGCTATTGTAAATAGTGCTGCAGTGAACATTGTGGTGCATGTCTCTTTTTGAATTATGGTTTTCTCAGAGTATATGCTGGGTGGAATTGCTGGGGGTGGAATTGCTGGGTCATATGATAGTTGTATTTTTAGTTTTTAAGGAACCTCCATACTGTTCTCCACAGTGGCTGTATCAATTTACATTCCCACCAACAGTGCAGGAGGGTTCCCTTTTCACCACACCCTTTCCAGCATTTATTGTTTCTAGCTTTTTTGATAATGGCCATTCTGACCGGCGTGAGGTGATACCTCGTTGTAGTTTTGAGTTGCATTTCTCTAATAATTAGTGATGTATTTTTTAATTTCTTCAGTGATCTCTTGGTTATTTAGTATCAATTAGATCTGTCTGGTCTGTTGTGTCATTTAAAGCTTGTGTTTCCGTATTTATTTTCTGTTAGGATGATCTGTCCATTGGTGTAAGTGGGGTTTTAAAGTTCCCTCCTGTTATTGTGTTACTGTCAGTTTCTCCTTTCATGGTTGTTAGCATTTGCCTTATGTATTGGGGTGCTCCTGGTTGAGTGCGTAGACATTTATAATTGTTATATCTTCTTCTTGGATTGATCCTTTGACCATTAGGTAGTGTCCCTCCTTATCTCTTGTAACAGTCTTTTTTAAAGTCTATTTTATCTGATACGAGTATTGCTACTCCAGCTTTCTTTTGATTTCCATTTGCATGGAATATCTTTTTCCAACCGTTCACTTTCAGTCTGTATGTGTCCCTAGGTCTGAAGTGGGTCTCTTGTAGACAGCATATATATGGTTCTTGTTTTTGTATCCATTCAGCCAGTCTGTGTCTTTTGGTTGGGGCATTTAATCCATTTACATTCAAGGTTATTATTGATATGTATGTTCCTATTACCATTTACTTAATTGTTTTGGGTTTGTTTTTGTGGGTCTTTTTCTTCTCTTGTGTTTCCTGCTTAGAGAAGTTTCTTTAGCATTTGCTGTAAAGCTGGTTTGGTGGTGCTGAATTCTCTTAGCTTTTGCTTGTCTGAAAAGCTTTTGACTTCTCCATCGAATCTGAATGCGATCCTTGCTGGGTAGAGTAATCTTGGTTGTAGATTTTTCTCTTTCATCACTTTAAGTATATCCTGCCACTCCCTTCTGGCCTGTAGAGTTTCCACTGAAAAATCAGCTGATAACCTTATGGGGATTCCTTTGTATGTTATTTTTTGTTTTTCCTTTGCAGCTTTTAATATTTTTTCTTTGAATTTAATTTTTGTTAGTGCAATTAATTTGTGTCTTGGTGTATTTTTCCTAGGGTTTATCCTTTATGGGACTCTCTGTACTTCCTGGACTTGGGTGACCATTTCCTTTCCCGTGTTAGGGAAGTTTTCAACTATAATCTCTTCAAATGTTTCCTCAGACCCTTTCTTTTTCTCTCCTTCTTCTGGAACCCCTATAATTCGAATGTTGGTGCATTTAGTGTTATCCCAGAGGTCTCTGAGATTGTCTTCAATTCTTTTCATTCTTTTTTCTTTATTCTGCTCCTCAGCAGTTATTTCTACCATTTTGTCTTCCAGCTCATTTATTCATTCTTCTGCCTCAGTTATTCTGTTATTGATTCCTTCTAGTGCATTTTTCATTTCAGTTATTGTGTTGCTCATCTGTGTTTGTTCTTTAGTTCTTCTAGATCTTTGTTAAACATTTCTTGTATTTTCTCAGTCTGTGCTTCCATTCTATTTCCGAGATTCTGGATCATCTTTACCATCGTTACTCTGAATTTTTTTTCAGGTAGATTGCCTATTTCCTCTTCATTTATTTGGTCTTGTAGGTTTTTACCTTGCTCCTTCATCTGTGACATATTTTTGTGCCATCTCATTATTATTATTTTTTTAATGTGTGGAATTGTGTTCTTGTCTTACTGGTTGTTTGGCCTGAGGCTTCCAACACTGGAGCTTGTAGGCTATTGGGTAGAGCTGGGTCTTGGTGCTGAGATGAGGAACTCTGTGAGACCTCACTCCAGTGAGTATTCCCTGGGGTCTGAGGTTCTCTGTTAGTCTAGTGGTTCGGACTCGGAGCTCCCACCGCGGGAGCTTCCCCCCGACCCTGGGCTGGCGAATCAAGGACCCGCAAGCCATGTGGGGTGGCGAGAAAAATAATAAAGTAAAAAATAAAATTAGACGAAGAAACTAACAAATATGTTAGAAAGAATGTAAAAATATAGGTATGTCAACAACCGGAAGGTATATCAGTACCACAATAGTAACAGAGGGAAAGGAAAAAAAAGGGAGGGGGGGGGAAGGCCTTGGCTGTGGAGGGCGGGGCCTAAACAAGGGCGAGTTTTGGGCAGTGGGCGGGGCCAATGCTCAGGACCCACAGGGCTGGAAAAGGCCCTGGGTGCTGTTGGGGGTGGGGCTTAGGCTCAAGGAACAGAAGGGGCACAGGCATGCCCCCCACCGCAGTCTCAGAGGGCACGGGACCTCACCTGGGAGCCCAGCAGGCTCCCTGCATCTGAGTGGGCTGGGTGATGGCCCTCCACTCCTCTCCTGCTCTTCTTGGAAGAGTCCCTCCCACCTGCCTCTTCTGATTTCCCTGGCCTCAGGGGCGCTGATCCTGTCTGGCCTCCACTTCTCCTACCCCCTTCGGTCCCCCTACGTCCTACCGGTTCACTTTGGGTTTCCTCCCATCTCCTTGGGGGTCAGAGTTCCCCCACCAGTGGCCGTCAGGCACCCTAGTTGTGGGGAGACGCTAACTCCACGTCTTCCCACACTGCCATCTTGATTCCTCCCTGCCACTGACCTTTTACGATCCTTTCTTCTATGTGTTGTTTTATAAGATTGAGATCATACTGAACTTAATTTTCAATATTTTGTCTTACTTATTAAGTCAGTAAAAATTCTATGTGAACAAAATATTTAATGGCAGTCTTTTAGTTTTTTACTGTCTAGCTACACATGGTTCATAAAGTTTACTGTTAAGCTCTGTATAGAACAAGTTTATTATTGAAGAAATAATGAAAACTTATACTATTTCTTCTCTCACATTCATGGTATCAAAAGTATCAGAAAAAGAAATTATGAAGCAAAGAATCATAAGGCATTTGATGGGATTATGCTTTCTTAGTGCCACAGACTCCATTTATTGGTTATTTGTAAATGTTTTCCTTGCTAATATGCAGCTGCAGTCACTTTCCTAGACCCAGAACTAGGAAAAAAATTAACTGTTTCTCTCTCTTGCTGAAGGTGGTTGGAGGTAAAGTGAAGAAGCCCGGCAAACGTGGTCGAAAGCCAGCCAAAATTGACTTGAAGGCAAAACTCGAGAGGAGCCGGCAGAGTGCAAGAGAATGCCGGGCCCGAAAAAAACTGAGATATCAGTATCTGGAAGAGTTGGTATCCAGTCGGGAAAGAGCCATTTGTGCCCTCAGAGAGGAACTGGAAATGGTAAGAAAGTCTGTCAATAAACGCATGAAACAATCAACCTAAGCTATATTAAAACATGAAGATACCAGTTTTTAGCTATCCAGTTGACGAACGTGGGACAGCACATTCATCTGTTAGCCAGCACATAGGCAAATAAGCATCTTCATACATTGCTGGTGGGAGTGGAAAGTGACTGTTTCTTTAAGGGATTGTTTATGACAGGAAAAAAAAATCGAAAATAACCAAAATGTTCAGCAGTAGGGGATTGGTTAAATTATACTACATTCATGTGTTGGACTGCTTTGCAGGCCATGAAAATCACAGTGCACATGTATGTTTACTGATGTAAAAAGACACTTACAAGATATTGCTAAGTGGAAAAAGCAGTGCAACAGTATGTAGTAATATGCATAGTATGATACTATGTGGCCTGGTTTTATTCATTCATTCATTCAGACTTCAGGTAGTAGCTGTAGACATATACAAGAGAATAGGTAAAAGGGAATAGAAACCCCATTAGTACTGTGAGCTCAGGGGAGGAGGTGACAGGTTGAAAAGAGAGAGATAATGCTAACATGATCATTACAAAACTGGACAGGCTACCCCCAGCTTTTTAGAAGGTAAGAGAATTAAGTCGGGTCATGAAGAGGGTCCAAATGTACACTATTCAGTAGACTTTTTTTAATACGTTGAATTGGACTTGTAAATTATGTTTCACCTTCTGCACTGTAAGCCACTGCAGGACATAATCTTTGGACTGATTAATCTTTTATACCCCAAAGTCCATAGTACACACTCTGGTAGAAGGTAGATGTTTAGTGAATATTTATGAAATAGAGAAAGGAAGTTACAAAATTATTTATTTTAGGAGTAGAAATAATAATGTGACAGTCAGCAAAAAGAGATGAATTCTAATGAATGGCACTCCATGGGGAGATATACTTTTAGCCAGAGGGCCCTTTTTAATCTGAGCACTACTCCAGCACATCACAAGAAGATTCAGCAGTAGTTTTTCACCCTCTTCTGAAGATAGCAGGCCTCATCCATGTCCTAGGTTATAAACAGGAATACAACAGAAGGTGGGATTCCCAGCAGTCAATTTGACCTCTAGTTATGGGAGTTCTTATGTCTAGGATTTCCACCTGTGGTTGCTGAACTCTGACTAGTAAAATTTTATTTAAATATATTTTACATATTTCAGTACAAGCAGTGGTGCATGGCAATGGACCAAGGGAAAATCCCTTCTGAAATAAAGGCCCTACTCACTGGAGAAGAGCAGAACAAATCTCAGCAGAACTCAAGCAGGCACCTGAAAGCTGGGAAGACAGACGCTAACAGCAATTCCTGTGAGTACAGTACATGGGAGAGTTTATCTTTCGAAGAGTGACTTAAAGTAGGCTTTCTGTTGACCACTTTCCTTGCTGTGTCTTCAAATAAAATAAAATGTTGATGTCATTTGTAATACACTAATAAGCAAGTGAACTGGCATTAGATTCTAAATATTGAAATGCGTTATACATGGGGTCTATAAAGAGCAACTGATAAATTCATGGGAAAATTTTAAAGTAGACTCAGTCAATAAGTGAGAGTGTACCAGTCTAGTTATTGTTTTGGCCGCACTGCACGGCTTGCGGGATCTTAGTTCCCCGACCAGGGATTGAACCTGCACCCTCGGCAGTGAAAGCGCCAAGTCCTAACCCCCGGACTGCCAGGGAATTCCCTAGTTACTGTTAGTAATAACAATACCTTTGATTTTGATTTACAAAGTATTTTCACTTATGTTTATCGTAATTATTTCCTCCAGTAATTGTGTGAAGTATAATTGTACTTTTTATTTTATAGATGAAGAAATAGCACAGGTGCTGTTTGGTAAGGTGCCCAAGGTCACACAGCTATAATGGTAGAACCTGTCCTCACCTAGTTCAGGCTCTATCTAGTACAGTAGCCCATCACCTGTAAGAATTTTTTTTTAATTAAGGAGAAATTCACATAACAAAATTAATCATTTTAAAGTCACAATTCGGAGGAATTTAGTACGTTCACAGTGTTGTACAACTACCACCTCCGTCTGGTTAGAAAACATTTTATCACCCCAAAAGAAAACTCCAAATGCATTAGCAGGTTGCTCGCTGTTACCCCCTCCCTCCAGCCCCTGGTAACTATGAATCTGCATTCTGTCTCTATGGATTTACCTCCTCTGCATATTTCGTATAAATGGAATCACACTGTGTGACTTTCTGTGTCTGGCTTCTTTGACCTAGCATAATGTTTTCCAGGTTCATCCACCTTGTAGCATGTATCAGTACTTCATTCCATTTTATGACTGCATAATATTCCATTGTATATGTATACCACAATTTGTTATCCATTTATCCACTGATGGATATCTGTTTCTACCTTTTGCTATTGTGAACAGTGCTACTATAAACATGCATGTACAAGTATGTATTTGAGTACCTGTTTTCAGTTGTTTTGGGTATATACCTAGAAGTGGAATTGCTGGGTCATATGGTAATTCTATATTTAACTTTTATTTATTTTTTAAAATATTTATTTTATTTATTTTTATTTCGGCTATGCCGGGTCTTAGTTGCGGCATGCTGACTTCTTAGTTTCATCATGTATGTGGGATCTAGTTCCCTGACCAGGGATCAAACCCAGGCCCGCTGCATTGGGAGCACGGAGTCTTACCCACTCGACCACCAGGGAAGTGCCTATATTTAACTCTTAGAGGAACCAAAAATTGTTTTCCACAGTGGCTGAAATATTTTACATTACCACCATAGTATATGAAGTTTCCCATTTCTCTGTGTCTTGTCAACACTTTTTATTTTCCATTTTTGAAAACTGTAGCCTTCCTAGTGAAGTGGCATCTGATTGTGGTTTTGATTTACATTTCCCTAATGACTGATGACATTGAGCAACTTTTCATGTGCTTGTTGGCCATTTGTATGTCTTCTTTGAAAAAATGTCTCTTTATGTCCCTTGCCCATGTTTTAATTGTCTTTCATTATGTTGTTGAATTGTAAGAGTTCTTTATATATTCTGGATTCTAGACCTTTATCAGATATATGATTACACATATTTCTCCCATTCTGTAGGTTTTTTCGCTTTCTTGATAGTATCCTTTGGTGTACAAAAGACTTTAATTTTGAGGAAGACCATTTTTAATTTTGTTGTTCATGCTTTGGGTACCATATCTAACAATCCATTGCCAAATCGAAGGTCATGAAGATTTGCCCTGTGTTGTCTCCTAAGAGTTTTATGGTTTTAGGCCTTATATTTAGATCATTGATCTATTGAGTTAATTTTTCTATATGGTGAGAGATAGAAGTCCAGCTTAATTCTTTTGCATGTGAATATACAGTTGTCTCAGCACCATTTGTTGGACAGACTGTTAAGGTTTTAGAATGAAGATGCCATATGTTGATTTCTTCATCATTGTGATTGCTTTGGGAGCACTTGAAAATAGTTATAAGGAAATGTTACAAACTTTTTATCTTTTAAAAAATTTTTTATAAAACTGAAGGATTGGCTTTTTATAGCTGTTATTAGATGAGGTAACATTTGCCTTAATCTAAATTCAATTAATGAAAAAAAGCCAAAACAGTTCAGTTTTCTTTCAGTCTGTATTTGAAAATAGCCTTCCCGTAGATACTAAATTAAAAAAAAAAAAGCATGCATTTTAAAACAGATTAACCGAACTTCATTGACTTTAAAAGCATTCTTGAGACTTCCCTGTGCCTGGTGGTGCAGTGGTTAAGAATCCACCTGCCAGTGCAGGGGACACAGGTTCGAGCCCTGGTCCGGGAAGATCCCACATGCCACGGAGTAACTAAGCCCGTGCGCCACAACTACTGAGCCTGCGTGCCACTACTGAAGCCCACGCACCTGGAGCCCATGCTCCACAACAAGAGAAGCCACTGAGATGAGTAGCCTGTGTACTGCAAGGAAGAGTAGGCCCCGCTCACCGCAACTAGAGAAAGCCCGCGCATAGCAACGAAGACCCAACGCAGCCCCAAATAAATAAATAAATAAATAAATATATTAAAAAAAAAAAAGCATTCTTACATTGGTAACTTTATTTTTCAGGGTGAAGAGCATATAAAATGATGAGTCAGTGATTGAAGCCAATATTCTGATTCTTATTGGAGGATGAATAGGCAAGATTGTACTTCTTGGCTCCATTTACTACCTACTGCTCAGTCATCTCTGTAAATTTGCAATTTCTACCAAAATGTGTGATCATAGATCTCAAAGGATTTTGCTTTAGTTTTCAACACTTAGAAAATTTACAGACATTCAGACCTGTTCTGGTTGGTATTGCCACCCATGGCATTTAACATGTTGCAATGCTTGAAAGTACAGTAGAGAGAATGAGTGAAGATTATATTTTTTGCACCTCAATTCCACATTGCTTTATTGGTTAATTTATATTCTTTCCATGTAATTCATGTAATTGTATGTGTATGTGTGTTTAGGTGTCACTTCCTTTCATGTTTTTGATTGCCCTACAAAGAGAAAGCAAATGGGCTGATTACTGACTATAAGTTCTCAGCCTTTATGGACCTAATCTTATTCCTTTATATTTACTTGAGTAATGTTTATTTTCTGCATGAACCATTTCTCCTGTGAGCCATTCCAGCATAAGCTGTGAATATGTATTAACAAATTTATACATTTCTATTTTTATAATCCATAATGATATGCCCGTTTTAAATAATGTACACATTAACAAAATCCATCAAGGAAGCCCTTAAGATAGCCTCTATTTAAAACTTTTGTTGCTGTCTTTTCTAACTGTATTTATACAGGTTTGCTAGGGCCTAATCTGTACTTGGAGAATAATTAGTCAAACTTTATTTTTAAATAAGAAGTAACCTGTTAGGCATTTCAGTAACATACATCGTCTTGACAACCCATACAGTGTGTTTCTATTGTATGTCTATATATGTATATGGGGAGGGCAGGAGTGAATGTTCACACACATTTCGTTTTGTAATCACCTAATTTGGAGAATTTTTCTAAAGAAAATAGGATGAAATTAGCTGCTGAGATGGAGTTTCTGCCTCAAGAGATCTGGAACGAAATGAGGGACACATTGCTGGTGGATCTAATGGCGGTAGCCATAACCAGAACACTTAGTTTCTTCCCTGATTTGAGTTTCCTTATGAATGTATTCTGAGCCAGAGAGAAACACACTGTGGGTGTGCATCCGATTCAGCCCTGGCCATGCCTCCACTCTGGAGTGAAGCACGGAAGCAGAGTCGCCAGGGGGCCTGGCAGGAGGGGCAGAAGGCAGAGGAGTTCCCTCCAGTTCCCACCACAACTACCTTTGCTTTCTTCCTGGCTACCAAATGGAGTGATGGTTGAGGAGTTACACTCAATATGATACACTCAGATCTGGGAATCTTTTGATGTCCCCACTGGGACACTTTAACACTCTCTCTTCTCTTTCCCGTCCTTAAATCAGGAGTTGTGTTCTCTGTTGCTGCTAAATTGTAATTGCTCTTTGCTCTAATGAAGCAAACATTTGGCTTCCAAACAATATGTGTTTTCTTACGAAGTAGTTTAAGAGGAGGCATCATAGTCTAGCTTGACTGTGAGGGGGAACATGAGATGGACCACATAGTTTCAGGTGATGAGGTACCTCCCTCCTTCTCTGAGGCCATGCATTTGAATTAAGTGCTTCCCCTAAGCCTGAGTTCCTGAAGATCTCTTGTGCTTAGGTCGCAGACTCAGATCTCTAGTCTAGTACTGTGTGACAACTGATATACCACTAGCCCAGTCTGTTGGGCCTCTCTGTGTTTTGGAGGACTGGGGGTTTAAGAGTATTTAATGTCTTTTTAGGATCACAAATATAGATAGATTAAAGATTGTTAATATTCAGGCCTTCAGAATTTAAGTTTTTTAAATATAGTGTTCAGATTGTAATGGGTATGTTTTTGCCATCTGGTCTACTCAAATGTATATTTTTATTTTGCAAAACAGCCCAAGACTTACTCTACGTTGCTTTGTTCAGTACCTTTTGAATTCCCCAAAAGAGTTGTTTTCAAAACAAACATTCCAAATGAATGTGGCTCTTCAATGGAATGTCCCCATTGTGCTTGAAGTGTTTCTTCTCTGGTTGTGATTTTAAATTTTAGGCTCATTTGAGCTACTCCCCTTCCCTTCAGTATCTTTACAAGAGCAGTGACTTTGTCCTCAGGTAGCCGATATGTAATTTTGGGTGAAAGTAAATTACAGTTTATTTCAGTTTAATCCTAAACCTATCTATTTGGTATTTTGGAGTAGATCAAACCGAGAGAAAAATTCTTGGTCTTAAAAAGGAGTGTTCTGATTGCTTTGGGTATTGTGCTGGTTGCACGCTTTGGCCACTTGAAGCATGTTAATAAACGTCACTGATTAAAACAGCTGGAGCATTTCTTGCCCCATTCCAGTTAAGGAGCAGCATGCTGAAATCCTAGCATCTCTCACTCACCTATAAGGACAACATACCGGCTGAGAGAGAACAGAAGCGGGTGGAAGAGTCAGCGAGCTCAGTCCCCCTTCATCTGTTCTGCCGTTCTCCTTGCTCTCTGAGTACACAGAGTAATATTTCCTTTTTCCTTTTCCCAAAGAAAGGAAGGTAAGGGGGAAAATAAATTTACGTATTTAGACCAGTCATATTCTGTTGTTAATTTAGCATAGATCCGTTGTATATTAGAGCAACTGAGTATAATATGAAATAAGTTTGACTAGATCAAATTTTAGGATATAGTTGAAGTTCTTAAATTTTTTTCTGTTGTATCTAAAATCTTTCTAATGTATCTAAATCAGGATCTTTCATGCTGCAGCAAGTTCATATCACTGTTTACCAGCTGACTGACAGCATTTATCAGCATCACCGTTTAGCATTTTATTTTATCATCTTTGAATTGGTAGGCTTGATTTGGGTTGTTCCAAAAAGCATAGGTTTAAACTGGACTTAGTTAAAATAAAGGCAAATAAAATTTAAAAATGTAAATGCGATGTTTCACAAGAAATCAGTTGCACATTATCAATTACATTTTTAGTTTTAAAAGAGAGGAAAATTACTACTAAATCACATGGTATTTTGGGGCATTGAAGGAATTTTTCTTTCTCTGAAGAGCATTGTACAATTATATTTTTATGAAAAATAAAATATCTTCACTGGAGCCATTTCAGGTTGTCTGTTTCACAATACTGAAGTATGTCTGTATAAGCATAGTAAAAAGAGTATGAGATTTAGGCAGAACTGGTCTTGAATCCATTTTTTGCGTCACCTTGAATTATGTACTCTCTCGGCTTATTTCCTCATATGTAAGAAAGTGGGAGGATAATTTCCAGAGTAATTGGTAGGCTAAATAGAGTTATGAGAAGCTACTTCTTAAGTAGTAAAGAATTACATTAAATTTTAAATATTCATGTGTGCCTGGGTTTGACTATTAAGATTTAAATCACTAACGATAAATATATTTTAATGGTCTGGAATCTAAACATGTAGTGTTGCAGGCCTCATGTTTCTGAAGTCTTTTTAGCTATATCATTATGTCTATCCCTGGAATGGTGTATAGTTGGGGGCTCTTCTTAGCAATAATAGCCTTCTATTAACTAGATTAATTTTAAGAAGTTAATGTTCCACCTGGCAGTAATCCTATCATCTGTATAAGCAGGTTTTCAGGCTGCTAGGTAACCTGGCTCACTTTTCCCTTATTCCATCCATTTTACTTAATTACACAGTGTCATGAATCGAAGCGGGACTGCTGTGTGAGGTTGTGCTGAATGTGCATTGCACAAAGGCACCCAGTTGAGGAGGCCTAAAATCGACCTCACGTTCCTTTCAACAAGCCACGTGAGGAGGAAAGGGTGCCTGCCATCGCTCACCGGGTCACACGTATGGTGCAGGTCTGCCCAGAGAGGAGCCTTTCTTAATCCCTCTACGTGGAGGGTGCCTTTCATAAAACGTGCAAAACGACAGTGTGCTGCAGCTGGTGTATTGCTGGCCCCAGAAGAAAGCCAATCATGTGCATCTATCCCAACTCCATGCTGAGTGACATCAGATTGGTAGCTTTTAATCAGCAGTGATGGGAGTACTGACACCACAGAAATCAGTAAATGCTACCAATCAGGGATTTCCCTCCCCTGCCAGAGAGTTGGTTTCCAGCCGACCACTGTAAAGGCCTGGTGTAGGCCAGCATGGCCCTGACCCGAGCAGCCACATTTGAGGCCCCACGTATCTGACTGGAGGACACATGGAGCTGGAAGGACTCTTTGTAAGTCTCTAGGAAGTTTGGAGGCATCCATGTCAAATGCAGATTACTTCACAAGACAGATGGTGGTCGTGACTCAGAAACGGTTATGGGTTGCAGAGAACTACCCAGGTGAACTCTAGAAATAACTGGGAGGCAGATCAGCTGAATTCTTAAAGCAAGCCTTGGGGTCAGAGTGGGTACAACTAACTTACCTATTGCTTTGTGACACAGTGCTCCCAACACTCCAGGGCTGGGGGTTGGGCTGCAGTTGGACAGTCAGCTTTGGCTTACAGGCCATTTTGACTCTGCAGTTAGATAAGTATTTGAGCAGGAAAAATCTCCTGAGATCCAACAGAACCTAATTCAATCCTGCCATGCCTCAGTGCCCCTTTCCTGAGAGGCAAACAGTGCCTGACAAGCCCCGAACTTTACAGCCCCGAACCTGGTCAAGTCAGCAGGCTAGAAATGACGACGCCTGTGCCTCCACTAGGTAGCCTTGGATAACCCAGAACCAGCAGGCCAAAAGCCCACAGTGAGTTCTGGGTTTTCCCACTTCAGTGGAATGAACACCATGCTTGCCGATACCACAGGAAAAGAAGGTATAGGGTTAATGACAAAAAGTAAATAGTAATGCCCCTCAAACCTCAGGCCCCTAAGGAAATGAATTCCAACAACAACCACGTGATCCTGGAAGCAGATGCTACCTCCACTGAACCTTCAGATGAGACCCTGACCCTAACCCTGTGACTGCAGCCTTGTGAATCAGAGGACACAGTTAAGCTGTATCCAGATTCCTGCTCACAGAAGTTATGAGATTTAAAAAAATGTGGGTTATTATAATCTGTCAAATTTGGGGGTAATATGCAATAATAGATAACTAATACAATCATTCCATTTTTTTCCATGTGAAATATAGATTTCATATTCAACTTATAAAAATAAACTAGTTTAAAATATCTTCCAAATAATAACAAACAAAAAAATAACCATACTCCTTTTTGTCAGATCCCATATTCACCAAGCAACTTCCAGATTCCCAATTATTCCAAAATCAGTAAGAATGTGCCCTGAATAAGTCATCTAAGCATTCTGGTCATTGGAAAGGAATAGATCCCCTTGAAAATCAATACACTGGCCTCTGGTTAATATACTTCAGTCTCCCGAATAAATGTGAGGGTGACTAGGGAGTGAAGAGTCAACCTTAGTCTGTGGGGTCAGTTCTGGGACAGGTGGAGCCAGGTTGGGATAATACCACTAAGATCACTAGCAGTTTCCCGAGGCCAGGTGATGAATGCCGCTGCACCCAGCCTGCGTGCATCCAGCCTGCAGGTGATCTTAGCTGCCAAAGGGCAAGGTCTCACTTTCACCTTCCACAAGGTGTGACAGCTCACATAAACCAAAAAACGGAAGCAGGTGCTATTGGAGATCTCTACCTAGTCTGTGAAATTACATTGAGTTTTAATATGTGGCCTGTTCTAGTTGAGGGTTTCTTTAAACCACAAAACGGATAAATATAGGCAGTGTTTTTCCCCTTTGTCCTCCAAACAGTATACTCACATATCTTTTCTTAAAAAAACAAAAAAGCCATAAACCATTTAGCTGGTTTAAATTTTTCTTCAAAATAAACTTAAAAGTTCCTTACAATATTTGTGTTTGTAAGTTTGAGTCTGGATTTTCATTGTGTTTCTTTGCCCCTTCACTCCAATTATCAAATAGCTTTAAAAAAACAAAAAACAAAAGAAAAACTATCTTGACTTCAATTTCACTTGATTTCACTTAGATTTGTTTCGAGTTACAGTACAATTCACTTATGGTTCAACTGAAAATATATAATGGTTACATGTTTTTAGCTACAGAGTTGCCTACAATTAACTATGGCCAGGAGTGACTTAAGTCCCGTTTCACTGGTTTTTCTTATATTTGACTAGAATGGTTAAATTAACAGTTGAAACTGATTTCCCTCCATCAGTTCTTTCTATTGTATATGTGGAAATCGCAACACAAGAATGATGGTAAAAGGCTGCATTCTCAAGTGTTTTCATATCCTGAATTTAGACCATGCCTTCTTAATAGTTCAAAAAAATCCCCTTTGGAGTGAGTGAATAGAAGTAGCTCTGTCACCTACCTCCCATTCAAGTTCCTGTTCCCAGGTGTTCCTTCCCCCTGAGTCTGCAAAATATTAGCAGAACTAAAAAAGAAAGAAAAGAAAAAAAGCTAAAGAAGGAAAACGATGCCACAATTTGAGAATGGTATTAAAAAACTGTTTCTACTAGTTAGCACATAGCAATAGGTGCTGAAGAACTTGAAAATGGAAAAATCCATTGGGTTAGCAACAACTAAATTCAAATAACAACAATAGAAAACCTTTTTTGAGGGCTTCCCATGTGTTTGGTAATGCACTGAATGAATGATTTACATGGGTCTGGGCTCGTTTTATTACAATCCTATAAGGTGGTATGATAGTCTTACATGTCAGCTACGGTAGAATACCAAGTTATTTAATCAACACTAACCTAGGTGTTGCAGTGAAGGTATTTTGTAGATGTGCTCAACAGCTACAACCACCTGACTTTAAGATTATCGTTGATAATATGGTTATCTACTCGGTTAAAGGCCTTAAGAGCAAACAAAAATGAGGTTTCCCTAAGAAGCAATGCTGCCTCAAGACTGTAGCATCAAATCCTGCCTGCTGGCCTGCCCTAGATTTCAAACTGAAGACTGCAGCAACTACCTGAGTTTCCAGCCTGCCACCCACCCTACAAACTTCAAGCTGGCTGACCCCCTTAATTGCAAGAACCAACTTCTTAAAATATTGTCATCTATCCACCTATCTATCTGTCATCTATGTCCTATTGGTTCTGCTCTTCCTGGAGAACCCTAATACAGGTAGGCATGTTATTTTCCCCATTTTAAAAATAGAGAAGCTGGGGTTTGAGAATTTGCTGGTTAAACCGGTGGTAAGCAGAACCTGAGCTTCAACACAGAAGTTGATTCCAGAGCCCTTGAAAACAACCATCATACTTGTGATTAAGGAAAACTTTGCTGGCTGGAGGTGTCACTGGAGTCTTGTGCCCAGTTTTTACTAATTTTTAAAGGGTCATTCAAGTATATATAGTCCATCTACCTGGAGAATCAGCCCAGAATTTTAATGAGTCTGGACTGATGAATAGAGTATAAATCCATTCTTCTCAGACACTGTGCTCCCCACCCTCTCCACCATAAAACTCTTCACAGATCTTTTGCTGCCCAGGTATCCATGCCATGGTCCGCATAGCACATTCAGGGTCCTACTAGCAGAATATAGTCTCCTAAAACAGAGCACTCTTTGGAAGGTATTGCAGGGAAGCAGAATAGAGAGGATTCATTCAGAATTCCCTTATAGTTTTCATTCCCCATATCTAGCTGTTGTGGGCAAACAGCTGAAACTGCTATATTGACTGTCTGCCACTGAAAACCAGATGATGTTCTCAAGCTTCCAGACCTGCATCATAACCCTGAAACCAGATACACACACCCAGCATTTCTGGGGGTCATTTTCCTGCAGAGTTAAAATCACACATCCTTCAAATTATAGGTGAATCCTAATTGTATAACTCAATTAGGGTTGATGAGAGTTTTTAAAAAGCAATACTTTTAAAGAGGCTTCTTCTAGTAAGTCAGAAAAAGACAAATATCATATGATATCACTTACATGTGGAATCTAAGAATGATACAAATGAACACATTTACAAAACAGAAACAGACTCACAGACATAGAAAACAAATTTATGCTTACCAAAGGGGAAATGTGGGGAGGGATAAATTAGGAGTTTGGGATTAGCAGATGCAAACTACTATATACAAAATAGATAAACAACAAGGTCCGACTGTATAGCACAGGGAACTCTACTCAATATTCTGTAATAACCTATATGGGAAAAGAATCTGAAAAAGAATAGGTATTTGTATATGTATAACTGATTCACTCTGCTGTACAGCAGAAACACAACATTGTAAATCTACTATACTCCAATATAAAATAAAAATTTAAAAAAAAACAGAAATAGATTCACAGACATAGAAAACAAACTCATGGTTACCAAAGGGGAAAGGAGTGGGAGGGATAAATTAGGACTTTGGAATTAACAGATACACACTACTATATATAAAATAAATAAACAACAAGGACCTACTGTATAGCACAGGGAACTATATTCAATATCTTGTAATAACCTATTCGAGAATGGAAAAGAATCTAAAAAAGAATATATACTTTTACCTTCAGGTGTCCAGTTTACACCTGAAACTAACACAACATTATAAATCAACTATGCTTCAATTAAAAAAAATAATAAGGAGGCTTCTCCTGAGAAAGACAGAGCTTTTGAACAGAAGTGTTCAGTTGAGCAAACAATTCAGAATGGCCCAGACTGTAGGTAGGGGCTCAAAAAATTCAAGAGGGTCTGAGGGAAATGAGACGGGCCAAAAATATAACTGCCTACCTACCAGGAACACAGGAACATTTACTTTTAGGGAAAGTCTAGATTACACTGCTATGGAATCCATAAATTCTGAGAGTCAAATAATAAAAGGAGAAAAGAGAGAGGCCCTGGTAAGTGTGGGTGGCATAACTGCGTGTTTGGTGAGATGGGGTTTTTCGAAAATGCTACCATTTGTAAAATGGGTTTAAAATAATATTTTGACTAGTGATTTCATGTCTGTAAAGGGTATTAATTATTTTGGAATTCCCTCCTATGTTGAGATGCTTTGTGTTTTGAACACACTGATTAGTTAATCTGCAGCTGCTGCTCTGGGTGCTCAGCAATTTTCACTGTCTTGTTGCTATGCAACGAGGACTTTCCCCCAAATCGCCAGTGTGCCAGGCCCTGTGAAGAGCTGTTGGGGTCTGCCTACTGGCCACAGTGCCACCAAGCGGTCGTTCTGCAAAACAGTGGCACCAAGCTGTTTCGTTTCCATGGCTGTCTAATCACGGCCCCCTAAGGTCGTCTCTGCTCCAGATGAATTAGCAGGTTCATTAAGCAATGGGGAATTGTTTATTCTTTTCATATTCTTCCCAACACAGTGAGGATTTGTTCACTCCAGTGAATGCATCATGCCAGCGGCACAGCAAATTTGAAGAATGTTGGACTGGTCGGCAGAAGGCATTTTTGTTTACCCCTACATTGACCTCTCTTGGACATAATTTGCTCTTCTAAACAGTGAGGGGCTTGGGTTAGGTCTCCCAACGTCCCATTCCTTCTACTCTAAAAGTCGAATTCTTTGCTTCTGTTACGTGTGGTTTTTATAAGGAGCATAACCTTGAAGCTGATCCTGGTCCAGCAGCTCCAACAGATCTTTCTTCTGTTGCTTCAAAGCAAGTTTGGCAGGTAGCAGCAAGGCTGGAGGGAGAAGGGAAGCACTGCGCCCACCAGGAGAGCCAAGAGTGCCAACCTTATCTGGCAAATGACTCTGCTCCCCACATGCTTGGTGGAGGTCCCCCTGGATGAAACTGCCCTTGCTGAGAACTCTGGCCCAGGGCATTCATTGGTCCCAGGCACCCTGGGGAAACCTGTGACGGAAGGTCCACAGGGAAGTGTACCTGAGCAGGATGTGCTGATGGACTTTGGGCAGCAGGCTGGTGGCACTAATGATTTCACTGAAGATTAGAAGGAAAGGAGAAATTTGAATTCCACCTCAAAGGATGCGACCCTGTCCCTTCCTCTGATGGTCTGTGGGCACCTGGAGCCAGGGAGGGGAATTGCTCTCCTCAGAACCCTGCTCCCCGTTAGCTTTCCTGAACTCCTGGTTGGAAGCTACATGAATCCACATTCGTGATGCACCTCGTCATGTGCCTGATAAGGAGACTGGAGTCGTTTTCCTATTCCCCCCAACAGCCTGCCTCCCTGTGCTTGGCAGGTAAACGTGAGGTATGGTGAATGTTGTTCCCGTACTGCTGGGACTTATGCAAATCTTCATCAGTCTGTGCGTTACATCCAGTTTCTTCCAAATTCAGGATCAAGTGAGACAACAGGAATCCTAAATATTAAACTAAAAAAATAAAATAAAATAAAATGAATTATCCACATGCTGAGAAAATGTAGCTGAATTATCATAGGTCATGAGACTTCAGAGCTCTCTCCATTGTGATTTGATTAACACTCTTTAATTTGTCATTATTTGGGAGGATTTAAAAAAAAAACTAATCTCGATAACAAGAGTTTGTAAGAGGTTGTCTCACTCAATTTCCACCCACTGGGGTAAACTCACAGAACATTAAGGACAGAATGGAGCTTTGTAATCATCTAGTCTTTTTTGGTTTAAACTGAGACCTAAAATACATATATAAATAAAATTAAAGTAAATGAAATTTTGCTTGTTACAATCTGACTTTAAAAAATAAATTTAAAAAAAAAGTACTGCAGGGTCTCTTCTATTTTTTAACAACTCTGAACCACAAAATATGAGGGCCATGTGACATAAACATCTGGCTCATTTTGTCTGGTCAGCCATTGGCTGATAGGATAAGGAAGAATATGTGGAGGGGAAAGAAAAGGAAGAAAATACAAGACACTCTTTATCTTTTGACTTTGATTAAAGAAAGCATCTCCACTTAAATGCATCAGCTCTATAGATGTTTTGTGGATGGAATACTTTATTGTTCTCATTCTCTGCCCCAAATACCAAGTCTAATCTTGTTTCCCTGTGTCTGCGAGGTGGGATGTACAGCTTCTTTCCCATTTCAGACGTTTAGCACCACCAGCCCAGGAACCTAGCCACAGCCAAGGAAAAGGTGAGGGCCAGCTCACTAAATTTCTAGACTCTCCTGTTAAGAATGCCACGTTCTCCCAGACCTCAAGATTTCCACGCAGGCAGCAGCCATTAGGCCCACAGAGGTCTGGATGGGTTTGGCTACTCATGTATTCCATAGAGAGAAACCTGTCTTGTCAAGGAAAGAGCAACAGACTTGCAGTTAGGGGACCTGAGTGTGAAAAACAGCTCGGTCACACTCCGACTTGGGCAAGTCACGTAGAGATGATAATATGAACATCACAGAATACTTGAGAGGATAAAGTGAGATAATACAGGTAAAATCACTGAACAACTGATATTATTATTTGCAATTCTCGTTAACTAGGGTGTGAAAATGCCACCAGTCTTGTCTGTAAACCCGTTATTGTTTGAATAAGTACATCTTTAAAATGTGCTAGTCCTAGATTTGAAATAATGGAGACCTGGCAACCAGAGAAGAAAATCTCGAGTTACCACAGCCAAAGAAGAGTCTGAGCTTGGTGAGGGTATGATGATACATCCTGGAGAGAGATGAGGGGTAGGAAGTGCTGGCTGGAGAAACGGCCTCATGTCTGAGTGTCCAGGAGAAAGAAGAAAGCGCTCCTTGCACTTGCTGTCCTAGGGGATAGGGGCAGCGCCGGGCAGCCAAAGGTGTCTGCCTGAACTGCAGAGCGCAGGGAGATCCCATCTGCACTTCTCCCTTTGGCATTTTCTGGGCTTGCCCAGGCAGGGTCCCTGCTCATTTTCTTGAGTTTAACTCAGAAGAGACGTAAACATCCTGGACACAGCCTAGATGGGACACAGATGTGAGGAAAACAGCACGGCCACTTCAAATGTTTCAAGGCATCATCAGCTGGTTAGGTTAAGGGAGAATGAAAGAGAGACAGAAAAAGAGACAGAGACCCAAATTAGGCAACTCTATAAGCTTTCTTTCCCTAAGAATCCTGATTATAATTCGATCACAGAAGACTACCCAGCAAGTTCCAATATATTCCAATATACGGCGCGCTCTCCAGGACGGATCCGGACAGAAGGTAATGTAAAAACATATACAGTATTAAGACTTTCTAAATGTTGCTTAGTAGAGAAATTCAAGTCTCTGAAATGTGTCACACAGCAGATTTCATTTGGAACAGAAGCCCATAGTTAACAAAATTTCAGTAGGGAGGAGAAAAAGGAAACAGAATAAAACCAGGTTGAATCATTAATCAAAGACTGTGTATATGGCTTATGCTTTTTGGACCTACTGGTAAATTAAAAAGTAGGAAAGCGTTCTTTTTTTTAACGTATGTAACTAATACAGGAAAGGGACCATTGACCATAAGCTCAAGGTGAAAGCTTCCTCGAAAACAAAAAGCAACTAAAATAAAAAACACAGAAACTAAAATCAATAGTGAGTGCATTTTACAAAATCAAACATTTCCCTCAGAAAGTTGATTGAAAAGAAATATATAAATAGCTTCTGTTTTTACAGTTAAAGTTTTTAATCTCTGGTGCATAACAGTAATTGAAAGAATTCTGAGAAATCAGACAAAAGTATTGGGCAGATTTGAATTAATGGGCCAAGCAAGCTTTTTCTCCTTGGCTTCCCTGTCAAATGAACCATAGCTTGAGTCTTTGGCTACAGCTTTGGCCGTGGGTAGGATTTCTGAGACGCCGACATAGTTTTTTTTGGCCATCCGTGAACTGGTTGTGATAGTGTAGGCATTGCTTCGGTAACACTTCATCGAGGACATGCAGAAAGTCTCTTTCATTCCTCTCCTAAAATTGGCATTATAAATGGAATACAGAGTAGGTTTAGAGGCTGAGGAACTAAAGGATATCCATGTGATAGCTGTAAAAACAAGGGAACTTTTCTTATAGTCTCGTTCATGGGGGTGCCACAGCTGAGCAACATGAAAAGGCAGCCAGGAGAGCAAAAACAGAAGATTTAAAATGAGGAACATCTTGACAGTTTTCACTTTTGTCCTTGGGACGATGTTCGTTGTCCTCCTCACTGTTCGACCATCGGTGCCGATTCTCCAAATGTATTTTATGACCTTCTGGTAAAATAAGATTATGAGGACAGATGGAATCACAAAGCTCACCAAGAAATGGATGACGGTATAGGCAGTTCCTTCCCAAGAGGAGGGGAGGAAATAGTTACAATGACTGTCCCAGTTGGAGCCATAGAAAAAGAACACGGGGGTCACAAAGGCCGCCTCAAAGATCCAGGACGCTGCAATCATCTTCTTGGCTTTCTCTCTGGACACCTTGAAGCTCAGAGGGTAGACGATGGTGTAGAACCGGTCTATGCAGATGGAGAGGAGAACGTACACCTGGACGCCCGGGGTGAGATACTGAAGGTAGCGCACGGCCTTGCACATGGCGCTGCCCAGGGCCCACCGGCCGGTGGCGAACTGCAGCAGGACGAAAGGCATGCCGGCCACACTGACGAGCAGGTCAGCACACGCCAGGGACACCACAAAGTAGTTGGTGGTGGACTGAGTCCTCCTGCTCCGGTGGATGACCAAACACACCAGGGAATTGCCAAAGACAGAAAACAGCCACAGGGCCCCAAAGAAAATGCTGGCTGTGGCCACTTCCCCGGGGTTTGGTCTGTAGCGCAGGTCTGTTCCATTACTCCTCCAGCCGTGCTCCTCGTAAAGCGCCGTCAGGTCCTGGCTCAGCAGAGGGGAGGCCATTTCCGTGCAGCTGTGGTTTTGGAGGGGCACCAGAAGTGTAGGAACAACCAAAGGCGGCTTGCTGTTATCCATTCTGTGAGCAAAAACCATATTCATTTTTTCCCTCTTAGTTCTGGATAAGAAAAGAAGAATGAGGCCTCCTGTTAAAATGGTGTTACACGGATTGATTCCTAAGACTAACAATCTTATTGGACGCTTAGATCGGTTGTCATCTGTCAATGAGTAGGGCTTGTGTGTTGGCAGGAAAACATGACTACTACCCGGAAAGAGCTCTGGCCCCGTTTCTCTTTCATTTTAGGATGGTTTCAGCTGATCCCAGCTCAGGCTTTCCCTGGCCTCCCCGTCTCCTGACCCTTAGTCAAATGTGGTGGAACTCATAGCAAGCCCCACTCCTACACTGAACCTTGTTCCCTTCATACGCTGGGGATCACGGAGGGTTAGAGAGCTCAAATCTGGCTCATGGTTAGGGTGTTACCCCCAAATGAAGTGCTACTGGAATCCCGGTAGGTACGTGAGAAGTTCCTGAATGTCGTACCACTAAAGTAACGAGGCTGCAAGGGAGGAAAACTTGGGCAGATGGAAACACACAGGCGTCGGCTATGGAAAAAGCTAACAGAAATCTGTGAATACAGACTGACTGGCCACTGGGAACGATCCTGTCGTTACTTACTTTAGAATTTCCATTACAAAAGCATTATGGGAGCACATGGAGCAAACATAACACTTTCACATGAGCCAGAAGTAGCGCATTTAATGACACATAAACATAGCCTGTTTTTTCCCAAAAGATGATAGGCCACCTATCAGCGACATATTTTGATGCTATTCCGTTGTTAGTATTTCACAAAATGACCCTGACTGAGGAATATACAAGATGTCCCCTAATGAATGTGTAACCAGGTTACTAGAAACCTTATGGCATTCAGATGATTATAAGCAAGCAACTCTAACTTTACCCAGCCTTTATTTTAACTTTTTTTTTCCTACTATTCAGTGAGGGGGGAAAAAAAGGTATACTTTTTAATAGGGAAAAAACCTGTATCATTGTGGGCCATTCAATTAAAATTGAGGTGACTGGTTGCAGTCCGATCATTAGGGTTTAATTTGGTCTGAATCTATTAAGCAGAAAGAGAAAGCACAGCGATTGAATCCATAATAACCAGAGCGATCCCACCTGGCCGGTGGTGCAGGGGAGGGCACACCAGCGACAGGCTCAGCAGGGCCTCCCGGCCCTCTCCGGGGCTCCTGTCACTACACCTCACAGAGAACCGTTTCTGGGGTTTAGAGGTGAGATGAAAGAACAGTTTTAAAGACCCATTTTTCCTTGAAGGGTTTTCCCAATGACTTGTGGTAGGGAGAGGGTGTTAATAGATATTGTCCTCACCAAGAAACCACATTCAACAAAAGTCTGGGGCTCAGGGCAATGCACTGAAGGCCAGGTCCAGGTTCCCTTCAAGGCTTTTTTTTGGTCCATGAAACAGCCCTACTTGATTTCTCAAAGAGAAATGTATGGTAATTAGCCATTTTAATAACTAAAAGATCTTTAAGCACGGCTGACTGGTTGATAGTAAATTGTAAGACTAGCTACCATACTTTCCATATAAAAAATTAGGATACACGGTCTGAAGACAGGACATAAGATCTAAAATTAGCACTGTCCTAGAAAATCTGGAATGCATGACTGTTATCCTTACAAAATTGAAATAATCTTTTCACCTTTTTATGTGTAAAACCTACAAAATTCAAAAAAAAAAAAAAAAAACCCAAAGCCCCCAAAAAAACCCTACAATTTTTTTAAAAGATTTGAAGTTTAAAAATAAAACAGACGAGCTATTTTCCCAGACAGAAGGAGCTGTTCTAAACTTTGGGGGATGCCTGTGGCCTAAATACAACAGGAGCTGGGAGCACAGGCACTTTCCCATGGCTCCACACACACTTTGAAACCTGTGAACTTCTGTTTCTTTCTTCCTCTCACAGCAAAACTCTGCAGGTGAAACTCAAGATCACCACTACCACCAAAGCGCTGCGAGGCCTTCGTCCATCCTTTCCTCCAGCCGCTTTACATCAACTAGTGTGTCCACCAATTTCTCTGACGCCCCGCCCCCGCCCCCGCCCCCGCCCCACACACTCCTGCCTGGAAGCGCAGGATCCCGCTGCTCAGAAATGGAACGAGGCAGCCTGAGGAGTTCTCCAGTCTAGGTCTCCCCTGCTTGATGGCATGACTTTTCTGACTGGACCTAAAAGTGCTGCAGCTCTGTTTACTTATTCAATACACCAAGAAACTATGCTAGGTACTGGGAGAACAACGAAAAGTAAGGCTCATGAAAGGGTAAATGTATAAATGAGCTGTCTACCATAGTATAACTGAATTCTATAGTAAGTATAATTAGTAGATAAGGAGCTAAGTGACAGAGAAAAATAGGGACCCGATTCTTCTTGGGATAGGGGGAAGGAAAGGAAAGGCTTCACAAAGGAGGTGAGGTGTAAGCCGGGGACCTGGAGGATGAAGGTCCCTTCTTCAGGAACACAAGGGGTTTTTTAAAAAGCCCCAAACATTACAAGGCAGGGAGAAAGCATGTGGAATGATTTGGGGGTCATCCTTCTAGGGCTGATCTTTTTTGGGCCCTTTTCCCCTTAGAGGTATAGTCTTCTGCAGACCATACCTCCCAGACTATACAGTCTCTAAGTGCCCTACAGTCAAACTGACCTACATTTTCCTCATGGTTATAATGAGAGGTTACATTTTCCACATTCATGGACTGAAATGTGGTCACACAGTGGATAAGAATATACAGAATGGCTGTGGATTCCTTGTTCACAGAACATGTTGTTACTCCTCTTCCCAGTTTGTTTTGCTTTAGAGCCATGGCTCTCTAGCTTAGCAACACACTGAACTCTCCCAGGGAGCTTTGAAAAAAAATACAGATGCCTGGGTCCTACCCTTAGGGATTTTTTTTAAAATTATTTATTTATTTTTGGCTGTGTTGGGTCTTCGTTTCTGTGCCAGGGCTTTCTCTAGTTGCGGTGAGCGGGGGCCACTCTTCATCGCGGTGCGCGGGCCTCTCACTGTCGCGGCCTCTCTTGTTGCGGAGCACAGGCTCCAGACGCGCAGGCTCAGTAGTTGTGGCACATGGGCCTAGTTGCTCCGCGGCACGTGGGATCTTCCCAGACCAGGGCTCGAACCCGTGTCCCCTGCATCGGCAGGCAGATTCTCAACCACTGCGCCACCAGGGAAGCCCCCCTCAGGGATTCTGATTTAATTGCTCTGGAGGGCAGCCTGGGCATCGGGATGTTTCAGAGTTCCCCAGGTGATCCCAACGCGCAGCCCAGACTAACAATCACTGCTGTAGAATGGCTTCCATGTTTCTGTCTTCTCTCATTAACTAGGGGGTCCTGGGAAAAGGGCATTATTCTTTGTCCGTGCTCTACAGCTTCCACTGAAGTTCTTTACATTAATAATCGCTTGTTAGCTATTTACTGAATTGACTCCATAAGTACAGAGAACTGAAATACAGGCCTCCTACTCTAGGTGGCTCTGCTAGGAGAATTAAATGCAGAGACAGAAAATCACCGTGTGTTCTCAGAGAGCCGAAAAGCTGGTGACCATGGAGACAGGGGAAAACATGGCTCCAGAGCAGAGCAGGGCAGGTGAAACTGAAGTCACCCAGGTCAACTCTCACTTAAGGGACAGTCAAGGTAGTTTAGGTGACCGCAGACAGCCTCCGGCACCCCCCTCCCAGAAAACATGGTCTGCCATATTATAACTAAATTATAACTAAATTCTAGGGTCCCAAAGTAAAAGTTCAGAAAGGTCTCCCCTGCTCCATTAATTTGGAAATAAATACATCTTCAAGGGGGTGTTTCTGAAATACAAGGGCTGCGGAATTCAAAATTATGTCTGGGTCATCCATATTCAGTAATTACAGCAGCAACAAGAAAGACTTCTTCACCTCTTTCCTGCTCAACCTGTTTGTTCCCAACCAACTCGGAGACTGCCACATGACACACTCCATTGGGTTGATATCGAGGGCCCCTATTTTAAAATATATCTCTATCTATATATTATCTAAGAGAGGAATTATTCATCTATTGGGATCTAAGAGATGGGTTTTAATATATAGGTGGGGAAAATGGTGGATGGGTTGACATGGTGTAGAGCTAGGGACTGGGGGACCTCTGAAATAATGGGACCCTGGAGAGTCCCATCATTACAGAGGTCTGGGTCTATATATAAAATGATATGTCTATCATTTTATACTGTAATTTTTATTTTGAACGTTGTCTCCCCTGTTGCATTATGAGTTCCTTAAGGACAGTGACTGTGTCCTTATATCCCTGGGGCATACAGATATTAATAAAGGTTTACTGAATAAAAAAATGGATAGAGGTGTTAAGAAAAATTATCCAATACTTGAAAATAAGGCACAGAGAGCATAGCCTAAGTGTTTTTTTTTTTTGGCTGCACCCTGTCCAGGGATCGAACGCAAGCCCCTGCATTGGAAGCATGGAGTCTTAACCACTGGACCGCCAGGGAGGTCCCCATAGCATAACATTTTAATGTCATGCTATGACATTGTTAAATGGGCTTCCCCAAGGATTATTTAATTCTCTGGAAGAACGTATCTGTGCTTGATTTTGCTATTACTATATGACTAGCGCCCAGACATTACACGCTAACATGCAAATTTCTGTCTAGTAGATAAAATAACCCCAAAGGTTATAGACTTATTGCCCTGTACGACAGTGCCTCCTAGCAATCTTATGCTCACATTATTTAAGGAAACAAACAACAGCAATGACAAAAAAAAAAAACCTATAAATATCCATTTATTCAAATGCTCTTGGAAGCAACCTGATTATCTGATCAGTTCCTTCAGTAATAAGTTAATAAATCTTTGATATGGTGTTCATTCTATATTTGAATGAGTCACGATGAATGACAGTCATTTTAACTTTTTGAAAATCGTGACAGTCATGATTTTAACTTTTTGAAAATCATATTTTGATGGATGGCTGAATGTATGAATGATTAGAAACTAATGAGAGGACCACAAAGAGGACTAGAGGGGCGCAGATGAGAAACTGTGTTTACTTCACAGTTTGCCGGCAGCTATTCCTGGATAAGCACATCCTTGCTGGTTAGGTTTCTTCTAGACTCAAAAAACCCTAACAACAGATTTCTTTTTCCCTCCTGAAATTCTAAAGATCCACAGATGTTCTCATAATATAGGAAGACCATTTTTTTCTGACATTTGTTTAAAAATTTAATGGCAAATTAGAATTTTATAATGTTGAATATTTATATGGTTTGGTTGGGGAAAAAAAATGAACGGAAACATTTTCTGTAGAATGGAAAGTATCTGCTGCACCTAAGCAGATACATTGGCTGTTTACTAATGAGATTAATTACAATGATGACAGTATTTATAACATTACTACTACCAAGAGTTGGTATTTATTTTGTGCTTACTAGGTGTCTGGTACTTCATATGCGTAGCCCTTCGAGGTAGGTAACATGATTAGTCCTGTTTTACAATTGAGAAAAACTGAAGTTCTTCCCCAAGGTCATACTGTTGGAAAGCCACAATGGGCTGGATGTGAATTCAGACAAACTGGCTGTACATGGACTTCTCAATCAAACATAGGAATATAAAGTTATTCCCCCACAGCCTCTTGCTACCCACAGATACATCTGTTCAATATGCTAGCTGAGAAGTATGTGACACAGTGAGCATTTGGGGGAAAAATCACTCCCACTATATACTGCACAGAGGCTTAGCATCAAAAGTGCAGTAGAAATGTTGGTCTAGAAATACAGCCTTTCTTCAGAGTAAAGAATGTGAGAATATTGGAGATTCATTATCGCAGATGATTAACTTGTTGCCTTTTAAATGCGGAATGAAAGCAGAACTCTAGACGTCAGTTTGATTAAAGTGCAGAAAAAGTTTGATCAATAGTATTTCCCTGAGTAGGAAATTCTCTTTTAAATTTTAATTGTTGTAATTTAGGAAATATAATGGTGGTAGATGTTTTCCTTAAATCTTTCACTGTTATATAGGCCTAATTTACCTACATATGAAATCAGAATGGAACAGAGGTGGACTGGGACCGGCCTGCATGGGGCTCCGCAGAGACAGCTGTGCACATTCCTTCCCAACTCCAAGTTCAGCGACATCATGTTGGTATCATGAATCAGCCATGGTAGGAATATTCACACCATGAAACTGACAAACATCACAAATAGGTTTTTTCCCTGAAGAGCCAGTTGTTAAACGTTGACCAGCCCACCGCTTCCAGTAGGGCAGAGTTTACGGGGCAACCTATCCCGAAGTCCTGAACTTACACAGATCCCTGAATTTACAAATGGCTAAGGAGGTCCCATACGCTCTTCAGAAGCTTCCTGAGTTCCTATCTTGCTTTTGGCTCTGAGCTATGGCTCTGGTGCGGACACTGAGCTATGTGCTTTACAGAACTACGTTAAGGCCCAGGTAGCCACCAGCATGACTGTGGTGGGGAAGAGGAAAACCAGAGAGACAGAGACATGTTCTCATAATGTGCCACCCAGACAGGGTTGCCAGATAAAATACAGGATGCCCAGTTAAATGTGAATTTCAGATAAATAACACATAATTTTTTAGCATAAGTATGTCCCATGTAATATCTCCTACAATATTTAAATGGTGTCCTGTATTTTTATTAGCTAAATCTGACAAACCTACACACCCAGAACATAATCTTCTGCTGAAAAACATTTATTTTTCATCTCACAATACAGGAATATTGCAAAGTGGTTATGTGTGCATGCTTTGAAGCAGACAGCTGAAGTGTATGTCCTTCCTCTGTCACTCACTAACTAGTTGTGTGATCCAAAACAAGTTATCTAACCCTCTTGATTCCAGTGTTCTCATCTGTAAAATGGGGACAATTAGTCCCTATCTCATTTGATTATCATGAGGATTGAATGAGATAACAGATGCACAGGAGTTAAATGAGTTATTACAAGTCAATCTGCCTGGTATGAGAAAAACATTCAATCAGTGTTATCCTGCTGTAGTTCTAAAACACACCTAGCTTGGTGTCTGGCACACAGCGAGTGCTGAAAAAATTAGCACTCTTACTACTGTCAGCCCATAAAAGTCTTCTAAGCCATATGACAAGCAAATTTTAGTAACCACATCACATACTATAGTGATAATACTAACATTAGTCACGTAATTTAGCACTGTTAAGGATGAATGGCTTTTGTGAAGGGGCCTGGGGACCTAATCATCATTCACAACATTGTTTTTAAGGGGAAAGTCATTGGGGTCCAAATAAATAAACATAGCCTTTCTCCAAGTTGGGAATGATTTTATAGTGACATGTTAGCCAGATAAAACCTTTTTCTATACCCTAAACCAAAAGACGTAAATATAACTGGATTGACTATGTCTTTCTCAAAAGCATATAGAGTCTATGCTGCTTAAATTATTTCCTTTATATAATTTTGAATAATTTCAAAAGAACCTCATACTTTCAATGAAAACCAAGTTTCTTCTCCACCATCTGAGACCAATAGCATCACGACTTATAAGCCTGGAATTTTCCCTAATGCCCTTTTCCCTTTCCTCCTGTTATATAAGATATATAAATATTCCTCCGTAATATTTCCCGGTCTATGCCTTTCAGTTTGTTTCCCAACTGGGATCAAGCAGTTTCCTGAGATCAGACTTGGCACATTTTCTTTTTGTTTGAATATTGGTTATGCTTTCAAGGAGAACATGATTTTTTGAACAGAGAAGGATTTTCAGAACAGCCTCTTCTAACATCACAAAATAACCCACAACGACATTTCTGGGTGAGAAATTTCTAGATATCTAGATTTAAGGAACTATTCCTCTTCTATCACCTTTACCTATCTTTGTTCTTTACACGAATTCTAAAATATTAGAAATAAACAAAGTCAGCATCCTTGGCGTGATTTCCAGAAACCAGGAAGGCTTCTATCACCATCAGAGCATCATTCTTTTAAAGTCAGAGTCTGATTTTAGTATATGTGCTGCCGAAGTGAGCACCAAAGTTCCATTTAAAATGTAACTACTACTTAAAGAGTAAATTTTTTACATATTATCAGTAGAGCAGTGACCTCTGAGACTACGTCTCTCTCTGAGATCTATGATCTCAGAAAGGAGCCCGAGCTTCACCCCATGTGGAGGTTTATGTTGACCACAAGCTGCAGTCCTCCCCAAATTCTCTGCAAACCAAGTTGCAGGAGAAAATGTTAGGTCACACTGGCTCCTCTTTGGGGGAATATATAAAGGACACTATCCGGTATTTCCCACCCTAACTGCCACTTAGGATTCTGTGTGGAATGGTTTAATAACACAGAACTTCCCTCCCTACTGTTCTCACAAAGTCGGTGGTCAGATAAAATGGGAAAAAGAAAAAGAAACACCAAGAAACTTCACCGTAAGAAATGGCTAATGTGTTAGGATGAGTATATGCAAAGTGGTCCTCAATCACACAAAGCATCCAAATTTCTATCACTTAGTGTGAGTCAGGATTGTGCTAAACGCTGGAGATACAGAAGTTAACTAGACAGACAAGGTCTCTGCTTTCATGGAGCTTTCCTCTAGTGGGAGAAACAATACTACACAGCTAAATAAGAAAAACAACACAATTAACAAAGAAATGGTCAGTGCTATGGAGAAAAATATAGCAGAATGGGGAACCAAAATGGATGGGAAATGGATGGCAGATGGTTGGTTGGTTACCCAATGGCCATTCCCAACTCCTTCCTTGCCTTCCTCTCTCCAGAGGCTGAAAAGGAAAGATAATCACTTTGGGCCCCCAAAGATGCCCGCGCCCCAATCCTGGAACCTGTGAATAGGTTACATTATATAGTAAAAGGGACTCGGCATATACAATTCAGGTTATGGAACTTAAAATGGGAAGATTATCCTGGATTATCCAGGGGGACCCAAACTAATGAGCCCTTACAAAGAGAGAACTTTCTCGTCTAGTAACAGAGAGATGCGGCAGAAGCCAGAGAGATTCCAAGCGTGAGAAGGAATCAACGTGCTGTTCTGGCTCTGAGATGCCGGGGCCCACATGCAAGAACCAGGGAGAGGCCTCTGGGAGTTACTGGTGGCCCCCAACTGAGAGCCATCAAAGAAACGTGACCTTGGTCCTAAAGCACGAGGCACTGGATTCTGCCAACCACCGAAATGAGCGTGGAAGGGGAATCGTCCCTGGAGCCTCTAAAAAGGAGCATGGTCCTGCCAACACCTTGAAGCCTTGTGAGACTCTAAGCAGAGAAACTGGCCAAGCCCACGCAGACTCCTGACCCGCAGAACTGTGATGTAATAAATGGCCATTATTGTAAGCCACTAAGTTTGTGTTAATTTGTGACAGCAGCAATAGAAACTAATTCAATATAGCATTTGTTATATAACTGAGTGTGAAAACTGAAACTCATACCAGCCATTCTATCGCTTTCCACTACCCCACCGTCATCTAGAATATTAGAAACCCCCAAAAGCTTAAAGAATGTAGCACTTTCTACTTCACCTTAAATGTTAGACTGGAGACTAAGAAACCTAAGTTATGATTATGATTATAAGCACTGAACAGCAAGTCAAGAGGCCCAGGTCTTATTTTTACATCGGTGTAAGGACCTTAAGTAAATTAATCTCCCTGAATCTCTATTTCCATATCTACAACATGAATGAGTTGGTCTAGATGATTTCTAGGATCATTTTTGCTCTATGAACTACAACTGATAGGTAGACATTGTGACGAGCAACACACTTTCATTTAACTTATAATCCACCACTTTCACCTGGCGCAGAGTGCATCCTGAAAGTGCATTGTGATGGGAGGACAGGGAAGCTGTTTAGGGCTGCTGGGGCCCAGTTCTTGAGCCTCTGCTGTCCAAGATTGGTAGTCTGGGTCTCCAAAGGAGAGATGAATTGTACAGAGGGGCCAGCCAAGCCCTCCTCACTAATTATCCTGGATGTGCCAATAATCTCTTACTGAAGATTCCTTGCAAGAAGCGGTCTGGTCTAAGAAGACCTGCCACCTGTGTTTGCTTCTCATCCCATGTAACACCAAACTTCTCAGCAGGAAGAAACACTTGCTAGAACCCCTGACTGTCCTCGACCAACTTTCCACACCTCTCCTCCTCGTAAGGGATCTTCCAAATTTTGAAGAAAACAATTTGGCCCCAGAATTTGCACCTTGCCAAATTCAATTTAATTTATTACAACAAACATTTTTTGAATAGTTGCCGTGTGCTCACTGAGTCCAAGTTTGGGAGGGAAATGTTCAGTTTTATGTCCAATCTCTGATTTCAGTATCAACATCTTTAGTTGTATGACTGAAATAGGAAAGAGGGGGGGAGGCAAAGAGCAGACTCATTACACTCAAAGCAAAGAGCTGTACAGTAGATATGATTTATAGCTATCTGAAAAGAAGGTGAAGGATTTGTTAAGAACCGAGTGTAAGCACCGAACAGGAAGTTACTAAGAACTTCCGTTTTTCAGAAGCATTTACATTCTGTCTCACATCAAGTTTACATCAACACTCTGGGGAAATTTTGATCTGCACCACTGTCTTCAATCAGGGTTTTCCAAGAAAGTAACCTTCAAATTCATGGAGCAGAAGTTAGATTTGAATTTGCAGTAACATGTATTTTTCATGGACAAATTATGCAACTATATATGTGGTCAGATGTGACTGAAAATATGGCTGAACGTGTATCTGCATGTTTCACATGGTTAATATATTTTTTAGTGCCCTATATTTTTAGACATTTTATAAGTTAAAATGCTACTGCTATCACTTCTCAGTGCTTCTTATTTTAATCCTCTCTGCATATCAGCAATGATTGACCAAAATCACCAACACCAGCAATTTTCAACCTCTTCTTCAGAGGCAGATGTGACAAATGTGTCCATACATGTGATACACTCCTACGGACACATCCAGAATTACGTGTAACACCAGGAGCTCAGCCTACAATCTTCAACCTAGAAGCCATGCTGAAAAGAAAATAATTATGTAGATATCCTTACATTTATTCTGATTAGTTTTTTAAAAAATGAATCACCAGCAAACTTTGGTATTTTATCAGCTAGAAATTATTTGCAACAGACATTTTTTGTCTGGGACATATTTTGACACTTTGGTTGATAAGCTCTGCCCTGCTATACCATAAGTGTACACCTGAAATCTGAATTCTTGAAGGCTAAGGGTGCCTGACACATAGAACCAGGAAAAGGTAATAAGAGAAAGAAACATGGCTATTCTCCACACTGGGCAACGGTGGGATATGACAAACCTGTTACAAAAGTCTAGCATTTCCCTGGAAATAATTAATTTCCTACCTATGCTCTTTAAAGCCACTGACATCCCAGGGAGTCTTCATAGCCTGCCTCCAAATTCAAAGGTGTATTCCCTTCTTTAGATGTAGAAGAAAATAACTCTGAACACATTTAAAATGTGAAGAGGTTACGTTATCTCAACCATAATGCATGGTTGACAGCACGGGCTCTTAGACTAGTGGTTCAGAGGTCATCTTGCCTCCCAGGGAACATTTGGCAATATCAGGAGACATTCTTGGTTGTCACAACTCGGGGAGGAAAGTGTTGACGTCTCGTAGGTAGAGGCCAGGGATGCTGCTAAACATTCCACAATGAAGAGGACAGCTTCCCCCCGACCCCCAACAGAGAATTATCCGATCCAAGAGGCCAACAGTGCTGAGACTGAGAAACCCTGCTCTCAAGCCAACCTGCCTGGGTTTCAAATCACCTGTTACTTATATAAGTTACTAAACATCTATGTGCTTATCGTCTTTACCAGTAAAATTAGGATAAAAACAGTGTCCACCCTCTTGATTTGTTGTGAGAATAAAACAAATGACACAGACAGGAGCTAAGAACAATGTCTGGAAAAAAGCTAGTGTTTAACAAATGTTTACTTTCATTACCATTAGATGCATCGAAAAAGACTGAGAAGAGAAACACCAAAATTTTAAAATAAGTTGTTTCTAGGTGGCCAGACCATGACTGATTTTTATTTTCATTACACTTTTATATTTCTTTATATTTTCCAAATTTTCTAGAACTGTATTTGTATTACCCTAATATCCAAAAACACTTTTTTAAAAAGAATGTAGAGGAAAGAACTTTATTTTGTGACATAGTGGAAAGAGCACAGAATCAGAAAGATCTGGATTCAGATCCTGGCTTTATTTGTTGTGTGTGACTTTGGGCAGATTAGTTACTCTGAGCTTCAGCTTCCTGATCAGAACCTGGGGCTAATAATGCATATCAGAGAGCTTCCATCAGGATTAAACATGACAGACATCCAGTGTCTTGGAAATATGCTGAATGGCAGGCTCCAAGAGATGGGTGCTTTCAAAGTTTGGCCCAGGAAAAGTGACTCTATAAACAGGGAAATATAGTCATGATGGTAACTCCCCTCTTGCTTTTTAAACTGTCCTCTTGGAGAAGCCACCTCCCATCTCAACCCACTGTTTGCCTGGGTTCAGAGGAGAAATTGCATCCACACTTTGGTCCTTCTCTCTATTCTTTCCACCTCCCCGCATATACATCCTAGGAAAGGACCTGATAATTCAGCAGGCAGGGCTTACTAGCAGCGGGAAGTTACTAAGAGTGAAAAGCAGGACCCAGGCATCACTTTCACATGCCCACTGAGGGACAAGTCCATTGTCCTTCTTCTTGTTTCTTCTTTCATCCCTAGCCTCCAAGCTGGAAGCACTCTTGGCAAGGCCTCTCCTCCAGGGGAACCGCTCCACGTTCTCTCTATTCTACTTCTCCTGTTCAGCTGGTAGAGAGGACTGCCCCCTTTCAGTTTTGAGAAGGATGAGTAGGAAGCCCAGAGAGGCTTCCAGATCTAAGCCTCTTGTGTGCACTAGCCTGGCTCATCTGAGAAGGCTGGCAAGCGTGCGGTGGGCAGGCAGCACTGGCCTGGCTGTACCTTGCTTCCAGCAGGGCTGTTTCTTTTCCACCCCTCATTCACTCCAGGTCACACTAAAGACCAGGAGGATGAGTAGACAGGATTCAAGGACCCAAACCGTAACCACAAACCCCACTCTTAATGCTCCTTAATGACTTAATCAGATGGAAAAAGAATAGAATAGGTTATATTTGTGTATATTATCAGGAGGGGTGACTATTTTAAGCCAGGTTAGACTGCTAGCTTAAATTCAAATCCTAAGCAACCTTTCAAGATGCCCTGGTCATCTTCGTACTCAGGTCCTAATTGCCACGGTGTGGAAAAGGCAGTCTGGCTCAACCCACTCTGACTCTGAAGATCCCATGGCTCTCCAGGGAGGAGTCTTGTAGTCCTACCAGGTGGGCTCTTGGTGAAGTGTTCTAGCGACCGGGAGGCACAGCTGATTAGGGCAGGATTGCCTGGGGCAGGAACTGACCTTCTCACGACATTCACTCTCAACCCAAGGTGAACTATTTCAACACGGGGAGACGGTGCCAGGCAAAACATCAGAGGAAAATGAGACTATTTGGGGTGCTCCCATCTACATGTAAATAAAAATATCAGGAGAACTTCATTCTAAATATAAATAAAATGTCAGGGGGATTGGTAATAACCAGGAAATAATTTATGGATCCTTCTGGAACTCTAGTCTGCTATTGCTCCAGGGTCTGTCTGACTAGCATATGTACATTTCAGACATAATATTGACTGTTGCCAAGTTCTCTCCTACTACACTTTTACCTCCTCACTATCCTCCCCATAAAAGCATGCAAAACAAAACAGGCATGGGCCCCCAGAATGCTGTCAGTCTTGAGTCTTCCCATTCTTCATTCACAAGGGTACATTGAGATGATATCATAAACGGGCTGGGTGCTAAGTGCTAGAAATCCAGAGATGGAAGGAGATGGTCCCTTCTGTCCAGAAGCTGACTTCGGATGACTATAGTAGCTAGCGTTAAGTGTACTTGTTCCAGGGAAATGCTGATTTCAGCAGGGATCAAATCTAAGAACTAAAGTTCAATAAAGTTTAAGGTGTCAAGGGGACTCCTTCCTCTCAAAGTATTCTTCAACTGAAACCGTGAAGGAAACACTTTATATAGTGAGGAATTTCACAAATTTTGGATTCCTACCCCCTTTTCTTCCTCTTTGTATCTCTGACCTAGTAACTTCTCTAAGTTTTCCCACAGCATATAAGAATGAGATCAGTCATCTTTTCTTGCCAAGGGCCAAAAGGGGAACTACACAGACCAAAAGGAGGTAACCCTTATATTTCAGATATTTCCAGAAGTTAACAAAAATTCCTCTTTTCCCCTTAAAAACCTAAATTAATTTGCAAAAAGAGAGAAATCTATTCCCTATTTTAAAGTATGATAATATTATTTTAAAGCAATAAATCCAGTCAGTTTGATAACATAGTTTGTGTTCATAATTTCAGAAGTTTTTAATCTATTTATTTTATTTTGAAAACCAGGTAAGTACTGTTAATATGCTTAGGCTGGTCTTATTACTAGGTCCTGAGGATGGAAGAATGTTTCTAGGTTTGATTAAAAAAAAAATGAACCATGATGTAATTTTAGATTTCTTTTTTTCCTTTAGACATCATTTGGTCACCATTGCAATACAGTGTTTTACCACCAGATATCTATACAGCACAAGGGGAAGAGAAGAACAGGTAATTACTTACTGGGTTATTTGGGGGTACAGAATGTGACTACTGGGATAATTCAAGATTACTATAGATTTCACTGGGGGTCTGTTTTAGCCAGGAAAGCTGATTCAATGTTCTAGTAGCATCAGCTGAACAAAACTTGTAGCCAAATCAACTGTTGACATCATTTGAAATAATAGGAGCAGGGAAGCAGCATAGTTAAGTGGTTAAGATCATGGACTCTAGGGTCAAGTTTCTTGGGTCCAAACCCTGTTTCTCCTATTTGCTAGCTGTGTGACCTTGGGAAAATTCCCTAACTTCTCTGTGCCTTAGTTTCTTCGTCTCCAAAATGTGGGTACTAATAATAACTCCCCCAGAGGGTTATATAAGGATTAAATAACTGATTGTGCTTAGAATGATGCTTTACACATAACAAGAACTTTACAAGTTTATTCGTTAAATAAAGACAAAATAAAATGTAAATCTGCTAGCTCGTCTCTTTGTGCTGGATAGAAATAGTCAAAGATATCAAGATCTGAGTGCATGGCAGATTCTTTTAGCCTGTAACTTTGGAAGATTCCTTTGAAAACTTCCTGGAAGCCTTCTTGGTAGCTATTCTGAAAGATATGGAATTTGGTGACAGTCTACTGTCCCTAAGAGAGCTGGAAACAATCACAAGCACTCCTGGTATCAGGAACATCAGAAGGAAGACGATCACACAGCACAAAGAAACAGCACGCCAGCCCACTCAGGCTCCCTAAGCCACTGCCAATAACCTCGGGGAACATGGGCACAGAATAAGCAGCTGAAAAAGGATGAAACAGGATTTTATTGCAGTGACAATGACATCTGGCTGGTGTCAGTAATATTATCTTTTTCCCTCTTTCCAGGATTCAATGAAAAAAATGCTTTTCAGCAATGAGTGCTTTGTTTTATTAATTATCACTATATACAATTCCCATCTCGTTTTTCTTCAACAGGCAGTGACTGTGGTGAATTGTTCATTTTACAGAACTACCTAGGCATCTTTTCTGGACCTGTGACAAATCTAAAGCCCCGAACCAGCGTCTAAGCCGGGACAAAATCTCGAAATTGTCTGGAAAACAGAAGGTATTATGTCCTCTGAGCCAAATTTCAGCCACAAAACCGCGGGATCTCTAGCACATACCTTCATCCGGACTTTATTTCAGAGACGGTCTCCTTGGGTCTTCTTGGTCAGGAACAGCCCTTGCAGAGGAGTTTGGAGAATGCCATAAACCACCAGGGAAGCTTGGGAACACATCCATATCTGTCCTCTGCCTTCCCCTTGGCTCAGAGCCTGCTTCCTGGTAGGAAGACAAGATGACGCTGTGCAGGGTTGACTGTTAAACCATCTTCCCGCCCCCAGCCCCACTCTCTTGGTGCCCCTCCCTTCTCCTTTCCAGGGCTCTGGAATGTGTCACATGGGAAATGGCTCATGTGGCTCCAGGGGAGAATGTGGCCGGCTTCTCTCTCCCTTCCCCCACTTTTCCTTTCGGGAGCATAGCAGCAGAAATCTCCGACCTGATTGGCTCGGACCAAAAATCTCCACATGAAAAGGGGAAGATTCAACCACCCAAACCTCCAGGCTTCTCCGCTTTCTTTTTTGTTTTATTTTTCATCTGAACATTTTTCCTGGGCATTCAGAATTGCTTGGAAGGGAAGGAAAGAATGCTTTCTCCCCAGACCGTCTCTTTCTTTCTTATCATCAGTACCCTAACATGGCAAGGTGTTCCCTAACCTCCCTCCAGAGCCCCCTTGGCACATCTGAGACAATCAAGTATTCAGCACCACGGACAGCATTACACCCCCTTCAGAGCTCCTTAAAGCCATTTGTCTATTTCACTCTCAGGTAAATAAAAATATTCAAAAAATATTTCCCCTGAGGTCTTGTGTCTAAATATACATCAGGCTATATATATGTAAGGCTCCAACCTCCCCTACTATCAACTTACTGTAACCTTATAAACACAAATATAATGTTTACATATCATTAAACCTAAAAAGACCATCCCATGTCTACCTCCCCGGCCCCATCCCACCACCCATCCCCACCCTTTAAACATGCTCCATGTTTTTTGGGGGGAGGGGAAATTCTCATTACACAGTTTACCATATGCCCATATATCTACGCTCACAGGCACAGTGACAGACAAACGTGAGTGTGCACGTCCAGATGTCTTTAGTCCCATCCCTAGGCCTCAGGCAGGGCTGAGTTCTCCAACTCAGAGAGGGAGCCCGGCAGGAGCAGTTTTGTGCAGGGTCTTTCCTGCTTCACTGACGTCCCGGTTGCCATGGTAACTGTTGAAGGGGATGATTTCGTTCAGAACCAGTCACCATGGGACCCTACTGACTAAAGAAAGGAAGAGGGAACAGGACTGAATTGCAGAGGAGGACTTTCAATTAGCATTTGCAGAGCCAAATTTACCTAATGGGCCCTTTCTTTACTGAATTGTTGTTGACCCTAAATCTTGAAAGGCTTCTAGGAATTCGTATGGACTCTGCAATGGTAACTCCCCCCATCCTCCACTGCTTCTTTCCTTAAAAATCTATTTAGGTGCAACTAAATGAAAATGCCAGCTTCACAGAGCGACTGTGGCATGCCACCACAGGGCACAGGGAAGAACACAGGAAACGTATTTCTTCTCAGGCTGAGGCTTCTGACTTTTATGAGGCCGTTTATCTAAGTCGAACAGTCTTAATTTTAGGGAGATACTTTAGAGCCACACCTGAACCAGGAACAATTTGTGAATGCTTTACAATTGTATAGCGGAAAAGATAAATATGGTTTAACGTGCCTTGCTGGATTATTTTGAATAAAAATAAATTTGAATAATAAGGTCAATCCCTTGGATAGCATTTGGACTATCCCAAGTCAGGAACTTAAGCTAGCTATGCACTTGTCTCATTAGGCATGCATAGAGCTGATTGTTTCTAACTCAGAATCCTAAGCATGGCAATTCTGAATATTTATTTTGAGGGATAGAAATGCTGACTTTCAATGTGCAATAATGCAAACTCTATAAGAAAAGAGGTAGCATACAGGAGCTGGAGTATAATTTCAGGAAACTGAAGCGCCTTCCTGGTCCAACATCCACAGCTTAAGATATGTTTACATCTTTTATTTTAGGATAAGAATCAAGTTAATTCTAGTTTTTCTATGTAAGACTCACAGAGAAATTCAACTCTGTTAGTTCTAATATTTGTCACTTTCAGAAAATTCATTTATCAGGAAAGCTGGATATGTGTTTGAAGAAAGTTTTAGAGAGCCAGCCAGATGGTTACTTAAGAGATCACCTCTCTTCTTTTAGTGAATGATAACAGCAACAACAAAACCGGCTAATATTTATCATGCACCAGGTATTCAGTACATGATGTCATTTAATCCTATCAAACCATGAAACAGGTACTATTATTAACATTCCTGTTTTACAGACGAGGAAACTTACAGAAGATAAGTAACGTGCCCAAAACCACACCACTAGTTAGTGTGGGAGCTAGGATTGAGGAGTATTTAATATGACTCCAGAGCAGGCATATTATATGATACGAATCTGTATCATGGATAATGGACTCGATCAAAATAACTTGTCTATTTAATGTGACTGATGTGATTCATTACTATGGGCCTCTGACAGAAGAAATCAAAAAGATTTCTTTGGGCTTCCCTGGTGGCGCAGTGGTTGAGAGTCCACCTGCCGATGCAGGGGACATGGGTTCGTGCCCCGGTCCGGGAGGATCCCACATGCCGCGGAGCAGCTGGGCCCGTGAGCCATGGCTGCTGAGCCTGTGCGTCCGGAGCCTGTGCTCCGCAGCGGGAGAGGCCACAACAGTGAGAGGCCCGCGTACGGCAAAAAAAACAAAAAGATTTCTTTAAATCATTTGAGATGCAAAAAAAAAAAAAGGCCAAATTATTCATTCTTTTTAGGATGATTGTATGTGTACATCACAGCTTAGTGATAAAATAATAAAAACGATTTTATAAGGAATCATAATCTGAAATATTATTAAGGATGGCTATAAAACATGTTATGTAATATACTAATTCTGTTAAAAATATTAAATTTATAATCACCAAACTTATTCCCAGCCATTGGGAAGAAAATAGCTGTCTTCTATTCAAACCCATAAAAATCCCATAATACTGTGTAGCTAGGGTAATATTTTGAAAATAATTTATGTGATTCTTTTCCCCTCTGCCTGCCTGGGGAATCGATTTGCCTTGGGGATAGGGAATGTGGCACTGTTCAGAAATTATAAAAGTAATGGAAAGAAAGAAGGAAATAATATTCAGCTTCTGAAATTCAAAATAGGAGTGTACAGCAAGACAACAGGCTTGAAATCCAAGCTACCGTTTTGAAAGCCATTCTCAAAATTCCTTTATTTGTCATCAACCAAATATGGAAGACTTTGCTCAGACTGTTTGGTACCATAGAGAAGGCCTTCACACTGGGGCAGGCAAAACCTTTCCAAGGGGTTCCAGAGCCTGCAGGCAGTTCTATCGGAATTTCTAGATTCTCAACTTCCACAAGCTGACTTTCCTGAGAACGGGTGCAGTCAAGATGCCATGCTCGTCCTTGGTTCCCATCTAGTAGTTTTTCTTCCCTTTTACCATAGATTGGTGAACGTCTCACCCACCTCCACCTCAAATCCTACAATGGTGAACTGCCTGGATCTTAAAAAGCCCTGGGAAACAAGCAAAGAAACAACTGGAAATATTGAGGATGCTATTGAGATATTAGTGAACTCAATAATTGAGTTAACGCATCCTTTTAAGAAACAAGAGCTTTCCAATTGCTTTAAACAAAACTGAAAGCAGGGCTTCCCTGGTGGCGCAGTGGTTGAGAGTCTGCCTGCCGATGCAGGGGACACGGGTTCGTGCCCCGGTCCGGGAAGATCCCACATGCCGCGGAGCGGCTGGGCCCGTGAGCCATGGCCGCTGAGCCTGCGCATCCAGAGCCTGTGCTCCGCAACGGGAGAGGCCACGACAGTGAGAGGCCCGTGTACCGCAAAAAAAAAAAAAAAAAAAAAAAACTGAAAGCAAACCACTATCCAATTGTCCACTGAGAGAGTCATTACAACAGTTCTCTTAAAAGAAAGCTCTTTTTACAAAAGAATGACAGCTAATAAAGGCAGAATATAATAGTTAGAACACCATTTCTGCAGGCCGCAGTGAAATAACTGATTCAGGCAAGGACCACAGCAGGTATTCAAACTATGAGATGAAAAGTTGTTGGGAACAGGTTGTTTGTACGTTATTTACAAACTGCAAAGGGAAATGTGTACTTTTTCAAGGGTGAGACTGGCAGGGGCTCACCATCTTAACCAAGTGACCAAATTTAGCATCACTAACCTAACAGTGGGACAACCTGAAATTAGTGCCTAACATAAAGCAAGGTGACCTACCCAACATTACTAATGAAATATTCTTTCTAAAAGCATTTAACCTGAATCTAATCAAACCTCTAGACAGAGTGCCCAGTTTGCGGGGGCAGGGGGGCGGAAAGGCAGGGGTTGGAGAAACAGATTAAAGACATCATGAGAAAATAATTGACCAAAATGAGAAAACAAAATATTCTACAAGAGAACTAGTCTGGACTTATCAGAAAGTCAATGTTGTGAAATAAGAAGGGTGAGCTATTATTAAAGAGACTAAAGAAAACCAATTGCAAAGCATGTAATTTGATGAGATGCTGACTGGGGAGGGAGGGAGAATTGGTATAAAAAAGCTCTAAAATATTTTGTGGAAATTAGGGAAATTTGTCTTGTGAACTGGATATTAGATGGTGTCATGGAATTATTATTTCTATTAGGTGTGAGAAACGAATTGTGGTTAATAAGTGGATTTCCTTATTCTTAGGAGATGCTGAAGTATTAAGGATAAAGGGTCGAGACGAATTCAAGTTACCCACAAATGGTTCAACAACAACAAAAAATATGTACGCACATAATCAGAAAGGGAAAGTAAATACGGCAAAACATTAACTGGCGAAATCTGGGTGAAGAGTGTATGGGTGTTTACTGTACTTACTTTCAATTTGTTGTCTGAATGAAAATAAAAAAGTAATAAATTCTGCTCTGTGGTGAAAAAGGACATGCCACATGGAAAGTAAGAGTCTCTCCCTCGGGCTTCCCTGGTGGCGCAGTGGTTGAGAGTCCGCCTGCCGATGCAGGGGACACGGGTTCGTGCCCCGGTCCAGGAAGATCCCACATGCCGCGGAGCGGCTGGGCCGTGAGCCATGGCCGCTGAGCCTGCGCGTCCGGAGCCTGTGCTCCGCAATGGGAGAGGCCACAACAGTGAGAGGCCCGCGTACCGCAAAAAAAAAAAAAAAAAAAAAGAGTCTCTCCCTCTAGGTCTCAGGTTCAGAGAGAAATAGAAGAGAATAAAGCAGCCAGTCACTGGGCCTGACCTCTTTCTAGACCAAAGGCGGATATGAGTGCATTCATTTTCTCTTGTAGTTGTTTCAAATTACCACAAACAGTAGCTTAAAACAACACAAATCTATTATCTTACAGTACTACAGGTCAGAAATCTAACATGGGTCTTACTGGGCTAAGATTATGGTGACAGCAGGGCTGTGTTCTTTTCTGAAGGCTACACAGGGAGAATCTGTTTCCTTGCCACCCACATTCCTTGGCTCGTAGCCCCCTAACTCCTAACTTCAAAACCAACAACCTTGTATCTCTCTAACCATTATTCCACAGTCACATCTCCCTTTGTCTGACCTCAGACTGGAAAGTCACTTGATTGGGCCCGCCCAGATAATCCAGGATAATCTCCCCTCTCAAGGCCCTTAACTTAGTCACATCTACAAAGTCCCATTTGCCCTGTAAGGTAACACAGTCACAGGTTCCGGGTGTTAGGGTGAATATCTTCAGGGGTCCTTACTCTGCGTACCACAGTAAGCTACCTCCATGCTGAGAGGGGCACCCAGGGCAAGAGCTCTCTGCCTTTGCTCCCCTCTGGGGACCACTGCCTAGGCCCCTCATACCTCATCCTCTGCACTCTGCATGGCCGTTCGGGCCAATGGCAAGTTTCTCACAGTGTACGTAGGCATACAGAGCAGTCAACTGTCCCAAGTGTTTCCGGTTCCCTTGAAGCATGGATGTTCAACTAACAGCCAGGGGGCCTGCCGTGGTCAGGTGAGGTGACTCCACAGCCGGGGCCAAGGGGAAAAGAGTCCCCAAGGGGAGGAGGCCGATTCTCCCCGTGGAGATTTGCCTGAAGCCAAAAATGGGCCATGAATTCACCAGCTGCAGGCTTCAGCATCGCAGGCCAGCAGGTTCCCCAGCGCTCAGGCCAGCGAGGGGCATCATGCCAGAACCCTGCCAGTGCACGCTCTAGGTCCAGAATGAAGTCGGGGATACCCCCCTCTCAGCAATTCCACAAGGATGTGTATGTTACCCCTCCCCACCCTCCATTCAAATGGATGTTATCTTCAGAGAAGATGACAGGACCTCCTTGGGAGGCATTATGAAAGAGAAAACATTTTTACCCAAAGGAGACTTATACTATTTAAAGAAACCACTTAAGAAATGAAATTGAACTATACCTGAGACTGAATTGGACACTTTGCCTGGTTTTTTTTCTCTCTAACCTAACAGTTGTGATGGTTTTAAAATATGTCCACAAATTTTTGATATGCCTCCCTTCAAATGGTGACATCTAATACGACTTCCCTTGAACATGGGCCAGACTCATAACCTGCTTCCAGTGAAGAGAATGTGGCAGGAGTGATTCTCTGTAATGTCCGAGGCGAGATTATCATAAGGACAGTTTCTGCCTGGCTCTCTGCCTCTTGGATTGCTCAGCCCCCATGTCGTAGGGACACTAAAGCTGTCTTGTGAAGAGGCCCACGCAGGGAAAACTGAGGCCTCTCACCAACCAGCACCAACTAGCAACAGGGCAGTGAGCCACCTGGCAACAGATCCTCTGGCCCTATCAAGCGACTGTAGTCCAGACATCTTGACCTCTACTTTGTGAGGCCCCAGGCCAGAACGGCCCAGCTAAGTTGCTCCCAAATTCGTGACCCACAGAAATTAGGAGATAATGTTTATTATTAAGTTCCTAAGTTTGGGGGGATTTTGTTATGCAGGTAACTTATAGATAACTTATACACAGGTGAAAACTACAGAAAACAATGACGAGAACTACCTTTTCTTGGCATATTCGAGCTGCGGTGAGTTACATGTGTCCATGCTGCGTATGTGTGTTCCTCTTGTGGAAAGCATGTGGTTTTATTAGGCCAAGAACAGGAGGAAGGGGAGAGCGCAACTAGCCACATTAGAGTGCTGTCTAAGGGGAAAAAAGAAAGCCACTGAGGTGGAGGTGGATTTATTATAAAGACTCAGAAGAAGTGCAGGGAACTGAAGAACAGGAAGTGGCAGTTAGACCACAAATGGGACTGAAGGCAGGGACAGAAAGCTGTCAGAGCCAAGAGACACTGACTCCATCTCTTTCTCTCAGGCTACGGGACCGATTGTCCCATATTTTCTCTCTCTTAATTAGCTGCATTCACCTGCTTCTCTTTTGCAATCAGCTGGTTCTGATTACTGGCCCCCAAATGGTGACCTTGGCTCTGAAAGTTACATGACCTTACAAGTTCAATGCTCCTATTTAAATGGCCCAGTCTCAATTAAAAATAGAACTACCATATGATCTAGCAATCCAACCTCTGGGTATATACCTAAAGGAAATAAAATCACTGTCTTGAAGAGATATCTGCATTCCCATGTTCATCGAAGCATCATTCACAATAGCCAAGATATGGAAACAATCTAAGTGTCTGTCGACAGATGAACGAATAAAGACAATGTGATATACATATACACTTCACACGCACGCACACATATAATGGAGTATTATTCAGCCTTAAAAAAGAAGGAAATCCTGCCATTTGTGACAGGGTGGATGAACCTGGAGGACATTATATTAAGTGAAATAAGCCAGACACAGAGAGACAGATACTGCATGGTCTCACTTATATGTGGAATCTAAAAAAGTTGAATTCACAGTAACAGTGAGTAGAATGGTGGTTACCAGGGCTGGGGGATTGCGGGAAATGGGGAGATACTGGTGAAAGGGTACAAACTTTCAATGATAAGATAAATAAGTTTTGGAGACCTAATATACATACAGCATGGTGACTATAGTTAATAATAGTTGTATACTCAAAATTTACTGAGAGATTTCAAGTGTTCTCACCACACATACAAAAATGGTAACTATGTGAGATGGGGTGTTAGCTTGATTGTGGTCATTTCACAATGTGTATGTATATCAAAACATCATATACTTTAAATATACACAATTTTTATTTGTCAATCATATTTCAGTAAAGCTGGGGAGAAAACATATGACCCAGGCTCTCAATGTTCTGATCTAAATTCTTAGGAGGCAGAGTCTGTTTGACTCAGCTTAAGTCGGATACAGAGCGGATCCAACCAGCTGTAGGCACTGGGATGGAGCAGAGTTCCTGTGCTACCCCTCAACACTCTCTAACAAATCTGGCAAATTTTGTAAAGGGGAAGGACAAGGAGAGGGGGAAGTGACCGACAGAGGAAATGGCTGGCATCTTAGTGTGTGTACGTGCTTCTAAACTTCCATGGCCTCTCCACTGGTGAGCCTGCCAACAGGCACAGCACCTTCGGCCTCCATGTCACCTCCGTTTGAATCACCCACCTGAATACGCATACCCTTCACACTGCCTGGCTTTTCCCACATGGACACCATGCTGTGTCACGCTCCCACAGGTTAGACCTGAGGCAGTTTCCTCTGCCGTGTCCACCTGGGGAACACCTATTCCCATCTCAAACCCTGCTGCCTTTCATCTTCTCTGAGGTTCTAGGTCCCTCTTAGCCCCACCCCCTCCAAAATAAGTTACTCACACCTTCTTTCTTACTATAGTACTTCTTTAATTTTCACATATATTACTTCTTTTATTGTATACATTATATTGCATTGTGTTCATAGATTCCTATAGGGAGCAATGTCATTTAATTCATCTTTAGACCTCTAGGATCTCAAAAACAAAGTAGGTTCTCAACAACAGTGTTCCAGCACACTGAACAAGCATGATTTCAGGGACTAACTTAAAGCAACTTAATTTTTATTTCCCACTGTCCCAGTGAAAACACTCTGTAGTGCCTGGTACTCCCATCCCTGAATGAAAACCTGAGCTGCCCCATTCCTTTTTATGGTCACTTTTAGGTAAGAAAAGTTAGTAATTAAAATTTCCAGTCCAGTATCATAGTCGAAATTTGCCCCCTGACTTACAGTTAAGGCTTTCCCCTTCCCACCAGTTTGCAGCCGCTGTACCCGGGAAAGCTGACGTTCAGGCAAAGAGTGGAGCCACGTCCCTCTCTCCCTGGTTTGCCTGTCTACCAGCACTCCAACAACTCCACTCAAATATCCTCTGCAGCAGCCTTTCCCAGTCTTCCTCGTGACTCCTTTATGCCCCTGATATGGGTGAGAGTTTAAAAGCAGTCTAATCAGTTCTCAGCCTCCTACATCTTGCAGAGTCCTACAGAGCAGTCTGTCTCTGGTATTTCTTGTCACAGGGTCTCGGAAAGCACTCCTGTTCTGACATACTTTTATAACCGTTTAACTAAACTGTCAGCACTTGGGATTTTTCTACCTCGAACTTTCAATAGGTCTCCCTCCTCACCCCAAGTCTCCTATCCTTCTACCCCATTCCACTCCTCACTTCTGCATCCACCCACTTCCATAACCTCTAGTTATTGACCCCTGCAGAGTCTCTGAATCCTGTCTTCTTACCTAGGCAACAATGTCTGGCCATTTCACCAATGCTTTTGCTAGGGATTAAACTCATGTGCTTCTCAAGAAAAGGGATGCAGTGAAAGACAGATTACCCCCTCCCCTTTTGGCAGAAGATACTCCTGGCCATTACTGCCACGTTTGGGTCTTGGCATCAGTGACTGAAGTAGTATGGCGGTTTCAACTTCTAAATTACTTGTATCTCTAGAAACCAGAGTCGCCCTAAAAGAAAGTACCTTGTCTCTTAGAACCTCACATCCTTGACCCAGACACGCCGTCCCTCCTATTCTAACTGATTCTCTACTCACTGAAAGTCTGCAAAACAGACTTGATCCTCACCTTTCTCACCTGTTAGTACTGACAGGACCATTTGTGTAGTCAGAGCAGCCACATCAACCCTATGAGGCTCTGGGAAGAGGCTTCCTCATCAATGGCCTTTCCGCTGGAGAACACCCACGTACATACATGTCAACGATGACTCGATGTCCCTCCCCAACCAGTGGAGCAACTGTAAAAGGTCCCCGCACCCCACTACTGCAGTCCGCCATGCTCATGGCCCAAGATCCACAACGCAGTAAAGCAATAAAGACATCACCGTCTGTCACCGCTGTTAAATTAGCACCACGCTCTAACCAACTGAGCTAACCAGCCAGAACTGTGTCACCTGTGCTAATCAAAGGCCCAACTTAGGAGGCCAAAGTCCTCCATCTCTGCAGTAAATCCTGTGTATTCCTGGGGCCTGTATTAATGACCTCATCACTGACCTTTCCCAAATCACGATGCTTACCACCTTCTTATCATAGTGCCCTCTCTCCTGAATAGAGCTCACTATGCCCTACTCATCGGCCCATCTCAAGCTCTAGCCCTTATACCTCTAGAAAATTTTCAAATATATAGCTATTCAGACAAGTGGTCTTAAACCACAGGCCTAACTTCTTTTCTCCTCCTGCTTAAAGCAGTGGTTCTCAACTTTAGCAGCAAAATGAAGAGCTTTAAAAAATACTGATGCCCAGTTTCCACTCCCAGAGATTCTGACTGAATTGGTCTAGGGTGAAGCCTGGGCATTAGGACTTTCTAAAGCTCCCCAGCTGAGTCTACTGTGGAGGCAAGGTGAAGAATCTGTCTTAAGGCTCTCTGAATACGGATGCATCCATGCTACACAGAACATCCACATTTTGGTGAGGAGATGGCACGCGTAAATGTGGTGGGAGGCTCAAGGCAGAAACTGTTGATCATACACTACATATCAAGTTCTACGCTAGTAACTCATGCAGTCTTTTCAACTGTACCTCATTTCCTCTTTACAGTCATCCTATGAGGTAGGCACTATTGTCCTTATTTGACATATAGGGAAACCGAGGCCCAGAGAGGGCACACAGAGTGACTGGTATGCTCAAGTGTCAAACCCTTTCTGTGACACCATCCTGAAGAGGTCACGCCTCTTACAGCTGGATGACCCTGTAACGGAGCGCCGCAGGGCGCAGCCCTTAGCCCTCCGCCGTTGCTGCCCACCATCACCCCGCACCCCGTTACCAGGCAACGGTTACCGGGAGATCATTAACGCCGGGGGTTGGAGCCTCAGCGAGAGGTCTTGCTCAGCCATTGGTCGGCACCACAGACGGCCCCATTCAGCCATTGGTCGGCGCTGCCGTGGGCCCCGCCCCCAAGCGAGCAACTGTCAAGGAGCCACCGTTTGAGGGGCGTTTTTGAGCCCACGGTCGGCGGAGCGGTGGTCGTCCACTTGGAGAGTGAGGTAAGAGGCCGATCCCAGCCTTCTCCCCGGGGCCCTCCAGCTCACCCGGCCTCGGGCTGGCAGACGAGCTGGGGGGCCCAGGGAACAGGCTGGGGGTGTGCCCTGCAGGGCTCCAGAGCCTCGCCAGGACCGCCCACGGGCCGGGCCCAGGCCCTGAGGCTGCGGTGACCCTCTCCCCCATCCCCGCCTCTGCGACCGAATGGCAGCGGCAGTCTGCATGGGACACAGTCCGGGGAACCTGGCCCCCACTGTTTACGCGGCCTGAGGAGCCTGAGGGCCAGCTGGGCCCTGGGCGCCTGGCTGCCTCAGCGATGACAACTGGGCAGGGTCTGGGGACCTGGCCCGGAGGGAGCCACCGTCTGAGATCTGCCTCTTCAGCCTGGGCACTGGTGGGAGGAGCCAGACTGGGTGCTGGACTGACCGCCCCTCTTCTCTCCACCAGGCCTGGACCTCGGAGGGCGAAAGTCGTGCCTTGGGACCTTCCCCTTTTCTTGTCAGAACAGAGAGTAACATTTGTTTTGGTGGAGATTTACAGGAACATCGTGACCTGACCATGACCTGACCTCAAGGACAAAGGCTCTGACACCAAGAAGTGTGCACCAACTAGCCACGCCCCTCCCTCGCCTTTCCTATAAAAGGGCTTTGCTGATTGCTTTCAGGGAGTTTGGGGTTTTTTAAGGCGTGAGCCACCCACCTCCTTGCATGGCCCTGCAATAAACCGTTCTGTGTTCCAGACTCCAGCATTTTGGTATTGTGTGGCCTCACTGTGCGTCGGGCACACAGGATTTGCGTTTCGGTAACAATCCCACTCCCCCCAAAAACAGGCGCCAGCGCAGAAACCCTAGTCTATTGCATCCATGGATATATTTTTTTTTTCCTGGAACATTTTCCCATGAACTCCACACATACAGCCCAGTTACTAGGCTATACTTTAGGCTGCCAAAATGAGGCGAAGTGCTCCAGGCAGAACTTCTTGATAGGAGACTACTAGGTCTGGGCCTTTATTAAAGTACTTCCACTCTATTGACCGATACCTGGATCCTTCTCCCTCACTGCTAACTTAAACCCTGCGCCTTTCTATACTGAGTTTTTCTTACAGATGAAGCTATATTGCTTACCTACAAGCCATTCCTTTGCTGGTCTACTAAAACCATGTATTCCACCGTTCCTCTGCCTTGTACTACAGACAGTACACAGAGCATCAAAATATACTGCCTAAGCTGCATACGACTGCTGCTAACATCAAGATGGGGCTCTCGGGGCTTCCCTGGTGGCGCAGTGGTTGAGAGTCCGCCTGCCGATGCAGGGGACACGGGTTCGTGCCCCGGTCCAGGAAGATCCCACATGCTGCAGAGCGGCTGGGCCCGTGAGCTATGGCCGCTGAGCATGTGCGTCTGGAGCCTGTGCTCCGCAACAGGAGAGGCCACAGCAGTGAGAGGCCCGTGTACCGCAAAAAAAAAAAAAAAGATGGGGCTGTCATACCTAGTGACCTGGGAGGCTAGCGGCGACAAGTCGGTACTTTTGTTGCGCGCCAGTGTCTTGGTAGCTCAATTCCACCACTTCACTCCATGCAATCCACATTCCGCCTGAGGTATGCTTCGAGGGGCCAAGGGACCCACTGGGAGAGGACACTGTGGGTGGTACCTTTCAGGCGCTGCAGGGCAAACTCCAGTGCTTGCGCAGGTGTCCCACATACCCTGAGAGAGAAAGAGGTCAGATGGGTCAGTTGTCTCAAAACACTTGCAGAATTCTTGACTCCCGTTACCTTAACTGTCCTTCCTCATCCCAACCTCAGCCCCTGCTCACGACTCTGGCTTTCAGAATCCTCCTTGTCCCACTCACTTAGGGACTCCCCTATTTCCACCTCACCCACGAGGAACTAAATGTGGCGCATTTCTGCCTTTCTGTTTACAAACACGCACAGGGTCGCACTATTTGAAGGAAGACGTGCTCTACTGCCCAGAGTTCTGTTTTCCTAGCTTCCCCTCTCCACTGTGCTGCATGGCTACTGCCTTCATGCACAATTTTCCCACCTTCTCCCTCCCACTGCACTACCTTATTTACATTCACATCTTCTCTTGGTCTCCAGAAAAAAAAAATACAAAGAAAACACAAGGTTTTCTTTCTTGGCCCCTCAGATTTGTTCCTCTATGTCGCTCCCAGGGTTATCTTTCCAAACACAGAAAGCTCACCACTCTGGTTTAAAGCCTGGACGGCTCTCCCACGCCCACGCCTTTACTACTCGATTCGCTGAAACCTCCTCACAGAGTTCACGGCCGAAACAGAGCAACGGAAAGGAGTGACGACCGTATAAGCATGTGGAGTTGTGACTGCAAAATCTCGAAGAATGTAGTGTTGTGTGCTCGAATCCATCGCGTCCACGTGAATTAACCTCCGACCTTTCTCGAGGGTCAAATTTGGTTGACTATTACCAGCCAAAACGTTTCTAAATGTTTTCGCGCTAAAAATGATCAGTCAAGCGCATGAGCAAACGCCCAGCGGGTGAGGGGGCGTCCGCTGTTCGCGCAGGCAGATCTCGCGATGTTTGGGCCAGCCCGGGGAGTAGTAATGTTTTTTGGGGTGCTTTGAGGCCTATTTACCCCCCCCTCCTCCAGCCCCGATGGATTAATGCTGTCGTCAAATAAAAAAAATCAAGACTCCGCGGCGAGAACAAACGAGGCTAGAAGTAGGCGACACGCCAGCGGCAGGTCTCCGGGGCCGAGGAAGGGCTTTTCTCTACGAGGCCCCGAAGGCCGCACAAGTTGTTCAGAAACAAAAGCCAGAAGTCTGTAAAAAATGGAAAAAAGCCAACCAGTTTATCACCTTAGAATGCGGTGTGGAGATTTTTTTTGTTGTTTTTCCACTTTTCACTGTAGGAAAAATCCCATTGGCTGACAACACACCAAGTTTCCCCCTTCTGCTGCTACTGCGCCTGCGCGGGGCTTTGTTTACTACCTCGGGCGGCCGCTGGGTACCCACTTCAGAGTCCGGAGTCTAAGGTCTTGGTGTGTAGTTCGTGATGAAAGTCGCGTTTTCAGCCGGGAACACGGGTGGGAGGTTAATAACAGGACAGGTTAAGTGTAAACCTGAAACCAGTGAAAATACGAGCCGTAATGAAAACACGAGCCGTAATGAAAACCAATCTTGATCACTTAGAAATCGTTGCCTGTTCAGATCTGTCGTGGAAGAGCTTCATTATGAACGTAATGAAGGTGATAGCACCACTCTAACCATAACTAAGAAGTGGTAAGCAGCAACAGTACTAAACCCAAAAGCGAAGGTCGTATTTAGGTACCTGTTAAAAATATGGACTCCTGTAATGGAAAAGATGCAAATAACACTAACCCTAAGCCCATCTTGCTCAAATTTCGAGCAATACCTGCATCATTAAGAATGACTATTGGAAAAAAAAAAAAAAAAAAAGACTCGAAGCAGAGTCGAAAAGGGAGCCATGCAAATTTTGAAACTAAAAACAGAGATGACTCTAGAAGCAATAGCCAGAAAAAGCACAAACCAACAAGCAAATTTTCGAAAATGGTTTTAAGTTCCCTTCAGAATCAGTTTCAGGTGGCTTAGAAGGCTATGATACTTACAAAATGAGAAGATCTGGTGAAACTTTGTGTTATAGATATGACTGGATCTGTTTGAAAACAAAGAAAACGCAGGCAAGCTGATTTTTTAAAACTATCCTTATGGAAGAATTTCCAGTGATGCGTTTTAATGTGCTCAAAACAGCCTTAAGTAACTGGTAGATTCAGCTAAACCTAGATGTTATCTTAGAGTTGGATAATAGCATAGATGTTAACAATTTGGAAATTTTGTTGGACTCTGTTAGGTTTTAAATGATGGATTTGAAGACTTTAATTTGTAATAGAAGAAACTTTCTACAAAAGGAAGGTGAAATTTTTAGGTAGCATGAAATTAAGTAGAGGAAAAGTATGGACATGTGTGCAGATGGGGCCAGATTTTGAAGGCTCTGGACACCTCCAGCATGGTTCACAGAGCCTTCACCTTAAAAAATCAGCCTCTGGGTTTTTCTTATTATGTTCGATATGACAGTAAAATTTAGTAAATGTAGCAATTTGGATACTTACCCTTTAAGGCAACAATTTGTACCAAAGTCACAAGGAACTTTAAAATCCTGCTCCGTTATCTAGAGGTACACTCATTTGGTTGAAGTAAGGTGATAGCCAGTTTTCTAAGCCAGGACTGAATTGACATTTTCTTCCTGAAGGAAAAGAAACGTAGATAAGCTGAATTGATTCTTTGTTCGCCTATTAAGGTGATTAAGACTGACTCATAAACACTGCTTACTTTGTCAAGGCAATCAACAACTGTAAAAGAAACTGAATGCTTTTATTGCACATGATGAGATGGTTCTAATGGAAATAGAGAATGGGAATTGGATGAAGAGTTGATATAGAACTATGAATCCTTTGAGACTACTGGTTCATTTACATGTGATGAAAATGTTAGTGTAAGACTGGTAAGTGGTCAAATAAAACTTCGTCTTTGTTCACTGAAAAAAAAAATCCTTTGATGAGTAAAAGAAACTCACTACTGAATTGGTTATCCATTCAGTCTGTCATACGACTCAGGAGATAGACTTCCAGAATTTCCACAATCAGTAATTACCCTGACATTGTAAAGCAGTGAAAAAAACTGCTGCCATATGCGTCCACATATTTATGTAAACCTGGGTTCTTGAATTATTGTGACCCCAAGATAAGAAATTGCTGATCAGTGAATCTTGTATGCATTCCCAATTACCCAAAATTGGTTGAATCAACACAATATAGTCTTACTTATTAACTGAGTGATAGAACTTTCTTCAAGATAGATAATTTTAAACATTTTTTGAAGTATTAAACATGTGATAGCCAAATTGCAGTGTTTGTGCATGAATCCTTAATGATAAACAAGGGACTTCAAGAAAACTGTGCTCCTGCTTGTAGCTCTGCTCTCTTGCAAGTGTTGGGAGTAATTCCAGCACTCTTGTCACACCTGAAGTAAGAATGTTCCAGTCAGTTGGAAGGGAATCATTAGCAAGGGGGTGGGGGCATATGGGAGAAGAAAGGGTGACTTTGATTGTGAATATTAAGCAATGCCCATTAAGGACATATCTGCTGAAGCACTCTTCCTGCTGTTAGGGAACTCCTCTCCCGCCTCCCTCCTACCCCCATCTTTGCCTGGCTGGCTTCTTCATTGCATTTACATCTCTGTAAGGAATTCTGCCATCTTCAACATACCAGAGTCTTCTGTCATAGTCACAGAATGGCTGCCACAGCACCAAAAATCATGTTCTCATGTGAAATGTTCAAACAGAAAGGCAGGGATAGAGGGAGAAGAAAAAGAAAAATGCTTTCTCTTTGTGGCCTCCCTTCTTATCAGGGTGAAAAATCTTTCCCATATGATTTAACAGACTTCCCTTCACATTGCTCAGAACCTTGTCACATGACTACCTCTAGCTGGGAGGAAGGGTAGGAAAATACGTACAGAAGTAACAAGTAGTTTTTTAAAAGTGGTGCACTAAAAATAATAGGACTTATGAAAATACAAGCTTAGGAGCAGAACACTGAAAGCCTATGCAGTTTTGTTACCCTAGGACCATAAAAGTTACTAGGCTAATAAAAAATACACAATTAAACCTCCACTGGCATTTGTACTCAACATCACAGTCATCTTTTAGAGCTGTGCTGTCCAATATGGTAGCCACTAGCCAAGTGTGGCTCTTGAGCGTTTCAATGTACCAATCCAAATTGAGATGTGATGTAAATGTAAAATACACAGCAGATTTCAAAGACTTAGTATGAAAAAATAATGGAAATATATCATTAATAGTTTTTATATTGAAATATTGCACCTGTTTCTTTTTACTTTTTAAAAATATAGCTATTAGAAAGCTTAAAATTACATGTTTCTCGTATTTCTTTTCCCGGACCGGGGCACGAACCCGTGTCCCCTGCATCGGCAGGTGGACTCTCAACCACTGCGCCACCAGGGAAGCCCTGTTTCTCATATTTCTATCAGACAATGCTGCTTTAGAACCTTTAAACCTGGGACATGTGCTTTCTCCTTGGACATATAGGTCCTTGAGGGCATTTGATTCCAATTGAAAGCAGTTTTGTCAAAATTAAAAATCTGATCTAGCATCTCGTGCCCTTGGATTGGAAGAATTAATATTGTTAGAATGGCCATACTACCTAAAGCCATCTACAAATTTAATGTGATCCCTATCAAGTTACCCATGACATTGTTCACAGAACTAGAACAAATCATCCTAAAACTTACATGGAACCATAAAAGATGCAGAATTGCTAAAGCAATCCTGAGGAAAAAGAAAAAATCTTGAAGCATAACCCTCCCAGATTTCAGGCACTACTACAAAGCTACAGTAATCAAAAAGTATAGTATTGGCACAAAAACAGACATACAGATCAATGAAACAGAATACAGAGGCCAGAAATAAACCCGCACACCTATGGTCAATTAATCTTTGACAAGGAGGCAAGAATATACAAAGGAGAAAAGACAGTCTCTTCAGCAAGTGGTGCTGGGAAAGCTGGACAGCCACATGTAAATCAGTGAAGTTAGAACACACCCTCACACCATACACAAAAATAAACTCAAAATGACTTAAAGACTTAAATATAAGACATGATACCATAAAACTAGAAGAGAACATAGGCAAAACATTCTCTGACATAAATCGTACTAATGTTTTCTTAGGTCAGTCTTCCAAGGCAATAGAAATAAAAGCAAAAATAAACAAATGGAACCTAATCAAACTTACAAGCTTTTGCACAGCAAAGGAAACCATAACAAAACGAAAAGACAACCTACGGACTGGGAGAAAATATTTGCAAATGATGCTACCGACAAGGGCTTAAGTTCCAAAATATAAAAACAGTTCATACAACTCAATAACAAAAAACCAAACAGCCCAATCAAGAAATGGGCAGAAGACCTAAATAGACATTTCACCAAAGAAGACATAAAGATGGCCAATAGGCACATGAAAAGATGTTCAACATCGCTAATTATTAGAGAAATGCAAATCAAAACTACAATGAGGTACCACCTCACAGCAGTCAGAATGGCCCTCATTAAAAAGTCTACAAGTAACACATGTTGGAGAGGGTGTGGAGAAAAGGGAACTATCTTACACTGTTGCTGGAAATGTAAATTGGTGCAGCCACTGTGGAAAACAGTATGGAGGTTCCTTAAAAAACTAAAAATAGAGTTGCTATATGATCCAGCAATCCCACTCCTGGGCATATACCCAGACAAAACTATAATTCAAAAAGATACATGCACCCATATGTTCATAGCAGCACTACTCACAATAACCAAGACATGGAAACAACCTAAATGTCCATCGACAGATGAATGGATAAAGAAGATGTGGTATGTGTGTATATATATATATATACATTTATATGTATATAAAATGGAATATTACTCAGCCATAAAAAAGAATGAAATAATGACATTTTCAGCAACATGGATGGACCTAGAGATTATCACACTAAGTGAAGTAAATCAGAAAGAGAAAGACAAGTACCATATGATATCACTTATATGTGGAATCTAAAATATGACAAAAATTAACTTATTTACAAAACAGAAACAGACAGACATAGAAAATAAACTTATGATTACCAAAGGGGGAAGGGGGTGGGGGAGGGATAAAGTAGGAGTTTGGGATTAGCAGACACAAGCTACTGTATATAAAATAGATAAACAAGGGCCTACTGTATGACACAGGGAACTATATTCAATATCCTGGAATAAACCATAATGGAAAAGAATATGTATATCTATCTACAACTGAATCACTTTGCTGTACACCAGAAACTAACACATCGTTGTAAATCAACTATACTTCAATTTTTTAAAAATCCACTAGAATTACCATAATGACAGTCTCTCTTTAAAAACAAAAAACAAGGGCTTCCCTGGTGGCGCAGTGGTTGAGAGTCCGCCTGCCGATGCAGGGGACACGGGTTCGTGCCCCGGTCCGGGAAGATCCCACATGCCGCGGAGCGGCTGGGTCCGTGAGCCATGGCCGCTGAGCCTGCGCGTCCGGAGCCTGTGCTCCGCAACGGAAGAGGCCGCAGCAGTGAGAGGCCCACGTACCGCAAAAAAAAAAAAAAAAACAAAAACAAAAAAACAAAACCAAAAAACTAAGTTAATGAAAAAGAAGAGTCTGATCCAGTATTCAGCCTTCTTGATCAATCAGTCCCCCAACCCCCAACCCCACACACAGGACAAAACAGTTTCGCACCTTCGTTTACCCTGTGTAGCTTTACCACATAACAATGTCATAAAAATCTTAAAGTTTTTTTTTGTTTGTTTTGCGGCACGCGGGCCTCTCGCTGTTGTGGCCTCTCCCATTGCGGAGCACAGGCTCCGGACGCGCAGGCTCAGTGGTCATGGCTCACGGGCGCAGCCGCTCCGCGGCATGCGGGATCCTCCGGGACCGGGGCACGAACCCGTGTCTCCTGCATCGGCAGGCGGACTCTCAACCACTGCGCCACCAGGGAAGCCCTCTTAAAAGTTTTTGAAGCCACAAACAAGCCTCTATTTGTACTAAAGGAAGGCATTCCTGAAGAATTTCCTGCTTTTTTTCTTAAAGTGTTTATATTGCTAAGGTTTTGTATTTAATTGTAAGAAGACTTGCCCCTGATCACTTCAAAATGTAAGTGTGCTAGGAAAAATAATGAAAGAACCAATGTGATTTCTGAATTATGTTGACATTATTTCCCCTTGTATCAATTGCATATGAGCTAAAAATGACTATATCTGGCATACAGAGCTCGTATTGTGGGAGATAGGACTGCCAGTAGGCAAAAGGGAGAGAGAATTCCAATCCTATATTTTCAGAGGGGTGGTATACATTTATGAGCTATCTCGGACAGTGTCAGTGAACAATAACAGGGAAATAAGATGATTCTTCTCATTACCAAGTTTACATTTAGTAAAATTTCCCATTTAATTAGTGCAGTTCTCTGCCTCTCTCAACTTAACTCCATTGAATTCTCAAGACCCTTTCAAAAGCAACCTCTGAAACCTTCCCTGATCTCACCTCTAGAAACTTCAGAGCACTTTGCTTGTACCATCTTTTTAAAGCACATATATTTGGCCATACATTAATGTTATTGTCTCTTTGTTTAACTTTTATATATAGAATAAAGCTCCTGCCATGGAAGATGGTAATTGTATCTTACTTTTCAAATTTTCTCTAGTGATTGGCCTTATGGTTCATACAAATGAGACACACTTAAGTATTTGTCGAATTTAATTGTACTGTATCTATCCTAAAATGACTTATTTAATACATCTACTTTTTATTTAATAGAGTATTTCTAAAATTTAAAGTATGAGTTGGTATTTGACTTACATCTCTAGTGCTTAAAAAAACTACAAGAGAACCCTCTGCGTATTAGAAAATCAAACCAAACATATTAGAGTATGTACTGGTGGATTTTTTTTTTTAATATTTTAAGTGATTAAGACTGAATCCACAGTTAACATAGACCTATGATAAATCTGGATCCACATATTGATGACATGTTTTAAAAGATGGGTATTTTAGAGCTTCCCTGGTGGCACAGTGGTTGAGAGTCCGCCTGCATCGTGGGTTTGTGCCCCGGTCTGGGAGGATCCCACGTGCCGCGGAGCGGCTGTGCCCGTGAGCCATGGCCGCTGGGCCTGCGCGTCCGGAGCCTGTTGTTTCGCGGCGGGAGAGGCCACAGCAGTGAGAGGCCCGCGTACGGCAAAAAAAAAAAAAAAAAAAGATTGGTATTTTAGATCTCCCTCCTTCTCCCTTTTCTCAGGGCCTTTCCCCTTTTCTCTTCTACTTTAAACTCCTTATGTTTTATTTATCTGTCTTGATAATCGCTCAAATCAAGAAATCAGTAAGTAATGTCTAACTTTTAAGTCTAAAACATCATAACCACATTTAAAGTCCTGAGAAGCCAGCATGAAGCAATGGTCATGATGAATGTGGTAATTATTAACCCTGTCCATCTAATTACACCATTGTACATCCCAGTCATCAGGGCACTCAAGAATGATGATATGATTCTGTTCTCATCTTTTCACTTGGGTATACAGTATACTGACACAAATCTCATGTTGACTGATAAACTGGACTTGACTAGAAGGGCTCTTTTAGAATGACTTACCAGCAAAAAAGGATCTACCATTTACGCAATCAGTCTACAGTTTCCCTAAATTTTCTCACTTTGTTTCCATTCTTGTATGATGCCTTTCCCACCGAGGTGGGAACCCCTCAAATACAGAGACCTTGTCTTATTTGTCTCTTGCTTATTTGTATCTATAACTCCAGCTCTCACCTAATGCCTGACACATAGATAATCAATAGATACGTAATGAGTGAATGAAGTACAGCTTTGATCAAACAATCGTATGTCCCATGTGAGCTTGGTTGTGATTAAATGTTGCTTATTTTGGTTATGGAGCGTTACCTATGGGTGGTGGTTGGCTAAGTTCTTTTGGTTGTAAGGAACAGTCTCATTTGTTCCCTTGAGTAGTGTGTGAATGTATGTTCACATGTGTGACGGGAATCTTAGCCATACTGCCAAATCCTTAGACCATGGAAACCCAAACTACGGGGCCTTGAAAGAGTCACATGTGAACAGGAATTATAAGTCCATTAGGAATGTTGAGAGCTCTGGACATCTTTGCCATGGAAGTCCATGGCCTATGAGTCCAGCACATAGTGACTCTACGTCCCTACATGTCTTCTCTCTGCATCAGTCTATGCTCTTTTCACTGTGACCTTCTGGTTTTTACGATACTTCCCAGTTCTAATTCTTGAGTGAGAGTATAAGATTGGAGTAGCTAATAACCATCTTCCTTTTGGGCAGAGGTGTCCGTGCCAGGCCCCATCATAAAACACAGTTTTTAGTCAGGAGCCCATGCCGTGGCCCATGCTAGGGGTGGGGCATTTGCTCTTGGAAGGAGCTGTAGATTTGATGGATTCCATGACTGCCATATCGAGGACCTAACAGAATTCACTAGGGGATATCTCTTTGAGCTTCACTGCAACTGTGTATGTTTGCCAGTAATATCTATTAGGTGCTACCTGCTCTGTATTTATTTTGTTTAGAGGATGGAAATTGGCCTCACTGGAGGATACAGAAAAGGTTAAAGACTGTAGATTTATATCTGAAGTCAAAGTGAATATGTCACGAAGGCAGTGGAATGTGTCCATGTGTGTTTGGGGGATGGAGGGGTATCTTTCTGAAGAGCTGAGTTTAGGGGAGAAGCGTCAGGCTTAGGTTGTTATCTTTGCACCTAACTGTGATGACCATAGGCAAATCACCTTTTATCTTTATTTCTACTTCCTCACTTGTTAAGGGTTATAACACTTACCTCGACTGCACAGACAATTATTAAAACACTCTGCTATGGTAAAATACATAAATGTTAAATCCAGATTATTATGTGAATAATGTATGAAAATGATCTGAAAATGTTTAATAGGTAGCGTCTATGCAGATTTAAAGTTCAGTGAAATTTGGTGGGGATTAAAACTCTTGTGTATGCATTCAGAAAAGTAGACCATAAGTATGGTGGTGGTTTGGAATATTTGCCGGATTGGGGCCAACAGTTCTGGCCTTGTGCTGCCCTCCTGTGCTGTTTAAACAGCTCAGCAGGTCGATTACATTCTTGCTTCATGAATGCTCTGCGGGGGAATTCTATCTTATTACTTACCCTCTTCTGTCCTCATGTGGCCACAGAGGGCCTAACTATTCTGGATGTTTCTGTTTCTTCGGTAAAGGAAGAGATGGAAAAACTACTCTGAAACATTCTAGGTCAGAAAATCAAATCCCAAGTTAAGGCAAAAGGCAACAAACTTCAAATTGCATTAGACACGTTGTATAACTGGTCCGCTGATACAGGAAGATCTTAAGCAGATTATTGAGGTTCGGAGAAGAATACCATTATGACAATGTCAGGAAAGGCTTTTTGTCAAGAATAAATAGAAATGCTACTGAATGTCCTTTTATTATGCTAAGAATTTACAATAAAGCCTTACACTCTTGATTTTCTATTTCTTAGCTGGGTGAAATATGAGACACAAGCAAAGCTCATTCTGTGCTAATTCTCTTAGCATCGTCTCCAAAAGGGATTCCTTTCAAAGAGCTTTAAGGTAATTTGTCAACATGACAATTCTTAGGAAAGTTAAGAAAAGATATTGAAGGAACCATAGAACGTGACGGCATACAATGAAACAAGTTAAGGTAGTCAATGGGTGGCACCTTCTTCACGTGCTTACTTCCTCATCTGCCAGTACACAGACCCCACCCCAGGCCTGCTTCCAGACTGGCTCCCTGATATTAGAACCTAGCCACCCTCCGCTTAGACAAGGTTTATGTGTGCATATTTTGTTCATGTGGGTTTACAGCATGTATGTACATGACTTTCCTTTTAGTCCACTCCAGTCAGGCTTTCATATCCTCTACTTGGCCAATACTACCCTTATCAAGACCACCAATGACCTTCATGGCCAAATCCAATGGTCAGTTTTCAGTCCTCATCTTACTTGACTTATCAGCAGCATTTGAACCATCTGATCTCTTCTTGTCCTTGAAATATTTTCTCTTACTTGGCCTCTGAGTCACCTCTCCTTGGCTCTCCTTTACTCCATCAGCGGCGCCTTTATATTCTCCTTTGTCTAGAGCCTTTCCATTTTTTGATTTCTAAAAGTTGTAATGCTCAGGCCTCTTCCCTGTCTAAACTCATTCCCTTTGTCATCTTATCTAGTCCCATGGCTTTAATATCATCTAAATGCTGAAAATTTACAAATTTGTATCTCCAGCACAAACCTCTCTCCCCTAAGAGAGACTCATATATACAACTGCTCACTCAGCAACTCCACTTGAAGGTCCATGGATATCTCAAACTTAACACATTCAAAGCAAAATTTGTTCCTCCCTCAGTCAACCCCATTTCAGTAAATGGCTAAACCTTCTTCAGTTGCTTAGGTGAAAAAGCCTTGGAATTGCTACGGACTCCTCTCTCCCATACACACATTCCATCTCCAATCCTTTAGCAAATCTATTAATAACTCTACCCCTTTTTCTACGTGCATTGCTACCACCCTGGTCTGAACCAGTATGACCTCTTCTTGGATTACTGCAGTGGTCTACTAACTGGTCTCCCTACTTCTCTCTTGCTTTTCTGAAGTACTTCCCACTCAGGAAAGTGACCAAAGTTAGCTGATCAAAACTCTCTGCTCAAAGGTGGCCTACCTCATTTGGAATAAAATCAAACGTCTTTATCATGTCTTATATAATATACATGATCCAGGCCTCTACTTTCTCTCTGATCTCATCTCCTACCTCCCAGTCCCTACATACTGTGTCTGGCTTACTAGTTCCCTTATTACTCTTTAGCCACCCTAGGCACATTCCTCAGGGCTCTTGGATTTGCTATTCCCTCTGCCTGGAACACAGAAAATGACATAGTCCAATGCCCTCATTTCATTCAGGTCTCTATTCAAATGTCAGTTAATCAAAGAGTCCTTCCTTGTTAATACAGCATCTGCCTTCATTACTCTCTGCAGCCTCAACTACACTAGTTTTTTTCTTTTAGCACCTATAACAACATGACATACTATGCTTATTTATTTGTGTCTTGTCTGCCTTCCACACTTGAGTGTAAACTCCATTCCATAAAGCAGGACTTTGGCTATCTTTTTTTTCTGCTGTGTCCCCAGAGTGTCTGGCATCTGCTAAGAGCTCATTAAAAATTTAGTGAATGAAGGAATGAACAAATATTCATGTGAACAGTTATTCAGAGAGTGGTCAGGAGCAAAAAATGAGCACTTTCCAGTTATTTTTTTTTAGGTATAAGTTTGCGTAAACTGAAGACTGAGATAATTAAGGGAGGTTTTCTCCTTTGTAGCTTCTCAATGACTGTTGTTGAAAATGGTGAGTTGGTGGTGAATATGTTTCTTTGTTCCAAATTCCATATTCTACTCACAGAGGTTGTCTACTTATGTTTCAGTCATGGAAATTAAAGTCATGGATCCAGGGTTTGCCATTTTATTTCACCTTCTTATGAAACCAGCAATACTGTATTTGCTTACTACATTTTACTTGAAAATGAAGATTTTTCTCTAATTAAAATTGCCTGATGCATTTTTTCTTTAAAGTCTGACCCCACTGGATCAGTTTCAAACCCTTTCTGAGTCCAGTTTCTTTCGAAGATGCTATTTTTCTTTTTAGGAATTTGAATCTCATTTTCCCCAGAACCTTCTTTTTAGGAATTTGAATCTCATTTTCCCCAGAACCTTCTTTTTATGAATAGTGCACTGTAGGTAATTTAAGCCAATGAGCCTCCGTGATAAAATTTACAAACCCACCAAGTCATTACATCTTCAAGAGTCATCACAGTGGACTCTGGACTCAGCTTCCGAAGAGCAGGCCTACTGGTCCTAGCTTTGGAGCACTCAGCCTTCTCTATCTCAGGACCTCATCTGCAAGAGAGGATAACAGCATTCGTCTCGAAACGGTGGTCTTATGAGGGTCCAATGTGATGACACCAGAGAAGCTGCTTTCAAGTATGTAAAGTATTGTGTTAATCAGGGATGTCTTGGGTTCTAATAGAAACCAGTAACAAACTAGCTTGGAGCAAAATGAGAGGAGTTGTTTTACAAACACAGGCTGTCCCACAGAACTGAAATCCAGGGAGTTGGACCTCCTGAGCTGCAGGATCCAGAAACTGGGGAGTTTGGGGGTGCTGAGTGTTATCTGTCTTTCTAAAACCCGTGGTCTCTCTTCTCTGCCCCTCTTTGAATGTCCCTTTCTTTCTTCTGACACTGCAGGCAATCTTAATCTGCATCTCCATCACACATGTGCCAAAGATAGCTTTCTTAAAACTGCTCTTTGAATTCCAAATCTACATTACCTTATTAATCTCTAATTTACAGTTTACTAATTGAAGTTTCTGAGACCTCGTTTCAAATTTTCAGGAGAGAGAATTTGGTTGGCCAAATTCGGGTCAGATAGATATAGCCTCTCCCCTCCTCTGGTCACCTTCAGAAAGAGAATCGGGGGAGTTCCCTGGTGGCCTAGTGGTTAGGATTCTGGGCTTTCAGTGCCGTGGCCCGGGTTCAATCCCTGGTCTGGGAACTGAGATCCTGCAAGGCACGTGGCTTGGCAAAAAAAAAAAAAAAAAAAAATCTAGAGAATGGGAAAAATGGGATATAATCTCTCAGCAGAAGAGCCTAAGGGAGCAGACTTTCTGAGAAGGGAGGGTGGGACAATGAAGAAACAATGAGTGTTACACAGCTCAAGTGTGATGAAAAATATTGAGAACACCACACACATCCTTATTTCCACACTTTTTTTTTTTTTTTTTGCGGTACACGGGCCTCTCACTGCTGTGGCCTCTGCGGCATGTGGGATCTTCCCGGACCGGGGCACGAACCCGTGTCTCCTGCATTGGCAGGCGGACTCCCAACCACTGCGCCACCAGGGAAGCCCCCTTATTTCCACACTTTTGAAAGCTTTAATCTACTCAGGATCTGCTCTGGCCATATGATTACTGGCACATTTGTAAATATGGACAGGTCTCGGACAGCCCCGCCAACCATAGCATCCTTTCACATTATGTGTCAGATTCATGTCTCCAATATTGTCTCAGTTGCCCTCTTAAGGAACATAACCTCTTATTCTTTTTTTCCTCAGGGTTGCAGTTAATTTCAATGCACATACTGTCTGCATCAAATCAAATTCTTAATCTTCCCTATTCCCTATCTCCCAAACGTTTCCCTCTGTATTAGCTCGGATTGACTATAAAATGTTATCAAATGGACCTCCAAAATATCACAGTTTAACAAAATAGAAATTCATTTTTTCTCTCGGGTCAGATCAGGGACTCGGGTTGATGGTGGCCCTATCACCTTCAACATGTGGCTTCCAAGGTTACAGTAATATTCACCTTTACAGCCCATGGGAGGGGGAAGAGAGAAGCAGAAGGGAAGGAGTCATGTGACAGGTTTTATGCACTAGGCCTGAAAGACACATATCACTTTGGCTTACATTCTGTTGGAAAACACCTAGCACCAGGCCACATTCAACAGCAAAGGAGGCTGGGAAATTGAGAGAGGATGCGCAGCTGTATGCCCAGTTACAATTCCGATACCGAGGAAGAAGGTGAGGATGGAATTTGGTGGACAACTAACATTCTCTATTACGTCATCTCTCTGTGTTACTTCTCTTAATTAATGGCATTATTCTCTCAAATACCCAAGCGTGAGTCCTTAAAGCCATCCTCCATTTCTCCATCTTTCTCCAGCCCCTGTATCTGTTCTGACTACGTAAGCAAGCACACATTCATTCCTAGTTTTCCATTCCCTCCTCTGCAGTACAGCTTAAGGCCATTGTATCTCTTGCTTGAGCAACTGCAATCAGCCTGCAAAGTCACCTCCCTGTGTCAGCCCCTCCAGGCTCATCACGCCCATCCTCTACTCTGCTGTCAGATGCCACTACCGAACACAAACATCTGATTGTCCAAGACGGCGTGGGCTTCTTAACAGTTGCCTCCGCTTCCCGTCAAGGCTGTGCGTACCACATACAAAGCATCTGCAGCTGTGCCTTCATAGCTCAGTAGCTCACACAAGACAGCCTCCTATTCTCTGTTCCAAACCCTCTTATTGTGGTCTCGTGGCTCATGCTTCTACCCTCTTGCCTCACACCCGTACTCTGCCCAACAACCAGCTCCCTTTGGGTTAAGACCAGAATGGGACGGTCCACCCAGCTTTCATTCAGCTCTGTCCCTAGACACTGTCTCTCAGGGCCCAGGCTTGCTCCGGGTCAGGAGACAAGTTTGGACAGTGATCACGATATTCTTTTCACCAAATGCTCCATTGCTTACTGAATAAAACATTTTTTTTTAGCATGTCATCCATACAACTGCCACTGTCTGATCCCATCCGCCAATTAACACCCCTGCCAATACATCTTTATAAGCTTCTTGACATTTTCCTCATTCTTCAAGACCTGACTCATATCACCTCCTTGAAGGCTTCCTCTTTCTCCCTCCTTTGTACTCTATCTTTGGACTGCATTCTTCCAGATTTTGCTTTCTGTCTCTGGAGTTTTTGTGCACATGGTGGTCTCCCCATCTAGGAGGTATACTCCCTAAAGGCAGGGACTGTGACTTCTCATCCTTAGGCCGCTGAGAATACCGCCTAGAGGAATACCTTACACATGGTAAGAGCGCGTCATTCCACTGCTTAGAACCTCCTAATGCTTCAGTGGCTTCCCCTATCACTCAGTCATTGATAAAAACCCTCCAGAGGCCTGCATGGCCTCGTAGGAGCAGATGTTCCAGGTGCTCCTCTCCCCTTGCTCCTCCATGTTCCTTGAACACATCACACAAGACCACACTTCAGAGCTTTTGTGTTTGCTGTTCCCTTTATCGGGACACTCTCCCCAGATATCTGCATGGCTGCTCTCTCTTGAGTCCTCGGGGCATCTCTCCAAGGCCACTTCCTCAATGAAGCCTTCCCCGACCACTCTAGTCCCACTGGGACCTCACAACACTCTCCTTCTCCCTCCCTTGCTTGTTCTTTCTCCATAGCATGTATCACCTCCTTATACAGTGTATATATTTCACTCATGTGTTACTGTGTATCATCTGTCTCCTCTCCCCCTACTAGAGTGTAAACTTCATCCTAGTTTAAATCTGTTTGTTTACTTCTGTATCCCCAGGGCCTCGGATATCAAAGGCACTCAACAAATCTTTGTTGAAATAAAGAATAAGCAAATTAATAGAAAATGCTCAATAAATATTTATTAAATTGAATGAGAAGTGTCAGAAACAGACGAATGTGAAATTGCTGAACTCTAAAACTATGTCGGTTTAGAAGAATAGTGAAATTGAGTGAACGTTGCCTCACCATAAACACCCTGGAGGAAGGATTAAAATTGTGTGCTTGTGGTGGGAGGGGCAACAGAGCAAGGAAACGTGCGCCTTCGCAGAAATTTGGGGCTGCCTGACTTCCCCCCTGCGAGGACCACGGACCACACCTGGGAGGCGAGCTTGCCCTGCCGCCCCGCCGGGACACTTGGCTACCACACAGGTGTTTTCTTTTAAGTTATTTTGGTCTTCCTCTCTCTCCTCAGCTGGTGAAGGACACGCAATCTTGGGTGGCTTATGGGACGCTTCTCAGCTCTAAGGAGAAAACTACCAGGAGTGAAAATGACAGCAAAAACATCACCCAGGACTAGATTCTGGGTCTTGGGCCAGCAGAGCCCTTTTTAGAGCAGTGCCAGTGGAACTTTCTGTCTTCTCCCCAGGCTCCGCCTTTACGCTGTTTATTGGAAATTCTTCTCCCCCGCTCAGTCTTTTAAAGCCGCCGCCTACTTTCCGCAGGAGGATGGCGCTCTGAGCTCCCAGTTCCCTCTTCCCCCGGGGACTCCATAGTATTTTTTCACGCTTCGTCGCTACTACAGCAGACGCCTGCCTTCTCATTATTTGCTGTGCAGATCTCCGGTGCCTTGACTGTAAACAAAACACTTTAGATCATAGCAAGGTCGGAGTAAGCACAGCCTTTCTGCTGGCAGCCAGACGTCTTAAGGTGGCGTGACTGTGACTCGCTTACTTTTCAAGATTAACAAAGCGACAAAATGGTGGTCCTACATATTAGTTGAAGAAATATTCAGGGTGTGGAGGGGATAGAAGTATTCATTTTTAACTTTTCTGTAAGATATTAATTCCACGAATAAAATCAAACATCTGTGGCAAGGTGCAATCCTCTAGAATAGCTCCATTTACATATATGTGGTAGTTTGTGTATTTATGCATCTGCATTGATGCTTATATATAATATAGAATTCCGGTGTAGTCTAGCAATTGTGTAAAAATTTCAACAACAATGATCTAATTTCAGGAATAGGGTATCAATTATGGTATTGAGACCTACCCTAATTTTCCTGTCCCTCTCCCCCTCTTCTCCAACTCAGCAAACTAAGTGGGGCATTCAATGTAAAAAAATAAAGAAGATGAGACCTTTTACTTTGATCCCAGGTGAAATATTTTCTGTCGGTCAGGTAGGTAGTCCCGACCTTGAAACAAATTTTGGGCACTGCCTCCCTCACTGCTCTCTGGGTCTCACCCTGCCCTTTTGGCATCTGCATTTTAGTCAAATTAGTGCCAAGGTCATACCAAAGGCCAGTGACAGCGGTATTAAAGTATCAGGGACCACAGGCCACGTCAAGGAAACATCTGTAGGCAGCCCAGGTCATGAGAAGGAGCCATTTTGAATCATTTGTAGGAGAGGGACATAGGCGAATCCAGACGAAATCCCAAACCAGTTGGGGTCATCAGGAGGGAAAGGGACAGAAAATGAACCAGCTTTAGAGTCAGGAGACCTGCCTCTAGTCTGCTACCAACTGGTTATGTGTCCCTGGACAGGAATCCTCTCGGTCTCTATTTCCTCAGTGGTAAAAAAGAGAGGGTTGAACCACAGGGTTCCCAAGGTCCCTCCCAGCTCTTACATTCTGGAGTGTATGAAGCAAGGCAGGGACACAAAGTGGACGAATAATACGTGGTTAAGAAAACAAGTTAAAAGTCAAACTCATTTGTAGCATAGACGCCCAAGAAAACTGTTGTGTACAGTTGCTGTTGTGTACTGTTAGAACTGGAGATTAGTTTCCAGTAAAATGTGTAACTTTGACCCAGACCAAGATCATATACGGGGTTGGGGGGAGGCAGTTAAAGACTGTGAGCTCTGTTTCAGATATGACAGCCCTGTCCATCCTGTTTTAACGTCCATCACCTTGCTCAAGATCATATTGCTTAGGTAAATTTCAAGTTGCAAAGGGGAGCAGAGATATGCCCAAGTAATCATATCAGACGTGAGAACACGGTGGTGGTGGTTTTATACATCACTTCACAATCCGGACTTTCCGGTTACTTTCACTCTTCGACGACCTGCAGCCCTCTAAAGGCGTCACTTGCATCTGAATGGTGTTCTGGGTGGGTTCCGAGAAGTGAGTCTGGTGGGAGAGAAAGGTGGAGGAAGGAAGGAACTGTTGTATTTGGCGGCGGGACTCAGGTTGAGGAAACTGCTACAACCCGGCAAAGAATTGAAAAATACAAAGAAGAGACGAGTTCCCACACGCAGCCCGTGTCAGTGGCCTTAACTGTGACTGGGAAGCAAGAACCTGGGCCAGGGGTGTAATCTCTTTCTAAACTAAATGTGTCTGAGACAATTACAAAGCTTACTGGGGACTTGGGAGACCAGGCGACGTTTTGATCTGGAAATCCTTCCTTATTTTTTACTGAGGGAGAGCTTGGGCTCAGAATACATTATAAGTGCTGCGTCTCTTCCAGGCTAATTTATAGAAAGCCGTTCGCCGTGGCTTCTCCCCTAAGCCCCCTGCCCCCCCCAGACTAGCACAGACTTCTAGGTTAAGGGTGAGCTAACCACTGCTCACCCCCACCTAAATAAGTCACCCAGGCCGAAGGGCTCCCCGCCTCCCCCGCCGTGCGTGCGGCTGGGACCCCGGGGGAGAGCTCAGCTGGGGGCCGAGCTCCCACCGTCCGCCTCCGCCCCCCAGCTGCCCGCCCCCGCCCCCATCCCCCGCTGGGCGAGTGCGGAGAAAACAAGATCGCCGGCGAGGCGCACAACCAGCTGCCGGCAACCTTCGAGCTCCCCAGCTTTCCCGGGCTAGGAGCGGGAGGTCGGGGCTCCGGAGCAGCCGCGCGCCGGCCCGCGCAGCGCCGGGACCAGAACCCGCCGCCCCGCCGGCCCCGCTGCACAGGCCCCTCCCCGGCTCCCCGGCCGTTTGGCGAGCTTGTTTGTCTTATTTTTAATTTCTCCGAGGCCAGCCGGAGCAGGTTTGCTGGCAGCCGTGCGCCTCCAGCAGTCACGCGACCAGCCCATCTCCCGGGCGCGCGCTCGGCTAGGGCGCGCACGGGAGGCGGGGAGGCGCCGCGGCCGCCCTGGGGCCACCTTAAGGCCGCGCTCGCCAGCCTCGGCGGGGCGGCTCCCGGCGCCGCGACCAATGATCTCCTCCTCTGTTTAAATAGACTTGCGGTGTCAATCATCTTCTTCTTCGTCAGCCTCCCTTCCACCGCCATATTGGGCAACTAAAAAAAGGGGGCTCGTCTTTTCGGGGTGTTTTTCTCCCCCTCCCTTGTCCCCACTCTCTCGCCGCTCCGCGACTCCGACGCCGGCAAGGTTTGGAGAGCCGCTCGGTCGGCGGGACCCGCGGGCTCGCAGCTGCCCGGACTTGGACTGGCTCTGCCCCCTCCTCTCTCCGCTGCGCTCCTCTCCCCTCCCCTCCCCGCCTCCCGCTCGCCAGTCCACTTGATCGGCGGGGACTCGGGGCTGCCTGGCCGGGGCTGCCCCTCGCCCCCTCCCCCAGCCCCGCGCGCTCCTGACGCTCGGGCACTTACTCGTCCGTGTTTGTTTCTCTTGGCTCGGAGGGCAGTCGCAGGGCTTATAAGAGGGGCTCGGGCTGGGTCGGGGCGTCTTGTTTTGTTCGTTTTGTTTTGCGAGAGCGCAAGAGAGGCGGTTGCCGAGCCCGGGGAGGAAGATGTCAAACGTGCGAGTGTCTAACGGGAGCCCGAGCTTGGAGCGGATGGACGCCAGACAGGCGGAGTACCCCAAGCCCTCGGCCTGCAGAAACCTCTTCGGCCCGGTCAATCACGAAGAGTTAACCCGGGACTTGGAGAAGCACTGTAGAGACATGGAAGAGGCCAGCCAGCGCAAGTGGAATTTTGATTTTCAGAATCACAAGCCCTTGGAGGGCACATACGAGTGGCAAGAGGTGGAAAAGGGCAACTTGCCCGAGTTCTACTACAGACCCCCGCGGCCACCCAAAGGCGCCTGCAAGGTGCCGGCGCAGGAGGGCCAGGATGTCAGCGGGACCCGCCAGGCGGTGCCTTTAATTGGGTCTCAGGCAAACTCAGAGGACACGCATTTGGTAGACCAGAAGACTGATGCACCGGACAGCCAGACGGGGTTAGCGGAGCAGTGCACTGGGATAAGGAAGCGACCTGCCACAGACGGTAATGACCCTTTCAAATGAGTGAAATGTTTTTCTGTGTGTCTGTGTTAGCGGCACTGCTTTGCCTGCCTGAGGGTCTTTAACCTCAACTTTGTTTTCAGCGCATTCTGATTTAGCTCTGGGGGAGCGCACTTTCTTAATCTTAGGTTTTAAATGCTATTTATTTAGCTGACTGCTTGCCTGTTTATGACTTTTAAGTCAGAAGCCTGAGACTGTGTTATCTGGTAATTTTTCTAACTGAAAACATCGCGGCTCCTCCCCGCTCGCCAGCGGTAGGTATGTGACAACGTTGGGATGTTTATCAACGGCCTCCCTCTTCGCTTTGGAGAGAGAGCTTTGGGGGCGTAGAATATACTTTCTGTTATGTGAAAACAACCTCATTTTGTGCCCTTAAAGGCCACTGGGAATGACGGATCCAGGATTGTGGGTGTAGATGGTGGGTTTTTCGTCCCCTGGTTCTTGGGTCCACTTCTGTCACCCATTGTTTTTTCTAATAAAGATTGTTTGTCTGTGTTCTTTTTAAAATTCCCTCCTGCCCTTAGATTCCTCTTCTCAAAACAAAAGAGCAAACAGAACAGAAGAAAATGTTTCAGACGGTTCCCCGAACGCGGGATCAGTGGAGCAGACGCCCAAGAAGCCGGGCCTCAGAAGGCGTCAAACGTAAAGTACTCGGTGGGTTGATTACTACGAGCAAAGCAGTGACCCCCGAATTGGGCTGCAGGAACTCGTGGGCTTTCCAGCCCCAGGATAACCCGATCTCAGTGGTGGCTGGCAGATTAGAGCTTGTGGGTTTTTGTTTGGTTTATATTTTGGAGGTCAAAAAAAGTAGGAATGGGGAAGACTGAGAATTAGTGTGGAGGTGCTGTAATTCTTCCCAGTTTCTACGTCCTGAGATCATTTTCCTTTGAAGTACCAAATGATTAGAGCAAGGGTCCCAGGCAAGTACTTGTAACCAAGGCCCTGTGGGGAGGAAGGTCAGTTCTCTGAGAGTCCCATCAAAACATGTTGGGAACAATAGGTTCTTTTTCCATCTGAACAAGAGCGGGGGTCTGCCTCCATCCCACTTCATGAGAATTCATCTCCCAGAAGACCAGGTTGACTCAGATTTTGAGCCATCCATGGAAAAATGATTTAATTCAAATAAATGATTTAATTCAAACTTTGAGGGAAAAGTGAGGCACAAATGGTTCATAGCTGGTTGTTCAAATGGTTAGAAACGTGACAAGCGAGGTATGTGGCTTCCTTTGGTTTTTATCATTTTCACAAACTCTCACTTTCCCTGTCTTCTGATAAGTTTGGGGGATGGAGAAGGAACGTGTGTATTTAAAAAAACCAAAATGGAAGGCTCAAAAATCCTAAGGTTCCGACGGAATTTCTGATAACACTGAAGTTGCAAAGCAAAAGTTAAAGTAACTGCCAGGGTAAGCAGTCCAGGAACACGTCAGCATGTGTATGCCAGTCGTGCTATAACAGGGGAATTTAGATACTTGTAGGGGAAATGGATAGTAGATATCAGGGCTGACGGGGTAGGTGTCCCCCAAACAAGGGAAGTGGAGATTTTTGCCATCTACTAAAATATGATCAACATGAAAAGCTAATTTGAATAATTCAGCCCCCATCTTTACGTGGATTGGTCTCCATAATGATCAGACTACATGTATTAATAGTTTGTAAACGTCTTACAGACCACGACCGTGTCCTCTTTTTTTTTCCCAAAACACTCTCATAGCCTAGCATATAAAGAGATCCTAAGAGATGTTGATATTAACTTTTAAAATCCTCATCTATAAAAATTAAAAATTAAAAAAAGGGATGAAGGTGGGGTTCAAGTTTGTTGTATTTTTAAATCAGTGTCATATATAGGATTTCATTACATACATATTTTTCAGAGCTTATACAAAACGGCGCTATTGAACTTCTCCATCACAGCTTATATATGAAGTGGGTAAATGGGTTGAAAAAATTTTCTGAAGCAACCTTACCACCTGCAGCTCTTGTTGGTTTGTGACTTGTGGCCTAGCTCATCAGATGAGCCACAGCAAATCAGACCTACTGGATTTTGATCTGGCCCCATTCTGACATACAGAGAAGCATTTGTTAGTAAATATTGCCAGTTCAGAGAATACAGGAAATAGTAGTAAGGACCTATTCATAAGCATTCGTGTGTATATTCTACATATGACTAAGACTAAAATATTTTGAGAAAAAAAAAAGTGAATAGAATTTTCTTTGGATAGTCTTTTTAAGTGTGATTTCCAATTATTTTTCAAACTTAGAAAATTTTGCTACTCTTATGTGTTACACTTTCTGAATTTTCCTGTGTCTGTCCTTTCTCACTATCTTTGACCCCCGATTCTCTAGACCAGGGTTTCTCAACCTCTGTACTGTTGACATTTGGGGCCGAATAATTCTTTGTCGTGGGAGGCGGTCCTGCGCATTGTAGAATGTTTTGGCAGCATCCCTGACCTCTCCCAGCAGATGCCAGTAGCACCCCCTCCCCACCCAGTGTGACAACCAAAAATGTCTCCAAACATTGCCAAATGTCCCCCGGGGGTGGAGGGGGAGGCAGAATTACCCACTGTTGAGAATCACTGCTCTAGACAAAAGTCCACAGTGCAGGGGAGAGTAAAAATCCAATGAAGGAAATGTTGGATGGAGGTGACTGAGCACCAACTTTTAGCACGTTCTTTCTTTGCTATTGCTCAGGTGTTTCCCAACAAAGACAGTAACAAAGTAATTCCCGTCATATATTGGCAATGTTGTTCTTGTGCCTTTCTCCTAATTCTTTCTTGTTTCTTTTGCAGAATTGAGAGTATGTTTCCTTGTTTATCCGATACATCACTGCTTGATGAAGCAAGGAAGATATAAATTAAACATTTTGAATACATATCGCTGACTCCACGGAGTGGACATCCCTTATAAGCACTGAACAGCAACAACCCAATAACACTAAAGTTTTAGGCACTCTTAAATCATCTGCCTCTAAAAGCATTGGATGTAGCATTGTGCAATTAGGTTTTTCCTTATTTGCTTCATTGTACTACCTGTGTATATAGTTTTTACTTTTTATGTAGCACATAAACTTTGGGGAAGGGAGGGCAGGGTGGGGCTGAGGAATTGGCATGGGGGTGTATGAAGAGCTTGCTTTGACTTAGAGCAAGGAGAAAAATATTTGACTTGCACTAAGAGAAGCAGTCTGGGGGGAAGGTTTTGTTTTCTTTAAAGATGTAATGTCCCTTTCAGTGAGAACTGATACTTCATTTAAAAAATCATCCAAATTTGAACACTGGCTGCAGATAATTGATACTTATTTTTTTACATGAAGCTTTTTTCTCATTTAGGAGCTCAGATGATTCCGTTATGTAGCAGCAAATGGCTTTTTTTTTTTTTTTTTAAACAAAACTCTACTCAGTGCTCCCCGGCTTCTCCAGTCTCCCTTAAAATTGGAATTTGCCAGTTAAAGTATTCAGCTGTTCGGTAGTCACTCCAGGTACCCCTGGGCAAAAATCTGGCATGTATGGGGGGAGTTCTGAATGCTCAGAATTGACCATTTAGTTTTTATCAGATTTGTTGAGAAAATTTCTTAATTTTCTTTTCACTTCAGGGTGTGTAGACACAGTTAAAATAATTCTAAATCCTTGGATATTTTTAAAGATCTGTAAGTAACTTGACAAAAAATAATGAAATAATGTTTAATTTACAGCTTCTCATTCTGTTTGTTAATTTGCCCAAAGGAAAGTGGTGTTTTTAAAGGAAAGTGCGTATAGAGAAAAGCACCCGTGGATAGGTGAAATGTGAAATGGATACTACATCTTTAAACAGTATTTTTACACTGCCTGTGTATGTGTATGAAACAAAACCATTTGAAGTGTACCTGTGTACATAACTCTGTAAAGACACTGAAAATTATACTAACTTATTTATGTTAAAAAGAGATTTTTTTTTTTTTAATCTAGACAACATACAAGCCAAAGCGGCATGTTTTGTGCATTTGTAAATGCTGTATTGGGTAGACTAGGTTTTCCCCCTTCTTCTTTTAAATAATATGGCTGTGCTTAAAAGGTTGCATACTGAGCCAGGTATAATTTTTTGTAATGTGTGAAAAAGACGCCAATTATTGTTACACATCAAGTAGTCAATAAAGAAAACTTCCATAGCTATTTGTTGACTTGAACTGTATGTAATGTACCTTATTAGTAAGCTTGAGGTATTTGACCTAGCTTTGTAGTCATATTTCCACAAATATAATATGAAGTGGCAAACACCTAGATAATTCAGGCCCACCACTCAGATGATGTTTATGTAGGTCCGAATGTAGTAGTCACTCTTTTCCACTTAGTTCTGTATGGGTGGACAAAGCTTTAAAAGTGGAAAGTAGGCAGGCCACATTTTCATATTAATAAGATGGTCAAAGTCTCCATTAGTTCAAATATTTACATCTCTAGGATATGAATGTGTCAGAACCAAAAATTGTTACATAAGCGTAGACCGATCACACGTTTGCAGGATTGAAAATGAAACTAACATGGTGATTTCTCTAAATTCTGTATTTACACATGCAGTGTTGTGAGGAATTAGAGCCATTTTTCAGACCATCTAATCTACACCTCTCATCCAAAATATTCAGATATATAGGTCCTTTAGAAATGGGTGTGCATTCCACACTAATTTAGGTAGAACAGGTATGCTTCAAATTGAACTGGTCATCATACACGAACTCCTCAATTTCTAAATTTCCTGGTTATAATCTACACAACCTAAAACTGGTTAATCTGAATACCGGATCTGAGAGTTTGAGGATTCCATATACACAGAGCAAAGATATTTTTTATTCAAATAAGAAAAAAAATTAAACACGGCATTTTAAAGTAAGATTTATTAGGATAATCCCTGCAATTTGAAATTCTCCTAAAATGTGGCTAAGGTGTAAGATGAAATTATTTTTTCTAGGAATCTGCAAATGGTTAAATGCAAAAATCTGGATTTGGGTTCAATTGTTTCTCTCAAATACTTGCATTGAATTCATTGCACCCCAAAAGGGGCTCTAAACAAGATAATTTCAGCTTATTTTGACCTGAAATTGCTTATCAAAAAACAAAAAAACCCCCAGGGTTGAGTCTCTTCGACTGCCAGGAAGGGAAAAGTAGGTCCTTTGGTGGCGGGGCCACATCTTCCAAGTTGGTATTATTTTAATTAAAGACTAAAGGTGTTTTTGTGATTCTATTCAAAACACGAAGGCAGGGTGTTTTTCAGGAAGAGACTGAGAAAGCAAGAAAAACAATTCAAAATGGGGAGGAAGGAGTGGAGAGTCAGGAAATAATGAAATAAATTCTCACTGAGCCAAAAAGGATACTTTAAAAAGTGTCTCTAACAGATAGGGGGAAAAGTCCTCTTCTAATTGCTGCTTGTAACCCCTGTTTCTTTCCCAAAAAGCCATCTTTAATGTGAATTTTTAGAGATTGCGTTTTAGGAGTGCTGGGCCAGGAAGAAGTGGATGCTCGCCGCGCCAGGCACGTTCACAGGAACGCAGCCCCTAAAGTCACCGTGTCGGTCCTTCACGCGTTCTATGTCAAGTCTCCAAACGTGTTCCCGGGATTCGGAGCGTCCTCTCCCCGACCCCGGACTGCAGGGTCCGCCGCGGGCGTCCCTCCGAGGGGATGCGGCCGCCGGCGCCAGCCACCCCCTACCCCGCTACCCCGGCCACTGCGCCGTCGTCTCTCCACCCTGCCCCGCAGCCCCGCGCCGGCCCGCCGCGGCAGTTGCGGGGTCAGGCTGGCTGGAGCCTCGGGACGAAAAGGCTATCAAGTCTAGCTCCGCGTCTGCAACTGGCGGCTCCCGCACCGCCCGGATCACTGCGCGCAGTTCCCGCGCCCCGGGCGCCCGCAGGCCGTGGAGGGCGGCTGCGCCTCGGCCCCCGCAGCTGGGCTGGGCGGTTTCTCCGAAACTTGCCTCCCTCATCATTTCTCCTCTGGGCTAAGAAAGAAGCGAAAACCCCCATTCCTCTCCACAATCAGACCCTGCACATCAGTACCCCGCCAACTCCAGGGCGCTGGGGAGATTTGAGCGGAGAGAAGAACCTTTCCGAATTCGTGGACCCTCCAGGGCAGCAGCCCGCTCCCACCCCCACCCCAGGCTCCAATGATCCGCAGCCCCGCGCATTTCGAAAGGCTTCTCGGCTCGCCGGCGGCCCAGGAGGGCCGCAGCCGTGCGCAGGAGGGGCCGCGCGCCACCGCCGCTCGCGGGGGTCGCTTCCTCCCTTACACCCGCTCTGCTAAGTCCCCCGGTTGCATCCCCGCTGCCCAGTGCGGGGGACCAGGGCAGGGAAGAACTAGGAAACTGTGGGTCCAGAGGCATAACTGGGGACGGAGGGGACAGTGGAAATCAACAGGAGGGGAGCGGGGCGGGCGGCCTTTCAGGCCACGGTGTGCCCACCGGCCGCGCGCCGAGACCTTTCCGGGCTGCCGAGGAACGCTGCCTTCGCCATTTCATCTTAACCCTCGTTAGCGTAGACACTTGCTCTTCCGAAGCTTTTTTGAATTGAAAGAAAGGTGTTTTAGAAGTTCGTCTAGGATCTGCGATCTGTTTTTCAGAGTACGAATTTCCTTTTTTTTTTTAAGTTTGCCATCTCTTTCACCTGGGCCACACCCTACGTTCGCTCCCCTCCCTCCCGGCCAAAATTAAGGTAAAAATCCTGCGAGCAGAGCTGGGCGGGGGGCTGGGTCAGAGGGTCCACGGTCACGCTAGACCCTCTCCTCCCCCGGGGAGGTGGGGGTTGGTGGCACCCCCTGGATCTCGGCTCGCGGGGGGGTAGGGCGGGGTGGGTCAGCGCCAGCCAGACCCCGCAGAACCGAAAGTGTAGCATTTACACGTACACTCAAGTCCCCGTGCGGCCATCCGCGTCCCGGGCCTGTCTCGCGTGGGGACACACACAGAGGAGGCAGGAATCCCCGAGTGAAAAATACAGAAAGGAATCGAGGCGTGCTGGGAGCCAAACGTCGACGCGCCTCAAAACGAACGTGAAGAAAAGGCAGGGAGAAGGGCGCGCAGCCGGGACGCGGGGCCGGGGGATTGCATCATTGCAGCTCCCCCTCCAGAAAATGGGCTCCGAACCGCGGCCACCATCATGGCGCTCGGGCCGGGCCGCGCTTCCCGTGCGCCTTCCCCGAGCGCTCTGGCCACGGGCACTGAGCCTCGAGCGAGAGTTCTGCAAACATGTCCCCCTTCTCTCTCGAACGCCTGTCCCCCACCCCCTCCTTCCTTTTGTGTGCTTGTGGACGTGTGTGTATGCGTGCGTCCGTGTGAGTGTGTGTGCGGACCAGAGAACTTGAAGTTTTTTTTTTTTCCTCTCTTTTTTCCCTCCCGTGCTGATGGTTGTAAACTTGATTGGCATTGGCTGCACCCACTGACCCCTGCGCCGAGTCCACTGAAGATTTAAGGTGGATCCGAGAAGCTGCAGCTTCAGGCGGAGTCTCGAGCTTTAGCTAGTTTTGGAGGAAAAAAAAAAAAAAAACCCCAAACCGTGCGCCCGCCGCGTTTTTACGAATCCCCTGCGGTACCAGCCCCCGCGCCCGCCCCGCCCGTCGCGCGCTGGCTCCGCCCGCTCCCGCTTCTTCCCCATTGGCCCGCGAGAGCAGTTTGAATTTTTTTTTTTTTCCTTTGGATGCTTGTTTTCTCGTAAAAAAAGACGGTGCCCCAGCTCGTGTGGCGAAACCTACTTCGGCGGCCCGAGGTGCGGTGTTGTAGCTGGTTTTGTGAAGGCAGGAGGGAGGAGGGTGGGCGGGGCTTCCGTTCCCAAATTTTATCCCGAAGAGCGGTAGACAGTGTGCGGGCGTGTGGGGGGGGGCCTGGGGCCTCGGTGTACAATCTGGAGAAGCTCCGGCGGGGGCAGAGTGTAGTATAAAACGTTACTGGACGTCCAGGGCGCGTCGCTTCACCGGCTGCTGGCCAGAGGTACTAGGAGGCGCTGGCAGGAGCCCTGGCGAGGATGCACCTTTCCCCTGCCTTGGAAAGGTAGAACTGGGCAGGGCGGGAGGGTGAAGGTAGCCCGGAAAAGAACACTTTCTCATTTCCAAGGGAAAAAAGAAACAGAAGAAATACAGTTATAGCAAAAATGTATTATTTCAAAGGTCACCCAGTCAGAATCCTTCAAAATTCAGGCAGTCAGTATCATTTTTACTGAATTAAAAAAAAAAAGTTTTCTGTCTTTGATTTCCAGGGTGTTTTTGAGTAAGGAGCATGTTAAAATAAAATCGAGATAGGGATTAAGACTTTGAAAGTGCCTCTGATTACTGGGTTTGATAAAGTACTTTACCATTTAGGATAATGTTATTTGTAATACAGGTCTTATACAAGTGATAGCCTTCCTTAATTTATAACATAGTTACGTTTTACTTTACTGTGAAATTTTTTAAAGTTTATGATAATTCGAATTATTCTCCAAATCACTGAATCTCCAGATTAGTGAGGTTAGAATATGTACAGTTTTTTGGGGGGTCCGTTACTCGTGTTGCAGTGTGGCTGACGATTTTAACCAGATGTCCAGACCCAGCCTTCAGTCTAACGGTTCCTATCCTGTCCAACCTACAGTCAATTTTTTAATACTAAACTCTCCCAATACTTCCTAACCCAACTAACCCCTTAAGCTTAGCCCAGACCAACCAGCCTCCTCAGACCACCATAAACCAACCTGCTTGTGCCCTTAGCAAGGACTTTTGGGAGTTAAGATTGTCCCCCAATGGACTGGGTAGCTTCAGGAAGCAGTGATCTCCTCATTCCTGGAAATACCAGTCAAACACTAGTCTGGATGACCCCTTAATAGGGACATTGTAGAAAAGATTCAAATATCAAGTGAATATTAGGACTAGTGATTTTGAAAGTCTGTTCCAGACCATTGAGATACTGTATTTCCAAACTTGGAGTTCCTGGATATCTACTAAACCAAGCCATTTGCCTTGCTCATTACCATTTTCTAGAGTTGTGCTCTCCAATATGGTAGCCAGAAGCCATTTGTGGCTGTCGAGCACTTGAATGTGACTAGTCCAAACTGAGATGTGCTATGTGTGAAATATACTCAGGGTTTCCAAGAATTAGTATGAAAAAGTGTTAAATATCTCATTAATAATTTTTATATTGATTACATGTTGAAATAATCATATTTTTGGTTATTGGGTTAAAAATATTAAATTTAATTTCATCTGTTTCTTTTTTAACTTTTTTTTAGTGTGGTTACTAGACAATTAAAAAAAAAAAACTCAAACATGATTTTATTTTTTTGGCCCTGCCTTCCGGCATGTGGGATCTTAGTTCCCCAACCAGGGATTGAACCCATGCCCCCTGCAGTGGCAGCTCAAGAGTCTTAACCACTGAACCTCCAGGAAAGTCCCTAGACAGTTTTAATTTATAGATGTGACTCGCATTATATATTTCTGTTTGGACGTTGCTGTTCTAGACGAACACCCGTGGTAACTCGAAGCCCCATCTTTGAGATTGGTGGCTGATAATACTGAGCAGTAGCTGATAACTTCTAGTTGCCATCCTAAGTTCTCAAGTTAAGTCAAGGCCCAAACTCAACCTCAGGAACCCTTAAAGAATTCTACCAACACCTAACACCTACGGTTTAATCTATAACACATAGTACTTGTTTTGAGCCCAGCCCATGGAAATATGGTACAGCTGTCTGATTAAATCAGACTTGATCACAGCTTTCCACATTTATGTAGAGAACCTGGGAGAGCCGATATGTTAGGAGTGACTCTGGAAAAAAAATTTAGATCCCAAACAAAGTCTCCATGAGTAACTTTTCAGTAGCACTTGTCAGCAGAGAGGAAGGTGGGAGGGAGATGGAGCAGTGTTCTCATTCTATGATTGCGCCTCTATCAGAAGATTGGAACGAATGAAAAGGTGTGCCATGTTTTTGGATAGGTATACGCAAAATGATAAAGATGGCAATAAATTTATACCTTTTAAGTTAAATTTGTACCTTTGCACTAAATTCTAAGTCTGATCATCCTGTTTCATTCCATTGTTCAGTTTAAACACTGAGGACCATTTATTTTAATTACTGTAAGTTTAGAATAGTTATAATTACTCATAGCACTAATCCTCCACACCCCAACCAGTACCTTTACTCTTCTCCTTTTCAGAATTTTCCTGGATTCTTTGCTTGCCTCCCCTCACCCCTCCCCCGCCACCCCGATGGATTTAAAATGAATTTTGTCTAGTTGCAAATTCCTGTTGTGTTAAAATAAATAAATAAAGTGGGATCCTTATCTCCCACTTCATACCAGATAAATTCCTCAAGAATTAAAGAGTGAAATTTAAAAAAAAAAGGCATAGACATACGAGAAGAGATCTCAGAGAACTTTTTTTTTTAAATATAAATTTATTTATTTATTTATTTTGGCTGTGTTGGGTCTTCGTTTCTGTGCGAGGTCTTTCTCTAGTTGCAGCAAGCGGGGGCCACTCTTCATCGCGGTGCGCGGGCCTCTCACTGTTGCGGCCTCTCTTGTTGTGGAGCACAGGCTCCAGATGCGCAGGCTCCGTAGCTGTGGCTCACGGGCCCATTTGCTCCGCGGCATGTACGATCTTCCCAGACCAGGGCTTGAACCCGTGTGCCCTGCTTTGGCAGGCAGATTCTCAACCACTGCGCCACCAGGGAAGCCCTCAGAGAATTTTTAAAGATATAATCTCAGAGTGAGGAAGGTCTTTCTAAGTATGACACAACACATAAAATCCATAATCTGAGTCTCTCCGAAATCATTACCTTATTCTGGCTTTCCCTTCATTTTCATAAATTCAATGACATAAAAATATTCTGCATGGAAAACCCGCCATAGAAAGTCAAAAGACAGTGACACGGTGGTGAGAGTTGCACAACGATGTGAATGTGCTTAATGACACTTAACTGTACATTTACAAACGGTTAAAATGGGAAATTTTACGTTATGTTGTAATTAACTATAATAGTAAATAAATAAATATGCAGCTACAGTGGTCCCCCTTACAGTGGATGTCTGAAACCGAGGGTAGTACCGAAACCTATATATACCGTGTTTTTTCCTAAACTAAGGAGCAGGTAGCATATACAGGATGGATATGCTGGACAAAGTGATGATTTTTGTCCTGGGCGGGAAGGAGCCAGACTATTGAGAGATTTCATCATGCTAGTCAGAAGGTCCTGCAATTTAAAACCTATGAATTGTTTATTTCTGGAATTTTCCTTGTAATATATCTGGATGCTGGTTAACCGCGGGTAACTGAAACTGAGAAAATCGAAAACTCGGATAAAGAGAAACTACTGTACTGGAAGAATTTTAAAGTTCCTCCCTGTTCCATCTAAAAGAATCTCACAGGATTCTGGATCCCATCCTTTTTGAGGCTCTGGAATGAGACTGCTTGGGGTGGAGTCCTATTTACCTAACTTATTGCCTGTGAGACCCTCTTGCAAGTTACTTCACCTTTTATAGTTTCTATTTCTTTAGCTATATAATGAGGATGCTTATAGCTCTCTCAGAGGGCTATTAATACTGTTTGGTGGGATAATGTGTGTGCAGTACTTAGCACAGTACCTGGTATATAATAAATAATAACCATTATACACATAATTAATAGAGACATCCAGGGGTTTTTTTTGGCCATGCCACGCAGCATGCGGGATCTTAGTTCCCTGACCAAGGATCGACCCTGTGCCCCCTGCAGTGGAAGCTCGGAGCCCTAAGCACTGGACCTCCAGGGAATTCCCTGAGACATCCATTCTTTTAAATTTTGGATTCTCAAGTAACCACAACCAGCACTATACTAACCTTGTAAACATATTTTCTCATTTTTAATTACTGCTATTGTTACCCTTAAGAGGAACAAGTAATTTTGGAGGGGGGTGGTAATTTAATAAACAGAATGAATATACTGCAAAAACTGGTTGAAACGGTAAGTTTAATGTATATTTTACCACAATTTTTTTTAAAATTTAAAAAATAAGGCATTTGTGGGAGTTCCCTGGTGGCCTAGTGGTTAGAATTCCAGGCTTTCACTGCTGTGGCCTGGGTTCAATCCCTGGTCGAGTAACTGAGATTCCACAAGCCACATGGTGTTGTCAAAAAAAAAAAAAAAAAAAGCATTCGTTGACTCTAGGGCCATCTTTAATTATCTTAGAAAGGATCTGGTATAGATTTGTTTGTGGTACTAAATAAATAACACAGCCATACACAAAGATGATGGCAAACTGGAAACAATGTTGGCAACCCATATATCAAAGGGCTAATTTCCCTGATAAATAAAGAGTTTCTACAAATCAATGAGTAAAAGCAAACAAAACAGTAGAAAAGTAAGCAAAGGTTGTGACCACAATTTTCAGAAAAGGAAACACAAAAGGCTCTTAAAATATGAAAACATGCTCCGTTGTAATGTGAGACTATGGGATAAAAGTTATAAACAGAATATATAAGTTTAGGTAGAGTTACAGTTAGCATCACTCTGATACAAAGTTGGCCATTATCGTTTCTTGATAGTGTAACATTTGCTTCCCTCCCTTCTATCCAAAGCTGAGTGATTTTTTCTAGCTTCAGTGATGACCAGAGAAGCAAGGAGTTTGCCTATGTGGAAGCCATGACCACCTTTCAAGTTCAGTGTGAAATCCCTCTCATCCAAACTGTCTAATTTTGGGCTTATTGGCGTCACCTTACTTTGCCCATAGAAACCCCCAGAGTCAGCCTCTTAAAACAAGTACAACGACCTTTCTCAATACATCTCGTCCATTCCTGCTTTTAATGCCTGTATATCGTTGGATAACCTGAGTTTCTACAAAATCATTGCCTTACTCTGGCTTTCCCTTCAGATTCTCTATTCTTTTAAAAGGCTTCAAGCAGAATTTATTATATGATAAACATGAAATTTCAAATCAGTAGAGAGACAATATTATGGAATAATTGGTGTTAGGTTATAGCTTACCATGTGGGAAAAATGTTAAATCCCTCCTACAGACACATATACACACATATTGTATTTTATGTTATGTACTGTGGGTTTAGTCTTTCATTTAGCAGTTCTGCAAATTTAGGAGAATAATCACATGTATGACTAAATATATATTTACCAGAATGATCGCTGTTTGTTTAAAAGGAAACAAACAAGTAAATGACCAAACAACCTCCCCTTTGCTATAGGATTACAGGATTGATTATTTGATTGAACCAACTGTAGAATATACAAGAATGACACAGATTGCAGCTATTAAAACACCCCAGGTAGCTTTATATGTATGAATAGGAAAAGTTCATACTATTAAGCCAGGCACAGAACAATATTTATGGTATGATCCCATTTTTGTAAAAAAAAATTTTTAATTCATATATATGCATGGTCCCGGCCTGAAAGGTTACCTCTCCAATTTCTGAGAGGGGGAGTATGAAGACACTTTAACTTTATACATTTCATTATTGGTTGTATTTTTTTTAATATCTATTTTTTAAAATTTATTTTATTTTTTTTCTTTAATTTTTTGGCTGCATCGGGTCTTAGTTGTGGCACGCGGGCTCTCATTGCGGTGCATGGGCTTCCCTCTAGTTGTGGTGTGTGGGTTTTTTTCTCTCTCTAGTTGTGGTGCGTGGGCTCCAGGGTGCGTGGGCTCTGTAGTTGGCAGCTCGCGGGCTCTCTAGTTGAGGCACGCGAGCTCAGTAGTTGTGGCGCACGGGCTTAGTTGCCCCGCGGCATGTGGAGTCTTAGTTCCGTGACCAGGGATGGAACCCACATCCCCTGCATTGGAAGGCAGATTCTTTACCACTGGACCACCAGGGAAGTCCCTGTTGTATTTTTTATAATGGATTTTAACAAGAAATAAAACATAAAGATTTTTCAAATTTGAAACATAATTATCCTGATAACTCTTGAACACAGAATAAGTTTCTCTTTGTGTCTCATCCAGTCTCTTTTCAGACATTAGCAAAGAACAAGGCATTTTTCGAATTCATTTCCTCTCCATTTTTCTATTTAGTTTCAGGTATCGTTAAATGCATATATGAGTCCGGAGGAGTGTGTGTGTTTGGGTATACGGTTTTGCTTCCAGGGCACATAAGAGAGGTGTAAATATCATCCCCACTAACTCAGGGATATCTTAACAAACCATGGAAAATTGAGCCTGTTCCATCTTTTTTGCCACATGGGATCCCATTGGTAATATTATCCCGAACCTCACATTCCTTGATCTTTGGCATCAACTCCCTGCCATAGTTTAGTTACTTAGGACCTAGTGCTGGGGAGATCGTTTTAAATTTCAAGTTAGTAGGCCAGTCTTGAGCTGTCACGCTCCATGGGACAGACCTGGGGCAAAACTTAGAAACCTCACGATACCGGGAATGGGAGATCACTGCATCCAGTCTTCATTCGACAGGTGAGAAAATTCGATTCCATGATTTCCTGTAACGTGGATAAGTTAAATAAGATCATTCATAGGTGCCTTCTGGCTTCCAATTCTGGGATTCCTGTTTCCTAGTCCAGATCACACATTCCATCCCTGTGGATGAGGTTATTTTCCAGGGAAGCTAGATTCCTGATTTTTGGCCACAAACCACATATTCCCAGGAGTCGAAGGAAGATGATAGTACAGGAGTAGAGGCTGAACCGTTAACATGTATTATCTTACCAGAAAAAGGCCTGTGAAGGTATCACTTCGTGGTGGCTCAGCGGTGCCAAACCCTGCTTCACTGTTGCCTGAATATCATGGAGCCCCTTCTAAGGGCCAAGCTCTGTGTCTTCAACGTGGCAGACAGGAGCACTGCCCTCATGAAGCCACAGGCCATTGGAGGAGATGGACAAGGAATCGTAGCTGATGAGTGTTCTGAACCATGAGTGCTATGAAGAAACCTCGGAGCTTCCGCTTTGGGCTCCAACAGTTTGGGCCCTACACAAAGGTGTCCAGCTGAGGTATCAGGCAGGGGCGGAAGTCCAAACACCAACCCCAGGCCAACCTGTGTTCACCAAAAAGAAACAAGCCTTTAAAAATCCATCCCTCTGGCTTCCCTGGTGGCGCAGTGGTTGAGAGTCCGCCTGCCGATGCGGGGAACACGGGTTCGTGCCCCGGTCCGGGAAGATCCCACATGCCGCGGAGCGGCTGGGCCCGTGAGCCATGGCCGCTGAGCCTGCGCGTCCGGAGCCTGTGCTCTGCAACGGGAGAGGCCACAACAGTGAGAGACCCGTGTACCACAAAAACAAACAAAAAGTTAAAAACCCATCCCTCTCTGTGGTGCCTTCTGCAGTCCCCCATGTTGTAGTGGGTGCCCTGCAGGATGCTGCAAGAATTTGGGACACAGGGTCTCACCTAGTGGTGGGACCAGTTGGAAGAAGAGTGATCCAGGCAGAGCCCTGCCCAAGGCCCCAAGTCTGGGAAGGCCTTTGAGGAAGTGAAAGAAGGTGCTTGTGGCTGGGATGCGGCAAACGGGGCTAAGCAGGGCTGATCAGGGCTCCGACTAGAGCGGGAACTCCATACAATGATGGGCTTTTTTTTTTTTTTTTTTGCGGTACGCGGGCCTCTCACTGTTGCGGCCTCTCCCGTTGCGGAGCACAGGCTCCGGACACTCAGGCTCAGCGGCCATGGCCCACGGACCCAGCCGCTCCGCGGCACGTGGGATCCGCCCGGACCGGGGCACGAACCCGTGTCCCCTGCATCGTTAGGCGGACTCTCAACCACTGCGCCACCAGGGAAGCCCTACAACGATGGGCTTTTAAAACCACGTTAGGAATGTTGGACTTGACATCAAGGTGCAATGGGAAACCGTTGGATAACTGAAGAGAGTGACTTCAATTAAGCTTCAATTAAACTCTCTCATTTCCTCCTTTTGTCTAATTCTTTTCAAAACCCTTAGTCTCACGTTGGGATCATTCCAATCGGGTGTGGGAAAGAAAGTCCAGGCTCACACCTTTGAGATGCCGCTCAACATACACAATATAAAAAACACTTTAAAACTCTGGCCTCAGGGAGTGAAGGAGACGCGAGGTCCTTGGACCATCAGAGCAGATGCCAGTCACAGCCGAGTTATTTCAGGTTTTGAAGGAGGACCCAAGCAAGTCCCACGGCCTGGTGTTGGTCTGCTGAATCAGCCAACTGATTTACTTCCGCTCCTCCTGCTGCGGATTCAGCTTGCATTCTCTTCATGGTCACAATGAGCTGGCTGCTGGTGTCATTTTACGGACCAGTCCACATTTTGTCCTTTGCCGGTACAGTTGGTGCGAAGCTTCTAAGCTAGTGAACAGCTTTAGGGGTGAATATGGAATCATTTTCTTCACAAAAGCTCAGCATTTGAGTCTTTCATCTTGACTGAGCAAGTGGATTCAGTGTTCACGAATATTTGGCCAAAGGATTCATTGTTTACATGTTTGGTTTTGGAAAGTGACTTCAAAAGAGGAATAATAAAAATGGACAACCCACGGGGATTTTTGTTGCTGTTTGGTTTTTTTCAGTTGAAGATTAGTAAAAGAGAGACCTCTGCTGGTTAAACTGTTATAGTGACCTAGCATTGGTCCATGTCCGTTAAGCTTTTACAGGTGGTGGTGGCAAATTGATTGCTCACAGTTCGTTCATTATCTCTGCTATCAACTCAGCTTCTTTTGGAGCTGGTCTAAGTGACCTGTAATTCCAAGCTCCAATCACAGTTGTTTCTGCTTCAGTCTTTGGTGTTAGGCTTTCAAATTTCTCAAAAATAATAGCCCTACCTGTCCTCCGCAGCCAAAATCCAGGCCTGAAATACGTCCTGTATCTTATCTTCTCTGTTCCCTTTCACTCTTCTTCCCTCCATCTCCCTTCCTCCTCTCTTGCCAGTAAAATAAAATAAAACAAGTCTTCACTCAAAAGAGAGAACTGCTGATGGAAAGTGAGAAGGAGGGAACAAAACCCTTATCTCTAGCATATCCTCACCTGGCTCTGGAGGCCTGGGGCCCAGGGTTGGAGTTATATACCTGAGAAGAGCTGTGAATCCCATTAGCATCTTCTGATGGATTTGTGTGACCGTGGGAATGTGAGATTTGGTGAATGGGAGACCGAGGACACTGCAGAATGTAGAGGGTGGTTACATGCGAGGAGAAAGGGGAATGTCTTCATGAGACCTTTTGTTTGTCAACAATAGAAACAATGATCTGGGGCTTCCCTGGTGGTGCAGTGGTTAAGAATCCACCTGCCAATGCAGGGAACACGGGTTCGAGCCCTGGTCTGGGAAGATCCTGCATGCCGCGGAGCAACTAAGCCCATGCACCACAAGTGCTGAGCCGGTGCTCTAGAGCCCATGAGCCACAACTACTGGGCCTGCGCTCTAGAGACCGTGCTCTGCAACAAGAGAAGCCACCGCAATGAGCAGCCCGCCCACCGCAATGAAGAGTAGCCTCCGCTTGCCGCAACTAGAGAAAAGCCCACGGGCAGCAACAAAGACCCAATGCAGCCAATAATAAATGAATAAATTTATATTAAAAAAAGATACTATTAAAAAACAAAAGATCTGTGCCTACTGTGTGCCAGGCCCTGAGCCAAGCCTGTGACGTACCTTAATTCTGTTTCTTGCTTTTCCTCTCTATTGACAATCTTAAGAACACTTTTCTATGGGAAAAAAAAAAGTATATGGGAAGAACTTAGAAAAAGGCCTGCATAGAAATAATAATTATGTGTGTATTTGCTATTTTATCATTATATTTTTACTCTGGAATATACCACCACCCCTGCACACGAGAAGTGGCCTTTCTGCGCTGCTAGAGTAGGTCCTAAGCTCACGGCTAGAATAGCATCTCGGGCCCTCTGCAGCAGAGCAACAGAGATGCCTCTGGTTTGGCACGTTGCTTTCACACAATGGCCTGTCTTCCCAGACCTAACCCACTCTCACCCCTTTATTTATTCTCATACATTTTTTTTGGCCACGCAGCCTGGCATGCATGCGGGATCTTAGTTCCCCGACCCGGGATCTAACCCGCGCCCCCTGCAGTGCAAGCACCGGAGTCTAACCACTGGACGGCCAGGGAAGTCCCCTCATTCTCACACTTTCAACAACCTCTTCCGGATTGACTGACACATGAGGGTCAGTATCAAGTTATATTATTATCATGTTATAGAATAATGTTAATGTATCAAGTGATAATCATTTTAATGCTCATTAACGCTAAGCTCATCTCGCCCAACCACTCCTCTGAGAAAACTGAGGTCCAGAGAGGTTGTCAGTGGCTCAAGGTGACCGAACCAGCGGGTGGCTGAGGCAGGGCTGGAACCCAGATCTCCCGGATTCGGCCTTCCCTGTATGACACCTGCACTCTCCTTGTTCTGCATCGGGCAAGAGACGCTTTTTCCTTGTACCTTCTGCTCATCTCAGGTTGCCTATCACCCGTTTTCTAAGGCCCTCACTCCTCCCTGCTGCACACAGGGAACCCAGGTCTGTCAGCACAGCCACTAGGCAGCTTCTCTGACCAGCCCAGGACAGCCCTTCCTCCTTCTCCTCAACTCATTTATTCTGTTCCGGCCTTGGCAGGGCACTGACAAATCACTTGACTCACACATCTACCAAAAGATGTTTGTAGACGTTTATCCTTCTCTGAAACGCCTCCTGATCTTGGCGTTTCTATGCTGCTTGATAGTGTTGGGTATTTTTTTGTGTGGATGCTATAAGTTTCCATAGGTTAGAAGTTGCCTTATACGTATTTGAACTCTCCCTGCTCCCTCAGCATATTTCCTTTTACTGCAAATATAGTCTCTTAACGGAATAACTCTCTATAAATCAGGCGTTTGGGATTAACATATACACGCAACTATATACAAAGATAGGTAAACAACAAGGACCTACTGTTTAGCCAAAGGCACTGTATTCAATACCTTGTAATAACCTATAAGAGAAAAGAGTCTGAGAAAGTACATATATATATTTATATATCTATATATCTGAATCATTTTGCTGTACACTTGAAACTAACACAACATTGTACATTAACTATACTTCAGATAAAAAAATAAAGAAAACAACCCAGAATAAATCTCTAACTCTGGGAATTTCAGGTAATGTGGCAAGCGAATTATAGAGATATTTTAAAGCAAAGTGTCAGTTTAAGAGTCACAATTTACACCTTATAGTTTCTAATATGATGCCCTGGGTGTACTGTTAAAAGCTGCGGAAGTTTTGTAAATGATAAATCGCACTGCTTCAGTACTGCTACCAAATTAATTCATTTGTGGATCTAGCAGTTATTTAAAGAGGGTTCATGAAGTATGCTGGACTGTGTTAGGCCCCGAAGGCGTTTGAAACGAAGTTTGACATCTGCCTGTCTGTCTCCTTCTGGCTGCCTAGAAGGTGGATAAGATGGATGCAACCTGAGGAGGCATCCTTTGTTCCTGAGCATAGAAGGTGCATTGTGGAGCAGAAAGATACAGGAACTCTAGGCGATGCCGTACCAGCTCTGCATTGCTTATCTCCAGAATTCCTTTAAAAGAAAAGAAAAATAAACTTTTATCTTGTTTAAGCCACTATTATTTCTGGGCTCTGTTACTACTTGCCGAATGCGAATCTTAACTGATACAGAAGTCCTTGAGGATTTTTGAGCAAGGGACTATTCTGATTGGTAGCTATGCAAGAGGCGGATTCGGGGAGGGGGGTGTTCCAGGGCATACAAAGAGATAAAGTTGGCTTGGCAGGTGGGACAGATAGTGGGGGGAGACTTTGAATGAGGAGAATACACATCTTGCACAGGCGCATTGATTTTGTTTTTCTTTTCCCCAGAACACCTCCGCTCAACTCCAATTATACGGTGGTTACTTAAATATGTAGTTATTGAGTAATTTGCATTCTGTTCTTGTCCAGTGGCCTGAAAGCTCTGGAGACTGAGAAGATGGGTACTCTTTGTATCTTAAAAAGAAGCAGGCAAAAGCTGGGACAGGAAAAGAGTATCAGTGTTACAGTAAAGTGAAGTTATTATGTTTTCAGAACTCCTGCAGGCATTTTCAAGGAAAGGAACTTTTGTTACATGTGATTGTCTAATCAAGATACATTTGAAATGTATCCACTAGTGGATAGCAACTGTAAATAATATTTTAAAAATATATCTTGGAGTACCTTTCAGAGTAAAGATAATTTTATGTGCTAAAACTTTCTAAAAGGGGAAAATTTTATTTTATTAACTTACTCTAGGACTTCCCTTGCGGTCCAGTGGTTAAGATGCTGAGCTTCCAGTGCAGGGGGCACAGGTTCGAACCCTGGTGGGGGAACTAAGATCCCACATGGCACGTAGCCAAAAAAAAAAAAAAAACCTTACTCTAAGCTTCATGTAATCACACTGAATAGCAGCTGTCTCTTCATAGTAAACTTTTCATCTTGAGGTTGGGTAGGTAATTTCATACCTCTTAGATTAGAAGACATTTTACTATTATTTAAATGGCTTATAAAAACATGATAATGTAGCTATAATATAACGTAACTTCCCTCTGAACTAGATGTGCTAACTTAATATTGCAATCTCTGTTTCCTTAAAAATGGGTCGGCAGCTCCAGAGTTCCTTCTAAATCTGGCTTGAACAGGGAATTAGAAGTCTTAATGCAACTACAAATGTCAAGGTCCCTGAAGGCAGTGGCCTTCAGCCTTTCTTCCCACTCCTCACGTGGAAGGGCAGACGTGCCCAGTATTACCTGGAAATTCTTGCTTGTTAATTATGTCCTGCCACCATTTCCCCTCGTTTGGAAAAAATACAACTAGAATGCAAGTAACTGAATAGATATTTGGTTGTAGCCTGGACCATCTGTTGCAAACTTCTATACTTTTTCTACCAACTCAATTTTAATAGTCACATAGGATTATTTCCAGTTTATAGTGAGAAGAAATACAAAACATGATTCCAAATGTTAGGTTTTGAGTTACACCTCCCTGGAGTGCCTGGGTTGCATTTTGCTGTAGTCTGCACACAGGAAAAAAAACCCCAATAGTCTGATAAGCAGATGTTTTCTCTCTACAGTTAAATAAATTATAACAGTGGCCAACATTTATGGAACACACAGTGTGTGCTGAGGCATTTATCTACATTATTTCTTTTAATCCTGATGAAATTCTGAGAAGTAGCTGTATCGATGAGGAAACGGAGCCTGGAAGCTATTGCTCGAGGTCACATTAAGCCGCTGAAAAAGGGCTCAAATTTAGGTCCTGCTGACTCTCAGGCCGCCTTTAGAGACTGTCCTGTTATTCTTGTAAATAATCTCAGTGAGAACACAGCCAACTGGCTCAGGGCGACACGCGATCCCCAATCATTCTCTTTCACTTTCTGCCAGATTGGAAGACGGTCTTGTGATTAAATATTTCTGGCCAGCAATGTCTTGCCTTCTACGGAAAACTGATATTCCCAAATCTTTAATAATTGTTTCATTAGACACAAAAACAAATCTCCTCGGAATGACCACAGGAATACCTCTGTATTTCTCTGTTACCTGTCTTTCCTCAGGCAAGGTGGAAAGAACAGTATCAGTTTCCAAAGTTGCTCTGGGAAGAAGACAAACAGGGGATATTACTTAGTTATGATTCGTAGACACTTTTGGGGGGAGGCTACACCAACCACTGGACATTGTAAGGTTTGGAAGCCCCTTCTTAAGGGATGAAGGCCATTTTATGGCAGGAGAACCAGAGAAGGCCCAAGGAAGGCGATGGGTTGACTGCCTGAATGATTGATTGATTGACTGACTTGAGATAGGAAGGACTTTTACTATGAACCGGCCTCTGAACCTCTTTTGCTTTTTAGCTCCAAATAGATTCAGGTGTTTCTCAAAGGCCACCTTCTTCTAAAGTAGGTAAGGAGCTGATCAAAAGCTTTATCTTTGCTAAACTTGTTTGGGTAGGTTTCTTCCCTCCTGCATCAGTTGCCTGGGAGGGGGTGTCCAGCTTCCTTTGGGGGAGGTGTCGGTAGATAACAGTAGCCAAGTGGTGTTGGCTAATTTGTTTATTTAGTGAGGGGTCTCATTAAAAAGTCATTTCCTTTGGGTGATTAAAGAGCTCCTAGGGAAATTTTCTCATCATCTGCTTTTCAGTTCCTGTTTTGGAGGGGATTCTATAAAGAATAATTAAGCCCTAGGTCTTCATTTCAGCCTGTCATTTGGGCCCCCAGGGTTTAAGCCCTGAAAAGGCCAATTGCTTTTCAGATGGGATATACCCAGAGCTGGGCATGGGGAGTGGGGGCCGGTTGGAGGTGGATCTGATTAGTTGGCAGGCTTCCTCAGTGGCATGACCAACTTGTAAGTTGGGTCATTATTTTTGTGTAGGATGCCTAGCCTAACGTCTCTAAGCTTATGAGGGAAACTAATAACTTCTCTTCATGCGGTTGTTGTCATGATCAACTGAAATAATGTATCTGAAAGTGCTTTTAAAATCTCTTACTATAATGTGTGAAAATGGTGGCTAATGGATGTGCTACGAAATGTCGGCCAAAGTTACCAGGAATGCAAGTTAATATTATGCCTATAAGTTTCTGGGACCAACTTGGATGTGTTGTGCGGGGCAGTGGTTCCCACACCTCCGAGTGGTCTGTGACACCAGTTGGGTGTCCTAGAGTTCAACTCAGTTCTGACCCTGTCTACCCGGAGACAGCATCAGATTCCACAGCTTCAGGGCTCCGTCCCACAAGACTGCTCCCCACCCCCCATCCTAACTTCAGACGCCAGTCACACTGTTATTACCTGTGCTTCTAACCGACTGGCTACAGATTGGAGGTTCCAGTGACCCCATCTTGGGTTCTACTGATTTGCTAGAGTGGCTCACAGAACTCAGGGAAACATTTTACTTACTAGATTGCCGGTTTATTATAAAAAGATATAACTCAGGTACAGCCAGATGGAAGAGATGCAGAGGGCAAGGTCTGAGGAAAGGGGGCGGAGCTTCCATGCCCTCTCCCACTGTGCTACTCTCCCCAAATCTCCAGAGGTTCACCAACCTGGAAGCTCTCTGAACCCCATCCTTTTGGCTTTCTATGGCGACTTCATTACCTGGGCATGATTGATTAAATCATTGGCCATCGGCGATTGATTCAGCCTGGGGTGGGGGGGGTGAATAGAGGGGAGAGGAGAGGCTCTCCCACAGGACAGGGGGTGGGACTGAAAGTTCCAACTCTCTAGTCACAGGATTGGTTCCTCTGGCAACCAACCCCGCCCCTTAGATGCTTTCCAAGAGTCACCTCATTAACATAAAATAAGACACCTTGATCACTCATCCTCTAGGAAATTTTAAGGGTTTTAAGAGTTCTGTGCCAGAAAAGTAGACGAAGACCAAATATATATTTCTTATGATATATCACAATATCACACACCTAACGGGAGGAAGCTGATTTATTCACACATGTGGCACCTTTTCAAAATGCATCCTTCCCTCACCTGTTCACTGATATTCTTCAGCATCTATTCCCATCATTCCTTGCTGTCTCTCAGTTTGCATAGTACATTCATAGAAGTCCATTCTTCCATTCAGTTTTAGCATCTGGATCATTGTATTTGTTTTCCTTGGTTGTTCTGTTCTGAGTGGAGACGACACATTATTCTTTACTTGGGGAACACTGAGAACAATTCAAAACTAAGGGCATGTTGTAACGCTACTTAATAATCTGATGTAACATGGCCCCTGCTTGGGATAATAAGGATGTTTTCTTCATGGCTGGTGTGCTCAACCTGCTTCCTAGGGCCAGTGCCTCATGCCTCAGCACAATATATCTTAATTAACCAAATGAGAACCAGTCCATGCTGGTATGATGTAACTGCATTAGTGCTTGGCATAATCTATTCTGTGGTCATCTGGCCGAGTCATTAAAAGAGCTAAAATAACGTATGCCCGTGGCGCTCATACGCGCTGCAAGGAGGCCCATTTGCACAAAGTTCAGGCAAATATCTATCAGGGAAGGAATTTGTATCAATCAGTTTTCTTTTTTCCTTTCCTTTTTCCTCCCAATAAAAATGTATTGAGCACCTACTGTATGCTAAGCATTAGGTATAAAAAACATTATTCAAGCCCTCCAGGAGCTCCGAGGGGTGTGTGTGTGTGTGTGTGTGTGTGTGTGTGTGTGTGTGTGTGAAATCATAGTATAATGAGTTAGAAACAATAAAATAGATTTGAACAAACTGCTGGGAGGGTACACATGGACAAAGGCAACTCTGGGAAAGTTTTGCTGAGGAAATGGGATTTTAATTGTCGAAGGATTGGTAGGAATTTGCCTACAGATCAAAAATCAACAAACAAAAAAGTAGAACTGTCCATGAGGCTGAACATAATCTATGAAATCATGTAGGAACATGACTGGGAAATATGACGTATAGGCTGGTGTCACTATGCTCGGGGTATACATTCTAAAGTGAGTAAGAAGAGTTGTTCCGTAAAAGAAGGAGATGCCGATCCTGGAAGAAAGGAGTAGAGCCGGACAAACAAAACAGGCAACATCCACCACAATCCCCCCCCCCATTCCTTGTCTAGTCAGTTCCTATAATGGCTCTTTCACAGAGGTCCTATGAATATCCTCTTGAGAAAACTGAAGTTAAGAGAAGTTATGTAACTTGCTCAAGGTGACATATTTTGAGTGACGGAGATTTTTGGATTAAAAAAATAGATTTACCTATTCACCAAAGCTATAGTTATCAAGACAGTGGTGTTTGTTGAAAGGATAGATACAAAGATCAATGGGACAGTATACAGAGTCCAGAAATAGATCCACCCATGTATTGTCAGTCTGTTTTTGACAAAAAAAAAACAAAACCAATTTAATGTAGGAAGGATAGTCTTTGCAATAAATGGTGTTGAACAAATAACAACCATATGCAAAAAAAAAAAAAAGAAAAGAAAACAAAGCAGAGGAAGGGGAAAGAGGAAGAGGAGGAAGAGGAAAAGAATCTCAACCCATACCTTTTATCTTATGCAAAAATCACCTCAAAATGGATCATATATCTAAATGCAAAATGTAAAACTATAAAGCTTCTAGAAGAAAACACAGGAGAAAATCATGACCTTGAATGAGGGAAAGGATTCTTAAATACGACGCTGAAAGCATGATCCATGAAAGAAAAAAATTTGTAAATTGGACTTCATCAAAATTAAAAACTTTTGAGGTGTGAAATACACCGTTAAGAGAAAGAAGAGACAAGTCACAGACTAGGAGAAATATTTTAAGATCACATACCTGACAAAAGACTTACATGAAGAATATATGAGAACTTTCAAAACTTACCAACAAGAGAACAAACAACCCAATTAACATTGGCAAAAGATTTTGAACAGATACTTCATGAATGGTGAATAAGCACATGAAAATATGCTCAACATCATTAGTAATTAAAACGACAGTGAGATAATACCACACATATTAGAATGGATAAAAACCCAACCCAAACCCAACCAAACTGAAACAAAACAAAAAACTGACAATACTAAATGCTAGCAAGGATGTAGAGCAACTGGAACTCTCATACATTCCTGGTAGGAGTGCAAAATGGTACAGCCACTTTGGGAAAGAGCTTCGCAGTTTCTTATAAAGATAAACATACATTTACCATATGACCCAGTAATCCTAGGTGTTTACCCAAGAGAAATGAACACTTAAGTTCACACAAAAAAACTGTACATGAATGTTTATTGCAGCTTTATTCATAATCACCAAAACTGGAAACCCACATGTCCATCTACCATTGAATGGATAAACGACTGTGGCACATCCATACAATAGAATGCTACTCAGCAATAAAAATGGAAGAACTATTGGTACCTACAACAACATGGGTGAATAGCAAATGCATTTTGCTCAGTGAAAGGAGCCAGACCCAAAGGACTGCAGATCATATGATTCCATTTATGTAGCATTCTCAGAAAGGCAAAAGCAATCAGTGATTGCTGTGGGCTTGGGGTGAGAAGATGTGCTGGTTACACAGAGGCAGCACCAGGGGATTATTTGGGCTGATGTAACTCTTTTGTACCTTGGTGGTGATGGAGGCATCATGCTGCTGCTTCACTTCTGAGTCAAGAGAAAATATGCACACATTTTTCCAGCCTAGGGAGCTAACGGGGAGAAATCTTAATTTCTGCTTTTTGACTAAATTGAAATATCATACCTACCAGTTGAATTCTCCCCAAGGGCTTTTGACTTTTTGAGTACAAGTTGGAAATTCAGAGTCATCAACAAGCCTAGATGGCTAGAAAATTCCATCATAGGTAAGATGTGGCATGTAGAATAATGGTTCCCCCATTATGTCTACATCCTAATCCCTGGAACCTGTGAATATGTTACCTTAAGTGACAAAAGGGTCTTAATGTTTAATGATTAATGTTAAGGACCTTGAGATGGGGAGAAGATCTCGGATTATCCAGGTCGGCTCAATCTAATCAAATGAATCCTTAAGGGCTTCCCTGGTGGCGCGGTGGTTGAGAGTCCGCCTGGCGATGCAGGGGACGTGGGTTCGTGCCCCGGTCCGGGAAGATCCCACATGCCGCGGAGCGGCTGGGCCCGTGAGCCATGGCCGCTGAGCCTGCGCGTCCGGAGCCTGTGCTCCGCAACGGGAGAGGCCACAGCAGTGAGTAGGCCCGCGTACCGCAAAAAAAAAAAAAACAGAGAACCTTTCCAGCTGTGGTCAGAGGGCAGCACGACTATGGAAGAGTGGTCCCTCCCTCTTTCCCATCCTTGCTCTGTTTTTCTCCACAGTACTTATCACTATGTCGTAGGTAGAATAATGGCTCCCCAAAGATGCACACATCCTAATCCCCAGATTCTGTGCTTATGTTTTATCACATGGCAAAGGGGAGTTCAGGTTGCAGATGGAATTAAGTTTGCTAATTTGCTGACCTTCGAGTAGGAAGATTATTTTGTGTAATCCAAGTGGACCCAATGTAATCACATGGATCCTGAAAAGTAGAAGAGGAAGGCAGAAGAGGTCAGAGTGAAGTGATGAGAGGACTCGATTTGCCCTCGTTGGCTGTGAAAGTGATGGAAGGGGCCACGAGCCAAGGAATGCGGCAGCCTCTGGAAGCTGGAAAAGGCAGGGAAAAGGATTCTCCCCTGTCAACACCTGGATGTCAGCCCAGTGAGACATGTGTCAGACTCCTAGCCCACAGCACTGCAAGAGACTGTGTTGTTTCAAGCCACCAAGTTTGTGGTAATTTTTTTTTTAAAGATTTCTTTTTTTTTTTTAATGTGGACCATTTTTAAAGTCTTTATTGAATTTGTTACAATCTTGCTTCTGTTTTATGTTTTGGCCTCTTAGCCGTGAGGCATGTGGTATCTTAGCTCCCCAACCAGGGATCGAACCCGCACCCCCTGCACTGGAAGGCGATGTCCTAGCCATTGGACCTCCAGGGAAGTCCCTGTGATAATTTGTTAACAGCATCAATAGAAAATGTGTTATTCTTAAACATGAGGGGAAAATATTAAGAGTAGGGAACGACTTGGTTTCCTGGTCCCTCAACCCTCGACTCTAGGCAGGACATCTATTTGTCCACTTTCAGAATCAGTCTCATTGCCACGGGAATCAGTTCTGATGCTGGCGGCAAACTTACGGGATGTTTATTGAGTATAAGATTTACTGAGTATTAAACTGAACTGTGCCTGTTCCCAGTATGACTGAAAATCCTTTCCCAGCTCCTGGCCTCCCCTTCACAGGTGATGTGGCCTCATTTGAACCCAGTTTTAGGTCATGTCTGCCCCTGCCTCAAGATTCGCGTTCCTGATCTGGAACTTTCCCTCCACCAGACATCGCTAAAAACTTGTACCTACCTAGACCCATGCTTGCGTCACCCTGACATAACTTTTTCTTCCCTCCACTTCTTGCCAGCTTGGAATTTTGCTTTATGCCTGTGTGACACGGGGAACACATATTAAAAGCATGTCCTGGCAATACCTCCCTTCTTGTCTACAAGGAAGAATGAATGCTTTGTGCATTCGGCTCACTAGAGGGCCTTTGTTGAAATAAGCAGGGTGATTGGCAGTGAGGAAAATTAAAATGCTGAGAGGAGACAGAATTATTCTACCCACCACAGAATGGGGAAGAAACTTTTATTAGAATCTTGAAGAGAAGAGGAAGTAGAGTTGGGTGAGCTCTAAGCTGTGGAACTTTTGAGGAAAGAAACTCAAAGATATTTCAAAGGAAGGTTTCCTATGTAATATGTAAAGCAATCTTCTCTTTGCTTCCCTAAGAAATACTCAGTAAGCGCTGGATTTGTGGCAGACAGGATGCATGAAGCCCTGAGTTTGGCTTTTGGGCAGAGGCAAGATGACCCTAAATAGCCCGAGTGGTTTCAGGTGGTAAGAGTGAGGCAAAAGGGAAGAGAGGATGCAAAGTAGTCTTTGAATAGCAGGTCTTTCATTAGGTGTATTTGCTCAGGACTCAGGAATTCTTCAGAAAGGTTTCAGGAAGAAGCTACACCTCAGAGGAGTCCAAGAAAAACGGCAAGAAGAGGGCATCTATCTGCCTGCTTCCTCCTGCTTCCCTTTCCCTTGGCCACAGTTCACCCTGCGCGGAGCTAAGTCCTCTGAACTCCCAGGTGGCATCATCTGGCCACTCTGTGACCATTTGGGAAATTAATTTCACACCTTGTGGTGTGGCAATTTCATTCAAGTCTGGAAGTGAGGAGTGAGTCGCATGGTGGGGATGAAAAGAGAGAACAGAAGGGGTAATGGAAGGAAGCTGAGAAGGCTAAAAACATTTGTCTCTGTAATTGAGCAAAACTTGTATTTAAATCTTGCTGCAAACTGTAAATGTTTTTAAGTACATGGCTAATAAATGTATGAACTAAAGTGTTTTCATAAAGACATATGGAAAACTATTTGAAAGAGTGGGAAATCATTTCCTAATGCTAATGGATAATGCCAGAGAAATCTAAGCTTCAGACTTTCGGATTATAACCTTGGCACCTCAGTCCCACAAGGTAGCGGCTTCTACCAGCAGCTTCTTCTTTTTTTAAAAAAAAAAATCAAGTTATTCCGTTGTATACAGAGTGAAGTAAGTCAGGAAAAGAAAAGCAAATATCGTATATTAACGCATATATGTGGAATCTAGAAAAACGGTATAGGTGAACCTATTTGCAAAGCAGAAATAGAGACATAGATGTAGAGAACAAACGTATGGACACCAAGGGGGGAAGGGGGGGTGGGATGAACTGGGAGATTGGGAGTGACATATATACACTATGTCATTGATACTATGTATAAAATAGATAACTAGTGAGAACCTAGCGTATAGCACAGGGAACTCTACTCAGTGCTCTGTGGTGACCTAAATGGGAAGGATATCCAAAAATGAGGGGATACATGTATACCTATAGCTGATTCACTTTGTTGTACAGCTGAAACTAACACAACACTGTAAAGCAACTATACTCCAATAAAATTTTTTTAAAAATCAAGTTATTTAATTACCCAAGTCATACATACATATATTTTACTAGTAAAAGAAACTCAAACACTGCCTTTCAGGGGAAGGGAGTTGCATTAGTGTGACACCTGGCTTTTTCTGGCCCTTTCTTAACTCTGCCCTGAACTGAAGGAGGGCATGATTTAATTGGCAAATTTGGGGGAAGTAAAGTGGACTTGCGTAACTCATTCCTGCCCCCTTTCCTCTTTGGCACCCAGCTAGCATGAGGTCCGCTGTAGGAGCAGCTGACGCTCCCACCCTCGGTGAGGCAAGTCTACTTTGGATCAGAGCTGCTGCATCTTATTCTGGGGCCTCAGGTCAGGAAGCTCTTCTCTCACAGTAAACCGAATCCTGCAACCCAGCTTTATTAGGAATTAAGTAATCGATTTGGTTTTCTTTTTCCATTCCGTTATCTTATTTCTTAATTTGTTTTGAACTCAGAAAAGGAGGAAGGGTGCTTTCGACTGGATACCCCTTCAGTGTTCCCACTTTTGATGCATTGGCCAGAAAATTGGTATATGACAAATAAGGAGGTCAGGGAGAAGCAATGAGTACATGTAGAGTGATCGAGGCTTCTAGAGTGGCAGAGGATTGGCATTGGCCCTGGGGTCTTGTTCTTGAGTGTGTGTGCAGGACATTTTGATCTTTTTTTTTTTTTTTAATTGAAGTATAGTTGATTTGCCGTGTTGTGTTAATTACTGTTGTACAGTAAAGTGATTCATTTATACATACATATACCTTCTTTTGTGAAATATTCATTATGGTTTATCACAGGATGTTGAATACAGTTCCCTGTGCTATACACTGGGATCTTGTTGTTTATCCATTCTCTATATAAAAGCTTACATCTCCTAACCTCAGCCTCCCACTCCATCCCTTCCCCAGCCCTCTCCCTCTTGGCAACCACTAGTCTGTTCTCCAAGGACATTTTGATCTTGGCAGTTTGTATAGGCTTATATTGGACCAGGTAGTTTTCTATGATGGTGCAGTTGGCTCGTAAGAGATGTGGCTGGGGAAAAAGACCTTGGAAAAGCCACTCAGAGGTTGTAAGAGGGCCTTGGCACGAGCACAGGGACCAGGAGAGGAACGTAGCAGGGGCCAGCGGGCTGAAGAGGCCTTAATAAGCAGTTACAGCTGGGGCAAGGATTCAATTATAAGGAGAAAGAAACAGTCTTTTCATATACCGTCCTTTTAGATATTAAAGGAGCAAGAAAATATTTACTGTTTTTAAACCATGGGGCAGCTGGGTTCTCTCTGGACCACAGAGCATTAGTGAGAGATTAATTTTCAATGTGCTAGTGCTAAGCCTAGGCAGGTAAGATAAACAAACAGCCCGACTTTAAATTCCGCTTTTATGTTGTTTTGAAGCATCTTCAAGGGCAAAAGAGGGCGGAGTAGATGGACTAAGTTTGAATTCATGTGGCTCAGGAATTACTCCCTCTATTTTTGTCCTCAAGGCTGCTAGAAACCGGTTATTTAGATATGAGGGAGAAATCGTCCCCAGGTGATGGTTTTCTTAAGCCTAAGGAATTCCGCAGAAGGAGGCAGTGGAAAGAGCCATTGCAGCACAGGAAGAAAAACGTTTACTGGTTATTGTGGGAGTTCTGTTAGACAGAATTCACCTTCACGACAACACTGCAGTGCCGGCACCTCAAGTTCAAAAAGGATGGGAAAATGAAAAGGTTTTTTTTTTTTTTTTTTTTGCTGTATGCGGGCCTCTCACTGTTGTGGCCTCTCCCGCTGCAGAGCACAGGCTCCGGACGCGCAGGCTCAGCGGCCATGGCTCACGGGCCCAGGCACTCCGCGGCATGTGGGATCTTCCCAGACCGGGGCACGAACCCGTGTCCCCTGCATCGCCAGGTGGACTATCAACCACTGTGCCACCAGGGAAGCCCTACCACATGTAGTTACAAAATTTTTTCTTGGGATGAGAACTTTTAAGATCTATTCTCTTAGCAACTTTCAAATATACAATACAGTATTATTAACTATAGTCACCATATTGTACATACATCCCTGAGACTTATTTATTTTATAAGTGGAATTTTGTACCTTTGGCCACCTTCACCCATTTCACCACACCACCACCCCTGCCTTTGGCAACTACCAATCTGTTCTCTGTGTCTACGAATTCACTTTTTAAAAATTCCACATATAAGTGAGATCATATGGTATTTGACTTATTTCACTTAGTATAGTATATAATCTATCTATCTCACATTTTCTTTATTCATTCATCCATTGATAGGCATTTAGGTTGCTTCCATGTCTTGGCTATTGGAAATAATGTTGCAGTGAACATGAAGTGCATATATCTTTTCAGGTTAGTGTTTCGTTTCCTTCAGATAAATACCCAGGAATGAAATGACTGTATCATATGGTAGTTATATTTTTAATTTTTTGGGGAACCTCCATACTGTTTCCCATAGTGGTTGCATCAGTTTACATTCCCACCAACAGTGCACAAGGGTTCCCTTTCTTCTGCATCCTCACCAATGCTTGTTATTTCTTGTCTTCCTGATAATAGATATTCTAACAGGTGTGAAGTGGTATTTCACTGTGGTTTTGATTTGCATTTCCCTGATGATTATTTCCAGGTTTCTTTGTGCATATTTTTATTAGACTAGTGTAATTTTGTCATTTAATCTCATTGCCGATCCTCTGATATGCTACATGGACTATACGGATAGGAATAATAAAAAAAATTATAGAAAAATGAATGAAATTTTAGCCTTGGATACAGAATGGCATTGAACTATTTAATTAATGCATACTAGGGAACTCTTTTGGAACTTTTCATGAGCAAAATCTCTCTTTCCTGCTAGTGTCCCTGGGAGGGTACAAAGTTGGTTGACACAAGAGGGAACGGTAGCCTCAAGAAAATGGGGCAGGACTGTTCTGATAGGCTGCCAAGATTCTGTCCTGAAGATGTGAGACACACTTCTGGTTGACATAGGCTTAATGGCTAAACCAATGGTTTAAGGGAACAAGAATCAAGGGAATATCAGTGGGGAATCATTCTTAACCAGCTATTGATACTACCTCTGTCCTAGGCTGAATAACGTTTCCCCAAACTTGTCCACATCCTAATCCCCAGAACCTGTGAATATGTTACCTTGTACAGCAAAAAGGACTTTGCAGACATGCTTAAGTTAAGGATCCTGAGGTTGTCCCAATGTAACGGAACAGACTTGGTTGGTATTATTATTTTCTAATTGGGAGGCCCTGTAGGAACTGCCCCCATTCTAGTGAGATGTAGCTTAATTTGCTAAAAGATCCTGGCTAACCTGGTTGTCCCAATGTAATCACAAGGGTCCTTATAAGAGGAACACAGGAGGAGCAAGAGTCGGAGAAGAGGGTGATGTGATGACAGAAGCAGAGATGGGAGCGATGAGCTTTGGAGATGGAAGAAGGAGCCACGAGTCAGGAAATACAGGTGGGCATAGAACCTAAAAAAGGCAAGAAAGCAGATTTTCCCCTTAGGGTCTCCAGAAGGAGCCATCCCTACCAACACCTTGACTTTAGCTCAGTGAAATGGATTTTGGACTTCTGACTTCCAGAACTATAAGAGAATAAATCTGTGTTGTTTCAAGCAACTGTGTTTGTGGTAATTTGTTACAGTGGCAATAGTACATGAATACATCTTCCATGGGACAAAGTTTAGTACATCTGTGTTTTTGGAGAGGGTGACTTAATCTGATTGGTGAATTCTGGAATAATAAGCAGAGCACAATTAGCTTCATTCTCCTTCCTCTTTGGGAGCCAGTCAGGCAGAGAAAGCACAGTTCTATTTCTTGCAGGACAGAATGCCATCCGTATGATGAGACCTGCTCCAGTCGGTGCTGCTGGGCCAGGCTGGTTAAGTTTATATAATTCTGTGACTCAGTATTAGTAAGCTCATCTGGCTTTCATGCTAAGCTACATTCCCCAGTAACTGTATCAGAATAAGGTGATATTTTGGCCTCCACAGACCGCTTCTTTGTCTTATTTCTCTCATTATACATACCTTAAGTGTGGTGAAAAAGTGAATTTGAAGATAATGGATTGAAAAAAATGATACAATCTTCTCTTCAGCTCCAAATTTCTATAAGTAAAGGAAAAGATAAATGAAGAAAATCACAGCTGCATGGGAAATAAGAGAGGAAATTTCTAGGGACCAGACACTGTGACACGTCCCTGCATGACACAGAATCCGCTGGAGATAAACCAGAGCTAAAACTAGAACAGTGGGACTTCCCTGGTGGCGCAGTGGTTAAGAATCTGCTTGCCAATGTAGGGGACACAGGTTCAAGCCTTGGTCCAGGAAGATCCCACATGCCGTGGAGCAGCTAAGCCCGTGCACCACAACTACTGGGCCTGTGCGCCACAACTACTGAAGCCTGCGCCCCTAGAGCCCATGCTTTGCAACAAGAGAAGCTGCTGCAATGAGAAGCCTGCACACCACAATGAAAAGTAGCCCCCACTCGCCTCAACTAGAGAATGCCCACGTGCAGTAACAAAGACGCAGTACAGCCAAAAAAAAAAAAAAAAAAAAAAACTAGAACAGTGGCTATTGCTGCAAAATGTAGTAGGGACAAGTGATGGATGCTAGCAGCAGGAAGAAGTTCAAAGATAACCAATAAATCGATCAATTCAGGTACTGCAGCAGGACTATCTAGATACTTGGATTGCTGCTCACCACTACTTTTCTATCCCTTCAGTCAAACAACAGTGATGGTGGTTTCTATCTTCAGTGAAGAAAAATGGGTAGGAGGGTGGCAGCAAGAAAGATAAGGCAGTGCCCCACCCTCAGTGTCTGGCAATACCTGGAGGAGTGGGGAACACCCATATCAGAACATCAGCCTTCAAGGTATACCCAGTGGTAAATTCTGTGCCTCTTTAGAAAAGGCTAAGAAAACAGATGCAACATAGATCTAACAGGAAATGTCCGTTAAAGAGATGAGTGAAAAATCAAGAATGGCAAAAGAACGCCACCATGAAAGAGAGATAAGAAACCCAACAGATGATAAAACTTCTATCTGACGAAATAGAGTTAATAGGGCAAGAAGATTAAGGCTTTGAAATAGTGTGATTTGTGTCATCAAATGGGAAAACTTAATACACATATAAATAAGAATAAACAAGGATTGTGGAAGTCGATTGTTGAGATAATTTAATAGAAAGGCCAAATTAATTTACTGAGGAACAAATTAATGAACTGGAAGACAGAGCTATAAAATTCTCCCAGAACATATACCAAATAGGAAAAAGATAAAATGTATGAAAGAAAAATCAAGAGATGTGGAAGATAGATCCAGAATTCTAACTTTCATTTAATAAGAATTCTAGAAAGAAAGAATATGGAGTAGGGAAGGGAAGCAGAACATTTAAATAAGAGAATTCTGTCCTCGGATCGAAAGGTCCCTACAAAATCCCTACAAATAGTGTGAGATTTGTGATAGAAAAGATAAAAAGATAAATCTTAAAATCTTCCAGAAAAAAAACAAAACAGATAGACTGCCTACAAAGGAAGGAGCATCAAATTGACATCAGACTTCTCATCAGAAACACTGAACTAAAAAATAAAAGTGCAATATTATCTTCACAGTTTTAAGAGACAGTAACTTTTAATTTAGGATTCTATTAGGCCCAATCAAACAGAAGAAAGAGATGGAGAAACTTTTCCTACCAGACTTCCACCTTAATATGAAGCTATGGTTATTAAAACAGTGTGACATTAGTGCATGAATGGACAATTGGACAATTAGGAACAGAGCAGACCCATCTATCTATGAAAACATGACTTATATAAGACTGACACTCTGGATCTATAGGGAAAAGATGAACTATTATATCCAAGATGCTGGGATAACCAATTATACAAAATTATATCTCTAGCTCAGATCATACACCCAAAATGAATTTCAGTTAAGAACCCAAAGTGTAAAGCAATTTTTAGAAGAAAAAACTAGAGAATATTTTTATGGTCTTGCCTTTTAAGGTGAAAGAAAGCCAAAATCACAAAGGAAGAGGTTGATAATTTCAACTACATTTAAAAAAAAAAGTTGTTTATTAAAAGACATCATAAAAATTGATTGTTACAAAAACTTACAATCTGAAAGAAGATATTTGTAACATATATAATGTTACACAAGGATTAGTATCCAGATTACATAAAGAACTCCTACAAATCAATAAAATACAAGTAACCCACTGGGAAAAAAGAGACAAAAATTTAAAAATTCACAGAAAAGAAAAACCAAATCACAAATCATAGGATGATGAACCTTACTAGGAATTATAAAAATGAAAATAAAAAAAAAATTAAAAAAAAAAAAGAAAATAAAAACCAAGTTCAATTTTTAGCCAGTTTGGCAAAAATAAATATAAATGTGAAGATGCCAATTGCTGGTGAGAGTGTGGAGCCAGAGGACCTCTTATGCACCCCTGGAAGGAATATAAATTGGTATGTCCACTTTGGAGAACAATTTGGTAATGTCTAGAAGAGTTATTCGTGCACATAATCTAGGGCCTAGGATTCCACCCTGAGGCATGTACTCTAGAGAAACTCTTGCCATAGTAAGTCAGTAAGACTTGGACAAGAATGTTCAGAGCAGCATAGTAAAAGTAAAAAAAAAAAAAGAAACGTATATTAGAAATATACATCAATAGGAAAACGAGTAGTTAAATTGGATTCATTAATAAAGATCACTACGGAAGAACCTGATTAGATTCTGATTAAACTTGAGATACACATTCAGTATAGGGATGGCTTTTGCAAATATATTGAATGAAAAAAGCAAATTGCTAAAAAAGATATTCAGTAAGATACTGGTTATATAAAATTTAAAACAGGCAATTGAATACTATACACTGATTCACATGAAATACATAGTACTTAAAGCATAATAAAATGCATGGAATGATAAGCACCAAATGCAGGAGAGTGTTTACCACGAGCGGTAAAAGAGGAGGATGTGATCACCAAGAAAACAGACCAAAAGAAGTAACTATAGAGGATTTGATCAGACCATTGAAATCTTAAACATATATGCAAACATATACATATATATGTACGTATCAGCAAGAAGAGAAACAGCATTCTTTTCAAATACACATAAAACATTCACAAAAACTGAGCACGTTTTTCAAGTTGTATACCATGGGTGACTGAATGGGATCCAGAATGGGCCAGAGGATTTTGGGGACCGTAACCTGACTCCCACTGGCATTTTTTTTTTTTTTTTTTTTTTTGGCCACACCATGGGACATGCAAGATCTTAGTTCCCTGACCAGGGATTGAACCCCTGCCCCCTGCAGTGGAAGCGTGGATTCTTAACCACTGGACTGTCGGGGAAGTCCCTCACTAGCATTCTTATCTGGGACTCTCAATTCCTTTTGGTTTACCCCAATTAGATGCACAAATATGGTTTTCCACATGTGTCACGATACCAAAAAATTTGGGAAGCAGGTACTTGACCAGAAAGAAAATCTTGACAGACTTCAGGCCACATGCAATGATTACAATGTAATAAAATCAGAAACTGAGGATAAAAAGAACCATCCCCAAAGCTATATACACACTTAACAATTAAAAATCAAAAGAGACATCTAAATAAATCTTGGATTAAAGAGAAAGTAATGATAGAAGTTACAAATTATTTAGAATTGAACAAAAACCCGTGGAATGGGATGAAAGAAGAAAATCTCTGTAGGTTTAAACAGATTTTTAGAAAATGAGAAAGACTGAAAATAAATGCCTAGGCTTTTAACCCAAGAAGCTAGGAAAAACAAAACAAACAAACAAAAAAACAAAGAAAGGAAAAGAAAAAAAAAAGATTAAATGGGAAACTAATGAGGGCACACACTTATATTCTATATTTTTATTAGCTAAATCTGGCAACCCTAAATGAATAAAAATGAAGAACTGGTTTTTTGAGAAGAAAAAGCAATTAGATAAATTTTGTGACGTTTAATCAACAGAAAGGAAAAAATAAAATTAATGCTGGGATTAAAAAAGAGACATAATACTGATATAGAGGAGATTTTAAAGAATGTTATATATAATGTATAACAATGTATTTTAAAAAGCGAACAATTATTGAAGACTACCTAAATTTTAAAAACTGAATCCGCAAGAAGTGGAAACCTGACCAGGCCAATAACCACAGAAGAAATGGAATGGTTGTCTAAGACATACCCACCAAAAAGGCATATGGACCAAATGTTTTACAACGAGTTTTCCCAAGTAGTCAAGGAACAAATAATCCCCATCCTCTCCAAGTCTTTCCAGAGCACAGAATGAAATGGAAAGCTATGTGATTCATTTTATAAGCCCGACTTAACTCTGATACCAGCAAGGACAAAGACAGCATAAGAAAAGAAACAGGCCCAATCATGTATGGAGCACAGAAGGATCAATCACTCAAGAACTAGATTTAATTTAGATGTATTCTGAATGAATAATGCATCGTGACTGGTTAGAATTTATCTTAGAATGCAAGAAGAGTCTAAATGAGAATGTGACTAATTCACTATGTTAACAGATTCATTCAACAGATGCTTATTGAGCTCCTATTACATGCAAGGCACAGTGCTGGGAGCTGGGAAAACAGCAGTAAACCAACAACCTTTTTTTTTTTTTTTTAAATTTAAATCAACTTTGTTTACAAAAACACTACTGCAAGAATCACAATTCTATAGCTTTTCCATTTGGGTAAAAATATAATCACTTAAGTAACAGCAATTTCCTAAATTAAAAATGAGCCACAGTTCAAAATTAATTTTGAAAAGAGATTTTAAAAAAAAGTCTCTGGTTCAGAAGGAGGTTTGATTGAAAGCTGCATCAGCCCGGAAGAGCACCCGCTCTGTCAGGATAAAGAGATAGTGCAGTGATACAGTACATGGGGTAGTAAAAGGAGGCAAACATTTGGTGGATGGGTATGTCTCATCGCTGCTAAAAGATATGGTAGGACAGGGAAAAGTCCTTTGGTGGGAAGGATTCTGGAGTGGTCCGTACATGGTTTCTGGAGAAGCAGGAGGAAGAAGAGGTTCCTTGGACCTGCTGGCAACAAGGGACCACAAATTAGAGAATGAGGCATGTGATGGTTAGTTTTATGGGTCAACCTGACTAGGCTCTGGGGCCCAGTTGTTTGGTCAAATACCAGTCTAGATTTTGCTATGAAGGTATGTTTTAGATGTGATTTACATTTAAATCAATAGACTCTGAGTAGAGCAGATTACTCTCCATAATGTGGGTGGCCTCATCCAATCAGTTGAAGGCCTAAAAAGCAAAGAATGAAGTTTTCCAAAGAAGAGGCAAATCTGCCTCAAGATTGCAGTGTCTACCCCTGTCTGAGTTTCCTGCTTGCACATTTCACACTCAAAATTGCAACATCAATTCTTCTTTGAATTTCTAGCCTGCCAGCCTCTTCTACAAATTTCAGACTTGCCAGCACCTGGAATCCTGTGAGCCAATTCCTTAACTCTTTCTCTCTCTATATATCCTACTGGTTCTGTTTCTCTGGAGAATCGAAACACAAGGCAGAAGAACGAACTCTGAGAGCAAAGGGGAGACTCTGAATGGAAAGGCATGAAAATATCTGCTCTCAGATGAAGCTGACCCGGTGGTGAAGATCTATATTGAAGGACACTCTCTGGGAGACTGAAACAGCACAAGCTTTATTCAATGACCATAGAATGGGGCTTCCCTGGTGGCGCAGTGATTGAGAGTCCACCTGCCGATGCAGGGGACACGGGCTCGTGCCCCAGTCTGGGAAGATCCCACACGCGTCTGGGCCTGTGAGCCATGGCTGCGGAGCCTGCACGTCTAAAGCCTGTGCTCTGCAACAGGAGAGGCCACAACAGTGAGAGGCCCGAGTATTGCAAAAACAAAAACAACAACAACAACAACAACAACAACAACAAATGACCATAGAATGAAGAACTGGAACTTAGTTTGCAAATCAACTTCTCATCAGGGGTGATCAAGGCAAGATTTTTAAAGGTAGTGTTGATGAGGGGGAAGCATAAGCATTGGTTTTTTGGGAATAGGTGGGGTTCTTCCTGGAACTGAGGTGCCACCTCTTTTTCTACTTTCTATGGTCCACTTCTTCCTGTCATGGCGGCAGGTGGGTATGTCATTTAGCATGCTAATGTATGCTAATGGAGCTCAAGGCCTATTGGAGATCAGGTCTTCCACCATCTTGGGTTTAGCGTGTTCTAACCAGTTCTGGTGGCCTCCTGTTTTTCTCTTCTGATGGTTTCCTGTGAGACAAAGATAACCCTTCCCCACAGCTTACATTCCCTCAGGGAAGCGGGGGTTAGAGTCTGAGGCTAACATGCATGGTAACATTTCTACTAGGAACAATTTCCCAAAATTTATTTTGACTATCATTCCTCACTCACTGAGCCTTACTGAAGTGTGTTGAGATGGACTGACCTCATCTTCAGCTCCGTTGCTGCCTGGATTAACTTAAGCCAATCAGCATACCCAGTCACCCAGCCCACAGTGACTAGTTTAGAGATCAGCATGACCAGAGTCCATAAAAGACAAGAAGACTTTCACTCACTGCGGCTTCTGGGAAAGATGTCAGGATAATTAACCTTCCTTTGGGAAGGAGGTATTAAATTTCTACTTCTTACTATTCACAAATATTAATTAAGGTCGTATTAAGAACCTAGAAGAGTCTATTATTATTAGAAGATACAGAAAGGCAAAAGCCATACTGATACGTTGATAATTTGATTACATGATGTCAGGACTACAAAAAATCATGAGTAAAATTAAAAGCCAAGCAACTTAGGGACTTCCCTCGTGGCGCAGTGGTTAAGAATCCACCTGCCAATGAAGGGGACACGGGTTCGATTCCTGGTCTGGAAAGATCCCACATGCCGCAGAGCAACTAAGTCCATGAGCCACAACTACCGAGCCTGCACTCTAGAGCCCGCGAGCCACAACTACGGAAGCCTGTGTGCCTAGAGACCATGCTCTGCAACAAGAGAAGCCACCGCAATGAGAGGCCTGCGCACCGCAACGAAGAGTAGCCCCCGCTCGCCGCAACTAGAGAAAGCCTGGGCGCAGCAACAAAGACCAACACAGCCAAAAATAAATAAATTAAAAGAAAAAGACAAGCAACTTAATGGGAGTAAATATTTGCTACATACATAACAAGAATTAGTATCCATGTCATAATAAACCTTCTATATATAGATAAGAAAAAAAGGCAACCCAATAGAAATATAGGCAAAGGAGATAATGAACAGATAATCCATATGGAAGGATATGGGGGGGGAAAAGACAAAACAAAGACTACCCTAAGGGATATAACCCTTGATCTGTGATTTCCATTTTTGCTCTTTCACACTATCATTTGTGTTTTGACTTCATTTCTGGTGTCTTTTGTCATATTAACTTATATTTATTTTTCTGTGATGAATTACATTTGTCTTTTCCTTTAGGCTCTTAAGTTTTCTACCTTGTTTTCTGCCATGTTTCCTGTTTTCTTTAATATTTCTTTTTAAAATTTTGGTCCATCTGGAATTTGATACACGTTGTGAGGAAGGGATCTAACTTTGTTTTCTTCCACACAGATTGCCAATTAGGACAGCATCTTTATTAAATAAACTTGGACTGGGTTTTTATTTTAAATGTAAAAAAGGACATACACTACTGGAACATTTTAAATTTTGATGCAACTGCTGTTTTTCTCCATAGGAGAATTACTGGTGCTTCTTGATAGATCTAGGTGCTTCTTGAAACTTATTCTACTTACAAAATAAAATTATGTCACAGGCTTAAATGATGATAATTATCTTTAAGCTTATTATAATCTAAGATACTTAAAGACAGAAATCATACTTTATTCATTCTATATCCTACTACAATTCATGGATTACTTTTCATATATTAGGTATTCAATAATACTTACTTAAGTTAACAGTATGGAAGTAGAGCATGTATCTAACTTATCCAAGAGAATTGAGACTATTTTGAAAAGAAGCTCAAACACAACTGTATATGTTCCCATAGAAGACTCATTTTGCATGTGTGGTAACATGCCTTACAGTTACTTACAGTTGAACACATTGTAACTGCTATACACCATGCAGTGAATAAGAGCACAGATTTTGAATCAAATCCTAGCTTTACCACGTATTACGTTTTATATTGTGATTGAAATAAACTTCTATCTAGTTTCTTCCGACTGGTTTTGTTCTACGTAACTAAAACGAATCCCAGCTGAGCCTGTTAATCAATGAAACAGATAATTACAAGCAAAAAGAAGGATGCATAGATATATTAAACGTTGTATACTTGTTTAGAAACGGAATTGTACAATTTTCACCAATCTGTGAAATGAGGACCAAAGGACTTTTCTTTGATTATGGAATCACTTACTGGAGTTCACACCAATATTGTGTGTGACCATATAATTCATCATCCAAACTAGGACTCTGGGTGAAAGAAGTCACTAAAGTAATTAAAGTTGTATAATTTTTGGAATATTTACTTATTGACAAATGGCTTTTTAAAAAAATTTTATTTCTTTCTAAAAAATAATGTATGTATACAAATATTTTTAAAATCTTCATATTAATTATCTGAATATTTAAAAATACAATAAGCAGAATAATTCAGTAGTCTTGATATGCGTTCGCATGCTTTCATCAGTTTCTTAGCCGTATCTTCTAATATTGGGTCACTGGTATTTTTCTAATGGATGTAATTTTTCTAATATGCTTTTACTGATTTGTTTTCTTGTTTTTCTTTCCCCCACAAAATTGCCTACAATCATCTTCAAAATTGCATTTTATAGTCAATAAACTTTAAAATATTCACTTTCAATGAAAAAAAACCCACCCTAAGTATATGAAAGGTGCTCAAATTTGCTCATAATCAAGGGAGTGCATTTTAAAACTGCAGCATAAAATTCCATAGTATGGATGTACCGAAATTTAACCATTTCCAGACTGGTGGAAATTTAGATTATTTTTCATTTATTACATACAATTCTCAATGAACGTCTCGGTCTTGGCTTCTTTTTTTTTTTTTTTCTATTTATTTTTGGTTGCGTTGGGTCTTCGTTGCTCTGTGCGGGTTTCTCTAGTTGCAGCGAGCGGAGGCTACTCTTCGTTTCTGTGCACGGGCTTCTCATTGCGGTGGCCTCTGTTGTTGTGGAGCACGAGCTCTAGGCACACGGGCTTCAGTAGTTGTGGCACACGGGCTCAGTAGTTGTGGCTCGCGGGCTCTAGAGCACAGGCTCAGTAGTTGTGGCTCACGGGCTTAGTTGCTCCGCGGCATGTGGGATCTTCCCGGACCAGGGATGGAACCCATGTCCCCTGCATTGACAGGCTGATTCTTAACCACTGCACCACGAGGGAAGCCCCTGTCTTGGATTCTTGAATCTATCTCTGCTTTTGAGATATTAAATCTTGTAAGCTTAAACCTAGAATGTAGCAGCAAACATCTTGGTATCTGGGCCCCAAATGGAAGCTGCATATTATGTGAATGTACTCTGAAACTTACCATCAGAATGTTCTTTGGATTTTATTCTTAATCATGGGCTTAATCTAATACACTTAGGGACTACAGGAACTTTTTCTGGTCAGATTAGTTCAAACAGTCAGAAATTGTTCTCTCTCCTTGAAATAAAGCTGATTGAAGGATTACATTGTCTGAATAGCTGTAGGATTCAGAAACTCCTTTACAAAGACTTACTTTATTTTTAGGTTTTAAAATAGCCATGATTTCTTTTGGATTAATGGTCTAAACATGCATGTTTTACCAGAGCCTTCCTTTTTCATTCATCATAGCTATAGCTTGTTTGTTGCTCATTAAATGTAAGTATGTTTCAGGGAGAGGAAACTGTTGACTCTCTGCCCAGCGGGGAGAGAAAATATTTATCAAATTTAAAATTAGTATGTTTTTGTTTCAGCAATTCCAGTTTTAGGAATCTCTCCTACAAAAATAGTCACCAAGACTTTGCACACACATACACATACCCACAAATAAGGATGGTGGCTGAAACATTGTTTGTAAAAAACAATGCAATTGAAAATATGATAAACGTCCATCAATAAAAGAATGGTTAAATAAATCACGACCTGTCCATAGGATGAGCGACAGCTACGTGTATCACCTTAGAAAAATGTTTGTATAAGAGAGGGTCCCAGGAGGAAACAGAACTCACCCCCAGACGGGTCAAAGGAAGAAATTTTAAGGAACGGTTTACTTACAAAGGTTGAGCAGTGTTAAGCGAACGAAGAAGGGATGAGAACGTACCTACAGACTAGCAATAGTGGAAAGCTATTACCATTCTAGGGCTTAAGAGAGGCCTTAAGGTACATAAGAGAGGACATAAATACCAGAAACAGATTCACAGACATAGAGAACAGAATTGTGGTTGCCAAGGGGGAGGGGGGAGAGGGAGGGAAGGACTGGGAGTTTGGGATTAGCAAATGTAAACTATTTTATATAGGATGGATAAACAACAAGGTCCTACTGTATAGCACAGGGAACTATATTCAATATCCTGTGATAAACCATCATGGAAAAGAATATAAAAAAATGAATGTTTAGGGCTTCTCTGGTGGTGCAGAAAAGAATATAAAAAAAAGAATGTCTAGGGCTTCCCTGGTGGTGCATTAAGAATCTGCCTGCCAATGCAGGGGACATGGGTTCGAGCCCTGGTCCAGGAAGATCCCACATGCCGTGGAGGAGCAACTAAGCCCGTGTGCCACAACTACTGAGCCTGCGCTCTAGAGCCCATGAGCCACAACTACCGAGCCCTCGCGCCACAACTACTGAGCCCGCATGCCTCGAGCCCCTGCTCCGCAACAAGAGAAGCCACCGCAGTGAGAAGCCCACACACTGCAACGAAGAGGAGTCCCTGCTCGCCGCAGCTAGAGAAAAGCCCGCGCACAGCATTGAAGACCCAACGCAGCCAAAAATAAATAAATTAAATAAATAAATTTTAAAAAAAAGAATGTCTCTATGTGTATAACTGAGTCACTTTGCTGTACAGCAGAGATTGCCACCACGTTGTAAATCAACTCTACTTCAATAAAAAAAATTAAAAAATAATAGGAGTACAGTGAAATTTGGAACATAGGGGCAGGACCACCCAGTGGAACTATAGCCAACGCGGGATTCAGCTACAGTCATCCCTCAGTATCCGTGGGAGATTGGTTTCAGGACCCCTTACGGATACCAAAATCTGTGGATGCTCTAGTCCCTTTCAGTTGGTCCTCTGTATTCACAGGGATATATGTGGAACCTGAGGGTATGGAGGGCCGACTGTATTGCAAAAGACAGAGCTGAAGCAAGGGAAAGCAGGGAAGGAATACTCTGACTTCTTTCCTCTTAGGCTCTGATCTGTTGCTGGTATGTCCCATGGGCTGGACCCAATCAGAAGCATCTGGCAGTGGAAGCTGAGTGAGGCAGTACACAGGAGACAGGCGGCTGGGGCACAGAGCAGGCAGAGGGAAAGGGCAAAAAATAATCTGTGGAGATAGAGAATGACTCTATTTAGGTCATATTTAGGCTCAATATTTAGGTCATATTTTCTCAGTGGAAAAAATTTGCCCAGCAATGCATAAACACTATGCTATTTTGTAAAAGAAAATCACAGCCACATATTTGTATAATTGTAGACATTATGAAGAACACATAGCAAACTACAAACCTTCATATTACTTCTAGAGGGTGAAAACAGATGGAAGGGGAAAACCTCCTAACTTTTCGACATTTTTATACTATATGAATTTGTTACAAGAACTATTTCTATTGTGGTTAGGAAAATAAACTACATTTTCCATGAAAAAAAAAACACTGTTATGCCTAATATGAAGACAAAGTTACGAGAGACCCCTAAATGGTTGTTAAACAGTTAATTCACTTAAGGGCACTGCATAAACACCCCCCAAAATCTGTTATTATTATTATTATTTTTTTTTTGCAGTACGCGGGCCTCTCACCGTTGTGGCCTCTCCCGTTGCGGAGCACAGGCTCCGGACGCTTAGGCTCAGCGGCCATGGCTCACGGGCTCAGCCGCTCCGTGGCACGTGGGATCTTCCCGGACCGGGGCATGAACCCGTGTCCCCTGCATCAGCAGGCAGACTCTCAACCACTGCGCCACCAGGGAAGCCCTTATTTTTTATTGTTAAAGTAAAAGAGTCAATCTTAACCGCTCTGGTGTTGGTTATAGTTCTCTGTTGCAAAGATCAGAAAGCAGGGCTTCACAACTTCTGAAGACCGTGCTCCTAGAGCCCATGTTCTGCAACAAGAGAAGCCACCGCAATGAGAAGCCCGCACACAGCAACAAAGACCCAACACAGCCAAAATAAATAAATTAATTAATTAAAAAAATTAAAAGTAAATAAATAAAAGGCTACAAGGTCATCAGAAATCATAAATAGTCACTGGTTTGGGAAAAGGTACCAATAACTTATATTTGCACCCAAATTTCTAGATCTCAGAAGGATTCCACATTCAATTTCTAATTTAATCATGAAAACTCTGTAAAGGCAATTGAGGCTCAGGGAGGTTAAGTGATTTGCCTACAGTCACACAGGAACCACAGACTCAGGATTCAAGCCCCGTGTTTTCACTGTATACATAGAGGTCTACCTTATAGGAATCTGCTTTCCCTCATTTTCAAAGGTGGTTTAAACTTTTTTTTTAGCATAGAAAGTAAAGGCAGAAATAATTTTTAAAGTGCTAAATTTTTAGGGGAAAAGTAGATTATGAAAAGTTATTTTCTCATCTAACTCAAAAGCAAATAGAGTCGAAAACCCACTATAGTAACCATTTATTTTTAAAAAAGCAAAAACTAGAACATGAACAATCAACTTTCAGGGTGTTGGAATATACACCCTTGCTTCACTATAATGTTTAATGTGGAATGACTGAATTCTTCTTATTAAAAATAGGCTTTAAACAAAGTTAAAAAAGAAAACCAGTATCTAACATTCTCTTGTCTACAAGAGACATGCTAAAAATGAAACTATTCAAATATCTGAGATTTGAGGGAGCACTTAAGATTTATTATGCTTCTCTACATACAGAACAACAGGTGTTATAATCCAGGTTGCAATGATTGTTGCATGTCTAACTTGGGAGAAAATGAGTAAGCCTGGGAAAGGAAGAGACAAAGGTAATTGTTTCCTGGTGTCCTGGGAGATAAGAGAATCTTTACGGCTATCGAAGGGATGTGGACTCAGCTGCAGTCTTTCTGGCACCAGAGGAAAAGGCATGTGGTAAAGATGTTACTATAATAGGGCCCATGGGGCCAACGCATCTGTATTAATGATGTAATATATGTTTCACCCACATAATCCCAGGTATTCTGTGCAGGTGTGCACACCTGTGGAAGAGAAAGTGGAACAAACTTAAACTGGCTTCAGTTTATCACATTGGGGAGGCTGGGGCAATTGAAGAGCTCCCAGTGTCAGATTTGTGCAGAACAAGCAAGATTTTCCAGGAAGAGGCAATTATGATAGATTCTCTCTTTAAAAATAAAAATCATATTATCAAGCAGTGATTTTCAAAATTATATTATATTGAATTAAAAACAGGTAAACTGATCAGTAAAATAGAATAGAGTTTCTAGAAGTAGATATAAACAACAGTAACAAATCAATAAAAGACAAAGACAGGAATAACACATCTATAGAAAAGCATATTACTATTTTATAAAAGTGATCATTCTGGGCAAGAATAGCTTAACTCCCACCACGTACTATAATAAACTCCAGGTGGGTCAAATTAAATAAAAAACAAAGATGTTTTCTTTTTCTTTTTTTCCTCCAAGCATCAGTTTCCCTCTCCCTAATATACCACCCCAACCATAATTTCCTAGTGTGAATTTTTTTCTGTCTGACTATATGTAGTGTTGGTGGGAGGGTAAAGTTCTGTTACTATTTTCCATTTGGAAGCTGAAGGTGATTTACCCTTTCTTTAACCACCCAGTACAGCCAGGGGATGGGCCCTTGACCTAAGCTCAGCCAATCCAGTGGTCACTCCTGGAACTTTGATTGTGATGCAAGGACAAGAAAGAACAGCGGGCCTTCCCTGGTGGCGCAGTGGTTAAGAGTTCACCTGCCGATGCAGGGGACACGGGTTCGTGCCCCGGTCCGGGAAGATCCCACATGCCGCGGAGCAGCTGGGCTCGTGAGCCACGGCCGCTGAGCCTGCGCGTCCGGAGCCTGTGCTCCGCGACGGGAGAGGCCACAGCAGTGAGAGGCCCGCGAACCACAAAAAAAAAAAAAAAGAAAAGAACAGTGGTTGGTCAGTGACACCCGAACAGGTCATTCCAACTACAGACCAGCTGCTGTTCTTCCAGCTCTGGTACTACAGAGCTCCTTGGTCCTTTCCCAATCTCAAGCATGTTTCCTCAGACTCACAGCAATAGTTTGTTTATCCTGGCCAGGGTGAGATTCTTTCCATACCCATGTGGAGACTGCAATTCCAAAGAAATAACTGATGAAAGAAAAGACAACATGAAATGGTTGGTGGTGTCACAGCTCATCTCGGCCTATCTTTACAAGGAAAGCACTCTGGTAGATGGTCTGACGGTTTGCATTTCTTCCTCTTGCCTCCTAATACGGGAGAGGTATACTTCTCTAACCCATTGACCTTGTCTTGGCCACGTGACTTGACTGACCAATAGAATGTAAGTGGATATGATGGGTATCATGTCTGAGCAGAAGCTTTAAGAATGATTTGCCAAATTTTGCTTCCAAAATATATGTTTTACATTATCCATTCCATTCTTCTACCAACACTGTCCAAACCCATGCTGAACTTGTTCATCTACTTCAACAGCCTTCTAACGATCTCCTGGCTTTTAGCTGTGTGCCTCTGAAATCCACCCCTCACACATCTGTCAGTGACGGCAAATCTAACCTTAGCCACAGATTCAAAGCCTTCGATAGTTTCCTCTCCTCGACATGGCATTTGAGAGCCATCATGACTTGCCTCCTACCTATCCCTTCAGCCTCATCCCTGGACATCCCCAGCTTCCCACTTTATGCTGAGCAATAGGAAACTGCCTAAAGCATCCCGAACGCTGCACCATGCCTTTGTCCATTCTGTTCTCTTAGCTTGTCCTCTTCTTCCTCCGAATTTTTGTCCAAATAATCACTTCTGTTCAACTCTCAAGGTTCAGCTCAATGTCAGTGCTTCTAGAAGGTTGTACCCAGTGCTCTGTAGGCGTGCACTTTCTCTGTGCTTCCTTGGTGCGTTCATCCCTGCCACTTTCCACATGGTATTGAAATTATTTGTTCTGTATCCTTCTTTCCAATGAATTGCCTCCATTCGGGACGGCAGACACGGTATCTTATTCAGCTCTTTATCCTCAGAATCTAGCATGATGTCTGGCACATGTAGGTATTCAATACATGTTTGTGGAGCTGAAATAAACCAAAAAAATTAACCATGAGTATAAGAAAACTGTGAGTAGTGTCATCGCAGCTGGGATTCTTCCAAAGCTAAAAACATTATAAATTGGTTCTTCTGGAAAGCAGTATGACAACATACAACAAAAACCATGAAAATGTTCATTCCCCTTCACTTGGTATTTTCCTGTTTGTGAATACTCCCCAAAGAAATAATCCAAACAGGGAAAATTTATGCAGATGTTCCCGGCAACTCTAGTTAAAATAGTGAAAAAAACTGGAAGCAATCCAAGTGTCTAATAGGGAAATGACTAAGCAAACAATGGGATTATAACATAGCTATTAAAAATGACAGGGGTGGGCTTCCCTGGTGGCGCAGTTGTTGAGAGTACGCCTGCCGGTGCAGGGGACACGGGGTCGTGCCCTGGTCCGGGAGGATCCCACATGCCGCGGAGCGGCTGGGCCCGTGAGCCATGGCCGCTGAGCCTGCGCGTCCGGAGCCTGTGCTCCGCAACGGGAGAGGCCACAACAGTGAGAGGCCCGCGTACCGCAAAAAAAAAAAAAAGACAGGGGTGAGGACTCTGTCATCATGGAGAAGTGTGTATCTGGAGGAATGTTAAATGGAAAAAAGAACACAGACCGGTGTTTAAACACTAGTGGTTAAGGATGTGTGGGTACGTTAATGAGGATCAGAGGCCAATTTGGAGAAATGAACATGCATGGTGTTCAATATTCACTGGGTCTTTTCTTTCCTGTGCAGCTCCATGAGTTTATGACAATAATAGTTGAGATCTCATGCAACATAGATATCTTGCAGAATAAGGGCTCTAGGGACTTCCCTGGTGGCACAGTGGTTAAGAATCCGCCTGCCAGTGCAGGGGACATGGGTTCAAGCCCTGGTCCGCGAAGATCCCACATGCCGCGGAGCAACTAAGCCCGTGAGCCACAACTACTGAGCCCGCTTGCCATAACTACTGAAGCCCATGTGCCCAGAGCCCACGCTCCTCAACAAGAGAAGCCACTGTAATAAGCCCGTGCACCGCAATGAAGAGCAGCCCCCGCTCCAGCAAAGACCCAACGCAGCCAAAAATAAATAAATAAATAAATAAATAAATTTTTAAAAAAAGAATAAGAGCTCTATATTTCCTACCAGGTTCATCAAATTATTATGAAAATAATGACACTTCTTCAAGGGATCAAAATACTTTCATTCAACAAGCAAATCTGAGTTTAACTATGTGCTAGAGCACGTACATGCTCATGAAATTTACAAAAAACATGGGCAAAGATCCTCAGGTGGATGTGTGTTATTATTTTAACTTATTTTTGTTTATTTGGGACTGTACACATTAGGACCTAGTACAAAAGAAAGCCTGAAAGATCTTTGGCCTAAATCTCACATTCACAAATTGTCTCAATTTTACACTTTTGATATTGTCTCCAAAAAGGGTTTTATGTACAGTCACTGAGATATACTGAGAAAGGTTAAAAGGAAAAAGCCAATCCCATCACTTTAAACTTGTGTCACACTGCCAATGCAGTGCACTGTTTTATACATCTGTGATTATCTTGTGAATAGCAAGATACTGACATTGGAAGATATATTACATTGCAATTAAATGAAATAAACCACAAATTTTTATATCTTGCTTTAAAATTTCTTCTTTTTTATTTTTTATTGAAGTATAGTTGATTTACAATGTTGTGTTAATTTCTGCTGTAGCGACCAGGATGGATGGTCATACTAAGTAAGTCAGACAGAGAAACACAAATACCGTATGATCTCGCTTATATGTGGTATCTTAAAAAATGGTACAAATGAACTTATTTACAACACAGAAATAGAGGCTTAAGAGGGAAGGGATATGGGGATATATGTATACATATAGCTGATTCACTTTTTTGTACAGCAGAAACTAACAACATTGTAAAGCAGATATACTCCAATAAAGATGTGAATAAAACCCCCACAGAAATAGAGTCACAGGTGTAGAAAACAAATTTATGGTTACCAAGTGGGAAGCAGGGGAGGGATAAATTGGGAGATTGGGATTGACATATATACACTACTACATATAAAATAGATAACTAATAAGAGCCTACTGTATAGCACAGGGAACTCTACTCAATACTCTGTAATGACCTATATGGGAAAAGAATCTAAAAAAGAGTGGATATATGTATATGTATAACTGATTCACTTTGCTGTACACCTGAAACTAACACAACATTGTAAATCAACTATACTCCAATAAAAATTAATTTAAAAAATTTCTGCTAGGGCTTCCCTGGTGGCGCAGTGGTTGAGAGTCCGCCTGCCGATGCAGGGGACGCGGGTTCGTGCCCCAGTCCGGGAGGATCCCACGCGCCGAGGAGCACCTGGGCCCGTGAGCCATGGCCGCTGAGCCTGCGCTCCGCAGCAGGAGGGGTTACAGCAGTGAGAGGCCCCCGTACCACAAAAAAAAAAAAAAATTTCTGCTGTACAGCAAAGTGATTCAGTTATACATATATACATTCTTTTCTTTAATAGTCTGTTCCATTATGGTTTATCATAGGATACTGAATATAGTTCTCTGTCCTATACAGTAGGACCTTGTTGTTTATAAAATTTCTTCTTTTTTAAAAAAATTCACTGAGACCCTTAAAAAATGGAGGTGGCCCAGGCCTCTCTAGATCTCTGGGAGGCCCAGAATGTAATTATCACTTTATCTTTACAATGGGATAGTTTTAACTAGGGGCCCCAAATTAATGGGTTGTTAATAACTTAGCTATATAAACACCTAACTTACACACTATCTACTAGCTGTATGTACTGTTTCTGCTGCCATGTAACCAGTGGTCAGAAAAGTCACAGCTTTTACAGAGGTGGTTCACAGCCCTGGTGGCAGTTCAGAATCACCTATGTTTTTTCAGACCCCACTCCAGGACCTAGGTTCTCCAGGGCTGAAGTCTAGAGATTCCTATGCTTAAAAAACTTTCTTCCTTTTTTCTTTCCTGCCCTGTATTTTCTTACAGTCCCAGGACTCAGAATTCAAGCTAGTACTGTTAATTGTATGGTTTAGCTGCATCATAGGTTTAACAGATCTGAAGGCTAATCTGAAGGTCAATCACCATTTTCAATAGAACCTCTCCGGGGTGATGTGTTATAAGGGCCCAAAACACAATTTACAAAAGAAGTTTGAGGGTGCGGTCCACAGATTTTGGGAGGAACTGCCTATATAACACTTTTAATCAAAATACCTTCAATTATTCCTCAAATTTCTTATTGTGCTTAAATCTATGAAAGTAAATAAATACTGAATCTAAGTGTTATGTTCAAGTGTCCATTCTTAGAAATGATGTGAAGTAGCAGGTTTTTATAAGCAGTAAAACCTCAACAAGCCCAAACTGTCAAACGACTGAATTCTTTTTGCTTCATAAAAACACAAACCTGGGGCTTCCCTGGTGGCGCAGTGGTTGAGAGTCTGCCTGCCGATGCAGGGGACACGGGTTCGTGCCCCGGTCCGGGAAGATCCCACATGCCGCGGAGCGGCTGGGCCCGTGAGCCATGGCCGCTGAGCCTGCGCGTCTGGAGCCTGTGCTCCGCAACGGGAGAGGCTGCAACAGTGAGAGGCCTGCGTAGCGCAAACAACAACAACAACAAAAAACCCCACAAACCTGAAGAATATGGCTTTATAACACAGAGAAAAACAAATTCCAGGATGTGGGCTGAGGTCAGTGCCCGTGCTGTCCATTCTCCTGTACCTTCTCCTCTTCTTCCTAGCTCTGTACTATGGTTACTGATGCTCTGGAGATGATGACCCTCTCTGTGTCCCAGCAACATTCGCCATCCATGAAATAGAGATTTATTTCTGCTCATCTAAACCCAAAACACACAAGAAAATGTCCAGGGCAGTTACAGGAGCATATGGGAACTGAGAATCAGGGTTACATTGTCTCACTTCCTGCCTACCCTACTCCCCATTCACCCTACCTTACATTCCCGTTGGAGTGATTATGTCTATGGGGTCAGAGGAAGACATTTTCCTATTTCTTACCTCAAAAGCACAGACAGACACTGAAGGCATCTGACTAAGGGTTATGTTTATCCTTTGAGGAGCTGTTACCAGAATATTTGGACTTGGATCAAATTCAGAAAAATCAAGTTCAAAAGGACCATGATTGTGAGAGCAGCAAATGGCATGGTGTTGATCAATGCAATGTCTAGTTATAATGGTGGTGGATTTAATTGTGTTCCAGAAAGATATGGCTGTTAAGGTTTTCCAGATGAACCAGAGAGCTGAGACAATAATTATTTAAGTTTAAATCCACTTTGGCCTTCCTTATTTGAAGGTAAGAGTGTTAGAAGAAGGATGAGATATCTGGGACCCTGTGGTAGGAAGCTTCCAGGCTGAACTGCCTCCACCTATGTGATTGCCCCAGAAAGCGTCCGCAGATGCTATACACGTTTTCCTCTCCCGAATGATCCAGAAAATTGCCCTTCAGCCCGTGCTTCATTACGAGGGGTAGAATGCATTCATATAACTATTGCCTGGGCTACAATTGCTGCTTCAGATGAAAACCCAGGAAGCCGAATCCCTGCTGCTGTTGAAAGCGTATAATTAGCTCCTTGTGCAGCCTAACCCCATTGATTCTTCTGACGCATTTGGCTTGAGGTGTGCCCGCCCTTTCTGGGACCTCCGATATCTTCTCCACAGCTGGAGATGCCCCAAACTGCACGCAGCACTTCCTGTGGGCGTGGCATTGCATTCTGAGGGCTGCGCGCAGAGTGAATCACGTGTTTCAAATGCTCACAGATTCACGGTGCTTCTCTTAAAACACAGGAGTGGGTTGTGAGTGGCTCTGTTAGACACAAGAGAATCCCCTCCTTCCTTTTTCTTTTTAAAAAGTGATTTTGTAATGGTAGGCTCTCAAGAAACACTATAATTGGTCAGTCTGGGGTGCGTTAGATGTCCTACCAGATAACGTCATTAGCTATTCTCAGGAGAGGAGAGGAAAGGCAGGGTATGCCCCCTGGGACAATGACAACACTTGTTTCAAGTTGGGGAAGAGCCTGTGGTTCTTTTCCTGCATTTGGAGGAAAGCGAACACACAATGTTCATTTCCTAAATACGGGATGTGCTGCGAGGCTGGTGTGTCATTTTCCACCATGTCACATCCTTCTGGATGGAGGCAGCAGGGGCCAGGACAGGAAATGGCAAATTCTCAGAATGAGACAAGGCTTTCCCAGTGCAGTCATTGGCTCTCTGGAACTATAAAGCGTGCTCATCCAGAAACAGCCTCAGATTTTCCTTTCCCGGAGATAGCCCGAAGTGAATGGTAAGTGGGGAGGCCAGAGGGATGCTGTCTGAAAAATAGCCATTGGACTTGTAATACTGGGGTTATATCCTTGGTCTGTTATGTATTTTGAGTAACTTTGTCTCATTTTGCTCAGAGGTGTCTTTATCTGTAAATTTGTCAGTGGTGGGTGGAATTATGGAGGCATGCAAGTAAAGTGAAGACTTAGGAGTCAGGAGACCAAGATTCTAGACTGGGCTCTGAAGAATCAGCTGCATCTAGAATGTGTCTGTGTTTCGATTTCCTCATCTTCCAGTTGAGAATGATGATTTCTGCCCTGATATCTCACAGTAGTGAAATCTTCCATTTCTGTGGCTTCTGTGCCTCTTCCAAGAAGTTCCTGATAATAAGGAGTACAGTGGATGTGAAGGGAGGGATTTTTGGCAACTAGGAAGGATGTACTTTTACCCAGGATGTACAGTTCTCTCTGTCAGTCATCTTCAATTGGCTTCATTTCAACTTGGTACAGGTAGCCCTCAGTGAGTTGTTAAAAAATTTTTGGCCACTTTTAAAATCGTTCCTCACTTTTAAAGGAAGCTTTCATAATAAAGGGACATAGTGGTGTTAATCTAATGTAATTTATTTTTAATTAAGTACACATCAAAGAATGAAATTTCTGAAGACCCGATGAGCTCTAATTAGAAGAAGTGGCACAAGCCACATCTTAGTCTTGCTTCTAAGATAAGAGACAGGGAAAAAAAACAAGCAGAAGAGTTGCTTCAGGTGAGCATCTAACTTAGAAAGATTAGTTTCCTTACACTTGATAGATGGTGTGATTTTTGAGTTTTTGGTGACTTGTGTTTTTCACTCATCAGAGAGAAAAAGAAGACAACAACCCTTTTGCAATAAGAGTATTGCAAAACTCTTAGGATCCCAGTCTTCATGTAAGGAAAGGGCCTTGTAAAGGGGTACCAACGTAAGGCTTGCAAAGTGTCACCTTTCAGAGAAGAGGCCTCAATATTGCAGTGGACTTCTAATACCACCACTCCCTTATTTAACAGATAAGAAAATCCATCCTTGGCGTACCCTGGGAGAAAAAGCGGACAAGAGCATTGTTCCTATTGGCTTACTCGGATTTAAGGTCCTGAGAACTGGAGGACTTGTCCCAGATTATAGAACGGGTCTTTCAGAACTTGACACATGACTCACTGGAAAATGACCCGTTTCCCCTTGGGTGGAAGCAGCTGTTGTGCTTGACTCCGGGCTAATCGCGTGTCGTGTCCCCGCAGGGCATGGAGGGGCCGGAGGCCCGGGAGCTGCAGGGCGCGGACGCGCTGCGCCGCTTCCAGGGCCTGTTGCTGGACCGCCGCGGCATGCTGCACGGGCAACTGCTGCGCCTGCGCGAGGTGGCCCGGCGCCTCGAGCGCCTCCGCCGGCGTTCCCTGGCGGCCAACGTGGCGGGCAGCTCGCTGAGCGCGGCGGGCGCGGTCGCAGCCATCGTGGGACTCTCGCTCAGCCCCGTCACCCTGGGGGCCTCTCTGCTGGCGTCGGCCGTGGGGCTGGGGGTGGCCACCGCCGGAGGGGCCGTCACCATCACGTCCGACCTCTCCCTGATCTTCTGCAACTCCCGGGAGCTGCGGCGGGTGCAGGAGATCGCGGCCACCTGCCAGGACCAGATGCGCGAGATCCTGAGCTGCCTCGACTTCTTCCTTCGCGGGCAGGGCCGCGGGGACCTCCAGCTGCTGCAGAGCGGGAGGAACGCCTCCATCGCGCTGTACAACTCGGTCTACTTCATCGTCTTCTTTGGCTCCCGCGGTTTCCTCATCCCCAGGCGGGCCGAGGGTGCCACCAGGATTAGCCAGGCCGTGCTGAAGGCCAAGATCCAGAAACTGGCCGAAAGCCTGGAGTCCTGCACCGGGGCTCTGGACAAGCTCAGCGAGCAACTGGAGTCCAGAGTCCAGCTCTACACGAAGAGCAGCCGTGGCCACGACCTCAAGATCTCTGCTAACCAGTCCGCTGGGCTGTTTTTCTGAGAATATCTTTTCCCCCTAATGACCGAGGCCAGAAACCATCCCCATGGGATGCCCCAGATTTGTAGCTCCCTCAGGAAAACACCAAGTTGGGTTGGGAGCTGAATGCAAAGGATGAGAAAAACTGTTCTTCAACAGGTTGAGAACAGTGGTTTGAGCCGAGGCTGGATAGGGGTGCAGACATTGCCACCCTTTGGGTCTTCTCCAAGCCCCACTAGGCTTTGAAGTCCTCAAAAAACCTCTAAGAGGAGACACTAGCTTTAAAACCTCTCTGCCAGAGTTTCTGAGTACAAAGAAATCCAGAATCCAGAGCACATCAGACCCTCTCGGAACTGTGTGGGAGGGTTCAGAACCCAAGAGAGGCACCTCCCGCTAACACGTGTCCCCTCCCCTCTCAGCGTGCCCACTCATAGATCCAGCCTGCAGATGGAGTGGAGCTTCCTGGGTGTCTTCATATCCAGACCTCCAAGGTACTCTGAGAGGGGAAACCAACTAAATGGTCACCTAAGTCCCGCCCCCTTGCAGAAGAAACTGAGGCCAAGGAAGAGGAAATGACTAACAGCTTCGTTTACTGACATCATAGCGCAGAGAAGGGAGCAATGGCTTTTGAGTTAGTCCTGGGTTTACTGTCTAAGACTTGGCTTACTGGTCTGTAAAATGGATGCTAAAACCTCACCCTGTTGGGAGGTATTAAGTGAGATAAAGTGCCAAGCACGGTGTCTGGGTCATATAGTGTGGCCCCCTGGGCTGGCAGCAATCACCTGGGGACTTGCTAGAAAGGCAAATTCTTGGCCTCAGCTCTAGACTTAAGGAGTCAGAAATTCTGGAGGCGGGGCGCAGCAACCTGTGTTGAAACAAGCTCTTGGGGTGATTTGATGCCGGATAAGGTTTGAAAACCGCTGCAAGGGATGTCGGTTTCTGATCCTCTGATGAGCTTTCACGAAGTCTATAGCCTCTCTGGGCTCCGTGGTCTTCAGAGTCATTCACAAAAGGTCAAGGACAGTGTCCCAGAGGTAAAAGAAAGAAGGTGCGTGGGGACGGCTGTGTCAATGCTTCCCGGGGCAATTTCCTGCCAGGTGAACTAAGGGATGTAACAGAATCAGCCCTTAGAGGGCAGTGTTGCCCACTCGTTGTAAAAACTGGTACAGAAAGGAATGTGAATTTAATGGAAATTGACCTTTATTACCTTCTCTGAAAACCTCCAGACCATTTTTTAATTATTTATTTTAAGTTTCTTATTTAATTACTGTTTATTATTAACCTTTAAGTTTATTTAACCACAACATTAGAAAATAACAGGAATAGCAAGTTGCTGAATGGGAGACTACTGAGGTTCTTTTCGGGAGATGAAGTTGAGTTTGCCTTTCTAAGGTGGGCCATGAGCTGAAAATAGCATTGCTTTCCTTGAATAAGTCTCTCTCCTTCAGAGGGGAATTTTTTCCCCCAGTGTTTTAAATGAACCTTTTAAGTAAATGTGGGAAGTTCTGAATAGAGAGACCAGGAGCTGAATTTAAGCTTACAAACGGAGGCTTGACTTGTCAATATACAGATGATGCAAGCGTATCTATCCTGAAGGTACAAGACTTTGCCAGCAGATAACACTTGACCTGAAAAGCCTTCCCTATTTCGTTCAGGGGGGAGAAAAACCAATTAGAGGCATATGAAGGAAGCACTTGGAAGCCTGATGTCCTGTGAAGTTGGGTTTTATGGGCCGTAGACAAATTAGCTTGCGTTATGATGGTGATGTGTTCTATTTTCACTTTGGGAGCTATAAGAAATCCGTAAACTGTCTCTTAGAAAATACTTCCAATTTCTTCAATTTCCATTCCTACAAATGTATTGTTGAAAAGTCTTTGGGACCACACGCACAATAAAACTTGGCTGTGTTATTTAATTATCTAATATGCTTTAAATTTACCCAGTTGACCCCCATGCTTCCCAATGATGGCAGGGTGTCTGAGGAAGTGTAATTTCAGTGCTGGGGAGAGGGGTTGATGTTTCTATATTGTTTATTTTTCCTATAAATGGCAATGGATCTGTATCCTGGTTTATTCTGTAGTTGGTACCAGTTGTGTTTTTTTTAAACTGGTGTCATTTCCTAGATTGCCTTGCACAGATGCTAGCATTTTAGATGACCAGAATGTACTTCACAGGGTTGTGTTATGTTATAAAGGTACAATCACTGCCTAACCTCATCTTTTATTAATGCTTAAGTTTAAATTATATTCTTCCAGTGCCTGAGCTGTTCCCTAGAAATAAACTGGGCATTTTTGGAAGCCCCAGCCTCAGCGGCAGCAACAGCAACCATTTCATATTATTAGGGTATTTTGCGTGTATCAAAGTCTTAAACTCTCGAAGTTATAATTTCAGTCACCCACTGTACATCTAAGGCAGGGTGTCTACTTTGGAGCAATACTTTGCACGTTACAGGAGCTCAGTAAATGCATTTGAATAATTTAATGAACTGCTTAACCATATTAAGAGGAATTTGTTGATAATGAAAGAGCATCTATCCTCTTATGTGTCTGTTATAAAGATGGAAGCCTCTACCAGGATTTAAGTCAAGGTCAGTTAAATGGATCCTAGAGACAAGCATTTTCTTTATTTCTTTTGTGGGAATGTGAATAAGGCTTTTCCTTAAGGCCTTCGTTCTATAAAACAGATTGAAATGGTATGTTGTAAAGGGAAGAAGAGAAAGGGGTATTTAGATTACAAGTGTACTTCAGAAAAATACCCGAGTTCGAAAAATAAATATGTTCATATTGAAGGTTTAAGTGCTTCTGTTGGTTTCTGGGGTTTACAATCCTGTGGATTGTTTTCTTTCACAATAAAGGAGATTCATTTGGTTCTGCATTTCAAGGGTTCAATAAAGCTACATTCTACTCTATTAAAAAGATAATCCTTAGCAGACATTTCTGATTCTAATCACTTTGATGCATTTGTCCTCAGGCACCTGTTATTTCCAATGTGGTAAATGTCAAAGTCAAAAGTATTTACTGGGAGAAAAAAGAGAGAGGAGAGTGGTGTAGAAGGCACTGTAGATCAGATATGTCAAACAATTTGTCAACTTGATATATTTCTCACTCAAAGCCTTGGCGTGAAAAGAAAGTAGAAGGAATGGAGATGTTGAGAGAAAGACATTGTGCAGAGATAAATGGGGATACCATTAAATGCAGCAAATTTTGAATTCCACATTTTTTTCCCATTGTAGCAAAAGCAGTCCTTCCCTTTATTGAAATAAATTGCCCAGTCCTCAAACATCTTCTTCTTCTTTTTTTTTTGGCCGTGCTATGCTGGCTTGTGAGATCTTATTTCCCCAACCAGCGATCAAACCTGGGCCCGGCAGTGAAAGCACCGAGTCCTAACCCCTGGACCGCCAGGGAATTCCCAACTTCTTGTTTTTTTTTCCGGTACGCGGGCCTCTCACTGCCGTGGCCTCTCCCGTTGCGGAGCACAGGCTCCGGACGCGCAGGCTCAGTGGCCATGGCTCACGGGCCCAGCCGCTCTGCGGCATGTGGGATCTTTCCGGACCGGGGCACGAACCCGCGTCCTCTGCATCGGCAGGCGGACTCTCAACCACTGCGCCACCAGGGAAGCTCTAGATCAATTTTTAAAGAGTTATCGACTCATGTATAGGAATTCTCTCATTATCTAGAAATCAGACTTCCAGCAGTTTCAAACCTTTGAACATAATTACAACCTGAGAAGTAATTGAAAAGAATCCCAGAGTCAGCCAAATTAGGCTTCACAAAACCCAAACACTAGAGATCGAGGCAGAGAGGGAAGGCAAGGGCCAGCATCTATATTAGGAAGGCAAAACTTTCCCTGGAGTCTCCACGGGACTTCACCTGGCAAGTCACTGATCTTAACCGTGCAAAGCAAGCTGGGAAATGTAGTACTTTTAGCTAAGAACTAGCTGTTCCCAAAATACCTAGGATTCTGTTTGTAAGGACAAAAAGTAGGATGACATTGGGTCGAGGGGCCAGCAGTCCAAACAAAGAGCCTACAGTGGTTGCTGCAGTGAGTTGAGAACTTCTGCTGAAGGTAACCTGGAGGTAATCTCGTCATCTGAGTGCCAGCCTGAGTCCGCATCTTGGAAACATCCCTGGATGTTGCACTGTTAATGACTGTGCAACCGAAAAAAGAAAAAAAAAAGGCTGTGCTGGCAGGATCCTGGCTGTTTGCAAAGGCCAGCCACAAGCTGGGACCATATCTTTGCTAAAGCATATGGTATTCCTGTCATAAGAAGTAACCTTTTAGTTAATTGCAATAAATCTCTCCTTGTTGAGTTGACAGGAGGTTGGAAAATTGTTACTTTTTGCTCCTGGCAAACTCATAAGAGGAAAGTAAACCCTGCTGTGGTCTGGACTAGGACAAAGAGTGAGCCCTAAGATCTGGAAATAATCCCTTAGCAACCAGAGAGTTGTTAGAAGAGGGGAAATTGTGCTGTTGAAGCGAGACCCCTAAGGGGCAGGAATGAACCTTAGGGACCCTCAGCATCCCCCAGTTCTGACTGGCATTAGCACTGGGCTGTGGAGAGAAGCCCCTCCAACGTGGTCTTGCCTGTACAGAAAAAGCTTGTCCATACGAAGCTATGCCTGCAGAGAATGATGTTTAATCCCATTCTGTATTTCCAGTGTAACCCCAGGGATGGGAGTGCCGGCAGGTCTGCAACCTGATTTGCCCCAGAACTTTAGCAATGAGTCATGGCCAAGGCCTCTGACTCTCAAGAGCACAGGGCAGCCATAGCAGGACTTGTTCCAGCATTTGTGTGCATCCAGTTGCTAAATTAATAAAACAGTTGTAATTGGGAGAAGCTTTTTGTGTAAAGGGAGTTGGGGAAGGGCAGTGATAGCTAAAATCTTTCTTTTAGGCTCCAAATTTCTTGTGCCAGTTTCCCTGGATGACATGGGGACATTTATTAAAACTGATCTTGTTATTCAAACTGCACTGAACTAATTTACAAAACAGAAACAGACTTACAGATATCAAAAACAAACTTATGGTTACCAAAGGGGAAACATGGGTGGTGGGGGAGGGATGAATCAGGAGATTGGCATGAACACACACACACACTATATATAAGATAGATAACCAACGAGGACCTACTGTGTCGCACAGGGAACTCTACTCAATATTCTGGGATAACCTATATGAGAAAAGAATCTAAAAAAGAATGAATATATGTATAACTGAATCACTATGCTGTACACTTGAAACTTACACAACATTGTAAATCAACTATCCTCCAATAAAATTAAAATTTAAAAAACTGCACTGTCGGGGCTTCCCTGGTGACGCAGTGGTTGAGAGTCCGCCTGCTGATGCGGGGGACACGGGGTCGTGCCCCGGTCCGCGAGGATCCCACATGCCACGGAGCGGCTGGGCCCGTGAGCCATGGCCTCTGGGTCTGCGCGTCCGGAGCCTGTGCTCCGCAGCGGCAGAGGCCACAACAGTACCGCAAAAAAACCAAACAAACAAAAAACTGCACTGTCAAAATTTCATTACAGAACAATACTTTTCTAAATGCTTAAATAAAATGACATTTAGATAATAAAGTTAGAAAATAAATGTGGATATTTAAAGATGATAATGATAGTTAACATTTATGGAAAACTTACTAGGTATTGTTCTAAGTACAATTTGACATGTGTTATCACACAAACATCTTATGAGGTAGACACTGTAATTACCGCATATTATTAGATAAAGAAGGTAAAGAACTGAAAGGTTGTACAGCTAGCAAGAGCTGCCCCAGGATTTGAATCCTGGTAGCCTGACTCCAGAGTTATGCCCTTAGTTCTTCTGAGACCAAGTATATTCCTAATGTAAGATAATGGCCCACAAGAGTGACAACATTAATAACAAGGCTGACAGATTCATTCATCCAGAAAACATTTATTGAGTACTCACCTTGCATCACCTACTGTCATTTGTGAGCAATGCAGACAGGGTTCTAGATCTTATGGCCCCAACAATCTAGTCATTCAGGTAGGATATACTCTGATACCAGTAGGTTAATTGATAAGAAATTAGAATGCAGTTTTGCAAATGGCTAGGATGTGCAAACAGCAATATAGGTGCAATTTGAGAATGATGAAACTTCAGTTTGGATTGTAAAAACTTGTGCATAGGTATTTTGTAATGCTGCCCCAGACGTCCCAGACATGGCAACATTCTTGTGAACAAAACACGTGAAACGGAAGGATGTGATTAATAAGAGAGTTTTGCCAACTGTTGATGTGTTGGGATGAAGGTCTGAAAAAGCCCACACAGACATGAATAAAGGAATTACTGGTTCAACAGGTCTTTCCAGATCTTGCATAAAAACCTCTGAAAATGAAACTTCTTGGGGTCATTCCATTGAAACTACCACTGAACCTGCTTGTCAGTTTTCTTCCTGTTAGGGGTGTGTATTCAGTTTCAGTATGGTAGCTATGAACTAAATCTGCTGGACACTTGTGGGTGAGTAGACAGGTGTGAATAGGAATAAGACTCTAATAATCATAAAATTATTCAAAATAATAATGCTTTGTCTCTGGATGATTTGTTTTTGACATTGCTCGCTGAGCTTTTGCATGGCGAACACTATTAATTGTTGGACTTTCTTTCTTTCTTTTTTTTCAACCATCAACAAGTTATTAATTTTCAAGACCTCAAGGAAAGCATTTCTGTTGATTTCTCTGTTACTCAAAGGACCTTTCTTAGATGTTTGAGCACCTCTGGCAATTCACACTCTACCATCATCTAATTATCACTGGAGGGAATTCCCTGGCAGTCACGTGGTTAGGACTCCGTGCTTCCACTGCCAGGGGCCTGGGTTCGAACCCTGCTCAGGGAACTAAGATCCTATAAGCCATGTGGCATGGCCAGAAAAAAAAAAATCACTGGAAAAGGATTGGGCATGAAGTCTTGGAAAATCTGAAGCAGATATGTTAAGATTGATGTAGCTATATGAAAAAAAATTACTAACCTTTAAAACTACAATTTAATTTATGTTTAATACTTTCTTCCCCTAAGTAGAATTTTAGAGTATATTGAATATTTTAGGTGACATTGTAAAAAGGTGAAATAGTATAAAAAGTGATTTTATCTTTCATTTGTTTCACATTTATTTATATATTATGAAAGGATTCAGTCTTCTCTAAAATTGTGTACCCCCAAAGAATAACAAACAAAGACATTAACAGACAATATAAAAAGAGAAAAACATGTGCAGATGGTCAATAAATAGGACTTTCATTCTTTCTAACTTTTCTGCAGTTTTGACATTGTTGACTACCCAGTTCTTAGAAGACCCTTCTATCTTGAATTCTGTAACGCCTTTCTTATTTTTCTCTCTGTTTAGCTTCTTTAATTGTTTTCTTTCTCTTCTATTCCTAAACTTCATACCAGCCTGCTACTCTCCCACTTCCATCATGTAGTCTGAGTCTTTCACATCCAGTGTTTCACTAGTCCTAGGTTGAATGTTGGTATGAATGAAAGCAGTGCTAAAGGATTCTCTTGTGTCAGTTTGAATTTGTTAGGTATTAGATGAGATTAAAAACAAAGGTGAAGATCCCTGACTGAGTAAAGCAGGTGCAGGGAGCATGTATGAAAAAGACAGTCCAAGCTGCTTCCTCCTACCCTGTTCTCCTCATTGGAGTGCTATACTTTGATTTCAGCCAGATGTGGTCTTGTACCTATCTGGATATCTAAGAGCAATCTGTTTCTGTCTCAAACAGACTTGTCACATGGTACCTTTTATTAGAGATATTTGTGCCTACTCGAAGGCTCTTTAGGACAGAAACAATATCTCAGATATCATTAAGCCTCCCCACAGTGTCTCTCCAGCTTGTGCACCAGGAGATGCTGCATAAGCATTTGTCGACTGAATGAACCAATGAACAAGCACTGTTCATCCACACGGGTATATGGGCATCGCTTCTCAGCACATCTAAAGCTAAACACATCCTCCTTCTCCTCTGCAAAACGCCCAGTTTCACAACCCTTCTACTTCTGTCAAAGGCAACATCAGGGCTTCCCTGGTGGCGCAGTGGTTGGGGGTCCGCCTGCCGATGCAGAGGACACGGGTTCGTGCCCCAGTCCGGGAAGATCCCACATGCCGCGGAGCGGCCGGGCCCGTGAGCCAGGGCCGCTGAGCCTCTGCGCGTCTGGAGCCTGTGCTCCGCAACGGGAGAGGCCACAAGAGGGAGAGGCCCGCGTACCGCAAAAAAAAAAAAAAAAAAAAAAAAAGGCAACATCGGTATCCCAGCTGCCTACCTTGAAATCTCATTCTTATCTCCCAGTCTTTCCCTCCCTTATTTCTCTGATATACCTTTGCCAAGGTGTATCCTTCCCCTTAAATGTCTCTCTAGTGCTTTCTGATCCATTCTACTGCTACCCTAACCCATGTAGGCTTTTACTCCTAACGCTTCCAACAACCTTCAAACTGGTTTTCCCGATTCCAGGTTCTTTCCGCTCAAATTCATGCTATACTCCAATCCTGATTCATGGACATAAATCATGGATCTCCTCATATTACAATCTAATGGAACATCACCTTACCTAAAACTTGACTCTGAATTTGAATACACACCCCAGAGAGGGTTCCTGCGGTGTTTGTTATATTTTAACCGTGGATTATGATGGGTGATGCTGAGAAGGGCTAAGACAAACTTAATCCTGTGGAGCTCTTTTCATTTCATTTCATTTATTTATTTATTTAGGTTGCTCCAGGTCTTAGTTGTGGCATGCAGACTTCTTAGTTGCGGTGTGTAAACTCTTAGTTGGGGCATGCACGTGGGACCTAGTTCCCCGACAAGGGATCGAACCCGGGCCCCCTGCATTGGGAGTGCAGAGTCTTACCCCCGGACCACCAGGGAAGTCCCAATCCCGTGGTTTTAGTGGAAAAAACAATAAAGTACTTTATGGACTTTGCAAAAAGGGCCGAGTCTGGAAGAACAGGTCCAAGGGGGGAGGAGCCTTAGGAGGGGGATGAAGGTGGAAAGCAGAGGGCAAGCAGTTGGGATAGGCAGGGTTGGGCCATCCCTAGGGGAATATCCTCCATGAAGCTGCAGGTATCCTGGTTTTGAGTGACCTGGAGGGAAGAATCAGACCACCACATGCCAACAAAACAAACTGTTTGCAGGACCTTCGATGGTGAGAAACAGGATCAGAGAGGAAAGGTGGTTGAAATTGATGTCTCACCTCCACAGGCTCTTAAACCTGTGCAGTTGGCATAAAAAGAAAATGCACGCCCAGATCTAGGTCAGCACTATTTTGTAGCTGAATCATAAATCTATGGAGCTGACAATGAACTTCCTGACCCCTGAAAGCTTTCCTCCCCAGAGAGGCCTCCTTTTAAAGGCGTGTTATCCAAAGAAGAGAAGGCTTCAGAGTGACCTGGGGTTCCATGTCCCTCCTCTCCAATGTGACCAGTTCTGTAAGCTCTGTCTTGAAGTTGCTAATCCACATTCACCTCTCAGAACGGGAGAGGGGGACACCAGTGTGCAGGAGCTGCTAAGTGAGGTTTTTCCTTTGTGTACCACCATCAGAGTGGACCTTGTCCCCATACCACTACCTTACACAAGGAAAGCTGTCGGGCTTCTGACCTCAGCAGGAATGACCAAGCTTGGCTCAGGGTAATAACCTGTCTCCAGAAGCGCAGTTTAGTTCATGACACCTTTTACACACAAGGATATGGCCTTTCCACATCACAATGGCTGCTTCATCTCTCCTTCCTCAACCCCGCCCCTATACACTACACACCTGCAGACCCTCGGATAATCATTCAACAAAATAGTTATTGAGTGCCTACTATTTGCTTGGTCTATTTCTAGGCACTGAGCATAGAGTAGTGAACAAAAACTGTCAAATGTCTTGACTGTCATGGACTTTTGATTCTAGTGATGACGGAGCACAGACATAAAGAAATTAACGTCTGGTTTGCAAGGTGGTGTGTATTTGTTTGCGATTGCTGCTGTAACAAGTTATTGCAAACTTAGTGGCTTAAAATAACACAAACTAATTTTCTTACAGACAGAAGTCTGATGTGGGTCTCACTGAGCTAACATAAGGTAGTTGACAGGGCTATGATCCTATCTGGAGGATCTCAGGGAGGATCTGTTTTCTTGCCTTTTCCACCGTCTACAGGCTGCTGCTTTCCTCAGCTTATGACCCTCTTCCACCCTCTTCAAAGCCTGCAATGATGATTGAGTGCTTCCCCACTGTGCCACTCTGAACTTCTGCCTTTTCTTCCACTTTCAGGGCCCTTTGATTACATTGGGGCCACCTGGACAATCCAAGCTTATCTCCCTATTTTAAGGTCAGCTGATTAGTGACCTTTATGTCATCTGTAACCTAATTCCCCTTTGCCATGTAACATAAAATGTTCACAGATCCTAGGGATTGGGACGTGTGCGTCTTTGGGGTCATTATTCTGCTTACCATTGGCGATAAGTGCCATGAAGAAAAACAAAACAGGGAGAGAGAGAGAGAGTATGGGGAGGGGATGGTTTGCAAGACCTTGATGACAAGGTGACACTTGAGTGAAGACCTGAAGTTGGTGGGGGAGAGAGCCAAGGGGGTATCTGAGGACAGAGCATGCCAGGTGAAGGGAACAGAAAGGACAAAGAGTCTGAGGCAGATGCATGCCTGATGTGTTTAAGGAACAGTGAGAGTGGAGTAGGGGAGGGGAAGTGCAGTGAGGGAATGAGTTCAGAGGGATGTCGGCTGGAACATGTAGGGCTTTACGGACAGCTGTAAGGACTTTGACTTTGACTCTGAGATGGGAAATCTTTGGAAAGTTTTGGGCAGAGTAGTGATCTGAACAGACTTACGTTTTAAAAAGATGCCTTTGCTGCTATGTTGAGAATTCGCAGTTGAGGGAGTCTGAATAGTGGCAAGCGAACTAGTTAGGAGGTTGGTTAGCAGACTAGCTAGGAGGCAAGTGGACTAGTTAGGAGGCAAGCAGACTAGTTAGGAGGCTATTACAGTAATCCAGGTGAGAGCTGTTGGTGGCTGGGAGTGGAGAAGAGTAGTCAGATTCCAGATACATGATGAAGGTGGACCAACAGGACTTGTTGACGGATTGGATGTGGGAGGGGAGAGAGAGAGAGGAGTTTGGGCCTGAGTCATTTAGAAGGGTGACACTGCTATTACCTACCATGGAGAGGACAGGGAGATGCGAGTCATGGAGAAGTGGAATCAGGAGTTCAGTTTTAGAGACGTCAGGTTTGAGCTACCTGATGTATCCAGGAGGAAAGATGATGAGACAGTTGAATATATGAGTCTGCAGTTCAAGGAAGGAGGTAGGGGGAGATATAAACTTGAGGATTCTTAGCAAACAGGAGGCATTTCAAGCCATGAGAGTGGATGTGACCACTATGGGAATAAGTGGAACTAGAGAATAGAGAGACTAGGTTCGAGCCCCAGCTGGCCCTCTACCGTTGAGTGAGGAGCCAGTGGAGATGAAGGGGGCTAACTGGGAAGACTGAGAAGGAGTAGCCGGCAAGGCAGGAGACAAATCAGGTGTCTCTGGTATCTTGGAAGCCAAGTGAAAAGGATTTTTCATGGAGGACAGCGCCAAATGCTGCTGAAGGGTCAAGTCAAATGAAGGATGAGAATTGGCCATTGGGTTTAGCAGCATGGAGGTCACTCCTGACCTGCCAAGTGGGAAAACAGAGGCGAAAGTGGTTTTGAGGGACAAGAATTGGAGGCAGCACAGGTGGACCCCTCTCTTGAAGAGTTTTGCTGTCAAGGGGAACAGAGAAGTGGGCCTTAGTTGGAGGGGGATGTGGGGTCATGAGAAATGTTTTTCAAGATGAGGAGAAATAATAGCACGTGTGTATGCTATGGGATGATCCAGTGGAGAGGGAAGAATTGATAGTGAGGGAGGGAAAAGGGAGACTTGAGAGGAACGTCCTGGAAGGAGTAAGTGGGGGTGGGATTTAGCCCCAGAGCACAGGTGGAGGCGTGGCCTTCGTTTGGTAGGAGCATTGAAAGCACACCCGGGACTTCCCTGGCGGTCCAGCAGTTAAGACTCCGAGCTTCCTCTGCAGGATGCCTGGGTTCTGATACCTGGTCGGGGAACTAAGATACTAAGATCCCGCATGCCGAACGAGAGGGAAGGTGGGCAGGTGATTAGATGGGTGTGGGAACTTGTAGTGGAAAACGCGAGGTTTTCTTCATTTTCCCTTGAAATAGGAAGTGAGGTCATGGGATGAGAGTGACAATGGGGGAGGAACACGGGATGGTTGACAGGTCGTTTAGGAGAGGGTGGGCTGAGGAAATGCACTCAGCTTGCCAGGAAGCATGAAGGGCCACTTACAGAGGGACAGTGTGGTGAATGTGTTTTAAGGATGTATCATCGGGGAAGCATAGTTCTTTTCCCTCAGAAGGTTGGCTAGTTAGGGTTCTTAGCTTCAAAGAGCAGAAGCTCCTCCAACTAGTTAAGCAGAAAAGGAATTTATTCATTTCTGTTTAGACGTTATATATTACTTGCTAATGCATTAAAGCATAACGAGGAAGAATCTCCAAGAAGGTGAAAGTCAGGTTTGGGGGCAACGCAGCCGGAAACAATGCCCCAAGCTGGAGATCACTGCTCCAGCAGAAACTCCACCGCCACTGTCACTAAGCTAGGATACCTCAGACCGCATGTCCCACAGACGCTCTGGACACCAGAACCTTTGCCACTGCTGCCCACTTGAGCTGGACACCTGTGCCGATGTCAGTGTCCACTTCCTCGCATTGCTCTTTTCTGAACTAAGCTCCGGAGGGGTGTGTCTGCTTGGTAGAGAGCAAGTCACGTGTCTGTGCCCTGGGTGCAAGGGCGAGTGGGAGAGTGAATTTCTGGTTTCCACTCAAGGAGAAGGACTTGTACGGGGAGAACTTTGCACATCATTGGAAAATCGTTCAAAAGATTTTGGGCTATCACCAAGCATGAGAAATTGTCCAGGATAGCAGTTAATGTTTTCTTTTATCTGTTTATTTCAAACACTTAGACATTAAACTTCTACTTAAATTCCTACGCTTCCATTTGAAAGTGTGGCTGGAAGCTGCTGTGTATTATACTTACTATTTCATTGCGGCAATGGTATCTGGATTGCCAAGGAATTTCTTAAATACCTCCATTTCTAGCAAGTTGTTTTCTAAACAATTGTGTCCTCATTTAAAATAAGACTCATATGAAAGGAATACGAAACAACCAGGAAATCAGGAAATGAGTCCAAGCTGCCTTCCCTTTATTAGCTACCCCGTAGTATGAAGTGACCTTGAAACTCTAGCCTCTGTGGTTTGTAAGGATTATAAAATAACATTTGAGTTTCCTGCTTGTTGTTGAATTCAGGTTAAACCCATTCCTTACATATTTTATTTACAGCTCAGAGTATCTTTGATCTCTTCATTGTAATTCTCAGTCTGAGACATCAGGTTTTTTCAAGTACTGGACATAAAAATCTTTCATCCTAAAAATCCAAGGATGGTAGTAGACAAGGGTTTCTGACCACTGTTCCAGGGCCCAAGTGGCAAGTTTGGTAGAGAAGTGGCTTTACTGCCATGCTGAGCTGCTTCTGGCCCCTGCCTACGGGGTGATGCCTACCATGGGAGTGGCTGCAGCCTGCCTTGTTAAACGACCACATTCCAAGGTCAGTGTCTCCATTTTTTTTCCCGAGATTCAGAAATTCCCTGTTCAGATAGTTAGCGAATAAATAGGCTCTGGGGATTTATTCGTGCCAAGCACGCTCACAGGAGACTAATTTACAAACCATTCTCATATTCATTGAACAAAAATTTGCTGAATGCCTGCTTTGTGCAAGGCGCTGGGAATGGAGTGCTTATAGTCTGCTAGCAAATCAGACAATATAGTGAAGCTCATTTTGGACTAGGTGGTAGTGATGGAAAGGGAGGAGGCCTAGAGGGACTCAAGATAAATGTAGGCAGCTGAGTCTGCAGGACTTGCTGATGTGGAGGCTGGAGGAAAGGAAGAGGTGAGACGAAGAGATGCAGAGAGAAACAAGTGTGGAGGAGAAATCCAGATGCTCGTGTCTTAATGTTCATTGGAAGACAAGGCCAAGTTGAGACTCAAAGCTATCCACAGAAGAGACACCCTTTGGGGTGTGTAACTACACAGGACACAATAATTTGGCTTAAGCTAACTGAAAAATTTAAGGGCACGTTACTTATATTTCCAACTCCCTTTGTCACACTAGGGAAAACACAGTGACAATACACTATGGTGGTAAGAGTGTGGGATCTCAAGCCAGTCTGCTTGGGTGCAAGTCTTTGTTTCTACAGTAACCATTACCCTCTGATCATGACCTTGTTTCCCTATCCTCCCACGTAATTGCCCCTCTTCTGGTGTTTTCTAGCTTTGTAAAGGTTCCACCAAGTCTCTACTTGCTCAAGCCAGAAACCTAGAAATCACGGACACATCCCTGACCTTCATCCTCCATGTTAAATCAGTCATGAGAATTTATGTAACCTCTACACACCCTTGAACTTTGTCCAGTTCTCCCCAACCCCACTGCCCCTATCTGGTCCAAAATGCCATCATCGGACTTCCCTGGTGGCGCAGTGGTTAAGAATCTGCCTGCCAAGGCAGGCTCTCTGTAGATCCTGTGAGCCACAACTACTGAACCCTCATGCCACAACTACTGAAGCCCGCGCACCTGGAGCCTGTGCTCCACAGCAAGAGAAGCCACCGCAATGAGAAGCCCGCGCACCACAATGCACAATAGTCCCCGCTCACTGCAACTAAAGAAAGCCCACTTGCAGCAACAAAGTAAATCGCTCCCTACACAGCCAGTGAGTGGTGCTCATCTTCCAGGTCTCAGTTTAAAAGTCCCTTCCACGAGGAAAATGTCCCCGATGTGCAGAGAAAGGCCGGGTCATCCCATCATACGTTGCTCTAGCATCTTGCTCTTTTCCTTTTTACCATGCATCTCACTTGTGTTTACTTTTTTGTGTCCCACTTGATTGTGAGGATTTATTTATTTATTGTTATTTAAAACATAGGCTGCCCCTCCTACCACTGGAGCATAAATTCCATGCTTACTTCTGGTTCCTAATGTGTGGTCCGTGGCCTGCCGTAGTGTTTGAGAATGTTTGTTGAATAAAAAAAGAAACATACAGATTTTCTGTATTTTAAAAAACTTTCCAAACTAAAGACAAAAAAAAAAAAAAGGAAAGAAATCAACAAGTAACCAGAGCTAGTTATCTTTTTTTCCCTAGTCACAAATTGGTTCGATCATGAAGTATTTTGTACATCATCTCTCTTTTTCTAGATTCCTTGGAGACTGTCCTCTTCTCTCTCTGCCCTCATTATTACATCATCTACCTCCTTTCTCCCCTTGGACATACCTACTCATAACAGATTAGAATTCATAAATTATGGGGAATTCCCTGGCTGTCCAGTGGTTAGGACTCCATGTTTCCACTGCAGGGGGCACAGGTTCGATCCCTGGTCGGGGAACTAAGAGGCTGTGCGGGGCAGCCAAAGGGAATAAAAAAGAATTCATAAGTTAAAGATAATTTTTTGATGGATTAAATTTTGCATTGCTTCCTTCATGATGAGTATAGGACACTTTGTTAGAGGGAGCTCTCTCCAAAACAGACTACAGGGTATGCAGCTTCTGGGAAGATCTTGAGCAGAAACTGATTAAGAATTTATTCTTATCTGAATCAGTTCCACAGAACTCTTGTCGTAATTTTGGGCTCATGTTACTTTTGGTCCAGGAGCCACCTCTATCCTCACATGCTCTCACCCCACAGCAGCCTGTGTCACTGGTTTGTTGAAGGCTTCCCTGTGGTCCTCACGCCCTTCCCTCAACCACTAGGGCCGGGAGCCACAGTGCCTGGGAGACCACCACACTTTCACAGGCCCACATTAATGTTTAATTTCTTTTTTTTAAAAATTTATTATTTATTTTTGGCTGCATTGGGTCTTTGTTGCGGTGCGCGGGCTTCTCATTGCGGTGGCCTCTCCTGTTGTGGAGCACATACTCTAGGCGCGCAGGCTTCAGCAGTTGTGGTTTGCAGGCTTAGCTGCTCCGCGGCATGTGGGATCCTCCCGGACCAGGGCTTGAACCCGTGTCCCCTGCATTGGCAGGCGAGCTCCTAACCACTGAGTCACCAGGGAAGCCCCAAGGTTTAATTTCTTTTAAAGAATCAAAAGAAAAAGATAAACTTTTAAGTCCAAGAACATATTTTAATATATATTAATATATTTATCTTTATATTAAGGCAGTCATAAACTATAATTTTTACTAGATATTTTTGTGTGTTTGGAGGAAGGGGCACATGAAGGCCTATGAAAACCTTTCAGAGGGTTATGGTTACTTGTTGATTAACAGATACACACTACTATATATAAAATAGATAAACAAGGACCTACTGTATAGCACAGGGAACCATATTCAGTATCTTGTAATAACCTATAATGGAAAAGAATCTGAAAAGGAATATGATATGTATAAATGAGTCACTTTGTTGTACACCTGAAACTAATACAACATTGTAAATCAACTGTACTTCAATAAAAAAAATTGAAATTAAAAAAAAAAAAACCTTTCAGAGGGAGATGGGGTCAGTCACTTTGACCTCTCCTTCTGGGGCCAGTGTATTGTTTCAGGCCTGCTTTGCCCCTTACTTTGAATGTTTATTTGGATTTCCTCTTTAACCTTTCTCATTGTTCTGCAAGTACAGGATATGACATGGTTCAGTTACTAGAATGGACCTCTATTATTTCCACGACCAGAACGTAAATGTCCAAACTACTCCAGACTTGGTAGGAATAGTCAAAAGCAGACAGTCCTCTCCGCTGGAATCCGCCTGTGCTTACCCTGCTGGTCTGACGTGAATCCTGTCACCGAGGTGGGCACTGGCACCAGAGGAAGTTTGAAAAGGAGCCCATGTCTGATTATCCAAGAACACACAGAAGAACTTTTTCCTGGCTAAAATGAGCAGTGTTTGCTGTTATAATAGCAGCTTGGTGGTTTAAATCAGTTTCCCTTTAGAGCAGCCCCAGAGTCCCAGAAATCTTAGGCCTAATTTTTTTTTCGTTCCTGTAACACATTTTACCAAAACTTGGGTAACTTTAGACCCGGTATTATACACAGTTTTATAGTCCTCCCAATTGTTTCCATCTGGGTCCCCTTTTCCAGGCCTCTTCGCTCTGCTTCCCTGAATTTTACGATTGAGTCGTTCACCTTTTCCCAGCACTTTTAATTCCCATTCCACTCTCCTACATGAAATCAGAGTGTGAGCCTAAGGGAAGCAAAGTAAGTCCTTCTCTCTTTGTTTTTACAGAAAAATCTGTGTGGCAGAGGAATTCCGAGTGTGACTGTGGAGGGGAAATTGCTTGTTGTGTAAAGCGATGTTTCTCTCAGTAAAAGCACTGGTCTGGGTCTCCAGAGGCCTGGGTTCTAGTCCTGTCTCTTGTTACCTTGCCATGTGACATGTCTTTTTACCTTCTGGGACTCGAGTTCCTCCTTTGTCAAACAAGGAGCACAGATTCCCCAGCAGGTCTACAAAGCAGAGGACAGTGTTAAAAAAAGAAACAACAGGGACTTCCCTGGTGGCGCAGTGGTTAAGAATCTGCCTGCCAATGCAGGGGACATGGGTTCGAGCCCTCGCCCGGGAAGATCCCACATGCCGCGGAGCAACAAAGCCTGTGAGCCACAACTATGAGCCTGCACTCTAGAGCCAGCGAGCCACAACTACTGAGCCTGCGTGCCACAACTACAGGAGCCCGTGTGCCTAGAACCCGTGCTCTGCAATGAGAGAAGCCTCTGCAATGAGAGAAGCCACTGCAATGAAAAGTCCGCGCACTGCAACGAAGAGTAGCCACCGCTCACCGCAACTAGTGAAAGCCTGCGTGCAGCAATGAAGACCCAACGCAGCGAAAAATAAATAAATTTATTAAAAAAAAGAAACAACAGGCCCAAGATGGAGTCACTTATGCTAAGGCCACGTCACCAAATCCAGACTTAATACCTAACCTAACTGCAATTTCAGATGCTTTCAGGAAAGTAATCTTAACCAGTCACTTTAGAATTACCTGGTCAGAACTAGGGAGGTAACTGGCCTCATAGACCCATACTGTGCCCCAAAGGAAGATGACGTGGCCTGAAACAATCAGCTCATTGATAGAACAACTTCCTTGTCCCACCTCCTCCTGCCTATAAAAGCCTGCCCTTTTGTATAACTCTTTAGAACTCCTTTCTATCTGCTAGATGGGATGCTGCCCAATTCATGAATCACTGAATAAAGCCAGTAAGATCTTTAAAATGGACTTGTTACCGACCAGGGTTCTTGGACTCCTTAATCAACAGAAATTGATAAGAGGCTGGGACTTCCCTGCTGGTGCAGTGGTTAAGACTCAGACTCCATGCTTCCACTGCAGGGGGCGTGGGTTCGATTCCTGGTCCGGGAGTGGGGGGTGGGGAAGAAATTGATAAGAGGCTAGATGCGAAATTCAGGGAAGGCTATATTGGGACTCGTGCTGCAGCACGAGGGAACAAGGGAATGAAAATAAGTAACAGGTTCCCTTGCTCACTCCCCGGAGCGGTGGAGCTGGTCCCTTAAATGGGGTGAGCGTAGAGGTGGATACATGGGTGGGGTCAGAGGCGCGGCCTAGGTGGCCTGCCCACCCCCTTGGTGGTGCTGTGTGCAGGGACCATGGGTAGTACCCTGCTTTTGCTCCTGACACCCAGGTCCCAGCCTGTCTCATACTCAGTTGAATTTTGTTCTTATCACAACAGGAAGAGGAAAAGACAGAGCTTTTTGGGTGGGTTTTCTTTAGGATAAATCAACTCCCTCTTATCTCAAAGCATGTTATCTGCTTTGGACATCATCTAAAGTGGCCTAATCCCGGTCCTAGGAAAATGGAGAGGTGGCCGTGAGGGAGAGCTGAACAGCGGGCCTGAGCACCTTAGGCTGCCACGGCGTAAGCACCTGTTTCCGACTGCCTGATGGAGCCGATTTCAAGGTGACCTCTCGTTTCATACAATGTGTGTCTTCTCTCCTTACCTTTAACTTGGAGTAAATCAACATAAAAAGACAAAAGGCCTATTCTGCAGTGGTGTAATCTCAAAGATGGAAACAACTTCATTCCCTAAAGAAACAACCAGCGATGTCCTTCCTGATCTGCCACCCTGCCTGATCCCAACGCTCCGCTGAGCTGCAATTCATCCAGGTGGGGTTCCTGGGTGTCTAGTTCGTGTCAGGCTGGGGGTATGCAGATCATCTCTTGCCTCTTAGATGGCCTCTCTTTTTCATTATTTCCTCTCTGCATATAAAGTTAGAGTGATATTTTAAATATGTAGATCATGTCACTCACCTGCTCAAAACCTTCCAGTGGCCTCTTTCATATTTAGGATAACATCCAATCCCCATACCTTCGACTCTAGGGCCCTGCAGGGTCTGACCCGAGCCTCAGGGCCTTTGTACTTGCTGTTCCCTCAGCCTGAAATCATTGTCCCCTGGGTTCTTGAAGGAACTTTCTTCTGCTTCCCAGTGACGTCTCAGCTCAAACATCACTACTTCAGAGAGGGCTTCCCCAATCTTGCTGTTATCCCCATAATCCACCCCCTCAAGTTGCTCTCCATCATTTGAAAGAATTTTATTTTATTGAAGTATAGCTGTTTTACGAGGTTCTGTTAATTTCTGCTGTACACCGAAGTGATTCAGTTATACACATATATACATTCTTTTTCATATTATTTTCCATTATTGTTTATCACAGGATATTGAATACAGTTCCCTGTGCTATACAGTAGAACCTTGTTGTTTATCCATTCTATATAGAGTAGTTTGCATCTGCTAACCCCAAACTCCCAATCCATCCCTGCCCCAACCCCCTCCCCTTTGGCAACCATAAGTCTGTTCTCTATGTCTGTGAGCCTGTTTCTGTTTTGTAGCTCAGTTCGTTTGTGTCATATTTTTTAAATATTTTTTTATTTTATTTATTTATTATTTTTGGCTGCATCAGTCTTAGTTGTGGCACACGGGATCTTCGTTGCGGCACCACAGGCTGCTCTCTAGTTGTGGCGTGCGGGTTTTCTTTCTCTGGTTATGGGCTCCAGAACGCGTGGGCTCTGTAGTCTGCGGCACGTGGGCTCTCTAGTTGAGGTGCTCGGGCTCAGTAGTTGTGGCGTGAGGGCTTAGTTGCTCCGCGGCACGTGGGATCTTAGTTTCCCGACCAGGGATGGAACCCACGTCCCCCTGTGTTGGAAGGCGGATTCTTTACGACTGGTCCATCAGGGAAGTCCCCATTTGTGTCATATTTTAGATCCGCATATAAATGATCCAAAATTTACAAACAGCTCATACAAGTCAACAACAAAAAACCCAAAAAACCCAATCGAGAAACGGGCAAAAGACCTAAATAGACATTTCCCCAAAGAAGATATACAGATGGCCAACAGGCACATGTAAAACGCTCAACATCGCTAATTATTAGAGAAATGCAAATCAAATCTCTATCATTTTTATATCTGTTGCATCATCACACTTTCCACAAATTGAAATGATCTGATCACTTATTTATCATCTGTCTTCTCCATGACGGTAGAGGTCGCTGTCCTGTTCAGTAGGCATTTAGCATAGCCCTAGCCTATGGTAGGCTCTCAAGATATTATTATTATTATTAACTTATTTATTATTATTATTTTTTTTTGCGGTACGCGGGCCTCTCACTGTTGTGGCCTCTCCCGTTGCGGAGCACAGGCTCCGGACGCGCAGGCTCAGCGGCCATGGCTCACGGGCCCAGCCGCTCCGCGGCATGTGGGATCTTCCCGGACTGGGGCACGAACCCGTATCCCCTGCATCGGCATGCGGACTCTCAACCACTGCGCCACCAGGGAAGCCCTCTCAAGATATTATTGAATAAATGAATGAAATAATATTTATAATAAATAAATAGTACTGTAATATGAACATGTTCAAAACTCTATGGTTAGAAGAGGGAGGAGCACAGCGGTTGTGAAAGGTGGGGAAAACTTTCTAAAGGGACCTAAAGGGCAGATTAGAGGTCCTGGTCATCAGGCCCTTCTGCACTTGGCTCAGCTCCGCAACTCCAAACGCTTATACCCATACCTAATTTTTGTTTTTAACTGCTTTTCCGCGAAACCCCTCCAAGCCCGCAGGGGGCGCCCACAACACGCCACCCGGGAGAACGAGAACTACATTTCCCAGCATCCCGCGCGCCGCCGACCCACTTCCGGAGCCCGCGGACAGCATGGCGGCGTCCGAGGAGCGCGATTCACCGGCTGAGGTGCCCCAGATGGCGGTGGAGGAGGCGGAAACGAAAACATTTAAAGACCTGGTAAGTGTAGATGACGCCGGTTTCCCTTTTTCCTACTGGCGCCAGGCGCGGGCAGAGTCCGGTTGCCTTCGATACAGGCCGCTGGTGTGCAAAAAAACAGCCGGGGCCTAGCTCAGGTTTCCCCCAGGGTGTTCGAAGCTCGGGTTCCGGACGAGCTCCCTCGGCTTTGAGTTTGGGTAGTGGGAGGGCGGCCGGTGCCCGGGAGCCCCCATTTGCCCTTTTGAATTCCACCTCGGTGTGGCAGCGTTGTGTCTGTGCAGGGTGTTGTCCATGCGGCGAATCCGAATTTTGTGTATCTTGGGCTTTGGATTCAGATGAACCGGTATTGAATTCTGACCCAGTCACTGACTAGAGGCAAGTTATCTCGGTGCCTCACTTTCCACATCTGTAACTTGGGGATTATGATAAGTACCGCATAGAGCTATTTAGATTAAATGAAGTAACACAGGCAAAGAACTTGGCTTTGGCCCCGGCGAGTGGAGAGTGATTGGTAAGTCTTAAGTTCCTGTCCCAGTTCTCAGAGTTAAGGAGAAGACTGGGTAGACTCACAACAAAAACCTTTTGAATCAAAGCGTAGGGGACGCACATGTCGCCAGCAAGGCGGCCCTAACAGTCATTTAATTATGTGGGAGGTGAGTGTGTGTTTTCCTTTGCTAAACTGTGTTTTTCCGAATTCTAAGGGTGTGACAGATGTGTTGTGTGAAGCTTGTGACCAGTTGGGATGGACAAAGCCAACAAAGATCCAGATTGAAGCTATTCCTTTGGCCTTACAGGGTAGGTTGAAATTAAGTGTGTGGCCTGTTTCAGATTCAGTATGAAGTTACACATATTCAATTAAATACCACTTTTGAGAGCTATTGCTTTGCATACGTCAAGTGAAATAAAATATGGTCCCTAAAGATAAAAAGTTTGTGGCTTATTGCTTTTCTTTTTTTGCGGTACACGGGCCTCTCACCGCTGTGGCCTCTCCCGTTGCGGAGCACAGGCTCCGGACGCGCAGGCTCAGCGGCCATGGCTCACGGGCCCAGCCGCTCCGCGGCATGTGGGATCCTCCCGGACCGGGCACGAACCCGCGTCTCCCGCATCGGCAGGTGGACTGTCAACCACTGCGCCACCAGGGAAGCACGGCTTATTGGTTTTTGAAACAGTAATTCTCCAGTTTTACGGAGCTTACTTTCTACGAGGGGGTTTGTTGTCTTCTGTTTTCCTAGCCTTTTCTTTCTCAGTTTCCTTTGGCTCTTTTCCCTTTGCCTTGCGGTGTTAATTCTGTCTTTATCCTTTTTTCTCACTCTAAAATGTTACTGAGATTTCTCATCCAGTCCTGAAGCTTTAATACTGTCTGCATCAGTGAGTTTCAGCCAGTGCTCATTAGAATCACCTGTGGAACTTTTAAAACACTAGCGATTTCTGGGCTCCAACCTAGACCTTCTGAATTAGAATTTCCAGGCATGGGACCTAGGCATATATAGATAGTTCTGGGACTTCCCTGGTGGTCCAGTGGTTAAGAATCCGCCTGCCAATGCAGGGGACACGGGTTTGAGCCCTGGTCCGGGAAGATCCCACATGCCGGGGAGCAACTAAGCCCATGCACCACAACTACTTAGCCTGCACTCTAGAGCCCGTGAGCCACAACTACTGAAGCCTGCGTGCCTAGAGCCCGTGCTCCGCAGCAAGAGAAGCCACCACAATGAGAAGCCTGTGCACCGCAACAAAGAGTAGCCCCTGCTTGCCGCAACTAGAGAAAGCACGTACACAGCAATGAAGGCCCAGTGCAGCCAAACGTAAAAAAAAATAATAATAATAATTAATTTTAAAAAAACTTAATAGTTTATTCTAATGTGTCTTCTCCTGGGGGAGCACACATGAGCACTGGTCAGATGCTCATGGCTCCCATATCTATATTTCTGGCCCACACTTCTTTGCTGAGCTCCAAACAAGTATGTCCAACTGGTTTTTAGATACTTTTCTCTAAGCTTACTGCAGGAATCTCAAGTTCCCTATGTCCAAAACAGAGTCCTTATTTTTCTCACCAGAACTAATTTCCCTGTAGCCCTTATCTCAGTATATGGCTTTTGAGTTTCCCAAGCTAGAAACCTCTGTGTCAATCACATTTTCTTTTGTTACTTTCTTTTATTTTTTTATTTTCTTGAAGTATAGTTGATTTACAATGTTGTGTTAATTTCTCTTTCCTTTTTTTTTTGGAAGTCGCATGAAGAAAGAAAATGTATTCAATATATTTTTAACAATTTTGAGAATACGTGAACTTTACATTTATATTTGCAAAAATGTACATGGAAAATATGATGAGAATAAGTAACAGGTCAACAGTACTAACACCAGCAGAAACAATAAATTGCGTACATCACACCTATGAACTTTCTACATAAGAATGATTCCAAAGGTCTATAGAAACAAAATAACACTCACGAGAGAGGTTATTTTGTGAATAATCATATATGTGTTGATTCAAATAAATTAGAATTTCATGTTGTAATGCTTTGTAATGTTCCAGTTCTCATACAACTTGAGTTTATTATCCAATACTGCTTAGTCCTCTGGAGTCTCAGCAACAACATAGACTTTTACAGCTTGATGATTTTTCAGTCTCTAACCGGCCACGTAACATTTAACGTCAGGCCTAGTGTTACGGAAGCAGCTCTTGAAAAACCACCTAAAGAGGGCTTGAGATCCCCAGGCAGAGCCTGGTGTTTAAGGTTGAAAGGCAGTCTGTGATAAAGTAGCAAAGTGGAGCCTTTGATTTATTTCTTTATTTTAAATTAATTAATTAGCTAATCTGTTTATTCATTTATTTTGGTTGGGCATTGGGTTGTCTGCCTGACAGAGAGCATCCTTCCTCAGGAAATTCGACTCTTGCCCACTAAGGGAGAACAGAATAGTCGGGAAAGGCATGGATGACCTTTTTAATTTTTCTAATATGATACAGTATAACATATCTCCTCAGAGCTCTGATTACAAAGGAAAATTCCCCACTGCAGTCTGGTGTGCCATCCCATTATTCAGTTTTAGAAGCATAAAATGAGCCTCAAGGCAAGACATCAGAGAGCTCACTTAACACATATTCTCCAACGTAAAGACAAAAAAATAAATGGAAGAATGGAAGGAAGGAAGGGAGGGAGGAAGGAAGGTCTTATTGTTCCACATTGTTTTGGCTATTATCAGCTTTTGTTAGATGTTTCCTTCTTTCTCTCCAAGGTGTGTGAAACCTAGGAAGCTGTATGTGCCAGACATTTGTCAGGCAATGTGGTCCTAATTATATAGCTGTTATTTAAACAAAATTCCAATCACTGATGTTAACAGCAGGTTATCTGCCTATGGCCTAGAGATTTGGATCTATACTGTACTATCAACTTTTATTGCATATAAACGAAAATTTGAAATTCATAATTCTGTTATTTGAAATCCAATCACAGTTTACATATCTGTATCTATACATGTGATCTCATATAATCTTTATCGTATCAGTTTTACAGTAAACAATATGATCTTTCTCCCTCAAGCTTTATTGCCAACTTAATGGGAAATGCACTTATTTTGATGACCAAAATTGCCCCCCAAAATTGGATGCAAATTTGTCCAGTGGAGTATCATATTCTGACTCTGTAGTTGACTCAACTTAAGGATTTTGATGTATTTTATTCCTACTTACTTCAACTTGATGTGCTTGATAGCCCATTTTTATGCCAACTATCTGCAGGAAAACAAAAAGATTAGTAAAAATCATTAATCACGGCATTTTGTTGTTCATGTTCCAAACTGAGAGCAAAAGTTATGCAAATAGAGTATCTGTTCTATTTCTCTGAATATAATCAACAGTAACAATTTTAAATGCCTGTTTAAAGAATTGTAAGAAATAATTTCAGTAAGTTTTATCTATGACTTTTTTTTTAACATCTTTATTGGAGTATAATTGCTTTACATTGTTGTGTTAGTTGCTGCTGTATAACAAAGTGAATCAACTATACGTATACATATATCCCCATATCCCCTCCCTCTTGCGTCTTCCTCCCAACCTCCCTATCCCACCCCTCTAGGTGGTAACAAAGCAAGCATGGCCTGATCTCCCTGTGCTATGCAGCTGCTTCCCCCTTGCTATCTGTTTTACATTTGGTAGTGTATATATGTCAATGCCACTCTCTCACTTCATCTCAGCTTACCCTTCCCCCTCCCCGTGTCCTCAAGTCCATTCTGTACGTCTGCGTCTTTATTCCTGTCCTGTCCCTAGATTCTTCAGAACCGTTTTGTATTTTTTTTTAGATTAAATATATATGTGTTAGTATACGGTATTTGCTTTTCTCTTTCTGACTTCACTCTGTAGGACAGATTCTGGGTCCATCCACCTCACCACAAATAACTCAATTTTGTTTCTTTTTATGGCTGAGTAATACTCCATTGTATATATGTGCCACATCTTCTTTAGCCATTCATCTGTCAGTGGACACTTAGGTTACTTCCATGTCCTGGCTATTGTAAATAGTGCTTCAGTGAACATTGTGGTACATGACTCTTTTTGAATTATGGTTTTCTCAGGGTATATGCCCAGTAGTGGGATTGCTGGGTCATATGGTAGTTCTAATTTTAGGTTTTTAAGAAACCTCCGTACTGTTCTCCATAGTGGCTGTATCAATTTACATTCCCACCAACAGTGCAAGAGGGTTCCCTTTTCTCCACAGCCTCTCCAGCATTTATTTTTTGTAGACGTTTTGATGATGGCCATTCTGACCGGTGTGAGGTGATACCTCATTGTAGTTTTGATTTGCATTTCTCTAATGATTAGTGATGTTGAGCATCTTTTCATGTGTTTTGTTGGCAATCTGTATATCTTCTTTGGAGAAATGTCTGTTTAGGTCTTCTGCCCATTTTTGGATTGGGTTGTTTGTTCTTTTGATATTGAGCTGCATGAGCTGCTTGTATATTTTGGAGATTAATCCTTTGTCAATTGCTTCATTTGCAAATATTTTCTCCCATTCTGAGGGGTGTCTTTTCGTCTTGTTTATGGTTTCCTTTGCTGTGCAAAAGCTTTGAAGTTTCATTAGGTCCCATTTGTTTATTTTTGTTTTTATTTCCATTTCTCTAGGAGGTGGGTCAAAAAGGATCTTGCTGTCATAGAGTGTTCTGCCTATGTTTTCCTGTAGGAGTTTTATAATGTCTGGGCTTACATTTAGGTGTTTAATCCATTTTGAGTTTATTTTTGTATATGGTGTTAGGGAGTGTTCTAATTTCATTCTTTTACATGTAGCTGTCCAGTTTGCCCAGCACCACTTATTAAAGAGGCTGTCTTTTCTCCATTGTACATTCTTGCCTCTGTTATCAAAGATAAGGTAACCACAAGTACATGGGTTTATCTCTGGGCTTTCTACCCTTTTCCATTGATCTATACTTGTTTTTGTGCCAGTACCATACTGTCTTGATTACTGTAGCTTTGTGGTATAGTCTAAAGTCCGGGAGCCTGATTCCTCCAGGTCCGTTTTTCTTTCTCAAGATTGCTTTGGCTATTTGGGGTCTTCTGTGTTTCCATACAAATTGTGAATTTTTTGTCCTAGTTCTGTGAAAGGTGCCATTGGTAGTTTGATAGGGATTGCACTGAATCTGTAGATTGCTTTGGGTAATATAGTCATTTTCACAATGTTGATTCTTCCAATCCAAGAACATGGTATATCTCTCCATCTGTTTGTATCACCTTTAATTTCTTTCATCAGTGTCTTATAGTTTTCTGCATACAGGTCTTTTGTCTCCTTAGGTAGGTTTATTCCTAGGTATTTTATTCTTTTTGTTGCAGTAGTGAATGGGAGTGTTTCCTTAATTTCTCTTTCACATTTTTCATCATTAGTCTGTAGGAATGCAAGAGATTTCTATGCATTAATTTTGTATCCTGCTACTTTACCAAATTCATTGATTATCTCTAGTAGTTTTCTGTTAGCATCTTTAGGAATCTCTATGTATAGTATCGTGTCATCTGCAAACAGTGACAGTTTTACTTCTTCTTTTCTGATTTGGATTCCTTTTATTTCTTTTTCTTCTCTGATTGCTGTGGCTAAAACTCCCAAAACTATGTTGAATAAGAGTGGTGAGAGTGGGCAACCTTGTCTTGTTCCTGATCTTAGTGGAAATGGTTTCAGTTTTTCACCATTGAGAATGATTTTTGCTGTGGGTTTGTCATATATGGCCTTTATTAAAGGGTTAGGTCCCTCTATGCCTACTTTCTGGAGAGTTTTTATCATAAATGGGTGTTGAATTTTGTCAAAAGCTTTTTCTGCATCTATTGCGATTATCACATGGTTTTTATCCTTCATTTTGTTAATATGGTGTATCACATTGATTGATTTGCATATATTGAAGTATCCTTGCATTCCTGGAATAAACCCCACTTCATCATGGTGTATGATCCTTTTGATGTGTTGGCTGGATTCTGTTTGCTAGTATTTTGTTGACGATTTTTGCATCTATGTTTATCAGTGACATTGACCTGTAGTTTTCTTTTTTTGTAACATCTTTGTCTGGTTGTGGTATCAGGGTGATGGTGGCCTCATAGAATGAGTTTGGGAGTGTCCCTCCCTCTGCTATATTTTGGAAGAGTTTGAGAAGGATAGGTGTTAGCTCTTCTCTAAATGTTTGATAGAATTCACCTGTGAATCCATCTGGTCCTGGTCTTTTGTTTGTTGGAAGATTTTTAATCACAGTTTCAATTTCAGTGGTTATGATTGGCCTATTTATATTTTCTCTTTCTTCCTGGCTCAGTCTCAGAGTTGTGCTTTTCTAAGAATTTGTCCATTTCTTCCAGGTTTTCCATTTTATTGGCATATAGTTGCTTGTAGTAATCTGTCATGATCCTTTGCATTTCTGCAGTGTCAGTTGTTAGTCCTCCTTTTTCATTTCTAATTCTGTGGATTTGAGTCTTCTTCCTTTTTTTCTTGATGAGTCTGGCTAATGGTTTATCAATTTTGTTTATCTTCTCAAAAAACCAGCTTTTAGTTTTATTGATATTTACTATCATTTCCTTCATTTCTTTTTCATTTATTTCTGATCTGATCTTTATGATTTCTTTTCTTCTGCTAACTTAGGGTGTTTTTTTTTTTTTTGTTCTTCTCTCTCTAATTGCTCTAGGTGTAAGGTTAGGTTGTTTATTTGAGATTTTTCTTGTTTCTTGAGGTAGGATTGTATTGCTATAAACTTCCCTCTTAGAACTGCTTTTGCTGCATCCCATAGGTTTTGGTCCGTCATATTTTCATTGTCATTTGTTTCTAGGTATTTTTTTATTTCCTCTTTCATTTCTTCAGTGATCTCTTGGTTATTTAGTAGCATATTCTTTAGCCTCTATGTGTTTATATTTTTTACAGTTTTTTTCCTGTAATTGATACCTAGTCTCATAGCATTGTGGTCAGAAAAGATACTTGATACGATTTCAATTTTCTTAAATTTACGAAGGCTTCATTTGTGACTCAAGATATGATCTCTCCTGGAGGATGTTCCATGAGCACTTGAGAAGAAAGTGTATTCTGTTGATTTTGGGTGGAATGTCATATAAGTATCAATTAAGTCCCTCTTGTTTAGTGTATCATTGAAAGCTTGTGTTTCCTTATTTATTTTCATTTTGGTTGATCTGTCCATTGGTGAAAGTGGGGTGTTAAAGTCCCCTACTATTATTGTGTTGTTGTTGATTTCCCCTTTTATGGCTGTTAGCATTAGCCTTATGTATTGAGGTGCTCCTATGTTGGGTGCATAAATATTTATAATTGTTATATCTTCTTGGATTGATCTCTTGATCATTATGTAGTGTCCTTGTTTGTCTCTTGTAATAGTCTTTATTTTAGACTGTTTTGTCTGATATGAGAATTGCTACTCCAGCTTTCTTTTGATTTCCATTTGCATGGAATATGTTTTTCCATCCCCTCATTTTCAGTCTGTATGTGTCCCTAAGTCTGAAGTGGGTCTCTTGTAGACAGCATATATACGGGTCTTGTTTTGTATCCATTCAGCCAGTCTGTGTCTTTTGTTTGGAGCATTTAATCCATTTACATTTAAGGTAATTATCAGTATGTATGTTCCTATTACCATTTTCTTAATTGTTTTGGGTTTGTTATTGTAGTTCTTTTCCTTCTCTTGTGTTTCCTGCCTAGAGAAGTTCCTTTAGCGTTTGCTGTAAAGCTGGTTTCTTGGTGCTCAGTTCTCTTAACTTTTGCTTGAATATAAAGCTTTTGATTTCTCCATTGAATCTGAATGAGATCCTTGCTGGGTAGAGTAACGTTGGTTGTAGGTTTTTCCCTTTCATTACTTTAAATATGTCCTGCCACTCCCTTCTGGCTTGCAGAGTTTCTGCTGAAAGATCAGCTGTTAACCTTATGGGGATTCCCTTGTGTGTTATTTGTTGCTTTTCCCTTGCTGCTTTTAATATTTTTTCTTTGTATTTAATTTTTGATAGTTTGATTAATATGTGTCTTGGCATGTTTCTCCTTGGATTTATCCTGTATGGGACTCTCTCTGCTTCCTGGACTTGATTGACTATTTCCTTTCCTATGTTCAGGAAGTTTTCAACTATAATCTCTTCAGATATTTTCTCAGTCCCTTCCTTTTTCTGTTCTTCTACTGGGAACCCTATTATTTGAATGTTGGTGCGTTTAATATTGTTCCAGAGGTCTCTGAGTCTGTCCTCAATTCTTTTCATTCTTTATTCTGCTCTGCGGTAGTTATATCCACTATTTTATCTTCCAGGTCACTTATCGGTTCTTCTGCCTCAGTTATTCGGCTATTGATTCCTTCTAGAGAATTTTTAATTTCATTTATTGTGTTCATCATTGTTTGTTTTCTCTTTAGTTCTTCTACATCTTTGTTAAATGTTTCTTTTACTTTCTCCATTGTATTTCCAAGATTTGGGATCATTTTTACTGTCATTACTCTGAATTCTTTTTCAGGTAGACTGCCTATTTCCTCTTCATGTGTTTGGTCTGGTGGGTTTTTTTCTTGCTCCTTCATCTGCTATGTGTTTCTCTGTCTTCTCATTTTGCTTAGCTTACTGTGTTTGGGGTCTCCTTTTCGCAGGCTGTAGGTTCGTAGTTCCTGTTGTTTTTGGTGTCTAACCCCAGTGGGTGAGGTTGGTTCACTGCGTTGTGTAGGCTTCCTGGTGGAGGGGACTGGTGCCTGTGTTCTGGTGGATGAGGGTGGATCTTGTCTTTCTGGTGGGCAGGTCCGCATCCGGTGGTGTGTTTTGGGGTGTCTGTGAACTTATGATTTTAGGAAGCCTCTCTGCTAATGGGTGGGGTTGTGTTCCTGTCTTGCTAGTTGTTTGGCATAGAGTGTCCAGCACTGGAGCTTGCTGGTTGTTGAGTGGAGCTGCGTCTTAGCATTGAGACGGAGAGCTCGAGGAGAGCTCTCATCGATTGATATTATGTGGAGCTGGGAGGTCTCTGGTGTTCCAGTGTCCTGAACTCGGCTCTCCCACCTCAGAGGCTCAGGCCTGACACCCAGCCAGAGCACCAAGACCCTGTTAGGCACTTGGCTCAACTTGGTACGACGGATGCTTGCCAGTGAATTAAGGTGCGAAAAAGACATAAGGCATAAATACCAAAGGTGTTGCCTGCGGTGCCAGCTCTCTGGTTCCACGGACCTCTTTCTGTACTTTGTAATTCTCGCTTCGGCTGGCCTCCATTCAGGCCACCATCATAGCTCCCCTGGTACCCTAACTGAGCTCTGATTTTCCTGTGTGTTCCCCATTCTGCACTTTAGTTCATTTTAAGTTGTAGGGAAGAGAGTCATATTCAGGTTACCTCAGGGAAAGCGGGTTATTCTCTAGGTGAGGAAGCCTCAGCAGTCAACTGTGGAAGTCATTACTCGACAGGAAGGCTTCCCACTGGGTGCTGTCCTCGTGCTCAGCTACTTTGGGAGCTGCAGCACAGAGGCGGTGGTCTTGGCTTCGAAATTGATTGCCAGGTCTTCTCAGTTATGGCTTGATTGGTGACAGCAAACCATGGGGATCCATTCTTAAGGTATTACTGCTGGCATTCTTCCCTCAGAAGGAGCAGTGTAAGTGGCTTTACTGTTAAGCTGCTTGGGTCCTTCTTATGCCGTCAGGCCTGGGGTTTATCTTCTTAATGAATAACATTGGTCATGATATTCCCTGCTTAAAATCCTTCAGTTCCTCTCTCGTATAGGAAGATGTCAAAACTCCTTAGTATGGCTGTGGGTTTCCTTATTCTTCTCCCTTTCCCCCTTGACTTCTGTGTTCTGGCCACGTTGTACTTCTCCCTCTCTGAACTCATGCTGTGTTCTTTTTTTAAAATTAATTTATTTAATTTATTTATTTTTGGCTGCATTGGGTCTTCGTTGCTGTGCGTGGGCTTTCTCTAGTTGTGGAGAGCGGGGGCTACTCTTCGTTGCAGTGCACAGGCTTCATATTGCAGTTTCTTCTCTTGTTGCGGAGCTTGGGCTCTAGAGCGCGGGCTCAGTAGTTGTGGCACACAGGCTCTAGAGCGCAAGCTCAGTAGTTGTGGTGCACGGGCTTAGTTGCTCTATGGCATTTGGGATCTTCCCGGACCAGGGCTCGAACCTGTGTCCCCTGCATTGGCAGGCGGATTCTTAACCACTGCGCCACCAGGGAACTCCCATGCTGTGTTCTTTAAAGCATCTTTCCTCATAAGGGACTGCCCTTCCTTTCCTTCTTTGCTTACTTACAGATTTAATTTACTCATCACCTCTGTTAACCTTTCCTGGCTCTTCCTGGCAGTAGGTTGCTCATTCCGTTTTGTTCTCACTGTATCCTGTAGGGACCTATCATATTAGAACATATTTGTGTATTTCACCCCTGGATTTTGAGCTAATTTAAGACAGAGACCGTGTCTTCTGTCTCATCAACTCCCCCTCCCCTGAATTCATCAAATATTTATTCATGGTCTACTTTGTGCCAGCATTGGGTCCTTGTGGAATAATGTGGAAATGGTGCAGAGATCATTTCTTTGCTATTAGGTGTTTTCTTTGTCTTCTAGGTCGTGATATTATTGGGCTGGCGGAAACCGGCTCTGGGAAGACAGGGGCCTTTGCTCTGCCCATTCTGAATGTGCTGCTGGAGACGCCCCAGCGTTTGTTTGCCTTAGTTCTCACCCCCACTCGGGAGCTAGCCTTTCAGATCTCAGAGCAATTTGAAGCCCTGGGGTCTTCTATTGGGGTGCAATGTGGTAAGTGTCCAGAGGAAAGGAATCTTCAGAATTTCTTCACAGGTTGAGAATGAGTGTGAAAGGAGAATGGAAGGAAGTGTCGTTAACATAAGTTCATTGACCTAAAGGGCTGATTTGGTATTTTAGCTTCGGGGAAAGTTGTAATTGTAAGGGAAGAAAAATGAAAGTAGAAATGTGTCATTGGCTTTACAGTGAACTATGGAAAAAAATTAAGGATCTCTTTTCAATATTCTTTTTCTTTCTGTAGCTGTGATTGTAGGTGGAATTGATTCAATGTCTCAATCTCTGGCCCTGGCCAAAAAGCCACATATAGTAATAGGTGAGTAATGACAACGGTAGAAGACACTGGTGATGATGAATTGGAGAAAATCTACTGATATTGGGTGCAACTTCTTTGTGCAGAAAGAGTTCAAAGAATGGATTTAATTTTTTGTTTAATTTTTTTTAATTTCTGAAATTCTGGTTGGGAGGGGGTGGTCACTTTCTTTCTGTCCTTTTTCTTAAACATTGCCCTCTCTCCTCAACTTTTCTTGTTAGCAACTCCTGGTCGACTAATTGACCACTTGGAAAATACAAAAGGTTTCAACTTAAGAGCTCTCAAGTACTTGGTCATGGATGAAGCAGACCGAATATTGAATATGGATTTTGAGACAGAGGTGAGCTCAACATCTTTCCTCTTCCTAGAGCATCTCAAAATCTGTTCAAAATCTGGTTCATTGCATACCTGCTTTTGTGGAGCACTTAACCATTGTTGGTTAATTTAACATCTCTGCTGCTTTTTTCATTCTTGATGCTCTTTACACTGTCTGCCTCAGCATCCTCTTTATTTATTTTTTCTTTTTTATTGAAGGATAGTTGATTTATATTATTATATTATTTTTAGGTGCAACATAGTGATTCAGTATTTCTGTAGATTATACTCCATTTAAAATTATTACAAAATGATGGCTATATTTCCCTGTGCTGTACAATACATCCTTGTTGCTTTTAAATTAAATTTAATATAATTAATTTTTTACTGAAGTATAGTTAATTTACAATGTTGTGTTTCTGGTGTACAGCAAAGTGATTCAGTTATACATACATATATAAATATGTGTATATATATATACATATATATGTGTGTGTATGTGTGTATATACATATACCTACACAAACTCCTAATTTTCCTTCCCTCTTTTCCCCTTTAGTAACCATAAGTTTGTTTTCTATGTCTGTGAATGTGTTTCTGTTTTGTAAATAAGTTCATTTGTATCATATTTTAGATTCCACATATAAGTGGTATTATGTGATATTTGTCTTTGTCTGACTTCATTTAGTATGATAATCTCTAGGTCCATCCATGTGGCTGCAAATGGCATCATTTCATTCTTTACTATGGCTGAGTAGTATTCCATTCTGTATATGTACCACATCTTCTTTATCCATTCATCTGTTGATGGACATTTAGGTTGCTTCCATCTCTTGGGTATTGTAAATAGTCTCAGCATCCTCTTTCAAATATAGTCTGACTTGGGGGGTGAGGGATAAATTAGGAATATGGGATTAACATACACACACTACTATATATAAAATAGGTAAACAGCAAGGACCTACTGTATAGCACAGGGAGCTACATTCAATATCTTGTAATAACCTATAATGGAAAAGGATCTGAAAAGTGTAAATATGTATGTATGTGTAACTGAATCTCTTTGCTGTACACCTGAAACACTGTAAATCAACTATACTTCAATTAAAAAAGACAGTTGGGCAAAAAACATGTATATATATATACATACATACATACATATAGACTGACTTTGTTTTCAGAGATGAGAAATACCAAAAACAGATTTTCTTTTTCCATTTCATTTGATTTCAACCTCTTCCATCTTTTCTTTGATGACCCATTCATCATAGCTTATTTAGTTGATTAATGCTTATTCTTTACTTTTCTCTTAGATTAGCTCTACTCTGCTGATTTAAACTGTGCTTTTCTCTGACTGGCATTATTTTTTGGTAGCATCTGGTATGGTATCAAATAGTAAATATTCAGTCAGTTTTAGCTGAACTGAATCAAAGTTTTGAGTCCCCAAATCCCCACAGTGATGTATTTAGTTTGTTACCCCTCATCTTCACAAGCAGCATTTGCAGGTGCCCAGTCTAAATGTTATGTTGGTACCGTTGCTCTTTCTGCCTTTTAGGTTGACAAGATCCTGAAAGTGATTCCCCGAGATCGGAAGACATTTCTCTTCTCTGCTACGATGACCAAGAAGGTGAACTTTTCTAGGATTTCTCTTTTCTTCTTTATAAGAATCGATAAGTAGAAACAGTCACAGTGACAATAATAAAAATAGAGTATTTAGGAATCAGTGTACTACTCTAGGTTTTCTTTCTTCAGGTGCAAAAACTTCAGCGAGCAGCGCTGAAGAATCCTGTGAAATGTGCCGTTTCCTCTAAATACCAGACGGTTGAAAAGTTACAGCAATATTATCTTTTTATTCCTTCTAAGTTCAAGGTAAAGTGTTTGCTTTGATCATTTCTGCCTCTCTCTCTTCACCAAGACATCTGAAAATGTGTCAACTCTTGATTAGCTAAGAGCTGTGCTACAGATGGAGTCCTTTCTGTTTGTTTTAGAGCTCATGCCGTGCTTTATTTTATCACTGATAAAGTCAAACATTCCGGGAATTCACAACATATTAAACCACAGTAATGAAGTCATGACACAATCCCTTCCTAACCCCATCCTTGAGGTAGTTTTTCTTTTGCCTGCTTATTATGTGGCTTTTTTATGGACAAAGGACCTAGTTTTGTGCTTTGATGTCAGGGCTTTGTGTGCTTGCTGAGTACAGATCTCCTTGTGCTCGGCTTCAGGCTGTGTGCGAAACTCATGGTTCACAGAGATGATAATGATAATGCCAGTTAAGGAGTGCAAAGCTGGCGGCTGGGGGTCTGGATAACTGAGAAGCAGCTATGGGCTTAGTCTTTTACATAATTTGTATGCCCAGGACGCCAACCTTCTTCCAGGTTCAGTTACATATATTATTTTGGCTTTGTGACTTAGGATACCTACCTGGTTTATATTCTAAATGAATTGGCTGGAAACTCCTTTATGATATTCTGCACCACCTGTAACAATACTCAGAGGACAGCTTTGCTACTCCGAAATCTTGGATTCACTGCCATTCCCCTCCATGGACAGATGAGTCAGGTAACTATTCTTTGGAATCATTAGTGGTGAACTGGGGGCATGAGAAAGCTAAATCTTGTAGCAGGAGATTTCTGCAATAGCAACACATGACATTAATGCATCTTCCCATAGTTGTCCTGATTTTATGGGCATTAAAGTGTTGCTTTGGATGCTACTTCCTCCTTTCAGGATAGCAAGAGGCTCAAATTAAAATATTCCACAGGTAGTTGTCTGGGATGGAAGCTACTGAGTTGATTTATTCAGCCCTCATGGTAATAGTGACTCTCTCGTCTCTAAAGACTTTCAGTAGATTATTTCTCAGTTATCCTTCTGTCATGTTTAACAAACTCTGTTTCATGTTAGTATTTTCTAGCTTTAGTCTTAAATATCTTTTTATTGCTTCCATGTTTCCTTTTGACCTGTGAAGCCTAGTTCAGACTAAGGGGGAAACATCCTTTTAAAAATTTCTCTCTTGGTTCTTGTATTTATTTAGTATGTCTAGTTTGTGTGTCTTGGATTCCAAGTTTTTCAAGATTAAAATTCTTTCCATTTCTTCTTTTCATCGTCTCAGAGCAAGCGCCTAGGATCCCTTAATAAATTTAAGGCAAAAGCTCGTTCCATTCTTTTAGCAACTGATGTTGCAAGCCGTGGTTTGGACATACCTCATGTGGATGTAGTTGTTAACTTTGACATTCCTACCCATTCCAAGGTGAGTCCTGTTGCTGACCTGACTTTCTAGCCCCAAAGTGCTTTTCTTTTCTCTTTTCTTTTCCCCTTCTCTTCCCTTTCTTTCCTTTCCTGTCCTTTCTTTCACTTCCTCCTTTCCTCCCTCCCTCCGTCCCTCCCTCCCTCCTTTCCTCTTTCTCTCTCTCTCCCCCACCTCCTTCTTCCTCCTTTTCTTTTCTTTTTTTTAAAATTGAGATGTAATTGACATATTAGTTTCAGGTGTAAAATGTAATGATTTAATATTCGTATATATTGCAGATTGGTCATAGTAAGTCTAGTTAACATCTGTCACCATTCATAATTACGCATGTCTTTCCTTATGATGAGCATTTTCCCTTAGCATTTTCCCTTAGCAACTTTTAAATATGCAGTACAGTATTATTACCTCTAGTCAGCATGTTGTACATTACATCCCCATGACTTATTTATTTTATAACTGAAATTTGTACCTTTTGCCCCCTTCACCCATTTCACACACACCCATCCCTGCCTCTGGCAACCACCAAATCTGTTCTCTGTATCTGTGAGCTCAGTTTTTTTTGTTTTTGTTTTAGATTCCACATATAAGTGAGATCTCAGTATTTGTCTCTGTCTAACTTATTTCACTTAGCTGAATACCCTCAAGGTCTATCCATGTTGTCACAAATAGAAAGATGTCATTCTTTTTTTATGGCCGAATACTATTCCATCGTATCCAAAGTGTATTTCTTAATGGAATGTTTTCTGTCTTTCCTTAGTTACAGTGTTGGAGTTTTTTTGGTGTGTGTGTGTCCTTGATTAGTTAAGTGTCAAAAATAGGGAAAGCTCTAGATCTTTTCATTCTCCTCATCTTGCACATGCCTGTGGATGTGATATTAATGAATGTGAATGAAGAAGCCCAGGAGAGGGGTTAGAGGCTCACCGTCGGAGGCGCAGACGCACCGCGTGCTCACCTCTGTTGGTCTATCTGATGAGAAATGGCAGCCTGTGGTCCTCAGTGTATCCCAGGGTTTCTCAGCCTCGGCACTGTTAACATCTTGGTCTGGGAATTCTTCCTTGCGGGGCTGTCCTTTGTATTGTAGGATGCTTAGCAGAATTCCTGGCTTCTACTCACAGGTGACATTGTGACAACCAGATATATTTCCAGACATTTCCAAATGCCTGCTGGGGAGGATGAAACTGACCCCAGTTGTGAACAACTAGTGTGTCTTGACTTCGTATTAAACTGCTGTAGACAGGGTCCTGTCTCACGATTTTCACAGTAACTCTGTGTGAGTTTGGCCATGTATTTGTGTTCCTGTTTTATAGATACAAACCAGGATTTAGAGAAGTTCTGGACTTGTAGACAGTTGTGTTGCTGGTCGGTGGGAAAAGCAGATCTGTGACCCAGGTCTGCCTCTAGATCTAGTGCCATTTTCCTCTGCCTGTGCTATGTCCATGGAGATTTGCTTTGTAGATTTGTCTTTATATAAAAGAAAGGAAAAAGGGGGTCAGTTTTGTGCTGTGAGGAGAATAAGAAAAGTGAAGTAGATTTATCTCTGTAACAGATTGCCAGTTCATCTCTCCACATTCCAACACAAATCTGTTTTCTTTCAAAGGTTTGCAGGAAGAATTTACATACAGTTTTAAATTTATCTTCCAGCTAACTCAAAGTTACTTACCGTTTTCGTTTCAGGATTACATCCATCGAGTAGGTCGAACAGCTCGAGCAGGGCGCTCTGGAAAGTCTATTACTTTTGTCACACAGTAAGTGACCCGACTTTGGGGCAGAGCAATGTAGAGAAAAGAGCAGAACTGTGGGGCAGACAGACTTGCAACCTGACTTCACGACTTACTGTAACAGTCACTTAACCTCCCTCATCCCGCCTTCACTGTTTGTAAAATAGAAATAATAATACCAATCTAGCAGGGTTTTAATGAAGACTGGAGATGTATATGTAAGGAGCATATACTATACTACATATGTGTAGTATAGTACTTGGCATATAGAAGCACACACACAAAAAACCCTGTTATTTCTTTTAAATGCTGGAGCCAGAGAACAGTGACCATTCCCTCAACTCACAGTATTACAATAACTATTTCTGATTTTGTTTTCTAGGGAACAAATTGTTATGTACCCAGGGCTTTTCTGGGAGTAAGGGGTATGTTGGGTGGTTTTCTGCTGGGCTGTGCACAGAAGATTGCAATTAGTTAGTATTCTGAAAAGGAATAATAGGTTCGATATTGTTGAAAACTGTGGCCCCTGTTGCGTCATAGTTTTGGAATGGACAGACACGTGCATTGTCAGCCAGCCAGAGCCATGTCAATTTTCCTTTTTCAGATACGACGTGGAACTCTTCCAGCGCATAGAACACTTAATTGGGAAGAAATTGCCTGTCTTTCCAACCCAGGATGACGAGGTTATGATGCTGACAGAACGTGTGTCTGAGGCCCAAAGATTTGCCCGAATGGTATGCAATGCATTTTCTCACCAGCAAATGAAATTAACTTACATGCAAGACACTTTATTGTGTTAACCCTCAACTTGGAATATTTGATTCCAAATTTAAGATGAGCATACTAAAGTGCAGATGTAGGTAATTTGCTTTCGACTGTACAACTAAATGGTTGAATCAGGGTTTGGACTCAGTCTGACCACAGTGACCACGTTCCCAGCCACTGTTCATGTTTCACATGAGGCACGAAAAAAACCTTTGGACTTGAGATCAGATCAGGAGGTGCAGCTGTGAACTGTGAGCTTGGACAAGGTGTCTAACCTCTCAGAGTCAGTTCCTCATTTGTAGATTGGGAATAATAGTTACCTTGAATACAGGGTATTTATGAGCGTTGATCAAGCTGATGTAAACAGCGTAGTTACTGATAGTAGCGGTGGCGGTAGGAGTGGCGATGAGAAGGTTCTAAAGGAGCCCCTTCCAAGTGCCGTCTGCTCTCTGGGGTGCTGGTCTGAGGGGTGAAGAAACTTCGCCCGTGGGGTGCTTTCTGAGTAGCTGAGGTGTGGACTTGTTTTTGTTTTTCTCCCCACATGGAATTCTTTGTTTGGTATCTTTGTTTATAAAAATATTGCATGTGCGTTGGGAAACATTTTTAGAAAATACACAAAGGATTAAAATAGTAAGTGAAACACGTAAGCCACCCCCCGCAGAAAACCTGATAACAGTTGGCTATTTTTCTTTCCTTAGCCATAATTAGACTTTATCTAATTGTATATGACTTTATCTAAATGTATATCATTTTCCTATTTGAACTAGCAGAGATTCATGCGATCACTTCTTTTTTTTTTTTTCACATTTTAAACTTTATTCAAAAAATGTCATCTAGGCTGTGTCTTAGCCCTGAATCGATTCAGTTACCAAACTTTCCTAAACACCAGTGGCAGGAGTAATCTCTTGGAGTTGTTGCAGGGTCCTTAACTGCCTTCTGACTCGTCAAGGGAAACCAAATTGGGTCTTCTAGACTTTGCATTAGGTATATTTTATTACTTTCCAATGTTTTGAAAATTGGTAATCTGAGGGGAGAGAATTAAGTTTTTTAAAAATAGCACTGCTTGCAAGTTTAGAAACTGATATCTTAGATGCTAGCATCTTAGAATTCTCATGGGATCATTTCTTAATGGCTACAGAGAATTCTGTCATGAATATATAACGTGATTTACATTGATGTGTGTTTATGCTTTTCCCGGTTTTTTGTATTTTAACTGGAACTCTGTTGAACATCCTGATATGTACAGCTTTGCACACTTGTCTTGTTTCCTTAGAATAAATTCCTAGAAGTAGAATCAATTGTTGGGTGGAGGAGAATACACAGTTAAAATTCGAATTCATACATAATGTCAAACTGCCCCCCTAGAAAAGCTAAAGCACTTTTACACGATGAGCGACAGTGTATGTGACTGTCCGCACACCTGACCAGGTCTAGGTATTACCATTCTCTTAAATCTTTGCCAGAATAATAATAATAGCTTATTGTTTTAATCTTCCTGTCTTTGATTACTAATAAGATTAACATTTTTGTATCTTGGGATTTTGGTCTTATTCCTTTGCTAATGTGAGGTGTTAGGGAGTTACTTAGTGTTTGATTTTAAGGAGCAGAGACTAGGATGTGTCACTCTCAGTGACAGCCATTCATTTTCAATCCCATCCTTTCCGTTTCTTGCAGGAGTTAAGGGAGCATGGAGAGAAGAAGAAGCGCTCGTGGGAGGCTGCTGGGGATGGTGACGATAGGGAGGGCGCAATCGGTGTCAGGAACAAGGTGGCTGGAGGAAAAATGAAGAAACGGAAAGGCCATTAATCTCTTTTATAAAGACTTGACTTCTGCTTTCTGTTCTGTAAAGAGGATTGAAGGAGAGAATGGGACCTCTCCCTCCAGAGTGCTGCAGGCCGAAATCCATCAGAATTGTGTCAGAATCTGCCCAGCTCACTCAGTGCTCATCCCCCTTTCCGTGTGTTAGAACATCGTTGCCTGCAGAATATTTTTGAAGTGCTGATGTCAAGACTCGGACTGTTCTTCAGCTTTGGTTCCTTGCTCCTGACACTAGTAAGATATGTTCTCCTATCCCTTCATACAGACCTGTGCTTTTTTCAGCTGCAAGTCAAGGACTGGGCTAATGAAGCCCTTGACCTGTGATTGTAAAGGAAAGGAGCTTCTAGATCTAAAAACAGTGATACTTCCGCAGTCTCAGCTTGTGTTTCGTGAGACCAAATGGGAAATAATAAATTTAAATATTATTAAAAAAAAATTCAAACTCCTTGAGGACCTTTTTGGGTTACAGACTTTATAGATTTAGTAAGATCTTCCTAATAGGTAAGAAACTGACAGTGGTGATTCCATGGCAGATTCATTGGTTGTCCTTAATTTGAGGTAAACATTATTTATGACTTTAAAAAAATCAACAAAGAAACAAGAGGATGGATGGCTTTGAAAGGGAAGTCCTGCTTGAAAGGAGGTTGTGTTTTTCTTGGGGATGGAGCAGAGTCTCTTAGATCCCTGAATAGATTCACATCCCTGGCTCCTTGGAATAAAATCTCTGTGGGGGGCTTCCCTGGTGGTACAGTGGTTAAGAATCCGCCTGCCAATGCAGGGGTTATGGGTTCGAGCCCTGGTCCAGGAAGATCCCACGTGCCGCGGAGCAACTAAGCCCGTGCACCACAACTACTGAGCCTGTGCTCTAGAGCCCGCGAGCCACAACTACTGAGCCCACGTGCCACAACCACTGAAGCCCACGTGCCTAGAGCCCATGCTCTGCAACAAGAAAAGCCACTGCAATGAGAAAGAAGCCCACGCACTGCAACAAAGAGTAGCCCCCGCTTGCCGCAACTAGAGAAAGCCTGTGCGCAGCAACGAAGACCCAACACAGCCAAAAATAAATAAATTAAAAAAATATATTCTCTGTGGGAGTCAAGTGTGGATGTTGATTGCAGGAAGATCTTTATAAAAATAGGGGGTGGGGTGCCTACCTCTGGGGGGCTAATTCTCCATTTGTTTCCTGATGGGACTCTCCAGAGTGGGTTAGCTAACAGCAGCTCTCTCTCCCTCTGGGCTGGTGGGTAAAAGCCAGTGGATGGGTGCTGTTTCAGCTCAGTGGAAGACTTCAGAAGCAAGCTGAATTTGAATCGGGTTATGGGTGGTGGGTAAGAAGGGATTGGAATTATCCTGAAGGAGTCTGAACTTTCTAAATGGGCAGGATCTCTAACTTAGGATCTGTGGACCCCTGAGGTATATGCATATTTCTGGGGAGACTAAAAAGGTTAAAAACCTCTTCTAAAGCTTATCTGTTGTTTCTGAAGTATATACGTATTATGCTTTGCTAGGATGGGAAGATAGGACTCTAAGGGGAGAAAGGTGGATGATGTGTCTTCAGGCATATTAGTAGGCCCAGACCATAAACTAGAGTCCCAAGCAGAACAGGTAAAATGCCATTGTGAAGGGCAGGAGGCACAGAAATAAACGAATGCGATCTAGTAGTAAAGGAGGGCAAAGCTGCTGGTTTGTATCACTAATCTGAACTGTTCTCATGCTCCCTGTCTGCAAAGGCAAGATTGCAGAAGTCTTGAGGCTGAAACCCTAATCGAGGTGTCTGTGAGTTTCCTGGGGCTGCTGAAACAAAGTACCAGAAACCGGGGGACTTAAAACAGCAATTTGTTGGATCACAGTTCTGGAGTCTAGATGTCCAAGACCAAGTTATCAGCAGGGTTCCATCTGAAACGTCTCGGGAAGGGTCTGTCCTTGCTGCCTCCTAGCGTCTGGTGGTGGCCAGGGGTCCTTGGCTTGTGGCAACGTAGCTCCAGTCTCTGCCTCCATGTCTTCACGTAACCTTCTTCCCTGTGTGTCTGCCTTCACACGGCCTTCTTATAAGGATGCTTTCATTGGATTTAGGGCACATCCTAATCCAGTATGACCTCGTCTTGACTCATTATCTCCACAAAGACCCTATTTCCAAATAAGGTCACATTCTGGGATTCCACGTGGACATGAATTTTGGGGGGGACACCATTTAGCCCAGTACAAACCGTCTTTCTGGCCTGTTGTGTTTTGGGGGGTTTAAGATTGTGTTGTGGAATACAAGTGGTAGATAGAGTTAATTACAAAGAAAGTGGAGAAAAGACAGGAGACAGGTCTTCAGAAACAGGATGGGTAGAAGTAGAGAAATTTACAATGACATCCTCTGAAATGAAATGTAAATTGTTTTGTAGTCAAGGTCCCAAAGGGTCTCGTTTTAGAAATGGAGAAGGTTTCCGGCCTTTCTTCTTGTCCCATTTTAGTGTAATTCCTTAGTTCTGCTTGCCTGATTTAAGAAACTGAGGGCTTCAAAACAACCAACCAACCTCTCCCCCTCCCTCAATTGCAAACGATTCCCACACCTAACTTTTATGACTTAAAGGGAGTATCTTGCAATAGTCATTAATAATGCTGGCCCAGAGAAAATTCTCCCTTATTTCTCATCCGAATCATAAAACCACTTTATGCAGTATTCATTGTATCATGGCTTCATACTAGCTAACATGGTTTTACTTCCTCTGTACAGAGCTAAAGTGAGATGAGGAAAATGTCTCTACCTTGTGAAGGGGTCTTAGGATCCCAGTGATGGGGTTTCAGCTGAGCAGGCTATTCTAGGCTTAAAAGCAGGCCCAGAATTCCAGGCTCTCGAATTTAAGGGCACTCGGGATTCTAGTAGTTGCCCAGAGGGATCTAGACTCAACTAGATCTTGATGATTCTTTTCTTAGTCCCTCAAAAATGTGATGAATATCCTAGAACTTGGCTGGCTCTATAAAGACATCTGGCTTACAGCCAGAGTGTTTTCCAGGTAGCTTCCTACCTGCAGATACATCCAAAAATCCAAATCAAAGACTCTGTGTACCCCAGGTCCCTCAAAGCCCTGGGAAATGAGACCAGAAAGAACCACAGGCTGTGGTATTGGTTACAGAAAATGAAGGCGTCCAAGTTATCAAAAGCAGGTAACAAAATAACATCAAGCAAGTATGCTCCAAAGACTTGAATGCAGAATTAGAGAGTATACGAGAAGTTTTAATCCACATAGTTCTCAAGGTGAAATCTAGCCTCAGGGCTGATAATAAATCAGGGTGTGAGTCACCCCTCTTCAGTAGGAATGACGAGAGACCCAGACCCTGGCACTAGAGACTCAAGGGCTACCCACACCCACATTCTTTTTCATGCCTCACCTGTCCCAGGTATGCACTAAAAATAACTGCAGAAACTTGAACTCTGGGAAATCACACTGAACAGTCTCACCTAGAAGAAAGAGTTGATTTGTGCCCAGTGGAAGAGAGATGGGGAAAAATGGGCTCATGTAGAGACTGTGTAATCTCTAGTTGCTGGGCCCTGATGTCTTCATATTCTTGAAGTTTTTATCTGTTTGTAGTCCACCCAATACCTTCCAAAACTATAATTCTTCATTAACCTGTGGATGCCATCTAGGGACTGGAAGAAACTGGAGGGATGCGGAACACAGCGAAGTGTGGGGAAAGTGTTAAGAGACTTGCTCACGCTGTAGCTCTGTGACCTCGTGAGAGTTACTGAACCTCGATTTCTCTCACTTGTTAATACGGAAATAAGAGCATCTCGCCAATCTGCCTCAGAGTCTTGAAGCTGGTTTTATTGATTTTTAAATTCTGTTCCCTCCCTCTCTCCCTTCCAGTGTCTGCTCTGTCCCAGCCACTGTGCCAGGTACCAGGAAGACCACACTGAAGAGAAAGGTCAGACGCTGTCTTGGATGAACTCAGTCTTAGCCTGGTATTGTGGTCGTGCTTGCCCAGGGAGCAGGGCCTCTTCGTGGGTGTGACTCTAACATCTTGCAGGGCCCAGCACACAGTGAAGGTTCAATATCTGTCCTTTTCTGCAACTGTGTATTGGCATCTTCACACGTGTCTTTAGTTCCCTTCAATCCTGAAAGGTGGATGTTACTGTTCCCATTATAAGCTAAGGAGCCGGACTATCCAGTCTGCTTCTTACCAGCTGTGAGACCTTGGGCAAAGTAGTCAACCTTTTCTTGTTTCAATCTCCTTATCTGAAGAAACACAGATAGTAATAAACCTACCTTGTGAGGTTTAAATGAACTGTACTGCGGCTGTCCTCATGATCAATAAGTGTTAGCCATTGTGATTGTCATTATTATTACTATTATTACAGATGAAGAGTGGCTAAGTAGCTCGCCCATACAGCTTGTCATACAGCGTGTAATGGACCAAATTTGATTTCAAGCCTCTACTCTTTATGCTAAATACACTATGTGTGTGGTAAGTGTGTGCGTATAATTTCATATTATTCATTCAGCAAGTGCTTATTGCATGAAGACTGAGCCATCATTTGTAATTTCTTCCTTTGGAAAAATGTATTCCACATAACAAACAAGTATGACACAAATGAGCTTTCGGACTCCAGCCTATTCAATATTTGCAGATTGGAACGGCCAGGTGGGAGAATATGACATTTTCATTTCCACCAGTAGATGGCAGAAGGGAGAAAAGATACCCCTAAATGGGAGGAGTTTTCACAGTGGCTGATTAAAAGAGCTCTTTGTCTAATGTTTGGCCCACAGTGACTAAGGGCCCGGGGGTCAGGGTGGGTATGAGAACTACCTTCAGGTATTTGAAGGTGTCAGCCTTCAAGAAGGTCTACTAGGTCGACCCAGCAGATGGGGACTGGGGATAGAAGTAAACTGAGGCTCAGATGTAGTAAGAAGAAGAAGTTGCATTCCACTATTATCTCTTCCTCACATTCCCAGCCTGCATTCCCTACTGTTCAGCCTGTAAGCAGCTTTGTTCTTTTGAAAAGTCTGCCCTTCCCTCCTGGGATTTTAAGTCCCTTGTCCTCCGTTTATGCCCCCTCCAGCTCCCACCCCAGTCTGTAACCTCAGAGTACTGTTATTCTCCCCCAACATCACTGCCTACTCCCACTACATGTTCGTGTTTCTGAGTGTAAATTTGCCGAGCCATGAACCCCCCTTCTGTTGTACCTTCTCTTTTACTGCACATCCATCTAGTAAGCTTTGTCCATAGCCCTCACTCCTCTGTCAGATAAGCCTGGTGCCGGTGAACTGGAGAGCCACTTGTTCCTTCATTCTGTCCTAAAGACATATCTTTCAGCTCCAAGTGATGGGCCATTGTCCCTCTGGTTCCAGAAGAGTGGTAGCAGCCTTCAGGTGTGGTGGTCAGAAATAACGGAGCTAACTCCACCGTCACTGATTTCTGTGCTGGCTCGCTCTTCACACATTCCTTTTGGGGGAGGAGTCCACTGGTGACTCCTGCCCAATACCTGACCTCTTAGAAACTCTCCAACCCGAGCTGTTCTATCCTGTGCCGACTTCAAACCAACATCCTTATTGTGTTTTCTGGGTCGGTCAAAACAGCAGGGACCAGGAGAAGGCTTCTTATCTGACATATTTCCACTTGTATATTTGTAATGGATTGTTTGCTGCTCTTTACATAAGGATGTGGAGAGCCTGCTGTGTGCTAGGCATTTGCTAGGTGCTTGGCATATACTGTTCCATTCACTGGAGATAATGAGTCATTTCTTGAGGAAACAGAAAAGCTTGTTTGTGATATTTTAAAATCACAACCTGGTCACTCCTTATTCTTTGTCTTCCGTGATTTCTTAAATTCATCCAAAGCTGTTCAGGAAATTAGCATGGTGAGCTGATGCTGACAAAATGAAATAGAGATTTGATCGCATCAGAGATAATCTGTGACTTCTCTGTCCATTTCGTTGATCTGGGTAGAATCCAAAGGCCTGAGGGTGAGGGGGGAGTGGAAGAGATGCCTCTCTTCACCATAGTTTTATATTTTCACCAAGTCTCTATAAAATGAATAAATTTGATGTTTGGACTCTGTCATAATATTCATGTGAAACCTCACCCCAAACCAGAATTTTAGGGTTGAGAGGACCTTGGTGGTCAACCAGATCGTTCATTTTTCCTTTGAGGATACTTAAAGGCAGTATGTGTATCTTTGTAAGTTTGTATATGTTTTACAATGTGTAAGTTTGTGTTTGTTTTATAACATGCTCACAAGGTTATAACAATTTAAAGGGAGGCACTATTCTTCAAAAAAGTTCTACTCACGGCTGAGGTCCTGGGTTTGACCCACCGTTTCGGGAACTAAGATCCCACCAGCCGTGCAGCACAGCCAAAAAAAAAGCTCTGATGGAATTTTGTTCATAATACCTGCCTAAAGGGAAAAAACGCTTGCTTTTCACGGTAATAGCTTAAGACTGAAGTCTCCTTTTTGAGAAACGTGGTGGAAGATGTTGAGGCACAAATACGTGTTTTAGATGGCCCTGGTTAGCCTAATTTTCCTAATGAACGCCAGTGTTGTCCCCAGCCAGGTTCCAGGTGCTATCTTGGGAGGAGTACGGGTAAGTCATATTTCATAGCTCACCTCTTTAACATCTTTGCCCAGGTGAACTCCAGTTGATGTGATCACCAAGAGCGGCCTGGAAGGAGGCCAAAAGCCCCAAAAGGACAAGGTTCAGGCCAGCAGTTTACGTGGGAAGGAGAGAAGAGCCACCTCTGGGCTGATCACCTGGGTAGGGTGTGGGGAGGGAGAGGAAAGGAGTGAGTGTATCTCCTGAGATTGACAGCCTGACGTAGGCTGCGGAGTTTATGGTACTGGCAGGAGTACTGTCATTTCCTGCCTCTTCTCCTCCACTCTGCAGACTCCCTGAGTCACTCACTGGTCAGTGGCCCGTGGCCAGGGCTCGTTTCTTTTTCCTCTGACCTCGAGGAGCAGTGGCCACAGTGGGGCACAGACATCCAGGGGAGTGCATGACAGTTTATCGGAGTATGAGAAGAAGACACTAGAATTTTTACTTATATTTAACTCATCCTTTTTGAATTTCTATTCTTGTATATTTTTTATAATGCACATAAAATATTATTTTAATGACAACATACACAAGTATGGAAGTATCTTAAAAATGTTAAATAGGGGTGCACTATTGGGAAAGTTGGAGACTAAAGCCCTAGGAAATTATTCTGACAACAGTCCTTTAGAAGAATTACGTTTCATTCTGAAATTAATTTTCAAACAAAACTCTGATATATCCTTACAGTTAAAAAAATTGTTTTTTAAAGAGCAGTTTTAGGTTCACAGCAAAATTGAGAGGAAGGTACGGAGATTTCCCATATACCCTGCTGTCTCCATGCTTGTATAGCTTCCCCCATTATCAACATCCCCTACCAGAGTGGTACATTTAACCACAGTAGAGTTAACAATCACTGAACCCACATTGACCCATCATAATCACCTGAAGTCCATAATTTACCTTAGGGTTCACTCTCGGTGTTGTACCTTCTATGGGTTTGGACAAATGTATAATGATGTGTATCTACCATTGTAGTATCATAGAGTATTTTCACTGCCCTGTAAATCCTCTGTGCTCCACCTGTTTGTCCCTCCCTGTGCCCTGAAACCCTGGCAACCACTGATATTTTTACGGTCTCCATAGTTTTGCCTTTTCCAGGATGTCACATCGTTGGAATCATACAGTATATATATAGCCTTTCCGGTTAGCTTCCATCGCATTATAGCTCATTTCTTTTAAGCGCTGAATAATATTCCATTTCCTGGATGTATCATAGTTTATCCGTTCACCCACTGAAGGACATCTTGGTTGCTTTCAAGTTTTGGCAATTATGAATAAAGTTGCTATAAACATTCCTGTGCAGGTTTTTCCTCCCCCTACTTCTCTTTTAATGTGGTAAAATACACATAACATAAAATTTACCATCTTAACCATTTTAAAGTATACAGTTCAGTGGTATTAAATACATTCACATTGTTGTGCAGCCACTACCGCCATCCATCCCCATGGCTCTTTTCATCTTGCAGAATTGAAACTCTACCCATTAAACAATAACCCCCCTTTCTCCCCTCCCCTCAACTCCTGGCAACCACCATTATACTATCCATCCTTATGATTTTGACTAAGTACCTCATGTAAGTAGAATCATACCGTGTTTGTCTTTTTGTGACTGGTTTATTTCACTCAGCATAATATGCTCAAGGTTCATCCATGTTATAGCATATTGCAGAATTGCCTTCCTTTAAAGAAGGCAATAAAGAGTTGTATGTATAGACCACTTGTATGTATAGCCACATTTTGCTTATGCATTCGTCTGTTAAGTGTGCACTTGGATTGCTTTCATGTTTTAGCTATTGTGAATAAGGCTGCTATGAATGTGGGTGTACAAATATCTCTTTGAGACCCTGCTTGCAATTCTTTTGGGTATATATACCCAGAAGGGAAATTGTTGGGTCATAGGTAATTCTATTTTTAATTTTTTGAGGAAGCACCAAACTATTTTCCACAGAAGCTGTACCATTTTACATTTCCACAAACAGTGCACAAGGGTTCCAATTTCTACATCCTCACCAAAAGCTGTTTTTTTCTGCTTTTTGTTTGTTTCTTGTTAGCTGCCATCCTAATTTGTGTGAGGTGGAATCTCATTGTAGTTTTGATTTGAATTTCCCTAGGTGATGTTGAATATCTTTTCATGTGCTTACTGGCCATTTGTATATCTTCTTTGGAGAAAAGTATTCAAGTCCTTTGCTCAGTTTTGAATCAGCTGCAAACAGAGATAATGTATTCCTTTCCAATTTGGGTGTCTTTGACTTCTTTTTTCTTGCCTAATTGTTCAGGCTAGCACTTCTAGTACTATGTTAAATAGACAGGGTGAAAGCAGACATCTTTACCTTGTTCCCAGTCTTAGAGGAAAAGCTTTCAGTCTTTTATCATTGCGTATGAGGTTTGCTATGGCTTTTTAATATATGGCTTTTATTATGTTGAAGTAGTTTCCTCTACTCCTAGTTTGCTGAATGTTTTTATCATGAAAGGGTATCAGATTCTTTTTCTGCATTAATTATATGATCACGTGTCTTTTCCCCTTCGTTCTGTTGATGTCACGCATTATATCCATCAATTTTCCAACGTTGTACCATTCCTGCATTCCAGGAGTAAATCCCAGTTGCTCACTTGTAATCCTTTTAATATGCTGCTGAATTCTGTTTCCTACTATTTTGTTGAGGATTTTTGCATAAATGTTCATGGGGAATATTGTTTTGTGGTTTTCTTGTAGTGTTTTTGTCTGGCTTTGGTATCAGGGTAATCCAGGCCTCAGATAATCACTTAGAAAGTATTCCTTCCTGGGAATTCCCTGGCAGTCCAGTGGTTAGGACTTGGTGCTTTCACTGCTGTGGCCCGGGTTCAATACCTGGTTGGGGAACTAAGATCCCGCAAGCTGCACAGCATGACCAAAAAAAAAAAAAGTATTCCTTCCTTTTCAGTTTTTTGAAAAAGTTTGAGAAGGATTGGTATCAGTTCTTTAAAGAGGTTTAAAGTCATTTAAAGAATATTTGGTAGAATTCATAAGTGAAACCATCAGGTCCAGGGCTTTTCTTTGTTGAGAGATTTTTATTACTGGTTTACTTTCCTTGCTAGTTATAGATCTGTTTAGATTTTCTATTTCTTCATGATTTAGTCTTCGTAAGGTCTTGTGTTTCTAGGAATTTGTCCATTTCATTGAGGTTATCCAATTTGTTGACATACAGTTGTTCATAGTACCTCTTACAACCCTTCTTATCTCTGAAGAATCAGGAGTAATGTTTCCACTTTCATTTCTTTTTATTTTTAATTTTTGGCTGCATTGGGTGTTCATTGCTGCATGCAGGCTTTCTCTAGTTGCAGTAAGCAGGGGCTACTCTTTGTCACTGTGTGTGGGCTTCTCATTGCTGTGACTTCTCTTGTTGCAGAGCACAGGCTCTAGGTGCACGGGCTTCAGTAGTGGCAGCACACAGGCTCAGTAGTTGCAGCATGAAGGCCCTAGAGCTTGTGGGCTTCAGTAGTTGTGGTGTGTAGGCTCAGAAATTGTGGCTCATGGGCTCTAGAGCACAGGCTCAGTAGTTGTGGTGCAACGGCTTAGTTGCTCCACAGCATGTGGGATCTTCCCGGACCAGGGATCGAACTTGTGTCCCCTGCATTGGCAGGCAGATTCTTAACCACTGTGCCATCAGGGAAGTCCCTCTACTTTCATTTCTGATTTTAGTAATTTGAGCCTTCTTTTTTCTTAGTCCATCTAGCTAAAAGTTTGTCCATTTTGTTGATCTTTTTAAAGCAACAATTTTTGGTTTCATTGATTTTTTCTATTGTTTTCTATTCTATATTTGCTTCTCTCTGCTCTAATCTTTATTATTTCCTTCCTCCTGCTAGCTTTGAGTTTAGTTTCTTCTTTTTCTAGTTTCTTAAGTTGTAAAATTAGGTTGTTGATTTGAGGTCTTTGTTGGTTTTATTTTTCCTTTCTTTATCACTTTTCTTTTAATCTACCTGTGTCTTTATATTTAAAGTGGATTTCTTGTAGACAACATATTACTAGGTCTTGTTTTTTGGTCCACTCTGGCATTCTCTGTCTTTTAATTGGTATGTTTAGACCATTCACATTTAAAGTGATTATTAATATAGCTAGATGAACATTTACCATGTGTAACTATTTTCTTATCATTGCACTTGTTTTTTGATCCTATTTTTATCTTCCTCTTTCCTTCCTTTTTGTTTTTGTTTTTTGATGTGTTTATAGCTGTACAGTTTCCCCATAGCACCACTTTTGCCACATTCCATAAGTTTTGGTAAGTTGTATTTTCATTTTCACTACCCTCTAAGTATTTTCTACTTTTCCTTGTGACTTCTTCCTTGATCCATTGGTTGTTTAAAAATGTGTTGTTTAGTTTCTCCACAATTTTGTCAATTTCCAGCTTTCCTTTTGTTATTGATTTGTAACTTCATCTGGTTATGGTCAGAGATCATACTTTGTATGATATCTGTTTTTAAAAGTCTACTGAGACTTAATTTGTGGACTATCCTGGACAATGTCCCACATGCACTTGAGAAGAATGTGTATGTTGCTGTTGTTGGGTAGGGTGTTCTGTGTTTGTCTGCTAGAGCTAGTTGGGTTATTTTGTTGTTTAGTCCTCTATTTCCTTACTTCTGTCTCATTGTTCTATCCATTATTGTGAGTGGGGTATTGAAGTCTCCAACTATTATTGTAGAAGTTTTTCTCCCTTCAATTCTGCCAGTTTTTGCTTCATATATTTTGATGGTCTATCATTCGGTACGTGAATGTTTATCGTTTTTACATCATCTTGCTGTATTAAACATTTTATAATATATAATGCTTTTCTTTGTCTCTTGTAAACTATTTGATTTAAAGTTGGAACTTCCCAGGTGGTCCAGTGGGTAAGACTCCACACTCCCAATGCAGTGGGCCTGGGTTCAATCCCTGGTCGGGGAACTAGATCCCACATGCATGCTGCAAATAAAGGTTCACATGGGGCTTCCCTGGTGGCACAGTGGTTGAGAGTCCGCCTGCCAATGCGGGGGGTGTGGGTTCATGCGCCAGTCTGGGAGGATCCCACGTGCCGTGGAGCGGCTGGGCCCGTGAGCCATGGCCGCTGAGGCTGTGCGTCCGGAGCCTGTGCTCCACAACGGGAGAGGCCACAACAGTGAGAGGCCCGCGTAACGCAAAAAAAAAAAAAAAAAAAAGTTCACATGTCACAACTAAGAAGCCCACATGCCACAATTAAAAGTCCACATGCTGTAACTAAAGATCCCACATGCCACAACTAAGACCCGGTTCAGCCTAAATAAATAAATAAAGTCTGTTTTGTCTGATATTAGTATAGCATCTCTGCTCTCTTTTGGTTACTATTTTCATGGAATATCTTTTCCATCCTTTTACTTTCAATCTGTTTGTGTCTCTGGAGTTGAAGTGTGTCTCTTGTAGACAGTATATGATTGGATCATGTGTTTTTATCCATTCTGCCAATCTCTGTCATGTGATTGGAGGGTTTAACTCATTTACATTTAAAGTAATTACTGATAAGGAGGGACTTCTGTCATTTTGCTGTTTGTTTTCTATATGCCTTATGGCTTTTTTTGGTCCCTCATTTCTGCATTGCTGTCTTCTTTTGTGTTTAGTTGATTTTTTTGTAATGAAGTGTTTACCTTTCCTTTTTCATTTCCTTTTAGCTGGTGTCTTTGTGGTTACCATGAGGATTACATTTAAAATCCTAAAGTTATAACACTCTAATTTGAATTTTTGCCAGCTTAATTTCAATAACATACAAAAACTCTGCTTCTTTACAGTTCTGTCCCCAGTCATTTCTGCTGTTGATGCCACAAAACTGGACTTTTATACATTGTGTGCCCCAAAACATGAGCTAATAATTCTTTTAAATGCATTTGTTTCTTAAGTTATGTAGAAAGCAAGATTTGGAGTTGCAAACCAAAGTTATAGTAATAATAGCTTTTACACAAATAATTTTTTTCCTTTAAATGTATTAGTCTCTTAAATCATGTAGAAAACAAAAAGTACAGTTACAAAACATTGTTATAATAATACTAGCTTTTATAATTGCCCATGTATTTACCTTTATTGAGGTCCTTATTTCTTCATATGGCTTCTAGCTACTATCTAGTGTCCTTTCATTTCACCTTGCAGGAATCTGTTGAGCATTTCTTGCAGGGCAGGTCTAGTGGCCACAATGTCCCTTAGCTTTTGTTTATCTGGGAATGTCTTAATTTATCCCTCACTTTTGAAGGACAGTTGCCACTTAGGATTCATAGTTGACAGGTTTTCTGTTGTTGTCGTTTTAGCATTTTGAGTATATCTATCAGCCCACTGGCTTCTGGCCTCCAAGTTTCTGATGAGAACTATGCTGATAATCTTATTTTATTGAGGATCAGTAATATTAATACTCTTATTGTATGTGATGATTCACTTCTCTCGCTGCTTTCAATATTCTCTCTTTGTCTATGCCTTTTGAAAGTTTGGTTATAATGTGTCTCAGTGAGGATCTCTTTGAGTTTATCTTACTTGGAGTTCATTAAGCTTCTTAGATGTTTATACTCATGTCTTTCATCAAATTTGGGAAGTTTTTCAGCTGTTATTTCTTCAACTATTCTCTCTGCCCTCTTTTCTCTCTCTTCTCCTTCTGGGACTCTTCCTATGTGTATGCAGGTCTTCTTGATGGTATCTCACAGGTCCCTTAGGCTCTGTTTACTTTTCATCGATCTTTTTTCTTTCTTTTCCTCAGATTTGGTAATTTCCATTGTCCTTTCTTCAAATTCACTAACTCTTTCTTCTGCCTGCTCAAATCTGCCTTTGAATTCCTCTAGTGAATTTTTTCATTTCAGTTATTGAACTTTTCAGTTCTAGAATTTGTTTTTGGTTTCTTTTTAGGTTTTCTCTCTTTATTAATATTTTCCCCAAATTAATGTCAGACACCAAACCATAGATGCAAGGAGTTCAGAAAACACCAAGCAGATAAATGCCAAAAATCACACACCTAGGCGTATCATATTCAAATTACAGGAGTTCAAAGATAAAGAAAAAATCCTGAAAGAAGCTAGAGGAAAAAAATACCTCACCTATAGAAGAACAAAGATAAGAATTTCATCCAACTTTTCTTCAGAAACCATACAAGCAAGAAGAAAGTGGAGAGAAATATTTAAAGCATTAAGAGAAAAAAAATCCCACCAACCTAGAATTCTGTACCCTATGAGATTATCCTTCAAAAATGAAGGAGAAACAAAGACTTTCTCAGACAACGTGGAGGAAATTTGTTGCCAGTAGATCTGGGGTTGCTGAGGAAGGGAAAATCATCATATATGCCCCTAAGTAACTTGAGTTTTGAACAATGTGAATACGTATCAAAAACAAATAAAAATAAGTAACATGTAAATATAACTTATTGAATGAATATCCTCAATTAGCTAGGCACTGTGGAGTTCATGAACAGTTAATCCCAGTGCCTACACTTAAGGGGATTATAACCTAGTGGGAGTGAAAAGATAAGTATGCAAATTACTATAATGTAATTGATGCAGTGATAATTGCTATATCAAAGGAAGATGAAAAACTATAGAAGCAAATGTCTCACAAATGGTTTATTGTTAGTTATATGACCCATTTCCTAATAGTTTGGGACATTTAACTTTTGTTGATTAGCAGATTCAGGATCCTAGGCTGAGCTTGGCTCTGCTCCAGACACCCCTTCCCTTCCCATACACGTACCATCCTACCTCACCCTTACCCTTTCTGGTCTGGTAATTTGGGCAACCATCACCATAATTCAGTTTTAGAACACTTATAACCCCCGAAGTTTTCCTAATGCTCATTTGTTTTCTGTTCCTACTGTTTTGCCGTTCCTTGTATATTCTTTTCAAGAGGAAAAAATCATGAATTTGTACTGTTATTTTCAACTCAGGTTGCCCTGTAGGCAGCATCTTCTTTTGCCACACCTTGTGAATCAGAGACAGGTTTGGTTGGTGTTGAACCTAAACCTAGGATTGCCGCCATGTTATATGGTGCATGACTCTCCCACTTTCCTTTGGAAGAGCTACCTAAGTGGGTGATAAAAATACTCATTCATCTCTGCTTTCAGCACTCTGTCAATTCAACTTGGAGTGGCTTGGCTCATTTTCCCCTTCATCACCTGATTTTTGAAAAATAACATGAGGATCTCTTCTGCAAGTTAGAAGCCAAAATAGGGTTTCTCTGGTGGCACAGTGGTTAAGAATCCACCTGCCAATGCAGGGAACACAGGTTCGAGCCCTGGTCCAGGAAGATCCCACATGCCGCGGAGCAACTAAGCCATTGCACCACAACTACTGAGCCTGTGCTCTAGAGCCCACAAGCCACAACTTCTGAGCCTACACACCACAACTACTGAAGCCCACAAGCTCCAGGGCCTGCGTGCTGCAACTACTGAGCCTGTGTGCTGCAACTACTGAAGCCTGCGCACCTAGAGCCCGTGCTCCGCAACAAGAGAAGCCACTGCAATGAGAAGCCCATGCACCACAACGAAGACTAGCCCCCGCTCGCCACAACTAGAGAAAGCCCGCGTGCAGCAATGAAGACCAAATCCAGCCAAAAATAAATAAATAAACTTTTAAAAATAAATGCAGTGATGCCACATAAGGTTTTCTAATTTAACTTTTATCAGATGCCAAAATGCACAAAGTACTGTACAAAGCACAGCATTAAACCAAGTTACTAGCTACAGGGGCTGCAGTGGGATTACAGAGGCCAGGAAAACTCAGGAAAATGTATGGCACAGAAGCGTGTCTGACCTTATCCCAACGGTTGAGAGGTAAATGTGGAGAACAGCTACAGCTCACTTCTACGCTGTTGAAGTGTGGATTTCCGATGAGAGTCCCTTCTTTTCACCTCTTGCTTTTCAAATTAGGAAACGGCAAATGGAGAATTCAGGTGATTTGCCTTAAACCTCTAACTAGGTGGAGCAGAACACAACCAGGATTGACCTGGGCAGCACCCTGCTGCCTGCGGTGCAAGCCCGATGCAGCAGAGACTGTGAAGGAATAGGGAAGGCAAAGGGAGTCCTGCAGAGACCCAAGGTGGTGGCAGAAACCTCGAGTCCTCTATACTTCCGTGACATGGCTGTGCTATGTGTGGGCTGTAACACACCGGGTGTTTAAGCTCTCTGCACTGCTGTACCTTCCTTCTTGTATAATGGGGGTAGCAGTAATGATACCACCCTCGCAGGGTTATTGTGAGGATTAAAAGAATTAATTCATGTACTAATAGTAGACACTCAGTAAATATTAATGATGATGGTAATCATCATGATGATGATGATTTCTGTTTCTGGGTCCTGAGCAGTTTCTAAGTGCACCCTGGCATGTGCACTTTGGACCACTCAACTCTGAAGATTAATGCTCATAATCAGAACCAAATTCCCTTCTCCGACCTCTTTTCACCTGCCCACATCATTCTTCCACTTTCCTATGCTGCCTCCGTCATTCAAAATAAATGGGAGTGGCTATTCGGGGTCTTTTGTGTTTCCATACAAATTGTGAAATTTTTTGTTCTAGTTCTGTGAAAAATGGCATTGGTAGTTTGATAGGGATTGCATTGAATCTGTAGCTGGCTTTGGGTAGTAGAGTCATCTTCACAATGTTGATTCTTCCAAACCAAGAACATTGCAGTGAGGTGGATGGACCTGGAGACTGTCATAGAGAGTGAAGTAAGTCAGAAAGAGAAAAGCAAATACCGTATGCTAACACATATATATGGAATCTAAACAAAACCAAAAATGGTTCTGAAGAACCTAGGGGCAGGACAGGAATAAAGACGCAAACATAGAGAATGGACTTGAGGACACGGGGAGGGGGAAGGGTAAGCTGGGACGATGTGAGAGAGTAGCATTGACACATACACACTACCAAAATGTAAAATAGCTAGTGGGAAGCAGCTGCATAGCTCAGGGAGATCAGATCAGCTTGGTGCTTTGTGACCGCCTAGAGGGGTGGGATAGCGAGGGTGGGAGGGAGGGAGACGCAAGAGGGAAGAGATATGGGGATAAATGTATATGTATAGCTGATTCACTTTATTATACAGCAGAAACTAACACACAATTGTAAAGCAATTATACTCCAATTAAGATGTTAAAAAAAATTTTTAAATAAGTAAATGGGAGTAGATGCAAATCAAACTCTGAAAAACTAATCAATCAACAAATATTTAGGTCAGCAGCATGTCAGATGATGAGAGAGCTAATAGTTTTTACCTCTAAGGAGCTTTCAGTCTTAAAATGTATACTTAAAATTAAGTATGCAATTAAAGGATGATTCAAGAAAATTCAAATGGAGTGCTGGTTATATGGCATATAATTAAAGAATGGATCAATAAATAATATAATGCTTACAATGTAATAGTAAAATAACAACAGCTAATATTTCTGAGCCCATGCTATTATCAGATGCTTTTCTAAGTGCTTTAATCTAATTTACACAACAATTCTCAAAGGTAGCTACTATCAGTATCTTTCTTTTCAGAAGAGGAAGTTAAAGCTCAAACAAATAACTTGCTCAAGGTTGCACAGGGAAGGGGGCACAAAAACAACACAGAGTAGATGAGTCCAGAGGAGGCAGACAATGTCAGCCCAAGTAGAGGTTTGTCACTAATTCTGGTCTTTTCCCAGAGTTCTTTGCTAGGTGAAGCAACACTTGTCAACCCTCAAAAAGACAAACCAACAACTAACCCACCCACCCATCTACCCTTCATTGTCTTTCCATTGCTCTTTGGAGAAAGAATAAATACAAAGCCACTTAGCATGGCCTACAAGGCTCTACATGGCCCCACTGACCTCTCCAGCAACACTTTCACTTGTCCTTCCTCCCCAAGGGCCTTGTTTCAGTCCCAAAGCTCTTGCCTGCCACAGGGCCTTTGCACATGCTGTTTTCTCTACCTGCTCTCCTCTTCTGCTCTCTTCACCTATGCAACTTCTAGTCATCCTTCAGATCCCAGCTCAGTCATACCCTTCCTCAGGAAAGTCTTGCTTGACAACACTGACTAGGTTAAATCCTCCTAGTATCATCTCTTGGTAACTTGGTAACTAACACTCGTCATGTATTATATTTGCCTGGTTATTTGAGTGGTATCTATTTCTCTCACTACTTTATAAGCACAATGAGAGGTAAGACTGAATATGTTTTTACCCATCATTGTACTTTCAGCACCAGGTAACATGCCTAGCACATAATGGGCACTCAATGAATATTTGTGGAATGAGTTGAAGGATAAGTTAAGGAAGACTCCACATTGCAGCTAGAACATGGAGGGGCCTAATGATAGAAAAGAGTTGCAGAGGTGAGAGGAAGCATTCAAGGCAGAGGACAAGTAGCTCCCAAGAATACATACAGTGAGAAAACTCTGTGTCAAAATATAGCTAATATTTACTGAGTGATTATTGTATGCCAAATCTTTTGCATGTATTATCTAATCAAATCCCTTTTTTGATAATCCTTGTGACAAAGACAGCTAATTGTACTCCAATATTTGTTCCATCCATTCTTTCTTGGTAGTAAATCCTATAATTTTTAACTGCACAAATAAAAACTACGTTTCCTTTTTTTTTTTTTTTGGCCACGCCATGTGGCATGCGGGATCTTAGTTCCCCGACCAGGAATCGAACCCGGGCCCTTGGCAGTAAAAGCCCTGAGTCCTAACCGCTGGTCTGCCAGGGAATTCCCTAAAGTACCCTTTAGAGTGCTCTTTACATCTTATAGTTACGCTCCTATCTTAGCCTCATAATTCTTTGTTTTGTTTTGTTTTGTTTTGTTGCGGTACGCGGGCCTCTCACTGTTGTGTCCTCTCCCGTTGCGGAGCGCAGGCTCCGGACGCGCAGGCTCAGCGGCCATGGCTCACGGGCCCAGCTGCCCCGCGGCACGTGGGATCTTCCCGGACTGGGGCACGAACCCGTGTCCCCTGCATCGGCAGGCGGACTCTCAACCACTGCATCACCAGGGAAGCCCAGCCTCATAATTCTTTATGTTAAACTTTCCCTGTTAAATTACTGTGTAGTTTTTGCCTCCTGGTTGGACCCAGACTGATATAGGTACATCCCCTCTTTGACCGGAAGCTAAAATGCAGAGCCTTCTGTTTTACTAAAGAGGTTCTTTGTCTCCTGATAACTTGTTTGATCTCCCAGACTGGGATTCCTTTCATCCATGAATTGCAATTTTCAGTTATGATTCTGAGGGTATCTACGTGCCTGGCCCTCATTCTGCTCCAGTTATCGGACAGTTGTCTCAGCTAGATTGCCTTCACCAACTTATCTTACCTTTCAAAGGTTATTTACATATTTATGTAATGATTTGAAGATAAACTCTCTGTGGCAGTGAAAGTGCTCTCTAGCTAGTTAAGTCAAGCCACACTTTTCCTTTCTGAAAAAGGTCATCCCTGGGGACTTCCCTGGCGGTCCAGTGGTTGACTCTGCGCTTCCAATGTAGGGGTTGAGGGTTTGATCCCTGGTTGGGGAACTAAGATCCCACATGCCACTGGCACAGCCAAAAAAAATAGATGAAAAACGTCATCCCTGAATCCATGGTACAAGTAATATAAAGCAAGGTGTTGAATGCTGGAGAGCGGTTTCAATCAGAAGCAGCTATATAACCTATATCATAGGGTGGTTATGAGAAGTAGGTGAGATATGCTAGGTAAAATTCTCAGCCTAGATCTTGCACTTCATATTGTGAGTTCTCCTTCTCCTTTGTTCATTCATTCACTCATTCATTCATTCAACTTACCCTTAGTAAGCAGCTACCACGTACCAGATGCCGTTATCAGCATGGAGAAACGAGGATGAACAAGATTCAGTTCTCTCCCTGAAACAGTGACCAGTCCAGTCTCCCGTTTAATATGCACCAAAGTCTAAGGAATAAGCCCCCTCTTCATGCTCTTCCCAAAGATATGGGTTTTCCAGTAAATGGAATAGAATGAATGATTTAGTCATAAAATGTACAGCCTGGAGATGAGGTCATATGTCTAGAGGGAATTTTCTGCTGTGTTAGTTTGATGTGAACTTTGACAAGCCCGGATTATTGTATTATATTATATTATATATAAAATATATATATATATTATATTATTGATTATTATATTCTTTTTCTGTAATTAACTTTAACTATATTTAATCACATGTGATATATATGTAATATAGTCACTCCAAAAGCAAGTACAGGGCCAGGATTCAAAGACCTCCTTTTGACTCAAAAGCCCATGCTTTTATCACCCACACCATTCTGCTTTCTTTTGTTGGTTTTCAGCTTGGTGGCGCTAAGGACTGGACAGTCATCCCCTTGCTCTTACCCGCCACTCAAACTCATCACACTGTGTTGTACTTGCATCTTGTACTTGCCTGTTTGCTTGATTTTGCCGTTAGACTTAGACTTCCTTGAGGGTAGACACAATCTACTGTTCACCACTGTATCTCCATCATTCTGGTTATCTATTGCTGCTTAACAAAACCACCCCAAAGATGAGTGGCTTAAAGTAACAAGTCACAGTTCAGTGGGTTGACTGGACTTGCTATGTGGCTCCCTCTTGGGGTCTTTTATACAGTTGTAGTCAGTGGGTGGCTGAGGATGGTGTCATCTGAAGGCTCAACCAAGCTGGATGTCCAAGACACTTGCTCTATCACCCACCTGGTGCATGGCCTTGGATGGCTGGAACAGCTGAGAATTGGCTGGGTGTCTCTCTATCTCCATGTGGCTACCTTGGCTTCCCCACAGCATGAGGTACTTCTTACATAGTGTCTGATTTATCTCACAGTGAGTGATCCAGAAGATTTTGGTGGAAGCTGCCAGGCTCCTTACGACCTAGGCCCAGAAGTTAGCATCACGTCTACCATATTCTGTTGTGAGTCACAGGGCCCGCTGAGATTAAATATGTGAGAGAACTACATCAGTGTCAGGAGACATCATTCGTGCGGGGCCATCTTTGGGGAGAGGGCAGTCTGGGGAGGGAAAGCTCAGAGGAGGAGATACATACATGGGGAATCTCAGACGAAGGGTAGGAGTTAGCCAAGTGGTGAAAGGCTGGGGAAGAGAAAGGGTAGGAAGAGAAGTCTTCCAGGTGAAAGGGACCCCGTGTACAACGACTTGGAGATAAGAAGAGGGGACGAGGGGACGGTAAGTACGGTGCACTCACGTTCTACCGCTTACTTGCCGGGTGACTTTGGATAATTATTTAACCTTTCTGCATCCCGGTTTCCTCATCTGTGAAATGGAGATGGATCACAGCATTATCCAGGAGTGTTATAAAGATTAAGTTAGTTCATGCACAAAGAGTTGTTTAGAACAATATCTGGTACATAGAAAACACTCAATACATTGGTTATTGTTAGTACCATACAGGGGAACGTGGGAGGTGAAACACGGTTGGAACATAGGACTCCAAAAGGGGAAGGGGGAGATAGGAGTCTGGAATGATAAGCAGAGGCCGGAGCACGGCTTTGTAAGTTGTGCAGAGGTGTGTGAATTTTATCCAAGAGTAAATGAAGAGATTTTAAGGAGGGGGGACTTGATGAGATTTGGGATTTAGGGAGATCTCTATCCTAAAGATCTCCAGAGTGGGAAAGACTAGGGGGAGGAGAAAAACTAGAGACAGAGATCAGTAGGAAGCTGTGTGGTCCAGGAGAGGGACAAAGTGGCCTGGCCTAAGGTGATGATTACAGGGCTGGAGAGAGGTGGCCCTGCTAAAGGTCACAGTGCTCGTTAGTGACACAGCAGGAACTGGAGCTGCTGACTAATTACACAGGAATTTCCTACCAGGAAATTAACATTTTTCCCTTGTTTATTTAGGCACCAGTTTAATGTGTATAATTTGATGAGACAGATAAGTAGCTACAAGTAAGGGGAAGAGATGGTTTAGCTGGGAGGTACGGGTCCCATTTCCATTGTTTACGCCTGCAATTGCTAATAATAAGTAGCTTGCTGCAGGTGCCACTGCCCTGAAGGGAGGCTGAGCAAGGTGAGTGAATCTCTTTGAAGGAGAAGCTTTTTCCCAGCTGTATTGGAAGGGTCACACCCCATCTTTCATACCTGCCTCACCTGTTCTCCTTTGGGTCAGACTGGCAGTGTTTATTTGCTTTTTCTGGTTTATTTGGTGTGTAAAACACTAGGAAGTTCTGATTGGCTACTCTGCCGGGGTATCCTTGGCCTTTCAAGCTGTGATTCTCAAATATTCTTTGTAGACACACCTTGGTTGTGGAGCCCACAGTTCTTAGAAGGTCTGAGAACAGCTGGGAACAGGGGACCCCAGTGGCAGCAAAGGGGACCTTGGGCAAAGAATGAGCCTCATGGTGTCTCATCCACTGAACTAGGGGACCCTGAAGGTCTAAGATTATGTTTTAAATAACTTCTGACAGGGACTTCCCTGGCGGTCCAGTGGTTAAGACTCCATGCTTCCACTGCAGGGGGGCACGTGTTCAATCTCTGGCTGGGAAACTAAGATCCCGCATGCTGCGTGGTGTGGCAAAATAATAAAATAATAAAATAAAATAAAATAATAAAATAAAATGTCTATTTAAAAAATAAATAAATAAAATAAGTAACTAGCCCCTGACAGGAGCCACAAGAACACCCCATGCTCGCTCCTGATTCCACATGGGGCCTACACATCCTTCAAGGCACAGCTCAGGTCCCACGTCTGTGGGAACCTCTCTTCGCTCTCTTAGCCCCTGTGGGTCACTGCCCCACACCTGTGTCCCGCCCCCAACATTTAAAGAACCCCAGAGGAAGTGTAGGCGCCATATAACTCCGCCCTTACTCACATGCTGTGTATGTTATTCCTCCAACAGGACGCTACTCCGAGCATCTCCCAGCTTTACTGGAAGCCCTCTGAGGGTTGATGGTTTTCCCTCCATTGTGGCCACAACACGTCTCAGAGTTTTCAGGCAGCCTCTGTTGAGGGACAGATCTAGAAGTTTGGAGGATGTGTTAGCTCTAACTTACAGATTGGGAAGCTGAGGAGGAAAGGGTTCAGTCACCTGCCCAAGCTTGTGAAGGCTGGCCTTTGTTCAGGAGGCAAGTGGGAACAGTTAACAGTTCCCTTACATTGGTTTTCAATCTTTCCGACAACCCCAAGAGGTAGGTCCTAGTAGCCACGTTTTACCGCTGAGGAAACAGAAACGCACAGGTGTTCAAAAAGGCCCACCGCACTCGTGTGCCGAACACACCCAGAACTAAAACCCAGCTGGTCTGGCTCCCAGCTGCTTCCTGTGTCATCACTTCCTGCCTCGTAGCACCTGTGTACCTACCTGTCCCCTCTACAGGTGAGACTATGACCTTTTCTGAGGGCAGGGCCTATGCTTTTGTTTTCATTTAAATCTCGGTGACCCCAGGGCCTAGCACAGATCGTGAGACCTAGTTGATGTCCAGTAAGAGATTGTTCAGTAAATGCTGAGCAACGGCCTATGCGGAAGCTTACTCTGTCCGGCCCTTTCAGGGTAGGACCTCACGGGAGCCGCTACTCCCCTCCAGGTGGCGCCGTCAGAAACCTCTTCCTTCCTGGTTTCCTCTGAAGGCCCCATGGCAGGAGGCTGGGACTGAGGTGCACAGGAAGCTCCCTTGGGGACAGCAGGAGCCTTCAGACCTGCTGGGCTGGGCCTCCCTTCCGGGATTAGGGGTCTAGTTTCAATCCACAGAAATGCTTGGAGAGAGTGACCACTCACCTCAACGGTGGGGCTGAAAAGCCCTGTCTCTGGTCAGGGCGACTTGGGGTGGGTCCTGCTTCTCCTCCTGGCCGGGTTTGTGGTCACTGAAACTTAGGAAGCCTCCATTTTGTCCCTGTAAAGTGGGGAGACACGTAACGCCTGCCTCCTGGGGTGGTGGTGAGGATTAAATGAGAAAACGTGTGCGTGGGCTTCCTCCCGGCATGCGGTGGACGGCAGCCACGGTTGTGGGCTGTTTAAAGGCCTGAGACAGGAACGTGAATGAGGACCAGTAACAACGTTGGTGGACTTCCCCGGTGGCCTCGTGGTTAGGATGTGGAGCTTTCACTGCCATGGCCCGGGTTCAATCCCTGGTCAGGGAAGATCCTGCAAGCTGTGTGGAGTGACAAAAAAAAATTAAATTAATATCAAATAAAAAAATAAAACAAAGGAACTCAGAAAGCTGAAAGAAAAAAGGTGAATTAAAATATACAGGGTAAACAAAAAGAAAAGTTTAAAAAGACAAAACAACATGGGTCCCTGGGATACTTTGCCCATCACTTTTTTTTTTTTTTTTTTTTTTTGGCTGCACGGCACAGCTGGTGGGATATTAGTTCCCCCACCGGGGATTGAACCTGCGCCCTCAGCAGTGAAAGTGCGGAGCCCTAACCACTGGACCGTCAGGGAAGCCCCTGCCCATGACTCTCCACAGACGGTGTCTCAGTCCCCTGTGTTCCCTCTCAGAGGGCCTCCCCAGGAAACACCGTCAACAGCGGGAATGTATTTTCCAGGCCTTTCCGTCTTCCCTCTTCAGCTCCTTGCTACAGCTACCTGAGGGCAGGATCCCTAAGGAAGTGCTCTCAGGGGGGATGGGGGACAGCGCACGGGGCAAAGGAAGGCTCCAGGCAAGGTGGGGCCCTGCCAGTCTGCCTGGGAGTGAGGGGTGAGGAGACTGGACCGACCCGGACTTTCAAACTCCTGTTCCAGCAGACAGCCGGGCCTGGGTTCAGGGCCATGGAGAGGAGGCATCAGAGCCCAGATTCTGCTGCCTCTTCACAGGCGCAGGCAGAGTGGGCTCCAAAGGCGGATGATATCTAGCAACTATGAGGAGAGGAGAGGACTTCCCTGGCGGTCCAGTGGTTAAGACTCTGCCCTTCCAGTGCAGGGGGCATGGGTTCCATCCCAGGTTGGGGAACTAAGATTCCACGTTGCCATGCCGTGAGGCCAAAAAAAATTTTTTTAAATTTAAAAAAAAGGAGAGGAGAATTGAATTATAATTTACACACAAGGTATGAAAAATAATCATCTAATGACCAGATTAATATACTGATGTTTCATCAGACGCAGAGAACGGACTTGGGGACACAGAGGGGGAAGGGGAAGCTGGGACGAAGTGAGAGAGCAGCACTGGCATGTATACACAGCTAAATGTAAATGGATGGCTAGTGGGAAGCAGCTGCATAGCACAGAGAGATCAGCTCGATGCTTTGTGATGACATAGGGGGGTGGGATAGGGAGGGTGGGAGGGAGGCTCAAGAGGGAGGAGATATGGGGACATATGGACACATATAGCTGATTCACTTTGTTGTAGAGCAGAAGCTAACACAGCATTGTAAAGTAATTATACTCCAATAAAGACATAAAAAATAAAAAATTTAAAAATGAAAAAAAAATACTGGTGTTTCATGGCACCTTGGCATTTCAAAGTAAGACTCTTGAGAACAAACGTATGGACACTAGGGGGGGAAAGCAGTGGGGGGATGGGGGTGGTGGGGTGATGAATTGGGCGATTGTATAAAAAATAAGTAAAATAAAATTCAAAAATTAAAAAACCCAAAAAATCGAAGTAAGACTCTTACTAATGGTCACGGTCCACCTTTAGGCAGATGACAAGGTTCTTTCTGGCAGGAGATTTGGGGGGTAGATGGGCCTTCCTGACACAGTTTATGTCAAAGTCTGGCTTTCACTTAGCCAGAAATGGGAGTAGGCTTGAATTGGACTTATAAAGCGCCTGGGCTCACCAACCCCTGCTGTAAAGTGTCTGCCACCCCAGCCTAGATGTTTGCAATGCAAATAGTTTTGCTCACTCCATGGGGAAAGGGGAAAGGGGGAGAGGCCGTGGGTGCTTTGACTGTGTGTTGCTGCCGTTGCAGAGTTGAAGGCTGTATGGTTAGTGCATAGCGTGCATGGGTGTTGGATCAGTGTGTGTCGGGTCAGTGCTTTGCAGGAATGAGGTGGCCCCCTGGAGGGGCAGCAGGCACTGTGTCTTTTTTATTAGTCTGGTCTTCACTTATTCGTCAGCTCATAAGTCACTTTTCCTGTGAAACCTTTCCTGCTTTCTTTATCCTTCCAGGAGAAATTGCTCTCTTTCTTTCGAATTTCCAATTATTTACTTCTTTGCGTTTAACTCACTGTCTTGTAATCAAGTGCTTAGATGTCTGTCTCTCATTAGACTGTGAGAGCCTTAAGTATGGAACCTACTTTACTTCTGTCCTTAACTCCAGAGCCTGGTTCCAGGTAGGACGATAAGTGTTGATTATTTAATGAATGAATGAATGAACCGGTTGGCTAAGCAGGGTGTCTGTTGACTTAAATTACAATATAAATATGTACACGGGTGTCTGTGTGTGTGTTTGTGTGCATGAACTTAAAAAATTGCTTTTCTCGATGACTCCCTTCACTCAGGGCAAATCTAGCCAAGAAAACACACTAAACAGTAGATTTATAAGGAGTAATAGCACCAAATGGATGAGGTGAAAGAAGAGATTGGTCAGTTCATGGGCCTTTCCGACTCAGCCAAGTGTCTTATTTTGTTTGAGTCCAGATTGATGCTCCGTGGGCAGAGGAGAGAGTGCAAGTGAGGAGAGGGTCCTTCTGTTCCCGAAGGTCACAGCATGCCTCCATGACAGTTGGTAACAGAGAGGGGGGACTTCATTTTTCTATGTGTTTACGTATTAGTTCTGCTTCCACGTTCATTCTTTTTACAAAGTATCTTAACACCTGGGGGCTTATAACTGAAATCTGTAAAGCAGTCATTCTGAACCACAAGTGACTTGAAGGTCCTTGAAAATCTCAGAAAGATATGAAACTTCTTCCTTGAGAGGTGTAAAGAGACAGTCATGAACTTTCTGTAGTTTCAAGAGTTTGGCAAGGGGGCACAGTGGTTAAGAGTCTGCCTGCCAATGCAGGGGACACGGGTTCGATCCCTAGTCTGGGAAGATTCCACATGCCATGGAGCAACGAAGCCCGTGTGCCACAACTACTGAGCCTGTGCTCTAGAGTCCTCGAGCCACAACGACTGAAGCCCGCGCGCCTGGAGCCCATGCTCTGCAACAAGAGAAGCCACTGCCATGAGAAGCCCGCACACAGCAACGAAGAGGAGCCCCCGCTCGCTCGTTGCAACTAGAGAAAGCCTGAGGCAGCAATGAAGACCCCACGCAGCCAAAAATAAAATTAAGTAAAAGAAAAAGAGTTCAGCAGCCTCCTTTGTGTTACCAGAGTAATATAATGCCCTCACACCGCAGGTGCTTAGTAAGTACCATTGTGTTGAATCTACTGAGTAATGATACACGCCAAGGGAACAGCCTTGCAAAAGAGGCTACAAGTGACTGAGCACCTGGTAACACGATTCAAGCTCTTAAAGGAAGGTACCTCCTATCAAACTAAATCAAACCATGCACCGCCTTCCTTAACTGTAAATACTTTTGTATTTACAGCAGACAGACAGCTTTGGTGGAAGTTCTGTTTTTCCTAGAGTGTCCCAGGGTTAACCCATTAAACCTTATCTGTCCTATATTCCTTGTCGTAAACGTGTTTATCAGCTTCTTCCTGGGAGGGGGAAAGGATTGAGATAATGGATGTAAAGGATTGAGATAACGCGGTGTCTGGCATGAGAAGGTTCCCAACAGATGTAAGCTGAAAACCGAAAACAAAACAGAAGAGCAGATTAGACGGGGCAGGTGCTCTGACACACGGAAGAGCTATGGGGAGGGATGTGGAATCAGTGGGGGGTAGGGGGGCGGGGACAGGAGACCCAGGACAGGGAGCCTCCCCTTCCTAGCTTGTTTGGGAAGCCCTGAAGATTCCAGGTGAGCTGCAACCAGGAAATGAGGTAAAGTCCCTGACTAATGCCCAGGGATGTATCTCAGAACGTGTAGAAATACAGCAGCAGCACCAAATCCGAGTCACGGAAAACAAGTGGTGAATGGAGGTGTTTGCTCAGAGATGTCAGCCTGGCCCCAGCGAAGTCAGTTTGTCAGCTCTTTTCACTTGGGAAAGAGATACGAAGGGAGGAGCCGCAGTTCCTGCCAAACCTAAACCGTGGAAAAGCAGGCTGTTGAAGGCCGCAGGGCAACACCAGCTGCAAATGAGCTCAGAAGGGCGAGACCAGCAGGGAGACCGCCAGAGCTCCAGGGAAAACACAGCAGAGACACAGCCCTGAGGTCCCTGCAGAGTCAGCCGCAGGGGGACCAGGAGGCCAAGGGCAGAGGGAGGGAGTGAGGAGGGCCCAGCTGCGTGGACGTGGCATCACATTCTGAAGGTTGATCCATGCGCAGGTCGCTTGCCTCTCTGAGCCTCGATTTCCTCATCTGTAAATTGAGGATGATAACACCCGCCTTGGAGAGTTTCTGGAAAGATGGAACATGAGACAGAAAACACAAGTGCTGCGGCAACTGAAAATTCTGGATAGCAGGTGTCCTGATCATGAAAAAGAAAGTAAACTGGTTGTCTGAGTCTGCTCGGGCGGCCTTAACAAAATACCATGCCCAGGGAGACTTAAACAACAGAGATTTATTTTCTCATTCTTCTGGAGGCTGCAAGTCCAAGATCAAGGTGCCGGCAAGGTCATTTCATCCCGAGGCTGCTTCTCTTGGCCCGCAGGTGACTACCATCTCATTGTGTGCTCACATGTTTTTCTTTGCTCGCACCGTGTGGCATGTGGGATCTTAGTATCTTAGTTCCCTGACCAGGGATGGAACCCCGCATGCCCCCTGTAGTGGAAGTGCGGAGTCCTAGCCCCTGGACCGCCAGGGAAGTTCCTCTGGTGTCTCCTTTTATAAGGGCGCTATTCCCACCATGAAGGCCCCACTCTCATGACCCTAACCCTAATTACTCCTCAAAGGCTCCACCTCCAAATACCATCACTGAGTGTTAGGGCTTCAACATAGGGATCTGGGTGGGACACAAACATCAAGTCCATTACACTGGTTAAAAAGAAACCATTCCGGGCTTCCCGGGTGGCGCAGTGGTTGAGAGTCCACCTGCCAATGCAGGGAACGCGGGTTCGTGCCCCGGTCCGGGAGAATCCTACATGCCACCGAGCGGCTGGGCCCGTGAGCCATGGCCGCTGGGCCTGCGCGTCCAGAGCCTGTGCTCCGCAATGGGAGAGGCCACAACAGTGAGAGGCCCGCGTACCGCAAAAAAAAAAAAAAAGAAAAAAAAGAAACCATTCCTTCTTATGGATATTCTGTGATGTTATTTATATTCCGTGATGTTATGTATTTTAGTGACAAGATCCTGGGTAGTCTTGTTGGTATGTCACTACCGTACTCTTTTTGTTTTTTAATTTTTGGCTGTGCTGCTCGGCATGCCCGGGATCTTAGTTCCCTGACCAGGAATCGACCCCGTGCCACCTGCAGTGGAAGCATGGAATCTTAATCTTAGTTCCCGGACCAGGGATCGAACCCGCGCCCTAGGCAGTGAAAGCACGAAGTCCCAACCACTGGACCACCAGGGAATTCCCTGTGGCACTTTCTCAAGGAAAATGCACACGTATTTCTGACAGTGGAGAGGGGTTCTCAACTTGAAATCCACCTTTGGATCCCTGGTGTGTGTCTGTGTGTCTATGGTCCATGGACCATGAACCCCTGCACTACTGAAAATAGGGAATGTTGGTGGTCCTTGAGAATATCAAGGAGTTTCTTCCATTTTTTTGGTGGATGGGAGTAAAAATGCAAGATTTAAAAAAATGCAAGATGCAAAAGGGTTTGCTATGTAAGTTTATCCTTAAATAAGTCATGAGAGGGGAATTAGGGTGATACAACCGCTGGACGCCTGGAACAGGGGTCTGGTGACCTAGGTTCTAGTTCTGACTCCCCAGTTCACTAGATTTGGGACTTAAGATATGTCTCTCATTCTCTGAACTTCAGTCCTATTATTGGTCAAGCTTATTCCCACCTAGAGCTGCTAATTACTGATGCTATATCATGGGCCAGACACATTATGCTAGTGTTCCCCTCATCCCCAAATATTATTAACTAACAGTTCAACATTGCAAAGCCTGCGTATATATATGTATATCACATACACACAGTATGGTTATTATTCTGTTGGAGGAGAGCCAAATTTCTTTACAATGGGAAAATAATATTTCCTTAGGTCTCAATTCAGAAGTTCTTTCTCAAGGGATCCAAGACAAGCCTTGGTTCTGGGAAACTGAGTAGTCATACCCAGAAATGCCTTTACCAAGTTGAAGGCAGCTTGGTCTTCTCCCACTTTCCGTTAAAATCGTCTTCTTTCCTCAATACTCACCTTTGTAGGTACCTATTTACACGGTTCCCTCCCAGGGTCACACCCATCATTTTCTTGAAGAGACGTTTCAAGCAGTCATGGTTTGGCACAGCGCCAGAGAAATAAGGAAGTGACTGGCACGTAGGTGGCAGGCCCAACAGCACCCTTGGTTTGCTCTGCACCTGCCGTGGGCCAGGGTGGTTTAGAGGTGCCACGGCAGTGTGTCTCTGCTGGTGGGGGCCCCGGGGTGTTGCCCAAGTGCCAGCCCAGAATCTTTCCACAGGAGTTTCACTCCGGTTTGGGTTTGTGTTGTCCTGGGAATTAGCCATTGCCTATCTCTGGGATGAGGTCAGAACCAGACGGGGATGTGGCCTGGGGGCTGGAAAGCAGACCGGGGACCCCTGTCATTCCAGCCCCGTGGGACATTAGCCCTTTGGGCCGTATTCCTTGCAGTCCCCCTCCAACACACTGAATACACTTAGCAACCAAAGGACAGGCAACACAAGGTGATAATCTGCTAATTTTCCAACCCATAAGGACATTTTGATGTAGAGGTGATTTATTGATCTGGGTGAAGCCCTCTTACTCATTGATTCCATTTCATCTGAAACACTATACATACCTGGCACATAGTAGGTGTTTTGTACAAGTTTATACAGAGGATACCTGGCTAGTTCTGCTTAGTCCTTTTGCACTGAAAAAAGAGCTGGCACAAAACCGGCCTTTGATCAATAGCTGGTTCTTACCTCTTTCTCCCCTCAGGTACTTCATTCTTCTCCTGATAACTCAGGAGATCATGATGGAGGCTGCAGTAAAGAACATATGTATATTTAAAAACTTCAGGCCGGTCTGTATTGGAAAGCCGAATATTTCCTCTGCACTCAAGGGAGAATTAACTTCACTTACTGACCTTCTTATCTTGCTAGGGATATTTTTCCCGTGTTCCATTGTCTCGTCAAGTAAATTTTGGACAAGTCACCTTTCTTCTATGGGTCTTAGCCAAGCCTTTAGGGACAAAGGTAAATCTGGGCATTTGGGGAGTTAGTTTATTTGAAAACAGTTTTAGAAGTGAAGGCCTTCTGTGTCTGTCCAGGTAGAAACTCTGGAGTGCCTCAATCGATGTCAGTAGAAATGATTTCATTCTTCTCATCTTATTTAATTTGCTGGGAGATTAATGTTATGGATTGAAGGCAGAGGAAGAAATTTGTGGTTCCATGAGGATCTAAATGAATCAACACTGTGAACAACTGTGAAAAAAAACCCTAAGACGGTAAACATTTGGAAGATGGTACCAAAGAGGATAAAAACAAGATGGGAAAAGTTATCATTTATGCTCCTCTGATATTTTCCCCCTTTGGCTAAATGATGAATGACTTATTCTAAACCGCTCTAGGGACTGACAAAGTTTATGTTAATTTCTAAATCTTGGGACTTCCCTCGTGGTCCAGTGGGTAAAACTCCACGCTCCCAATGCAGGGAGCCCAGGTTTGATCCCTGGTTGGGGAACTAGATCCTACATGCCACAACCTAAGAGTTCGCATACCTCAGCTAAGAAGTCCGCATGCCACAACTACAGATCCCCCACCTCAATACATAAGGCAAATGCTAACAGCCATAAAAGGGGAAATTGACAGTAACACAATAATAGTAGGGGACTTTAACACGCCACTTTCACCCATGGACAGATCATCCAAATTGAAAGTAAATAAAACAAAACACAAGCTTTAAATGACACACTAAACAAGATGGACTTAATTGACATTTATAGGACATTCCATCGAAAAACAACAGAATACACTTTCTTCTCAAGTGCTCAGGAACATTCACCAGGATAGACCATATCTGGGTCACAAATCAAGCCTTGGTAAATGTAAGAAAATTGAAATCGCAACAAGTATCTTTTCTGACCACAACGCTATGAGACTAGATATCAATTACAGGAAAAAAACTGTAAAAAATACAAACACATGGAGGCTAAACAATACGCTACTAAAAAACCAAGAGATCACTGAAGAAATCAAAGAGGAAATCAAAAAATACCTAGAAACAAATGACAATGAAAACACGACGACCCAAAACCTATGGGATGCAGCAAAAGCAGTTCTAAGAGGGAAGTTTATAGCAATACAATCTCACCTCAAGAAATAAAAAAAATCTCAAATAAACAACCTAACCTTACACCTAAAGCAATTAGAGAAAGAAGAACAAGAAAAACTCCAAAGTTAGCAGAAGGAAAGAAATCATAAAGATCAGATCAGAAATAAATGAAGGAAACAATACCAAAGATCAATAAAACTAAAAGCTGGTTCTTTGAGAAGATAAACAAAACTGATAAACCATTAGCCAGACTCATCAAGAAAAAAAGGAAGAAGATTCAAATCAACAGAATTAGAAGTGAAAAAGGAGAACAACTGACACTGCAGAAATACCAAGGACTATGAGAGATAACTACAAGCAACTCTATGCCAATAAAATGGACAACCTCAAAGAAATGGACGAATTCTTAGAAAAGCACCACTTTCCAAACTGAACCAGGAAGAAATAGAAAATATAAACAGACCAATCATAACCACTGAAATTGAGACTGTGATTAAAAATCTTCCAACAAACAAAAGCCCAGGACCAGAGGGCTTCACAGGCAAATTCTATCAAACATTTAGATAGCTAACACCTATCCTTCTCAAACTCTTCCAAAATATAGCAGAGGGAGGAACACTCCCAAACTCATTCTAAGAGGCCACCATCACCCTGATACCACAACCAGAAAAAGATGTCACAAAAAAAGAAAACTGCAGGCCAATATCACTGATGAACATAGATGCAAAAATCGTCAACAAAATACTAGCAAACAGAATCCAAGGATCATACACTATGATCAAGTGGGGTTTAACCCAGGAATGCAAGGATTCTTCAATAAACACAAATCAATCAATGTGATACACCATATTAACAAATTGAAGGAGAAAAACCATACGGTCATCTCAATAGATGCAGAAAAAGCTTTTGACAAAATTCAACATTCATTTATGATAAAAACCCTCCAGAAAGTAGGTGTAGAGGGAACTTACCTCAACATAATAAAGGCCATATATGACAAACCCACAGCCAACATCATTCTCAATGGTGAAAAACTGAAACAATTTCCTCTAAGATCAGGAATAAGACAAGGTTGTCCACTCTCACCACTATTATTCAACATAGTTTTGGAAGTTTTAGCCACAGCAATTAGAGAAGATAAAGAAATAAAAGGAATCCAAATTGGAAGAGAAAAGTAAAGCTGTCACTGTTTGCAGATGACATGATACTATACATAGAGAATCCTAAAGATGTTACCAGAAAACTACAGAGATAATCAATGAATTTGGTAGAGTAGCAGGATACAAAATTAATGCACAGAAATCTCTTGCATTCCTATACACTAATGATGAAAAATGTGAAAGAGAAATTAAGGAAACACTCCCATTCACCACTGCAACAAAAGGAATAAAATACCTAGGAATAAACTTACCTAAGGAGACAAAAGACCTGTATGCAGAAAACCATAAGACACTGATGAAAGAAATTAAAGATGATTTAACAAACAGATGGAGAGATATACTATATTCTTGGACTGGAAGAATCAACCTTGTGAAAATGACTATACTACCCAAAGCAATCTATAAATTCAATGCAATCCCTATCAAAACTACTAATGGCATTTTTCACAGAACTGGAATAAAAAATTTCACAATTTGTATGGAAACACAAAAGACCCCAAAGCAATCTTGAGAAAGAAAAATGGAGTTGGAGGAATCAGGCTCCTGGACTTCAGACTATACTACAAAGGTACAGTAATCAAGACAGTATGGTACTGGCACAAAACCAGAAATATAGATCAATGGAACAGGATAGAAAGCCCAGAGATAAACCCACACACATATGGTCACCTTATCTTTGATAAAGGAGGCCAGAACATAATGCAGAAATGACAGCCTCTTCAATAAGTGGTGCTGGGAAAACTGGACAGCTACATGTAAAAGAATGAAATTAGAACACTTCCTAACACCATACACAAAGATAAGCTCAAAATGGATTAAAAACCTAAATGTAAGTCCAGACACTATCAAACTCTTAGAGGAAAACATAGGCAGAACACTCTATGACAAAAATCACAGCAAGATCCTTTTTGCTCCACCTCCTAGAGAAATGGAAATAAAAACAAAAATAAACAAATGGGACCTAATGAAACTTCAAAACTTTTGCACAGCAAAGGAAACCATAAACAAGATGAAAAGACACTCCTCAGAATGGGAGAAAATATCTGCAAATGAAGCAACTGACAACGGATTAATCTCCAAAATACACAAGCAGCTCCTGCAGCTCAATATCAAAAAAAAAAAAACCAACCCAATCCAAAAATGGGCAGAAGACCTAAATAGACATTTCTCCAAGGAAGATATACAGATTGCCAACAAACACATGAAAGGATGCTTAACATCACTAATCATTGGAGAAATGCAAATCAAAACTACAATGAGGTATCACCTCACACCTGTCAGAATGACCATCCATCAAAAACTCTACAAACAATAAGTGCTGGAGAGGGTGTGGAGAAACGGGAACCTTCTTGCACTGTTGGTGGGAATGTAAATAGATACACCCACTATGGAGAACAGTACGGAGGTTCTTTAAATAACTAAAAATAGAACTACCACATGACCCAGCAATCCCACTACTGGGCATATACCCTGGGAAAACCATAACTCAAGAAGAGTCTGACTTCCCTGGTGGCACAGTGGTTGAGGGTCCGCCTGCCGATGCAGGGGACATGGGTTCATGCCCCGGTCCGGGAAGATCCCACATGCTGTGGAGCGGCTGGGCCCGTGAGCCATGGCTGCTGAGCCTGCGCGTCCGGAGCCTGTGCTCCGCAACGGGAGAGGCCGCAACAGTGAGAGGCCCGCGTACCACAAAAAAAAAAAAAAAAAAAAAAGAGTCATGTACCACAGTGTTCATTACAGCTCTATTTACAATAGCCAGGACATGGAAGCAACCTAAGTGTCCATTGACAGATGAATAGCTAAAGAAGATGTGGCATGTATATACGATGGAATATTACTCAGCCATAAAAAGAAACAAAATTGAGTTTTTTGTAGTGAGGTGGCTGGACATAGACTCTGTCATAGAGAGTGAAATAAGTCAGAAAGAGAAAAACAAATACTGTATGCTAACACATATATATGGAATCTAAAAAAAAAAAAGTGGTTCTGATGAACCTAGGGGCAGGACAGGAATAAAGACGCAGATGTAGAGAATGGACTTGCGGACACAGGGAGGGGGAAGGGTAAGCTGGGATGAAGTGAGAGAGTGGCATGGACATATATACACTACCAAATGTAAAATAGACAGCTAGTGGGAAACAGCTGCATAGCACAGGGAGATCAGCTCGTTGCTTTGCGACCACCTAGAGGGATGGGATAAGGAGGGTGGGAGGGAGACGCAAGAGGGAGGGGATATGGGGATATACGTATGCATATAGCTGATTCACTTTGTTTTACAGCAGAAACGAACACAACACTGTAAAGCAATTACACTCCAATAAAGATGTTAAAAGAAATAGAAGAGAAATGAGGAAAAAACCCCACAAAACATTCGGTTGTCTGCATTGTTCCATTTCTTATTTTGAAAAGATGGTCCTTTAAAGAAGAATTTAGTAATAAGCGTCCTAGTTGTTTCTTGATAACACATAGAACAAAAGGAATTTCTTTTCAATTATATCCAAAGCCTCAAACCTTGGAATCATTCTTTTTTTTTTTTTTTTTTTTTTTGCGATACGCGGGCCCCTCACTGCGGTGGCCTCTCCGGCCGCGCAGCACAGACTCCAGACGCGCAGGCTCAGCGGCCATGGCTCACGGGCCCAGCCGCTTCGCGGCATGTGGGATCTTCCCGGACCGGGGCACGAACCCGCGTCCCCCGCAGCGGCAGGCGGACTCTCAACCACTGCGCCACCAGGGAAGCCCTGGAATCATTCTTGATTCCTTTTCGTTCTTTCACATCCCACATTCAATTCACTAGCAAGTCCTGTTGGCTTTATCCTCAGAATGTATCCAGGATCTGGCCACTTCTTACTACTCCCACTGCTACGCCTGCTCCAAGCAGCCTCCTTGCCTAGCAGTGGCCTCGCACTGTCCAGCCCTGCCCCCAGCACCGCCCCCCCATGCACATGCTCAGCACAGAGAGGGTGACCCTCGTAAAATGTCCCTCCTCACTGCCACCAGCTTCCCGTCTCATTCAGAGTGAAAGCCAGAGACCTCACAGTGATTCCGAGGCTGGACTTGATCTGCACCTTCTTCCTGCCCCACTCTCTCCCTTGCACCTTTCTCAGCCTCCTTACTGTTCCATGAACGTGCCAAGCTCAGGGCCCTGCCCAGCTCTTCCCTCTGCCTGGGATGCTTTCCCAGAGATCCGCAAGGCTCACTCCCTGACTGCATTCAGGTCTCTGCCTAAATGTTGCCTTCTCCCAGAGGGCTGTCCTGGCCCCCTGTGTATAACAGCATCTATTCCCTCCAACCCTACCTCCCAACTCTGCTGAACATAACATATTCACTTGATTATTGTTTTCTTCCCTCTGCTAAAATGTCAGCTCCATGAGCACAGAGATTTTGTCTTGTTCAGGATGGAATCCCCACCTTCTGGAACGGTTCCTGGCACGTAGAGATATTCAATACGTATTTTTTGAATGATTCAATATCCTAGCCTCAAGCCAGGGTGTGAAGAACGAACAGGTAGGAGTCTGGGTGATCATTGCATCCTAAATATTCAGTGTCTTAACCACATTCCCAAAATAGCTTCTTTTGCCTGGAAGGGACACCAGATAATTTTGTCTCACCAAAACGTTCTCCTGAAATGCCCTCTTCGGCCTGGCTCTGTCATCCTTCACTTTCCGTAAAATTCTATTCTGAGGGATTCATTCTTTTTAGTGTTAAGATCAACCTCTCAACTAAGGAGCCCGCCTGCTGCAGCTAAGACCTGGTACAACCAAATAAATAAAGAAAGAAATATTTAAAAAAAAAAAAAAGATCAACCTCTTTAACAGACTCCTTTTTTTCTTTTAAAATCATTTTCATAGCTGTATAATTTACATATATGCATCCATGTTTAAGGTATGGTTTGTTGAGTTTTGACAAATGCATACTGCTGTGTAACAACCATTACAATGAAGATCTAGAACATTCCCATCACCCCAAAAAAGTGGGCAGGAAATCCTCAGCCCTCACCCCTGGCCCTGGACAGTCAGTGATCTGCTTTTTGTCATCACAGATAAATTCTGCCTGCTCTAGAATTCCATAGAACTGGAAGCATAGAGTCTGTACTCTTTCCTCCTCTTCCTTGGTATGTTTTTCTTGAGATTCATCCGTGTTGTGGTATGTACCAGTGGTTCGTTTCTCTTTACTGCTGAATGGAATTGGTAAGCCTTTCTTTTAATAGAAAATACTCCCAGGAGGGGCAAAAGGCAATCCTTTCAGTCCTTGGATACTGTGGTTCGAATGAGTTTTTTTGATTGAGCAGCCGATGGAAAATATAAGGGCGTTCGGGTAACTGGACATGAGGGAGAGGACTGACAAGGGCAAGATACTGAAGGACAATTTTGCCAGCTTCACCGTTTTACTTGTCTTTCATGTACAGACTCAGGAAGCTACCTTCCTGCCTTCAGTGCCGGAAATCCATGAGTGAGTGGATGCATATTACTGAACGTCTCCTACGCGCCTTGCATAACTCTAAATGATGCTTGTGAACGCTGTGAATTCAATGTAATGAACTTCCTTCTTTTGGATGAGGAAATAGACCTTGGAGCTGTTTGTAGGATTCAGAACAGATCTTCCTGACCCAAAGGGTCGCCATTCAAATTCATTGCAATGTGAACCCCCCTGGACACTGCCTCCCTGCCCTGGACTGAGTACAATCAGAGAGAGCGCGAGCGCGAGCGCAAGAGAGTGAGAGAGAGAGAAAGGGAGGGAGGGAGGGGGAGAGAGAGAGAGAGAGGAGAGGTCAGGGCAGATCCACTGGGCAGGTGCGAGGGAGCTGAAAGAGGAGACTGCCAGCTGCATTGGGTTTCTCAGTCACCGAACCCGTCTGGGCACTGAATGGGATTCTCTGCTCCAGCCTTGGGGTCACTGGTAGCACCTCTCTGGTGCGCATGGCAGCTTCAGCTCATAACTCTCCTTGGAATCAAGACCCTGAGTATGAGTACAGTCTTAAAGCCAGTCCCAGAACAGGTGGGCAAGTGTGAGCTGTAACCCCAGCATTTTTAATGGCCCGACCACACGAGGCAGAGGACAGGCAGGGACAGGCAGGGCTGGTGTTCGGCCAGCGTGCTGACTGCAAGCTCAGGTTCCCCACAGGCTGCACGCCAGGGCCTCAAGTGTTGTGTCTCCCGTGCTACACGTGTTTACCCTCTGTGTGTTCCACTTCTTTGCTTCCACCTCCTGGAGGCGGGAGGATGGAACCAAGGCCACGTCAAGATGAAGGCCTGGGACTCCTGCTGCGCTAGGCGGGCTCTTCTCAGCAGCTCCCAGGACCTGCTGGTTGATGCAAAATCATCTCCACTTCAGAGTGTTTTACTTTCCCAGGGCTGTGTAATGAAGTATGTCAGACCAGAACAACAGAAGTTTACTCTCTCAGGGTTCTGGAAGCTGGAACTCTGGAGCCCAGATGTGGGCAGGGCTGGTTCCTTCTGGAGCTCTGAGGGAGAAGATTCTGGTGGCTGTCGTCCATCCTTGGTGCTCCTTGGCTGGTGGCAGCATAACTCCAATCTCAGCCTCTGCCTTCCTGTGGCCTCCTCCTCTGTGTCTCTGCCTCATCTGTGCCTGTGCATCTCTCCGTGTCCTCTTTTTATAAGGACACCGGTTGCTGGGACTTCCCTGGCGGTCCGTTGGATAAGAATCCATGCATCCATTGCAGAGGGTGCAGGTTCGATCCCTGGTCGGGGAACTAAGCTCCCACATGCCGCATGCCAGGCAGAGCGGCCAAGAAATAAAAAAAGACACCGGTCGCCAGAGGGGCTGCCCGTCTCACACATTCTCAAAGGGCAGGTGGGCCACCTGCTTCCTGCTGCAGTGCCCTTCTGCTTCCGGGATGAGTCTGGGACTCCACACTCCAGCTGGCCACTGTCTACTTGTCTGGTTTCATCTCCCGCTGTCCACGCTCAGTGTCCACGCTGTACTGATGGGCAGGGCTATCACAACCTCTGTGCCTTTGCAAAGTCTGTCCTCTCAGCCTGGAAGGCCCTCCAGGCTGTCACTCGCCCTCCTGCTGTTCCAGCTGAAAAACTTACACTTCCTGGAAGCCTCACCCCCCGGGGGAGGGCTACCCTGAATGATGCGGCCTTTCATGCCCAGCTGTGGCCCCGTGTGTTCCTTCCTTCAGCATAACATGTAACACAATGCATACATTTGTTTCGTTACATCCATCTCTCCTCCAGACTGAGCTCCTTCAAGGCGGTTTTCTTATGAGTCCCTAGCATGTTATATAGAAGTTCATCCGCAGCTGCTAAATGGCTGTAAAAGACATTGAGATTCCTTTCAGGCGTAGAGACAGAGTAGCATCTTTCTCATACATGTGTTACATTCCCTGCAATGCTTGGTGTGTAGTTGGCGCTCAGCTGCTTCCGGTTCAGTTTAGTAATTGGGTGGAGAAGCCACGATTAGCAGGAAGCTGGCCGGAGCTGAGGTTCTGTGATCCCCTCCATTCCATGAGTGTAATGACCTGAGGACATAAAATTACCCTGTGTTTTTCTCCTCCAACTCAGATGCTTCTTTTTTTTTGGCTGTGCCTCGCGGCATGGCATGTGGGATTCCCTGACCAGGGATCCGCCCATGCCCTCTGCAGTGGAAAATCGGAGTCCTAGCTGCTGGACCGCCAGGGAATTCTTCCTCAGATGCTTCCTTTTTTGTTTGTTTTAAAAGGCCACTTCAACCTCACCTGGCGTTTCCACAAGGGTCCACTTGCTTACCGGTTTCCCAAGGGAGCAGGCTTATTTATTTTTTAAAAAATATTTATTTATTTATTTGGTTGCACTGGGTCTTAGTTGTGGCTTGCCGGCTCCTTAGTTGTAGCACATGAGCTCCTTAGTTGTGGCATGAGAACTCTCAGTTGTGGCATGCATGTGGGATCTAGTTCCCTGACCAGGGATCGAACCTGGGCCCCCTGTATTGGGAGCTCAGTCTTATCCACTGCACCACCAGGGAAGTCCACTGCGCTTCTTAAATGGGATTTCATGGAGGGCGGGGGGCGGGGTGCGGGCAGGTGGCACCTTCCATCTTGCTGGTGAGGAAGTGTGGGGAGAGAAAGGGGCAGCCCCTGCCCTGAGGTTCTACAGACCCAGATGCTGAGGTGGCCTTGGTGAAGGGGTCAGAGCACCAGCGCACTGGGAGAGCCACTGCATTCCCGGTTCAGTCCTGCAATCAACGATGGGGTCCTGGCGGCGACGGTTGGGCGGGAGAGGGACGCGTCAGCGAGGACTGGTTCTGGGGCTCCCAGAGGGAGGCAGACCCAGGCCCCTCCTCATGGAAAGTAACCTCTGCCGGCCTTGCAGCTGAATGAAGGTGCTCTCCAGCCTCTGGAACAAGCGCCCTTATTGTGAGCCTCTCTCTTCTCATTTCCAGTCACTTGAGCTTCCCTTCTGTGTCCCTCAACAATGCCACCTGTCACTCGAAGCCAGGTAACACTCAGAGGAGGAGAACTTGAGTTGGATCGTACCTGGGTCTCCAGACTCCCCTTATGGTCTTTCTCTCACTGATTTCCAAGGGCCTCAACCTTGTTCTCTGGACCATCAGCAAATGAATTATTTCAGCTACTGGGTCCCTCCCTGTCTTCCTTGGGGGCGTCTCACAATTACTCAGCTACCCCGCCCTCCTCAGTCTACCTCCCAGCCCTACCCCACCTCTCAGACAGCTGGACCCGCAAGGATTCTGGGGCAGCGCAAGGCACCCAGGGATCAGATTTTAAGAGGGCGCCCACTCTCAGGGCTGTGTTAGTGTCACCTTAAATGTTGTGCCCTGAGTGCCTCACCCCAGTCCTGGCTTGGCGCTGGGCTGGCTACTGATAAAGGGATGGCAGGAGGAAAGGAGGTTAAAAGGAGGGTAGAAGGGAGAGTGCTAAGAGGACAAGGTGGGAAATCTGAAGTCAACAGAAGGGCGGACACTCATGGGCACAGGCGACCAAGGGCCGGGCTTCAAAACGCAACCCCATAAAGCTGTCCTGCACGCAGCCCTGGACCCACCAGCCCGCCCGCCAGCCGGCACTAGGGAAGGGGCAGCAACAGGAGAAACAAAACACATGCACCCCTTTCTCACTAGGTTTCCCCGAGTTTCTTGTAGACGTCGGAGGTAGGGGGATGTGGGGCAGATCCCCACAGTGATGAGCCCTCTGCTTTCACTACCTCCTCCAATTTGACATCTTTTTTTTTTTTTTTTTGCGGTACGTGGGCCTCTCACTGCTGTGGCCTCTCCCGTTGCGGAGCACAGGCTCCGGACGCGCAGGCTCAGCGGCCATGGCTCACGGGCCCAGCCGCTCCGCGGCATGTGGGATCTTCCCGGACCGGGGCATGAACCCGCGTCCCCTGCATCGTCAGGCGGACTCTCAACCACTGCGCCACCAGGGAAGCCCTGATATTTTTTTCTTGATGTCATGAACCTCACCCTAGCCTTGGTGATCCAGACCCCTAAAATGCCAGTGCCCGAAGCGCCCTTAGAAACGGCTGGTCCAGGGCTTCTGAGCACTTGAACTGTGGCTGGTCCAATCTGGTCAGGGCTGGAAGCATAAAACACATACTGGGCCTTTGAGGATGTAGTTTGAAAAAAAAAAGAATGTAAAGTAGCTCATTAATAGTTTTAAAAATATTGATTACATGTTGAAATGATAATGTCTGGGGTCTCTTGGGTTATGTAAAATACATCATGAAAATTAATTCCTCCTGTTTCTTTTTATTTCTTTTAATGTGGCTGCTAGAAAGTTTAAATTACACATGTGGCTGACCTTCGTGGCTTGAATGACATATCTATGGGACAAGGCTGAATTAGTTCAACTTCCTCATTCAACAGATGAGAAAACTGGTCAAGAGAGGAGACCTGATTTAGCAGATGACACACACTAAAAAGCACCATCATTTCCAGTCCCTGACAATCACACACACACACACACGCGCACACGCACACGCACACGCACGCCTAGGAGCCTGGGAGAGTAGCCTGTGGACTTGAGCTGCAGGCCTCAAGGGAAGTAAGTGTTCCAGGACTCAAGACATTGGCTGTGGTTTCTTGAGAGAGAGAAATAAAAACCTAACAAAGGTGGAGGCACTGTCTCCAAAAAGTCACCTTTAAAAAGACTGGAAACTTGGGGTGTGAGGAGACGTGAGGAGAAAGCCGGGGAACCCTAGGCCCCCCCGTTCATTATATGCATAGTATCCCAGGTAGCTGACCAGTGTGCTAACTAAACAGCACCTTAAAAGCACACAGCGCCCTCCTGCCAGGCAGTGGGGTAGGGCCTTGCCTGAGGCCAGCACCCGGGAGGCAGCCACTCAGGGACTGTCTGACAAGTCAATAAAGACAGGTTTCAGTGGCACTGGCTTGATCATGGCCAAGGAGTGGGCAGCGGAGGGAGAGGGAACCAGACACCAAAGGCAAATTCCTTTATTTCGTAATTTTATCTGGCATCCACATTCTCCCCCACCTGCATCATCAAGGCTTTAAGAGAGGTAGGAAAGTAGACAGGGAAACGTCTCCCCGTCTCTCCGCACTGGGGCAGCCTTCACGGTGCCCGTCTGGGGACAGCTCCGACGGCGGAACTGCAGAGCTGACTCTGGGCCCAGGAAGGAGGCTTTCCTTGGCTTCACCTGCCTTGGCTGGGGAGATCCGAGAGGGTGGCCAGCTCCTCCTGTCCCGGGCCTAGCTTCCCAGGGGCCCCAGGCACTGCAAGCTGTCTAGCCCTTGCCCTGGGCGCACAGGAGTGCCCGGAGCAAGGGCAGGTGTGGCTCCCTCCTGGAGGTGACAGCAGGCAGGACGGATACTGAGCGGTCCCCTCTGCCTCCTTTCTTTACCCCCCGCACCCCCCACCCGCCGCCCTGGGACGTCCTGAGCTGCTGATGCGCCGGGTGGGGCGGGTTGGGTGCCTTGGGTGGCCCCTCCCATCACCACCGCCACCTATTTCAAGGGTGGCTGTGCTGCTGACGTCAGGCGGCTTTTGGCTCATTCCCTGGCACGGGGACTTTATTTTCATAACAGCAAGCGGTGCAGTGGAACTGGAATAGGCGTGTCCTCTACCCCACCCCACCCTGACCCTCCCCCGCCCCTTGTGCCTCTGCTCACCCCTTCTCTCCCTCCTCCCGCCGGCGACAGCCGCCTTTATAACTGCTCCGCGCCGGGAGGGCGGGATTGCTGCCCGCGGGCTCCGCTAGCACCGAGGGGCTCCTGTGCAGCCTCTGCGCGCGGGAAGCAGCGCCAAGTTCACTCGCCAAAGCCAAGGTACCAGGGTAAGTGAGGCGCACTGAGCACAGAACGCGCCCAGCCTCGGGACTGAAACCCTCCGGGGCGGGGGGGACGCGCGGTGGGGGTGGGAGAGCGGCGCTGGGAGGGGGGATACAAGAGGAAAGAAACCCTGATAATGGACTGCAGCTGGCTCGGAGCAAAAAACAATCCCAGGAAAGGAATTCCTGTAGTTTAATTCAATTCAGATCCCACACCCCCATCCCATTCCCAGGCTAAGAGGCAGAGAGCAAAAAGATCATCAGGATAAATAGTTTCTGCTCAGACACACTGAACAAACTGAGTAGGTGGAATCCTGGCCCGGCAGGTGAGCAGTTCTGGGGTCAGTCTAGGGGAAGAGAGAAGTAGGAGGAAGATCTTAGAGGAATGGCAGGGAATTGCGTGGGTGGGCAGGAAGCAGGAGACGGTGGCCCCTGCTGCTTTCCCCAGGTACTGTAAAGTGTCCATTTATTCTGTCCTTCCACGACAAGTGTGCCCTTCTGAATTTGGGGAACTAGATTCTAGAAGCCGTCCCTTCTCTTGACGTGAGTGTGGCCCTCAGCTCTGCAGCATTCCCTCCTCTGCTGTCCCTTGAGTTGCTCTGGATCCCCTGGGTTGAATGTCCAGTAATAGCCCACTTTCAGGCACCAACCAGATGGGACTCGGGAATGGGCCCAAACTGTCCAAGATGGTCCCTTAAACATCAATGGGGGAAGGAAGGGGAAGCAGCTCCGGTTCAAGGAATTTGAAGGACTTTCCATTCCTGACTTCTTTCCAGACTGAGTCTTGCCTCTGAGGGTTTTGTAAACGCCACACCTGTTGAAGGGTTTGGTTGAATCAGCCAGGCCTGTGGGCTCATTCCTGAAGGGGAATACTTGAGCCACTTCAGATAGGAGGGGCCTGGGGAGGGGTGAGGATAGGGGGGTCAGAACTCCGCCCTCCGGTCTGTGTGCTGGCTTCTCCTAGGAGAGGGAAGAAATGGGGGGGGCGGGGAAGGAGGGCCAGCAGAGGTGTCACCCAGGAAAGAGGCTGCTCTGGGGTGTGGAGAGGTAGGTGGGTGCTCCAAGGACAGATGGGAATGAGCGGAACTCAGAACGAGCTAACATTCCAGGGAAGCGCTCTGAGCCTTGAGTCAGGAAGCCTGATTTCTCATCCCAGCTCTGCAGGCCATGTAGCTGTGAGGAGGCCTGGGCTGGGCTTGAGTTCCTCCTAAGGGTCTTGGAAAGGCCCCCAGCTCCTTCCCGGGGCTGAGATTCTAGCCCTTCTCTATCTGTGTGTCTCTTTGGGCCTCCTCATTGGAGTCTGCTTCTTTGTATTCCACTCCTTGGTGGGAATTGAAGGTAAGAGGGCGTGAAGAAGAGTTTTGACTGTGATTTTATTCTCATTCTGGGGGTTTGTCTTCAGGTCCACTGCTATTTAAAACTCCACAGACTGAGCTGAGGAAATGGGTAGGAAATGATGTGTTGGTATCATAGGTCCTTTAAAAACAATGAATCGAATAATAATTTTCCTTGAGGAGTCTCAAATTTTCTGAGTAGTTTGGTGTTTTTGCTTCTACTTATATTCCTATTTTTATTGCCTGTGGTCAGATTATATACATTTCTGTGCATTATTCCTGTACATTTCTTATTTCAGGCTTTTTTTTTTTTCGGTGTGGTCTAGAATATGCTGTTTTTATAAACATTCCATGACCACTTCTATAAAAGAAATCATATAGAGAGGGCTGGTAAACTACATTCCTGGCTAAACACTTCCCACAGTCTGTTTTTGTAAATAAAGTTTTATTGGAACTCAGTTATGCTCATTGTCTGTGTATCATCTATGACTGCTCTCAGCTGCAAACAAATGGCCTGCAAAGCCATTTTCTAAGTTCCTTATTATCTGGTCCTTTGCTGATCACAGATATAGAGGATCTGAATTACATGATTAATAGTAGAGATCTAATAAAATATGAAGATAGGACATATTAAAGGATCCATAGAACATTTATAAAAATTTACCATATTACTATTTGCTTTTTCTATTTCATCTGCTGAAGACTGATAAAGAAGTATTAAAGTTTCTGTAACTATAGTATTTCTTTTGATTTTTCCTTGTATTTCTGGTAGCTTTTGTTTTAGGTATTTTGGTGCTGTATTATTCAGTGCATAAAAGTTTATGATGGTTGTATCTTCAATGTGGAGTATTCTTAATTACTATTAAAAAAGCTTTTAGGTCAATATAATAGCTTTTTGTCTTGACTAAACTTTGTGTGATATTAATAACTCAACTCTTACTTAATTTTCTTACCTTGAGCAAGCTATTATTTAACTTTGTACCTGATACATGATACTTGCTAAATAAACATATCTGTTATTGTTGCTTTTTTTTGCACTTATTTTCATTTTTTCCTTTCTTTTGCTTTCAACTTTTCTGACTCTTGTTGTTTTAGGTGAGGTTCTTATAGGTATAATATGGTTTAATTTAGTCTTTTCAAAATAAAAAATTACCATTTACATTTATTGTAATAAGAGTTGCTTGCTATTGTCATCTAATTTTTGGCCATGTGGTCTGCTCTCTCTATCTTCCCCCACATTAGATAGTCTATATTGTATTTTTAGATACACTGAGTGTATGGTAGTACCATTCTCAGGGTTTAGAAACAAAGGCTTGTAAGGAGAGGTAAGTTTAGCTTGGGAACATAAATATGTTACCTTTATATGCTGAAATAAAATACTTGAAAGAAGGTGTCTTTGAGGGCTTTGAGGTGGTATACCAGTAGAGGCCTTCACTTTATCCACCTATTTCCTGGAAATTTCATATCTTAAAATTCTGGGCCTAAGAGATTTAGTAGTTTCACTCAAAATCTTAAGTTAAAAAAGGGGATTTCAAGTATGTTATTTTATATTTCAGTAATTTATCTAAAGTTCACATGCATCGTTTAGAACAGAGGAAGATGGTAATACCTCCAAAAGTGAAGAAATTGGGATGAACACTGTTGTTATACTTGTTTATATCTGCCTGTGGTGGAATGATGATTTATTTTCTCCCAGTTACTACATAGAAATTCAACTCAGTGATGTTATTCAGATGTTATTCATAAGCTGTTGCCATGATGCATCACTTTTATGTCATCAGAATACGGATGGCTCACCCAGAAGAGGGGATCCTGGACATTTCCCTGTAGACAACTTTCCATTTACAGCTAATCCTTCACCTAGGGCAGAGAAATTTCTGTGGGACTCCAGCCTCATCTTAGAGCTCAGCCTAGATAAAAATATAAGGGTTAGCATCAGCACATTTTCAGCTCCCCAAATTCTTCCTCCCCATTACTCATACTTGCTCATGAATAACTTGCTTTGAGTTATATTCACGCTCAGTTGTAGTCCAGAACGTTTGCTCAACAACCACTGTGCAGAGCACATAGGGAGATACCAACACATAGAAGACTTGCTCTATTTCCTTAAGAAGCTTGTTATCTGATAGGCGAGTTAGCACTGATATTAATGTATAATATATGACATATATATGGAAAAACTTGAGCACCGAGAAATACTTAATTGTAAAAACTATGAAGAGATCTACAAATTTAGAATGAGATGGGACTAATAATTAAAAAACCCTCACGGTAGAGGTAAGTTTGGGGTCAAGTTTCTACGAAACATGGTACATGAATTGTGACTAGGAGAAGGGTCTTTCTGGCAAGGAGAATAATGCATGATGAGGCAAAGAGCGACTTTGTAAGAGAGGGTCTTGGATGAGCCCCAGTTCCCTTCCAGATAGAAGATACTCTTGGAAGTTTTGCTTACCTTGCACAGATGTGGGGAGGGGAGTTAGGAAACCAGGAAAAAGTGGATGGGAGGACCAGCTGGAGAAAAGCCTTGAAACTCACATTGAGGCTGAATCTGTTATAACAGACAAAAAGGCGCTGAGATGCTTTTAATTAATATGCTTTTAATTATGCATTTAATTAATATGCTTTTAATGATTTATTTATTTTTCTTTTGCTATGCTTTTAAATTGCTAAACCCAAAGATTCCTTCCCGCGCCTTCTCTTCTTTGCTGCCCTTGTAGCATTTAACCCCATCGACCACTCTTTGGGAAACTGCTCCTGGACTTCTGGGAACCCAGCCGGGCTTGTTTCTTGTACTAACCCTGGCAATTTCCTTTGAACAATCTTTGCTGACTCTTGCTTCCATGAGACGGTGTCCCGGGGTTCTGTCTTTGGCTCTCTTGCTGCCGTGCAGGCTGCCTGTGTGATCTGGTCTCCTCCAAAGCCTTCCGATACCTGCTATGAGCCCGTGACCCCCCATCTGTGCTCATAGCCCAAACCTCTCCTGAGCTGCAGACTCACACGTTCAAGCACGCAGGCTCAGCACAATCTGGTGTCGTGGAGCCTGGCTTTTACTTAAAATTTTGTTTGGCCGTGCCACTCGGCTTGTGGGATCTCAGTTCCCTGACCAGGGATTGAACCCGGGCTGTGGCGGTGAAAGTGCTGAGTCCTAACCACTGAGTCACCAGGGAACTCCCAGGAGCCTGGCTTCTAAGAGCCAGGTGATCTTGGGCAAGTTATTTAATGTCTCTGTTCCTCTGTTTCCTCCACTGTAAAAAGAGGGCATAATCTGGCATGAACACACACACCCCCCTCACTATATATGAGACAGAAAACCAACAAGGACCTACTGTATAGCACAGGGAATTCTACTCAACACTCTGTGATAACCTATATGAGAAAAGAATCTAAAAAAGAATGAATATATTTATAACTGAATCACCTAGCTGTACACATGAAACTAACCCAACATTGTAAATCAACTATACTTCAATTAAAAAAAAGATCTTAGTTCCCCGACCAGGGATCGAACCTGTGCCCCCTGTGGTGGAAGCGTGGAGTCTTAACCACTGAACTGCCAGGGAAGTCCCCCCAATTCATCTTAGATTTAACAAAGTTAAACTGGATATCTCTCCTCACGAGCCTGTATTTCTAAGCTCCATTTGGTTCTCCCTTCTTAAAATCTCCCACCATTCCCTGCCCATCTTTCAGGCCTCATCTCCCCCTGGTCTCCTCTCTAAAGTCTTTTTTTTTTTAACACTTTAGGTAGAGCGGGTCACTGTTTTCCGTGTGCCCTCAGCATTCCTGCACACTCTGCAAGCCTTATTTGTATGTCAGTGTGACTCTGTTGGTGCTCCTAGGGGCAGCGGCCACACCTTCCGTCTGCGGGTCTGCATGATTTGTATACTTACCACAGCAAATGCAGGGAGATTGACCAAATGCAGGATTGCTTATTTTGGAGACTTCTTGGATGTGGTTTAAATAGAGAGAGGCTTGAACAGACTTGTGGTTGCCAAGGGGAGGGGTGTAAGGGAGGGATGGATTGGGAGTTTGGGGTTAGCAGATGCAAACTATTATACAGAGAATGGATAAACAACAGGGTCCTATTGTATAGCACAGGGAACTATATTCAGTATCCTGTAATAAGCCATAATGGAAAAGAATACGAAAAAGAATATATACATATGTATAACTGAATCACTTTGCTGTACACCAGGACCTAACACAGCATTGTAAATCAACTATACTTCAATTTCAAAAAAAAAAAAAAAACAGAGTGAAGCTGGAGTCAGGGAGAAAAGCTTCAGAGAGCATAATAGTGATTTAGAGATGAAACAAAAGATTAAATTCTAATTAAGACTACTCATAAAGGGATATTCTTCCTAACTAATTCACACTGGATGTGTAACTTCATCTCTCCAAGAGTCAGTCTTATCACCTGTAAAATGGGTTGTAGGAATATTAACTAAGAAAATAGATGTAAAAGCATGTAAATGAGTGAACACACGTAGAAAAACATATAAACACTCAGCATCGAGCCTGGCTCATAAGAGGACTCAGTATGTGACAGTAGTTGTCATTAGTTTTAATCATACTTGTATTGTGACTATTGTTATTACTACTGATTGAATGTGGCAATTCCAAGAATAGAGAGAAAATTAAAACGCTAGAAAATTGCCAATTTGCCTGGCTTGGGATGGTGTGAAGGCCCAGCTTTAACAAACACTTGAGTTATTTGGTATCATTCCCCAGGCAGTTGTCCTAAGAGGTCAATATCGTCCTCTTCTTTATTTCTTTTTATTAAAAATATTTTTTTATTGGATATAGTTGATTTACAGTGTTGTGTTAGTTTCAGGTGTGCAGCAAAGTGAATCAGTTATACATGTATTGTCTTCTTCTTTTTAGATGACAGAAGGAGACAGATCTCATAAGGAGGAACATAAGATCAGCTCTGGGCAAGATTCAGGGTCGCAGGTAATTCCTGCTCAGATAATCTGGGGTGGGCCGCATACAGTCAGTTCGAAAACCTACTAGGTCTGGACGTAAGTAACTCCAGACACCTCCCCACCTCTCTGGGGAAAGAGGAGTCTCAGAGGTTGCAAAGGAGAAGCTGAGAGACACTTCACATGCTGGAATTTGTCCCTGCATCCCAGTCAATGCTGTGTGTCAAGGCCAGTCTAGGGCCAGTCCTGCTCTAGCACCCCTGTGGCTCTGTCTGGCAGGTGAGCGTTCACCTTGCGTCTTGAGCCCAGCCCCTACTCAGACCCTTCAACCTCACCTCCAGCCCTGGTCTGGGGTTTGGTTAGGAGTTTGCAGCACATATTCTTTTAATGACAGGAAATGGGGCAGGAAGGAGGATGAGGGGGAGGGAGAAAGTGATTTGGAAATTGTCTACAAGGAGTTCCCCGGAGGGATGAACAGAGGAACTGGACATGGGCTCAGACCCCCTCGTTGAGCACCCAGCCCTGCTTTGGAGAGGATGGAGGTTCCAGGAGACGGTGTCCGCACACAGAGGCCGCTGAAACCCCTCTCTCCTAAAGGGGCGGAGTCACAGGGCTGGGAATTGAGCGCAGCGACTCCCTCCTTCCCTGTCCTCCCCTCCCCCTCAGCCCCGGTTTCTGGTTCTTCTTTCTCCTTTCCCTCTCCCTTTCCTCCCTCCTTCGTTTTTGTTTTTTTAACCTTTCTGTCATGCCTGGGCTCACCTGAAAAGGGCTTAAGGCAGTGCTGAGGGATGTCAGGGTCTTGGTTGTGGGTGTTGGTGGGTTATTGGACCGCGGTAGTTGGCTCAGCTGCTGTAATAAGTGAAGAGGGTCTCACCCTCATGACTCAAAGTCCTTTCTCGTGTCTCAGGCCAGAGGCTGCACACGTTGAAACCTCACCATCTCCCTCCAGAGTGCAGGGTTTAGTCAATCAGGGAAGTGAGTGGGAGTGAATGACTGGATTCCAGTAAATCCCTCTGCTTACTGTCTCTGCTTGCTCAGAATCCACGCTAGAGAAGACACCTGGGGTCACTTAGACAGGAGCCCAGCCGCGGCCAGGGCTGCCCCCCGTTTGGTCTTTGTAGGAGCAAGTCCTTTCTTGGTTGGACCCTAGGTCTCTCTGCCCTTTTTTGTCTTTGCTGTGCCTCGCAACTCGTGGGATCTTAGTTCCTCGACCAGGGATTGAACCCGGGCCACGGCAGTGAGGGCGCAGAGTCCTAAGCATTGGACCACCAGGGAATTCCCATAGGTCTGTCTGCCCTTGACTCTGGTTATGAGCAGACATAACCAGACCAGAATCTGGTTATGACTCTGGTCATACGATGTCCATATGACCACCAGTTCCATTTCATTTTCTCCTTCTGCTCCAGCCCTTAGGTTCTTCTCTGAGGCTGTTGCTTTAGCTCCTGGCGGTTTCTAATCCTAAATGCTGATGCTTCCCTTTTCTTCCTCAAACCCTGCTTGCTAGAAGACCTCAGCTTCTCAGAACCCTGTCCTTCGTCCCCAGCCACCTTCCTGGTGGCTCATCTGGGCCATTCCCTATGTGACCCAGCGCCTCCTTAGTGCAGACCTGCTTGTGAGTGCGTTTGGTGAGTTTGATTTCTCTCTGACAAAATTCAAAGTGCTTAGGACACTTCAGACCCGTTGCGAAATCGCTGTCATGCTGGGGAAGGGGTGGAGGAGGGTGAATTAGGTGGAAGAGGGTGGAGGAGAGGTGAAGTAGGAAGGATAATTCCAAAAAAATTAGTCACTCAGATAAAAAATTACTTTCTCAGAAGTTTTAAAAAAACCGTTTGAGAGAACTGAGAACTATGACCCCTAACTGGATATTTGATATTAAAGGGTCATCGTTAATTTTTTATTTATTTTTTTTTTTATTTTGCGTTACACGGGCCCCTCACTGTTGTGGCCTCTCCCGTTGCGGAGCACAGTCTCCGGACGCGCAGGCTCAGCGGCCATGGCTCACGGGCCCAGCCGCTCCGCGGCATGTGGGATCCTCCCGGACCAGGGCACGAACCCGTGTCCCCTGCATCGGCAGGCGGACTCTCAACCACTGCGCCACCAGGGAAGCCCCATCGTTAATTTTTAAAGTGGGGTTAAGTTTAAAAGGGTTTTATCTTTTAGAGATACATACTGAAGCATATATGAATACAATGATGTCTGGGATTTCTCACTAGATTAAGAATGATCTAGTGAGTGGGATGAGGATGTAGATGAAGGAAAACTGGCCAAATAGTGGTAAGTTTTGAAACCAAATGATGGGCCTTCATTATACTATTCTCTTTGTTTTTGAGTATGCTTGAAATTTTGTATAATAAAAACAAACATTAAAAAAAGTGGTTTTTTAAACATCTTTTTTTTCATGTTTTATTTTTTTATCTTTATCTTGGTAAAATTTATTCTTTTTTTAACATCTTTATTGGAGTATAATTGCTTTACAATGGTGTGTTAGTTTCTGCTTTATAACAAAGTGAGTCAGCTATACATATACATATATCCCCATATCCCTCCCTCTTGCGTCTCTCTCCCTCCCACCCTCCCTATCCCACCCCTCTAGGTGGTCACAAAGCACCGAGCTGATATCCCTGTGTCATGCAGCTGCTTCCCACTAGCTATCTATTTTACATTTGGTACTGTATATATGTCCATGCCACTCTCTCACTTCGTCCCAGCTTACCCTTCCCTCTCCCCGTGTCCTCAAGTCCATTCTCTACGTCTGCGTCTTTATTCCTGTCCTGCCCCTAGGTTCTTCATAACCATTTTTTTCTTTTTTTTTAGATTCCATAGATATGTGTTAGCATACGGTATTTGTTTTTCTCTTTCTGACTTACTTCACTCTCTATGACAGACTCTAATCCATCCACCTCACTACAAATATCTCAATTTCGTTTCTTCTTATGACTGAGTAATATTCCATTGTATACATGTGCCGCATCTTCTTTACCCGTTCATCTGCTGATGGACACTTAGGTTGTTTACATCTCCGGGCTATTGTAAATAGTGCTGCAATGAACATAGTGGTACATGACTCTTTCTGAATTATGGTTTTCTCAGGGTATATGCCCAGTATCGGGATTGCTGGGTCATATGGTATTTCTATTTTGAGTTTAAAAAAAGCATTTTAAAGGTAATTCAGGGACTGTTTCTCCATCTCCCTTGAACGATTGGGGGTGGGAGGTGGAGGTGAAATTGGGGGAAGTGGGGTTCTTCTCTACATACCCACTGTCAGTTGCTCGTGGTGTTACTTGGAAAACTGGATTCACTTCTTAGTGAGTGTTGAACCAAAAGACACAACCAAGCCAAAGATCTGGAGAAGGAAGGATTTATTATTACTTGTAGCAGGTAAGGAGAGCACCAGCGATCTTGCCCAAAGCAGTGTCTCCCCAAATGGCAAAATTGGGGAAGTTTCAAGCTAAGGCCCCATGCTATTCATGAAGGGGCTCAGGCATCCACAGAGTCCAAGCTTTTGTTGACTGAAGTCATGAGGGTCAGGAAAGGTCAACACCATCACCCCTTAGACTCCAGTTGATCTGGGGTTGAGCACTTCAGGCTAATCTTTGAGCAGAGCTGGGAGTCTTTACAACTGATCTATTATCTTTGCCGTTGGTACTTCTCTTGCCTGATCACGGTTGCTTATTTCTGCGTTCTTTTGTTCCCTTAAGATCATTAATTGCTGGGACTTCCCTGGTGGTCCAGCGGTTAAGACTTCATCTTCCAATGCAGTGGGTGCGGGTTTGATCCCTGGTCGGGGTGCTAAGATCCCACGTGCCTCCTGGCCAGAAAACCAAAACATAAAACGGAAGCAATATGGTAACAAATTCAATAAAGACTTTAAAAAAATGGTCCACATCCAAAAGAAAAAATCTTAAAAAAAAAAAAGATCATTAATTTCTGAAACCTGTTCATGGGCAAGCACTGTGACCAGGCTTAGATCACAAAACAACTTAGGCCAAAAATGGCTTCTCTTACGTCAAGAAAGCCATGCCTGGTTCTCTTTCTCCAGGGACCCCTTACCTTATGTGCTTACAGTGTCGGACCCTGGTCTGTGGGCACCAGGAGGCCCCAAGACACAAACCCTTCCTGCACAGCTGCACAGATGGGAAGGGCCTAGAGGTCCAAGTTGGGAGCAGGAAGTCTCTGCCCTACCATCCCTCTGTGCAGCACCAGGACCTTCCTTTAGGTGAAAACCTCATCAGTCTCTCAAGACTGACAGTCATCAAGTTCAGATTCCTTTATAATTATCAGGTAATTATGATAACAACTACCTGTCAACAAACAGCACTGCCCTGAGGGGTGGGGAAGGAGCAGTTTCTGGGGAAGGTCAGGGAAGTGAGAGAAATACCTTTCCAGCTGGACACTGCCCTTATGATTAATCTGAGAGGGAGTGAGGTGGGGAGGTGGTGAGTGAAGAGAATGCTGGATCCTGGTCCCTTCCCCTGTGACGCTGCCCTTGAATTAGACCCAGCTCTTCCTCTTCTGCATCCTCAGCATAGACAAGGGGGCGTGTCCCCTCTCCCTGTCCGGTTCCACCCAGGGCCAAGTGTATCAGACTTTGGGGGGCCTTGTATTTCAGGGGTTGCCTGTATCTGAAGTGCATTTGCCTTTCTTTTTCCTCCTGTGTCTCATTCTGCACTGCCCTGGGGAGGTGGAACGTAACCCACTCTTTGCTCTGTGCTCTGCATGCAGTCGGGATGACCAGGGTGTCATTTTCCTGGAGTGGACTGCAGGTGACAGACCCCTGGCCAGGGGAGGCCACAGGAAGGTCGTGGCAGTGGTGGCAGATAACGTCCATCTGTCCATTTCTTCTACTACAGCAAGGATCATGTCTGATGTCTGTTTTCCCCTTTACCATTGAGCATCTAGAAGAGTGATTGACATGATTGACCCATAGTGGTGCTGGTTGAATGAATGGCTATATTGCAAAGTGAAACTTGCAGGGACTTCCCTGGAGGTCCAGTGGTTAAGACTTCACGCTTCCCCTCCAGGGTACACGAGTTCGATCCCTGGTCGGGGAACTAAGATCCTGCATGCCACCCAGCGTGGCCAAAAAAAAAAAAAAAAGTTAAGCTTGGAGAAGCAAATTTCATTACAAAGTATGGAAGATGGATTTAAGCCATCAATTATTTAAGTTATTTATTTTATTCGAACACACCACATATAAAATTCTTGCATCTACATAATAGTCATTCATATATGTCTGTACGTGTTACGTGGCATATACATATACATCATTTTTTCCTAATGGCTATGGGAATAAAAAAATGCTGGGACACAACTATCTCATTGAACTGAAGAGACAATTTTGCATCTTTATTTATTATTATTATTTTAGAATTTATTTATTTATGTTGGCTGAGCCGGGTCTTAGTTGCAGCACGTGGGATCTTCGTTGGTGGCATGGGAACTCTTAGTTGCTGCATGTGGGCTCTTAGTTGTGGCATGTAGGATCCAGTTCCTCGACCAGGGATTGAACCCTGGAGCCCTGCATTGGGAGAGTGGAGTCTTACCCACTGGACCACCAGGGAAGTCCATATTTTGCATCTTTAGGGGAAGCAGGTGTTTGAATTCTGTCTACGTGGAGGAGGATGCTTGTTTGCTCTGCAGAGCCAGCCAGCAATTGCTCATTATGTGTCCCACCTCGCTGTGCTCCGTCTTGTGATTTGATCTTTTTTTAAAAAAAATAAATTTATTTATTTATTTTTAACCGCGTTGGGTCTTCGTTGCAGTGCACGGGCTTCTCTTGTTGCAGACCACGGGCTCTAGGCGCATGGGTTTCAGTAGCTGTGGCTTCTGGGCTCTAGAACGCAGGCTCAGTAGTTGTGGCGCATGGGATTAATTGCTCCGCGGCATGTGGGATCTTCCCGGACCAGGGATCGAACCCGTGTCCCTTGCATTGGCAGGCAGATTCTTAACCACTGTGCCAACAGGGAAATCCTTGATCTTTTTAAAGAGAATTCTTTTCCATTGTGATTTATTACAGGATATTGAATATAGTTCCCTGTGTTATGCAGTAGGACCTTGTTTATCCATTTTACATATAATAGTTTACATCAGCTAACCCAAACTCCCAATCCATCCCTCCCCCACCCCCTCCCTCTTGGCAACCACAAGTCTGTTCTTTACGTCTGTGAGTCTGTTTCTGTCTCATGGATAAGTTCATTTGTGTCATATTTTGTGATTTGGTTTTGAAGAGACAGGATGGAAGGGGAGGGGAGGGCGTTCTTTTTCGTCTTGGGTTGATCACAGCACCCCTACAGTGCTGTGAAGGGCCCGAGAAATCTTGTTTATAAGCATTTATGGGTACGTGGTGCAGAAATTCTGAGCTGTTTTTTCTGCTATAAGGAAAGAGGCAGGACTCTGGGTATTTTTTGCTTTTTCCTGCTTCTCAATCCTAGCTGTCTTCTTCTTGCTGATTTCTTTACGCACATTTTCTCCCAATTTGGCACTAGGAGAGGCCAAGAGCTCTCACGTGTGCTTTTCTATGGAGGGGGTCTCAATGAGCCTTCCCTTCTTCTAACTCTGCCCCCGCTCCCCATCCCCCCAATATTTGTCTTCTAGTCAATTCAAAAGATTTCTCTGTTGAGTGAGCTATCCTATCAGAAAAAGAAACACTAGAAAACAAAAAAGATTACATGCATAAATAGTATACAACAAATCAAAAAGAATCGTGCCATAGAAACTTATAAACAGTAATATAATTCAGAAAAAAATTATAGTTTTGTTGAGAAGCTGTTAAAGCCACAGCGGTCCTGAATTTCAACATCTTATCTGACACTGGCTTTGGAATTTGAGAATCATCCATTTTGAGGAAATATACAAACTCCTTTCCCTTCCCATTTCCCAACTCATCTTCCGACGTGTGCCCTGAATCCCTAGGAATTTGATTTCATGGGGTTTGGGAAATCAGCTGGGTCTAAAATTGACATGGAGCTTGTGGAAGGAAAAAAGGCAGCAGATCTGGGAGATTAAGGACAGATGTATAGGAAGTAAACTGCTCTACCTCAAGTCGATTTCTCATTATCCCTGAGTGGGTGAGTAGATGACCTGCTTTGTGGGTCATCTATCACCTGGAAGCGCCTATCCTTCATGGGGCTGAACTAAGAGAGTAGAATTAGGACCACAAATAGCTGGTTTATGGGGCATCTGATGAGGGAAGGAAGGGGGAGGGAATATCTCAGATTGCATTCTAAGGCCAGTTAGAACTCCCTGGAGAGGTAGCACCTATAGTAGTTAAGACCGGGGATCCTCACCTAGAGCCAGGTAACCTGGATTCAAATCCTGCGTCTGCCATTTCCTGGCTGTGTGATGTTGGGCAAGTAACTTGATCTCTCCCTGCCTCAGTTTCCTCATCTGTCAAATAGGGATAATCATTTTTACCTTATAGGATTGCTATCAAATTAATCTAATAAATATATATATGAGAACTGATTAGAAGGGTTTCTGATTCATAGTAAAAATGAGCATTAGCTATTGGTAATATTTTTTGTTAGGTCACCCACTGTTTTTGTGTCATCCAGGCCATCCCTCCTTACAGGTAGCTAATTAAGAGCTCACTCTGGGGAATTCCCTGGCGGTCCAGTGGTTAGGACTCCACACTTTCATTGCCGAGGGCATGGGTTCGATCCCTAGCTGGGGAATTAAGATCCAACAAGCCGCAACGCGTGGCCAGCCCTATGACAGGGAAGACCCCTTCCATTGCTTTTCTGGATTAGCAGAGCCATCCTTACAAACCTTAATTAAGAAGGGAAAATGATATGTGACAGCAGAGCTGAAGAAGAGGACCCAGTGGCCGAGAGGGGAAGGCTGGCCTTCCGCAGAGAAATCTACAGTTCAGATAACTCCTCTTGTCCATGAGAGAATGGAATGCTTGCAAATAATATCTGAGGCTGGGCCCAAGGTGGCAAAAAACTGGAGACTGACAAATTATGTTTAAAGTGTTTACTTTTAAAATTTTTTGGCCACACTGCCCTGCTTGTGGGATCTTAGCTGCCTGACCAGGGATCTAACCCAGACCCCACCAGTGAGAGCACTGAGTGCTAACCACTGGACCGCCAGGGAATTCCCAAAGTGTTAACTTGACGGTTACATATTTCCACGTTCACCAATTCCTAAGGAAACACTAGCCAAACATATCAGGAACCCTGGCAAGTTATTTGTGACGTATTTTTTGAGATGTGACTTTGAAACACCTCATCAGAGCCCTGGGCCCTCTGGCTTCAGGGTAAATGTTAATATAGTTAAATTGCGGGGAGGAAGGTATGAGATTGTCTCTTCCCTTCATCAGCCTTTAGAATTTGCCATGAGAGGTGGAGAACAGCTAGTAGCTTGATCTAACATTGTAAGTTCAGGGGCAAAACCCTGGCTAAATATACAAGATAGTTTCCGAATCGTTTTTGGTCCTCTGTGCCTGAGTTGGTGGGGAGATTCACCCCCACCTGCAACTTTGCTTTCTTGCAGGACGAGAATGGCCCCAGATGCCCCCGATGGTTGCCGCTTGAACCTGGACCCCAGGTACTACAGGCTCTGCGATAAGAAGGCAGCCTGGGGTATCGTCTTAGAGGCCTTGGCGTCGGTGGGCGTCGTGACCTCGGTGGCCTTCATGATCGCCCTCCTGGTTTTCATCTGCAAGGCCCAGGACTCCAACAGGCGTAAAGTGCTCCCCACCCAGTTCCTCTTCCTCCTGGGTGTGCTGGGGGTCTTTGGCCTCCCCTTCGCCTTCATCATCCGCCTGGATGGCAGCACGGGGCCCACACGCTTCTTCCTCTTCGGCATCCTCTTTGCCCTCTGCTTCTCTTGCCTCCTGGTTCACGCCTTCAACCTGACGAAGCTGGTCCAAGGGAGGCAGCCCCTCTCCATGCTGGCGATGCTGGGCCTGGCCCTGGGCTTCAGTCTGGTGCAGGATGTCATCGCCATCGAGTACGTGGTCCTCACCATGAACAGGACCAACGTCGACATCTTCTCCGAGCTTTCTCCTCCTCGGCGCAACGAGGACTTTGTCATGCTGCTCATCTACGTCTTCTTCCTGATGACGCTGACCTTCGTCACGGCCTCTTTCACCTTTCGGGGATCCTTCACTGGCTGGAAGAGACACGGGACCCACATCTACCTCACTATGCTCCTCTCCATCGCCATCTGGGTGACGTGGGTCACCCTGCTCTTTGTTCCTACCCCCGGCCCCCAGTGGGATGACACCATCCTCAGTTCAGCCTTGGTGGCCAACGGCTGGGTTTTCCTGTTGGCTTATATTGCACCCGAGCTGCAGCTGCTCACAAAGCAACGGAACCCCATGGATTACCCTGTGGAGGACGCTTTCTGTAAACCTCAGCTCATGAAACAGAACTATGGTGTGGAGAACATAGCTTATTCTCAAGAGGGAGTCACTCAAGGTACGGAGCCGGGCTGGGTAGAGAATCCCTTGTGGGAAAATGGGGGAGAATCATAAGATATTATTACTGTAAGGAACATGCAAGATTATCAGGTCATACTCCCTATAGAACAGATAAGGTCCCCAAGGCTCAGATCTTACTTAAAATCATCCAGCTAGAGGGACCTCCCTGGTGGCGCAGTGGTTAAGAATCCACCTGCCCATGCCGGGGACAGGGGTTTGAGCCCTGGTCTGGGAAGATCCCACATGCCACGGAGCAACTAAGCCCTTGTGTCACAACTACTGAACCTGCACTCTAGAGCCCACGTGCCACAACTACAGAAGCCCATGCACCTAGAGCCCGTGCTCCGCGACAAGAGAAGCCACCGCAATAAGTCCGCACACCACAATGAAGCGTAGCCCCTGCTCGCTGCAACTAGAGAAAGCCTGCGCGCAGCAACAAAGACCCAATGCAGCCAAAAAATAAACAAATAAAAATTTAAAAGAGAAAACATCATCCAGCTAGTTAGAGACAAGTAGAACTAGAAGCTGGCCTTGGTGGTCTTTATCTAGTATGTTCTACCATGTAGATTTCTCTGAATCAAAACAAGATGGAGCAAAGGAATGGAAAAAGATTGATTAGATAAATTCCCAGAGACAAGTGGGTGAGATGGTGTTCTTTACACATGTCAACTAGGCAATCCTTCCAGAAATGTGGAGTGACCACAGAGCACAGAGTGGGGAGAAAGCTCTTTTATCATAAACCAGTGGGAATCTCCATAAATTTACTGAGGATTTCGATGTAGCCTGAAGAGATACATTTTGTCGCCCATCCATGGCCCACAGGAGGGAGTTTTGCTCTCGTCTGGAGTCCTGAGCAGCCAGCCTGCACTGATAGCCAGAAACTATAGATCTCTTGGGTTTACATCAGCCTCTGGGTCTAATCGGGGGAGGGGAGTGGGTGTGGGACAGGAGTGAGGGACCTCCAAGGCCAGGTTCGTAGCTCCAGCTAGTAAATTTCTTTGCTCTTGAAGCCTTCAGTGCAAAGCTTGCCGGTGTTTCTCTCTGCAGCCCTGGCCCCTCTCCTGCGCAGTGGAAAGAGTGAAGGGAGGGGGAGGGCCGGAGGGGAGATTGTACCACCCACCCCCTCCTGTGAATTCCCAATGGACACTCTCACTCTGTCACCTCATGCTTGGACTCTGTGTTATGGGTCCCTAACTAGTCTTCCTTCCCTTATTATTAATTCATTAATTTATTTAGGCTGTGCAGGGTCTTAGTTGCGGCACGTGGGATCTTTAGTTGCGGCATGCGGGATCTAGTTCCCCAACCAGGGATGGAACCTGGGCCCCCTGCATTGCGAGCTTGGGGTCTTACCCACTGGACCACCAGGGAAGTCCCTAGTCTTCCTTCCTTTAATCCTTCTTTCCCTTCATTCCATTGGCCATCGCCAGCCTCCCCTCCCTAAAATACTTCTCTGGCCACTGCCCCTTCCTGCCCACACGCCTCACTGGTGCCCCCACACCCACTGCATTTCCTGAATCCTTGATGAGGCTTTTCACAGCCTGAACCCACCACCCCTGAAGCTGTGCTCTCAGTTCAAACAAACCAAGTCCCTGCAATTTCCTGCCTGCGTGTCTGGGCTCAAAGAGCATCTGTCCTCCGCCTGATGCGTCCCTCCTTATTCTTGCCCTTTTGCAGAGTCCCTATTCCCCAGTCTCCCTCAGTCTTTGCTCCGCCCGCCTAACTCTAGACCTTTGAGATGACCTTAGCAGAGTCTGTCTCATCGCGTAGTTATTTGTGTAGCTGTCATATATTCCGGACACTCCAGCGGCACCCTCAGGGCAGGAATCATTCTGATTAATGCTTCTATTCCTCACAATATCTTACAGACAGAGGGTGTTTAGGTATTTATTGAGTAAACTGAACAGGTAAATTTGGTGGGAAATAAACGGATTGCTTTACGTTGTATTTATTTATTTATTTAGCCGTGCCCTGCGGCATGTGGGATCTTAGCTCCCCAACCAGGGATCGAACCCAGGCCATGACAGTGAAAGCGCCGAGTCCTAGCCACTGGACCTCCAGGGAATTCCCTAAATCGTATTCATGATGAGCGTATGTGTTTAGTTCCTGAGTTTAAATCCCTCTGATTTTGGACTTCCCTGGTGGTCCAGTGGTTAGGACTCGGTACTTCCACTGCAAGGGGCATGGCTTCCATCGCTGGTCGGGGAACTAACATCCCGCATGCTGTGTGGTGCGGCGAAAAAAAAAATCCCTCTGATTTCCCCTAAATACATAGAAAACAATTACTCACAGGTTCTATCCCTTCACAAAGAAAATCGTGACTTTTTCCCCCCCTGTTTGGGCAGGTAAGGAAGTGGGTAACTCTCCAGTGAGATTCTCTCTAGGTACACCTCCAGCCAGATCTGTGTCTGAAAAGACTGGTGTCAGATGTGCTTTTGGAGTGGTCCTAGGATGAGGAGGGCTCTGGAGAGGTTTTGGAAAGCATTTCCGTAGTGATTATACGCGACTAGTTATTCATTTGTTCAACCAGTTTGGGGCTGCCTGTGCCTGGGCTTGAGGACGCAGTCTCCTCCACATGAAGCTGACCGTCTCCCAGGGAGACAGAAAATGAAAGGGATAAAGCATCATGCTTTATAAATAACTCAACGGGGGCGAGCACAGGTGGGGGCTGTCAAGGAGGGAACCCTGACATTTACCTAATCTGCATTGTCTGTTTCAGGTACTGAAGAGACAGATGACACGTTCTATGCCCCGTACTCCACCCATTTCCAGCTGCAGGTGAATGAGCTCTTTCTCTTTTTCTCATCAGCAGTGTTAGCACAGGAGTATTTGTCCTTTGGGAATAGATGATGTTGCCACTCTGATGGCCCCTAGATGCCGCCTAGAAAGGATCGCGGGTCTACTTTCCTGTAATCTGCCTCGTGGGATTAGGACAGGAGACTGGAGTGCAGGGCAGGGGAGGGCTTAGAGGAAGGGAAGGAAAGTTAGACTCCTGCCCAGGTTGGAGTGCAGAGTGCCGTGGAAATGGCCGGGAAGTGGAGTGGGTTGAACAATATGAGTGTTTTCTTTTCAGAATCGGAGCTCCCCAAAGGACTTCTCCATTCCGCGGGCCCAGTCCCGGGTTAGCCCTTACAGTGACTATGAAGGAAGGAAAGATGTCAGTTAACACGTCCCGAAGGGTGGGATGAACACAGCGAGTCAACAGAGCCAGCGGGGAGTTCATGGGATGCGGGCTGAGTCCTGAGTCTTCCCAGGAAGCTGTACAGAACATCACAGGAAGACCTCGCCTCCCTGCAGCCTTCAGCCATGATTCTTCTGTTCTGGGGTTAATGAGGGCCGACGGGACCGCAGATCTCAGTAGCACTGTAGTTGTTTCCTTTGTCCCATAGTTAGGCTCCTTCTCTCGAGTGGGAGTCTTGGGCAACTCAGGGTGGCCCTTAACCGTCCCTGCCATCTTACACATGACTCAGGCTCCGGTCACCTGACCACACACTGGCTCATTCAGCCTCAGAAGCCAACTTTTCCAACTGTGGGCTGATTCTGTGAGAATCGCTTGGCTCAGAGCAGAGCTCGTATCTGAGCAGACCAGCAAAGGCCCGTCTCTCACATCACCCCGCCCACATCTACACTGGAAGCCAACTTACCCATACCTCCCTTCACGCCCGGATGGCAGGCGCTAAAAGTCACCCGAAATTTGCTAACCTCTGTGATGCTGCCTAACCAGGGTCCCCAGCGCCAATTCACTCCCAGACTCACCGTTGGTCCCCAGACTCACCTCCCTGCCCCCTGTGCTTCACCGGGAGATCTCCCTCCAACCCTCACCAGCATGGACAAGCCCAGTTTCTCTCTGCCAGGAGAATGTGGGCACTGGGTTGCTCTAAGTTCTGCTCAGTGCTCTAAGCACTGATTCTTCTCCCATCCCCTCGCTCCTCAGACCGTGTTCACCCCCCACGTTCTGGAAGTGGATATTGTCCACTCACGGGGGAGCGTGCCTTGTAAAATAAGTTACTCACTGTTCTTCACTGGAGATGCAATAAAGGTGTGGTGGCAGCTCTTGGACTGTTGCTGTGGCAGTGTGAGCGGTGGACACCGGACACGGGGAGAGTCGCAGGCTCGCTCTCGTCTTCACGTGGGAGCTGAAGTTCAAGGTTCAGTCCCACTGGGTGTGGACTTGACCTTTCTTTCCTCCTCCTTACGTCTACGACAAGTGTGTGTTCCCCAGTTTTGGGGGTGAGCGGCAAAGGTGAGGGGGAAGCTGGGAAGGGTCATGGACCTGCGGTTTTGCTCCAGGAGACAGAGGAGTGGCAACTTCAGAATGGGGTTTGGCAGCCCGGGTCAGACAGGGAGGAGACCTCAGAGGCAGTTTCTCGTTTCATCTGAAGTTTAATTGTAGGAGGGGATAAATCCAGATCCCTAATTTGACAGAACTGGTTCATAATGTCTCTCGGAAAAGACAAGGGTACCTAACAATGATCATTTGCTTAATCCCAGAAACGGCTTTGTGGGGCGGGGCAATTGAAACTCGCTTTTGGGTGAAGAAGAAAAAAAGAAATCCCCATGCACAGAAACTGAATGACCTTTACGAGATTATAGCTGGGTTAGGGAGTTACCACCTAAGAGCCTGACGCTTGGCTTCTCATCACAAAGAAAACCCAGTTTCCTGGGGAGAGGTTGGAGAGGAATTAATGGCTTGCCGAATTAGGGATATTGACATTCCACGGATATTTAGTTGACTGTTTCCCATATGATTTCGCACTCACATTAGCCCAGCTTTGTATTGAAAAGGGGAATTACAAATGGTGATGTGGATCCTTCTGGACCATTCAAGGCTTCCCAAAGAGGCCATAACCCAGTGAGGTTTGTCGTGAAGAGAAAACAATATCGTTTCATGGATATTATCTATCGCATCTATCGCAAGAAACATGTATTTCCTTCCCTCCTTTCTCTCCTTCTCTGTCTCTGGCCTGTCAACCAGGCAAAGGGGGCTGAGGGAGAGGTAAAGCCACAAAGTACTCTGAATTTGCTTTCTTATTAAGGAAAGAACGTACCAGGCCTTTGTAGCCCATGATGGCCATCCTCAAGCCTCTTCAAAAACAGGAGAGGGGGGCTTCCCTGGTGGCGCAGTGGTTAAGAATCTGCCCGCCAATGCAAGGGACAGGGGTTCAAGCCCTGGCCCGGGAAGATCCCACATGCCGCGGAGCAACTAAGCCCATGCGCCACAACTACTGAGCTTGCGCTCAAGAGCCCGCGAGCCACAACTACTGAGCCCACGTGTCACAACTACTGAAGCCCGTGCGCCTAGAGCCCGTGTTCCACAACAAGAGAATCCACTGCAATGAGAAACCTGTGCACCACAACGAAAAGTAGCCCCTGCTCGCCGCAGCTAGAGAAAGCCTGCCCACATCAGCAATGACCCAACACAGCCATAAATAAATAAATTAATTAATTAAAAACAAACAAACAAAAGACAGGAGAGGGCACGGAAGTGGCACCCATCGCTGGAGATTGGTTTCTCCTCCAAGAAATACAGTTTGGGGACTTCCCTGGCAGTCCCGTGGTTCAGCCTCCACGCTTCCACTGCAGGGGGTATGGGTTCGATCCCTGGTTGGGGAGCTAAAATCCCATGTGCCACGTGGCATGGCCCAGAACATTAAAAAATTAAAAAAAAAGAAAGAAGTACAGTTTGGACATGTAGATCATCACCTCACTGAGTTCTTTTACTTTCCAGGTGGCAGAAGAATGCTGCCCATGCAAATAGCACTTGTCACCCCTGTCCCCTCACCCATGCTACTTCTGGACATAATGAAATGCTTTTATTAAAATAGGGACATCTCAGGGACTGGAGGTTTGGGAATCTGAGGATCGCTATGCTACTGGAGAAGAGCGTTTGAAAGCCCTCCTGTGAGTGTCCGTCTCCACCGGGGCTGACACAGAATGTGCGCATTCAGCCCAGCCTGGTCCTTGAGTGACGTCGGTTGATTGATGGCTGGAAACCAGAACGGCATCCCCTTGTAACTAAATGGGTGATAATGAAATGAAGCTCAACAACCTTCCCCTCATCTTTCACTGTCCGTTGAGAAATAGACCGAGTGTTGTCTCTGCCTCTCACTTTAGGCTGAGGCCGTCCGCAGCGGCCATCCCCCCTGGTTCCACTGGATGGCGGTGACACCTCAGGTATCGGCCCTCAGGGACTCAGCCTAAGTCCACAGCTGCTCTTCTGTGAAGAGTACGAGGCAGGGCTGCAGCTACTCAGATGGCTTGAGGCAAACGTGTCCCATTTTAAAAGGCGTGAACGTGTGAGCCGTTTGCATTCTCCCTCCCACCTTCTTTAAAGAATCCACACTCCGTCTCCTTTCCCGGAGCTTCATTGCCCCGTGTCTCGTTTTTGTGAAACTCTCCAAGGTATTTCCAGCTCATCTGCATGCAGCCGGGCATCTACAGATATTGGTCTCATAGGCTGTTGTTATTAACGTCGAAGAGTATTTATGTGGTGAGAACATTGGCTTTTGTCAGGGAAAGTTTGCCAAAACCAAGAGTACGGTCTGGCCCTGGAAATGCAGCGGTGAAATCCCCTCCCCACGCATTCTGGGTTTTCTGCCGTCATTTCTAGACTTGTCAGCATCCCTGAGAACCGAACTGAGCCCCGCCAATCTTTCCCTCCTTTTCCACTTCCTCCTGTTGCTACCGGGTTTGCAGGTTTGCCACTGTTCCAGCCCCACCCTGAAACACGGGATTACTTTAGAACTGGAGGTAGCAGCTTCAGAAAAATCTTTCTCAGGTGTCGACTGCTGAGACCCCGGATCTGGGAACTCGGCCTCCAGGGTATAGCCAGCTGCCTTTGGAAATTCTGTGGTCCACCTGTGGTCATTTTCTGGCATCCCTTCCATCGGGGCAGATAATGATTTGCCTCCTTGGCTTCAAGTTTTCCAGGTATGCAGAGGAGTCTGTGTGGCAGAGGCTGGGTGCCTGACCCCGATTTCTGCAACCTCCTGATTACCACCACTTCCCTGACCCTTCAGAGTGGGACACTCCACTGCCTAAAACGGTAGCGTTTGAGAAGGTCACAGAGCTTCCGTAGTTGGTAACCACAGCCCTCATTTTACAGAGGAGGGAATTCAGTCCTGAAGGACTTAATGCAACTGGGCTCAGAATTCTGGTACTGGGCTCCTTCTACTGTCAACACTTGTGTGGTCTGTTTTAGATACTTTTTTTCCCAAAGGGGGTGTTTGAGGAAAGAATCAGAAAAAATGACTGTGGTCAGCATATATTTTAAGCTCTCCTCTCATCTTCCTTTGCCTCCCCAGATGCCTTTCCTGACCCCCCCCCATTTCTCCTCCAGGCATCCCTCCCCCGGGGCATGGAAGCTGTGGGGAGAGGGACCGGATGAGGACTGACATTTTCTGGGTCACCCCAGGTCACTCCTCTGCAACCTCCAAGCCACACGAGCCTCCTTCTGTCAAAGGAGGGGCTGCAAGGGAAGGCAAGAGTTCATCTTCCCAGTTGCTGTAATAATCCTTCCACTTCCTTGAGTCCCAGCCTGTGTCAAAAACCCATACCCAGCCCCTGTTCTTTTCCTTTGCCTGGAGCTATAGATCCCCTTGGCAATCTCTCACTCCCTATGCGATTTCTTTTTCTGTTTTTCAGATGGAAGTATAATTGACTTACAATATATTCGTCTCAGGCGTGCAACCTAGTGATTCCATATTTATATTCATTACAAAATGATCACTACCCTATGCGGTTTCTGATGGCAGATTTCAGAGGCAGTCCTTAGGAAAACTTTGCAAGGAGTTGTTGTGTGTGTAGTGGATCTCAAGCACCAGATCCAACCACGATCTTCAGCAGAAAAGAAGATGAAACTTGAATGAAATTTGGTTACCAGCTGCTTTGAGTCAGATCCCCTTCCACAATATGATCTACCAAACCTGCTGGATTTTTATCAACTCAATTTAAAAAGCTCTGAGAAACCCATGTAGCTATGCCCTGAGCTCTGGGACATGGTGGTAGAAGTTCGTACCATACCCTGTGATTATGTAAAGCTACTTCCTTTCTCTTAAGGAGGAATAATTCCAGATCAACTGTTTTTTTACCCACAAGAAATTGAAATAGTAAAAGCATACATTGTTTTAGCAGGTATCTTTAAACATTTTTTTTTAATTGGAGTATAGTTGATTTACAATGCTGTGTTAATTTCTGCTGCACAGCAACATGATTCAATTATACATCTATATATTCATCTTCATACTCTTTTCCATTATGGTTTACCACAGGATACTGAATGTGGTTCCCGGTGCTATACAGTAGGACCTTGTTGTTTATCCATTCTATATATAATAGTTTGTGTCTAGTATGATATCTTTATGAACAAGCTATCTCCATGATCATGATCATAGGTCTAATGATCATAGAGTTAGGCTGAGTCATAAGTCAAACATCCAAGAAAAGGTCATTTATTAGCTTGAGGTCTCCAGTGGTGTCCCACAGGGCTCTGTTTTTGGGTCTGTTTGGGTAACATGTTTATTGACCCCTTGGATAAAAATAAAGCATATTTCTCAAATTGTGCACATGACACAACATTAGGAAAGACTGAATAATGAAACCAGAATACAAATGTATTGCAGTAGACTGGAATAAAGATCCCAGACCAAGCATTTAGTTTAATAGATGTAAATGTATTCATGCCTCCGGAATAAATGACATAAGTATAGGTTGGAAAGGCTTGGTCCGACCGCAATTTTTATGAAAAAAGCCTGGTAGTTTTAGGTGTTTATAAGACTGATAAGGACGAAGCAGACAAAAAGGCAACTCAATCGAAGGCAGCCCTGATACCACCGTGAAATCTGGGTCAAGGCAGGTGCTCTTCCCACTGAACTCGGGGCAGGTTATACCACATCAGAATATTAAATCCATACCTGTGCATCTCACCGTAATGGAGGAGCTTCTAACGGAGGAGCTATTTTTAGAAAGACATGAGATACAGCATGGTTGATGGTATTGGAGATATTTCATCTGGAAAGGAGAAGACTTTGCAGGGTGTATGGCCATCATCACAGCTAACATTCATCGTGTGCTTCCCCTATGCCAGCCTCCATTTAAGTGCTTTACTTGTTTCATATAATTTAATACTTATAAAAACCATACGAGTTATGAGGATCATCATCTCTCTTTATTGAACAGCTGCAGAAATGGAAGCATTAAGAGGTTAACTAGTGTCCAAGGTGACACGGTTGCCAAGTGGGAGGGCTGGGAGTCAAAGCTGGAGGGCCATCTCTGGATCTCCTATGCACAGCTCCAGCCCGCCTCACCTACCTGTAATCACGACAGCACAGCAGACAGCTCCAGGGTTAGAAATTCGAGGGAGATGGATCCCAGAAGAGCTGCCTGCAAAGGGGTGGGTTACCTCTTGCTGGAAGTGTTCAAGGTCAAGGGTGCTCTGCTGAGGGTGATGTGGGGAATTGTGTGTTAGGAATGAGGCCGGACTAGATCACCTCTTGTGACCCTCTGGGCTCTGGACTTTTACTTGCCGCGTTGTTGTTCCTGGTGCCCTCACCTTTTAGTAAGTGTTATTATTGGGTGTCTTAATCCATCTTACAGAACCCTTCTTCAGAGCCTTGCTTTAGAATGGAAGGTGGCTTGTGGATAGAGTCTGTGCTGTGTTTAATTTTGCATTACTGTGGACGTGATGATGACGATGTAGAATCCTCTGCAACGATACTTGAACTTTATAAAAACCAGTGTGCCCCTACCCCTTGCCTCGGGTACATGCACTCCATGCCCGAAATATTGCCTGATTTAGTTCTTTACTCAAAAGCTACCATGTCTTAAGTTCAAAAACTACTAGTCCATGTTGTTCTTCAAGGGGGATTCATGGCCTGAGAGCGCTATGATTCGTATTGCTCAGCAAAATCAAAGAGGCTCGTGGGTTGCGCCTGTACAGCATGAGCATAGTCCTCTGAGTCAGGAGCCCATGAAGTCTGTGAACACTTGGGAACCAGGATGAGGGTCAGAGGGAGCATCTGATTGTACTCAGCTAGTCGAGACAGAGAGACAGAGACAGAGACGGAGACGGAGACAGAGAGACAGGGAGAGAGAGAAGAAGAAGAAGAAGAAGAAGGGGAAGGGGAAGGGGAAGGGGAAGGGGAAGGGGAAGGGGAAGGGGAAGGAGAAGGAGAAGGAGAAGGAGAAGGAGAAGGAGAAGAAGAAGAAGAAGACGAAGAAGAAGAAGAAGAAGAAGAAGAAGAAGAAGAAGAAGAAGAAGAAGAAGAAGAAGAAGAAGAAGAAGAGGAAGAGGAAGGGGGAGGAGAGGGGAGGGGGAGGATCAGGGCTGTGTTGGGGAGAAAGTGTGGGAGTGGGGTGAGGAGATGGGGAGAGAGGGTTGAAAGGCAGGAGGAAGGGTTGTAACATCAACCAAATAATGGCAAAATAATGAAGAAAAAAGCATTGTAAGGTGAAAAATAAAAGTTAAGGGCTTAAGAATCAGAAATTCAGGAAAACATTAAGTTCCAGTTCCCAGAGTGTCATGAGCTGTCTGTGATATTGGGCAGATGGGTTTGACCTCGTCACAGAACCGCCTATGAAGAATGGCTACTTTTCCCTCTAAGTTCCCAGAAGTTCCCTGAATCATGAAAGAGGGGGACGGTGTGAGGTGAAGCAGCCTCTGAAGGCACAGACCCCGGCATGTGGTTCTTCCGATTGCACTGACCCTCCCTCCCCCCTCCCCTCCGCACCCCCTTCAAAGGCACTGGCTGGGGCCTCTGTCCCCTCGTTTTCCTGACACACCGCACCTGGAGGCAGTGACACACCAAACAGGAACCCGTTTATTTTCCCCAGGTCACTGGGGTGTGTGCATGCGTATGTGTGTGTGTGTTGCATTTAATTTTAGGAGAAAACAAGAGGATGGGGGAAAAAGTGTTCTTGGGAATACCCTGGCGGTCCAGTGGTTAGGATGGTTAGGACTTTCACCAAGGCCTGGGTTTGATCCCTGGTCCGGGAAATAAGATCCCGCAAGCCACACGGCACGACCAAAAAAAAAAAAAAATGGCCTTGGTTTAAAAAGAAAAAAAATTGTTCTTTATCAAGTCCACATAAGGGATAAATGGAAGAGTTTTCATGCTCTCCAAATATATTTTCCAGCAGCCTATGGGAGTCTCTGAAACCCCAGTACATGTGTGAGGTGTCCGCCTGTGTAAGCACATGTGCACTCCACCCCCCAGCCCTCCCCCCGGCAATACACATATCTACCCTTGCCTATAGCCACAGATCAGACGGAACTGTAAGGTACGGAGAGCCATTCTCACAAGTGTGACGAAACGATTATCCTTGATCCCAGTCACTGCCTGTATGCATACATATTATCACGCCAAAGAAAACATATTTCCATTCAAATCAGTAGCAGATCAGAAGGTTGCTGAGTGCGTAGCTGAGAAGGGATGCATGCCAACCACTGTCCCTTACTCAGGGTGCATGACCCATCCCTGTGACCTTGGTCTCCACAATCTCACGTACCCTAAGGATTGGGTCACAGCCAGACGGCATTACCCCACTTCCTCCAGCTTCCCAGACCCCTGCTTTTCTCAGAGTGTCCCATCAGCCAGAAATGCATTCCAGTCTGAAAAAACCTTTCCATAGACAGTGAAGCAATTTGAGCATATAACCTAAATACCTAGTCAAGGTTAATCCCAAGTAGGTTTTCACGAGATGGTTCGGTTTGGGCCTAAAGCCTTAATTAAGTAGGGCCTTCAAATCAGTTCACCTATTGGGACACTTAGAAGTGGTACAAATAATTTAAGGCTCACAGGGGTAAATGGACACTGCTATACACTGTCCCACATAGCCAGTCTGGGTCTCTGGTCTCCCCAAACCCTGCCTGCTGCCCCAGTGCCCAGGGAATCAACATTTTGCCACCCTTGTCATCCGTTCCACTCAATGCCTCTCTCCTATCTGGTTCTGACCCTTCCGGGTAGAGTTCTTAATGTCCCCCCACCCCCACCCCCGGCCGTGCCGCGCAGCATGCGGGATCTTAGTTCCCCAACCAGGGATCGAACCCGTGTACCCTGCAGTGGAAGCGTGGAGTCTTAACCACTGGACCGCCTGGGAAGTCCCCGAGTTCTTAACGTTTCAGTCACTCATTTCTGAGACAAGTTTCTCCATCAGTTCTTCCCTCGAGGGGGCCCAGCTCTACACGCCTCTCACTGGAGTCTCCCTGCCCCCACCGCTGCAGCTCCTCCCCTTCACATTTGCATCTCAGCTCAAACGTCGCTTCCTTAGTGAGGCCTCCCACCTCCATTCTATTTAATGCTGGTCTCCCCTAGCAGCTGGTCTTCTGAGTCATCAGTCTGTTTGCTTCAGAACGCTTATAATTTGCAATTATATTTCTGTGTTTTTACTTGTGTTTCTCCCACTATTCGGAATGTTTTAGAAGGACAGAAAATTGTTTTGTTTCCTCATGTAGCCCCAGGGCCTAGCACAGTGCCTGCACACATAGGAGAATTTGTTGTAGGAACCAATAAATTTTGGGGGAGAAAGGTAATTTTTTTGTTTGTGACAGGTTAATTAGGATTATGACTCCTCCCTCAGAGAGCACCGCTGTCAGATTCCCTCTAGTTTGCTCTGGTGTCTTCGGTGTCATTTATCTTTAAATAATTGTGATGAATTTCAGCTGATCAACCATCCGATTTTTTTGTTTGCTTCTGTACAAGAACACTTAACTACAATGTGATAAAAGCTATTCACAAGCCTGAGGCTTGGAGGAAAGAAAGGAAATTCTTTACTTTTTGGGCTGAGTGCATTTCATCACGTCCAAGTTTTATTTCCCTGAGGCTTTTCTTTGTCAAGCTTGGGAAAGTGCTGTTTCCTAGGAGAACTACTAAGAACAAACTTCAAATATGAGAAAAGAGAAAAGCAGCCCCTGAGGCAAAAATCAAAGAAGCATTTTCGATTGATTCCCCCCTCCCCAGCCCCGCCAAGATCGATGGCAACCGTTGTTTTTTCAAGTGCGTTCCTTTTCTAAACTGACTTGAACCAAATGGGTGAACAAGGACCTTTCAGACTGTATAGACCCAGCTGGAAATAGATGAGAGTGTCAGCAAAGAGGCTCGGAAGGGATTTATCTTCTTAAATTTCAAGGCAGTAAGGTGCTTCTGGCAACATTTTCTCTTAGGAAAACTGGGTGAGTGTGTCCTGGGTGGGGACTGGATGGGAGTAGGCGAGGGTCAGCAGGGATGCAGCAGGCGTGGGGTCGGCGTGAGCTGAACATTACACGGGACGAGGGGAGAGAAGAAGACGCAAACTGGAAGCTGAATGTTCCTAGGGACGGGACTGACTCATAAAATCTTTCCATTGATTAGGCCATATCAGGCCAATCACTTTCTGCCTTCTCGGGCCAAACTGGAAAAGCCCAGGCAGTCTTTGCTCCAAACCAGAGCAAAGAGGAAGCCTTCTCTTGTCAACGGAGCAGCACTTGCCAAACTCATACTATCTTAAGAGTCCCATGGGAACTTGTTAAAAAGGCAGAGTCCCAGGGCCTTCTCTGGAGGTTCTGATTTAGTAGGTCCGGATCCAGGTATGAGAAGTTATATTTGTAACAAGTATCCCGGATGATTCTTCTGATTGGGCAGGTGTGGGGAAAGGCGTTGGAGAGTTAGCCACATTTGTCCTCATTTTCTAATTCACCAATCTTCCAGGCAAGCCCCAGCAGCTGCCTTCCCCACCTTTGAACTCAAACCCAGAGGAAGACTCTCAGTCTGCTGTCTTGTTTTGGAGCTATAGTGTGATTCTGCAAACAGGACTCCGGTTCCGTCTCTGGAGGGATCTTGGTGGAGACCTCCCAGTGTTAAAGGTGGAAGTGGCTATGAAAGCAACGGCATCAGGAGAGAATCCCCTTAGGGATGGGGCAGGTTTCTCCACCACTAAGCATTCTGGGGCCCTTTCCTCACGCTCCCCATAAAAGCACATCTCCTCTCACAACACCCACCTCCACCTCTAAGCTCATTCCCGAAACTCTCTCTCTGTTTCTGGTGGAACTCCACGGCCTTGTATTCATCTGTACCTCGAAGCCTAAATATCTGTTTAACTGCAGTGGTTTGCAAGCCTGGCTGCAAAACAGAATCATCTGGAAAGATTTAAAACACATACCCATGCCTGGGCTCCACTCCCAGAAATTCTGATTTAAATTGGGCTGTGGTGAGGTCAGGCCATGGAGAGCTCTTAAAACTTCCTAAGTAATTCTAACATCAGCCAGGGTTCCCTCTCCAGCCGCCGTCCCACCCTTTCCCACCAGGCAGATCTGATCCATCGGCAGGGCTGGGGCCAGGGTGGGGAGAGCGAAGCTCTTGCCTCCGGCACAAAATTCAAGGGAGCGCCAAAACCCTCAGTCATCAAGATAAATTACAATATTTTGAAAAACCAAAATTAGTGCAAAAAGTCCATGATCAACAACACAGAGACATTTTATAAAAAACAGGCTGTCACGGTTTGTTTGTTTCACGACCCTGCGTTATCTCGCAACAGGAACAATTTTTTCCAGTCAGGCTGTGGTTCCCGGGGTTGGTGTGCCTGTCAGGTCCCTCCCAGGGGTTTTTGAGGGTTGACAAAGGCGTGTAAACAGATTGTGCTATGAAGGGCTCTAGATTTTTTTTTGACTGGAGAGCTTTTGTTAACTTTTTCCATTAGGTTCAAAATGTGGGAGGCTTTGTTGATAAGTGTGCTCAGGGGTACACATGCCTCGGCCCCAGCTTCCAGGCTGATCGGCCGCTCCTTTCACGTCCTTCACACCCACATCCAGATTCCTGCTTTCGGGATATAAGCCCGGTGTGAGCCGAGGAAGCCCAGTTCTCCAGCCTCATCTCTTACTGCTTTCCACTTTGTGTGTTTCTGCTCTGGCAATAATGAATGCCTTGCAGTTCTCCAATACGCCTTGGTTTTCTTTGCAGCTACGCCTTTGCACTGGCATGTTTTCTGCCCTGCAAATCTGGGTCATTGCAGTCAGTTGCATAGTCGTTGTTGCTTTCTGCACTGCGCCAAGACACCTGGCTGAGATGGTGAGTGGGGTTGGAATTCAGCCTTGCTCCGCTTACCAAGCTCCGTGCCCCTAGCATAGGCTGCGTCCCTGGGGGCTGCGGGCATGTTTTCTGACTCATCCACCCAGAGGGGGCACGTGTTTCTAACTTAAACAAAGACGCCCTGTTAGCGGCTGCTCCAAGTATCATTCCCAACGTTATCTGCCCCATGAATTCCTGCCTACCTCCCATGGAAGACAGAGCTCAAGCTTTGACCTCTACTGGGAAGTCTTTCTTGCCCTCGGTCTCTGAGACAGAGTGACTCTAAGTTACCACCTCGCCCTCTGCATGCTTTTATGACGGCAACTGTCCCAGTGAAGTGTAATTATGTGAACAGCTGTAAAGCCACACACCTGGCAGAGAGGTCCGGCCTATATCAGTTAACTTCAGGATGGTTTTTCTTTAATCTAAGGATGCCTTTGTAGAACACTGGAAGAACAAGCGGTAAAGTAAAACATTCAGACAAGTACCTCCTTGTTTTACGTTAAGGTACCAGACAATTTGTTCAGTGGCTACGACAGTCAGGCTGGGCTGGGCAGGCGCAGGTAACAACCCCAAATCTGGGCAGCTTACAATAAGAAAGTTCTATTTCTTGCTCACACCGTTATGTTCATCATGGACCCCAGATGGGTGCAGCAGCCACTGTTTGAAGCTCTGCTTGCCACACGGTGGAGGAAAAAAGTTCTTGACCTTGTTGGACCAACAATTAGTTGCTTCGGCCTGGAATCAGCTTCGGAAATGACGTCATTTCTGCTCTGACTTATTGGCCAGAATGAATGCGTGGTCCCACCCAACCTCAAGAGGGACAGAAGGTGTCATCCTATCATGGGCCTGGACGGCAGGAGAGTTTGGAAACATTTGACAACCAGCACTGCTGACGCCCGGAATTGACAGTTTCCATAAAATTGACTGACTTTTCTTATTTCCTAAATAAGCCATTTCTACCAGTTGTTTTGGCCTTCAGAAAAATGCATTGTCAACAGCAGGACATGGCAATAACAGCTATAGCTAAAGCACAGTCTGTTTTGGAAATCTTTCAGTGACATCTCTGTCCATAAGTAAGGATTCTTTGGACGTATGTGTCTATTTTATTTTATAGTTCAGATTGTATTGTACAAAACAGCCGAGTGATGGTGGCCCAAGGGCAGTTTTAGATTCTTAGTATCTTAAGAATAAATAAATAAATAAACGGTCTAATCCATCCAGTAGATCACATGAGATAGACAGTGGATGTGAAAACCATTTGCAAATTGTAAGATGCTAAAAACTAAGTTCTATTTAAAAATGCATTATTATTAGTCTACTGCACCAGGCAACCCAAATCTTTATGTTCTAAGATCTCCTCCTGCTATAGGTATCTTCTCATTTCTTTTCCATAGATTTTCCTTTGCTTTTAAAACAAACCCCTAATAAGAACAGAACCACAGAAAACATTCTTTCAGTCTGAATCAGCTATATATTCCAAACAAAAGTTGGAAAGCTCAGTTTTTCCAGAAACAAATTGCCCTGGGAATGAGGCCACTGAATTAGACAGTCAGGAATTTAAAAATGAGCTGAAGATGAAGTCTATACAAGTTTCTTCCGCGTGCAAATGAAGTCCAGGTGGAAACTACAGCCAAACGTTCCCTTTGTGGCATATATTTTTAAAAGCCCAGCCCCCCTCCTATACGCAGGTGGAAGACTTACAAAGCCTTCGACTCTTAATAACAACAATTAAGGGGTGAATTTCAAAAAGGAATTTTAAAAGCGCAATGTGCTCCCTTAGTGCATTTATATCATATAAAGAACATGTTACAGTTCAGAAGCGTCAGTTCTACAAATTGAAATATATATGCAATGCCCTAATTTGTATCTTTTCTTTGTCTGTGTTTTACACCTTTTAAAATGGATAGCTTCTTCTCTATCTGCTTCACAGCATAGACTCCATTATCCTACAGTTAGTGGACAGTAATGGATGGCAACTGAAATTCCTACCAGTTTAGTTTATCTTGAGTCCTGTGATGACACAGAACTTGTGACCCCACAATTTGTGACAGTAATCATGTGAAAATCCTGTTGAAATGAAAAATTACGTTAATCTCCAATTAAAGAATTCATGTGTAAAAATGTGAATAAATCTCAGATCAAATATCAAACGTTTAGATGGGAATGGGTTTCTCTAAGAACATAGAAAAGTCAATATAATCCTCTAAATTTTCACATTAAAAAAAAGTCTGCCCAGAGGATTCTTTTCCAAACCCAGACTTGATTTAACCACATCCTAAATATGGTTCAAGTTCTAATAGCTCCACTATCTTTAGAAAAATCCAGGGACTTCCCTGGCGGTCCAGTGATTAAGACTCCACGCTCCCAGTGCAAGGGGCCCGGGTTTGATCCCTGGTTGAGGAACTAGATCCCACATGCTGCGTGGCGTGGCCAGAATTGGGTTCTTACTATCTAAAACCTTGGTCAAGTGGCTTAATCTCCTTGATCCTCAATTTCTTCATCTGCAAAATAACAACATGCCTTGCAAGTGTGTACCTTGCCTGCACATAAGGATTAAACAAAAAAATCCAGAAAGATAGCAGATGGTATTTCCAAAGTGTATTTGGTAGTTCTTTGAGTGATTGATGAGATCAGCAGTAGGAATTCATTCCTGAACTCACCTCTCTGATCTGACAGTTTGGCCATCCTAGCAACCCAATCCCTCTGATTTTAATGAGACATTCTTTTTTTTTTTTAATGAATTTATTTATTTAGTATTTATTTATTGGCTGCGTTGGGTCTTCGTTGGTGCACGCCGGCTTTCTCTAGTTGTGGCGAGCGAGGGCTACTCTTCGTTGCGGTGCGCGGGCTTCTCACTGTGGTGGCTTCTCTTGTTGCGGAGCACGGGCTCTAGGCGCACGGGCTTCAGTAATTGTGGCTCACGGGCTCAGTAGTTGTGGCTTGCGGGCTCTGGAGTCCAGGCTCAGTAGTTGTGGCGCACCGGCTTATTTGCTCCGCAGCATGTGGGATCTTCCCGGACCAGGGCTCGAACCCATGTCCCCTGCATTGGCAGGCGGATTCTTAATCACTGCGCCAGCAGGGAAGCCCCCTGAGACATTCTTGAAGGCTGTCCAGGAAAGTCATTCTAATAATGCTTTAAGTAATGGTGATCTTTATGCCTCCTGAGGTAGTCACTTTGAAGTCCTTTGAATAAATAAGTTCTGATATAGGTTAAAATGCAAACATAATTCTAACTAATCTATCTTTGAAGAGTAGCAAACATGATCTCTCACTGGAGACCAGCAGCTTAAAACTGGTCTGAGCCATTAAGACATTTTAAACAACTCCGGGGACTTCCCTGGTGGTCCGGTGGTTGAGAATCTGTCTTGCAATGCAGGGGACGCTGGTCTGATCTCTGGTTGGGAAACTAGGATCCCGCATGCCACGGGGCAACTAAGCCCGAGTGCTGCAAGTAGAAGCTTGTGTATCGCAACAACGTGAAGAGCCCTCGCGCACAACGAAAGATCCCGCGTGCTGCAACTAAGACCCAACACAGCCAAAATAAGTAAATAAATAAATATCTTTTAAAAAAAGACATTTTAAACAACTCCAAGAAAAAGTCTTTCTTTACTCAGGTGTCAAGCTTGACTTCTCAGAAGTTAAGGATATTCACTCCCATTTAATGTTAACTGAGAAGCACTTCTTTCAGATGCAAAATACAGAGGCTTTTGTACCAAGGAAGAAAAAACAAGATTTTCTAGTTTATTTCTCATGAATTGTGTACTTTTGAAATAGATGATTAGGCTTATTCAGAGAAAGATGCTACAGAAGTATCTTGTTTACCATCTGAGTTTGAAGAAAAAAAGAGACTTTTATTCTGCCATAAGTTAAGTAAGGCTTGGTGTGTGACAGCCCTGTGTCTCCATGTCATCAGAGAAAGTTTCTGGGAAAAGGGAGATTCGGAGCTGATTGTGGAAGGAGGAAAAGAATGATAAGAAGGCATGAATCTGGCCAATATGAAGTAGATATAATCCTAGGAAAAGGGAGCATTTGTTTAAAAGAAGAAAGAATAATGGGTAGAGAGAATGAGGAAACTTTAACCTGACCAGACCACAGGTTGAAATAAGGCATAAGTAAAAGACGCTTTAAGCTTATGGAGAGATCATGAAATTTAATGTAGAGAGAAACAAATCTTTGATGCTCTGGATGAGGAAAAAATCCATCAAGATGAAGGATATATTAATTCTACCTGGGCAGGTATTTCATTAGCACCATGCTCTACTGAGCAAACCAGCCATGCTCTACCAGGAAGGTGTTTTATTTTATTTTATCTTATTTTATTTATTTATTGAATTTATTTATTTTGGCCACACCGCGTGGCATGCAGGATCTTAGTTCCCGGACCAGATATTGAACCCGGGCCCCCTGCAGTGGAAGCGTGGACTCCTAACTACTGGACCACCAGGGAATTCCCTCCAGCAGGAAGGTATTTTGTAATGAATTTTTTCACTGATACCCTTTCTTTTGGTAAATGAATAAAATCAGAAAGATAAAATCGGAAGAGGATGATCTAAAATATTTAAGTGAATAAACAGCTTTTGCATTCAGTAAATGATAGATCTTCAGATACTCCATGTTGAATTGAGTAATTGAGTATAATATGCATATCATAAATAGTTTTTTAAAAATTTATTTATTTTATTTACTTATTTTTGGCTGCGTTTGGTCTTCACCGCTGTGCGCGGGCTCTCTCCAGTTGCGGCGAGCGGGGGCTACTCTCTGTTGCAGTGTGCAGGCTTCTCATTGCGGTGGCTTCTCTTGTTGCGGAGCACGGGCCCCAGGCGCATGGGCTTCAGTAGTTGTGCCTCGCGGGCTCAGTAGTTGTGGCTTACGGGCTCCAGAGCGCAGGCTCAGCAGCCGTGGCACACGGGCTTAGTTGCTCCGTGGCATGTGGGATCTTCCCAGACCAGGGCTCGAATCAGTGCCCCCCGCATTGACAGGTGGATTCGCAACCACTGTGCCACCAGGGAAGCCCCATAACTAGTTTTATCTACTCTTTTAAGTGGTTCCTCATGGATCCCAACTTAGAAGACTATTGAGGTTTTTAGCTTTACGTGAATTGCTGCATAAACTCAAAAGAAATGGTATTTTCACTAAAATATTCTATAATTTCATAAAATTATATTTTCCTGGATTAATCTCTCCGGAGTAGGTCATTCATCGTGCATGCTATACCTTCCCTAGCTGCCCAGAGGATAATTCCCTGCCCACAGCATCTCACTGAGGGAGCAGATATATACAATCAAGTCTGCACCACAAGACCAAGCCACACATAGCTGAATGGACCAATGGTGGGTACGGGATCCAAGGGCATCCAATCCACAGGCTGAATGTAAATGAAGAGGCTGGCCAAGGCAAAGGAGTACCCAATCAGAGACAATGATGATCAGCTGGCCCAAGCAGACTCCCTCTCAGGAATCTGAATTATGACATATGGGGAGAGAATAAGTCAGCGGCTAGTGGGTGGATGGACATGTGAAGATACCACAAAAGGAAATAGTGAGGAAAGTATCAAAGTGGCTGAGGGGGATTGTGGGGCTGGGGCAAGAGTCAACAGGGTCCACGCAACACCTGACAGTATTCCATCTCCATGAAGCCGGCGGCTGTAGTGGGTTCCCGGAGAGAGTTTTCGCTCCCTCCTCCCACATGTAACCTTACAACTCCATTCCTGAAACAGCCTAAAGGAGATACTTTGCAACCTTACAACCCCCCAAATCTAACTAATATTAATGCACCGTCCAAAATTTGATAAAATTGTGCTATAAACCTCGGAGGCAATTTGGTACAAAGAGGTTCAATTTTCCCTTTACTGATTTTAGGGAAAACATTTTGGGAAACAATATTAGCCATCCTGTGTGACTTTAATAGGTTGATTGACATTTGTCAGCTGACTTAAACACCTCTCACCTACAAAACCAAACCAAACAAAATTATGTTGAAGGTGTCATTGTCATCATTTTGGGGATAAAATCTAGGAGGATCAGCGATGAGAGTTTTCCTCCAGAGCAGATGTAAGCTTGCACGGCTTGCTGTTCTGTCTCAAATTAGGTTTCTTACGTGGTTTGTTGAATAGTATGCCACCGGTCAGAGTCTTAATGTTTAGACGTTTTCTATTCTTTTATTACCAATAAGGGCAGAAGGTCAAACTCTTTGGTCGTTCACCTAGGTGTTTGCTTGTGCTGAGAACATTGCTCAGGGCACAGATTTTTAAAAGGAGCAGGTAATCTGAGTGCAGCAGAAACATATGTGAAAGCGCTGGAACGCTGTGTAGAGGGTGAGCCCTCGAACAGCAGCTGGGGACCTGGATTCTAGTCGGTTCTGCCCCTAGCAAGCCATATTATCCTGGGCAAGTCCCTTTCCTTGTCTGTAAAAGGAGGTGTCACAGAGGAAGAACAGAACTAACACCATGTTGAAACTGCCTCTCTCATTCTTCAGCCTGTGTATTCCATCACTTTAGCCTCGCACATCAAGAGTCAAACATTAGAGAAATGTCGCTTGTACCCAAATAGTTCATTAAGCTCGTGAAGAAAGTTTCTATACCACGGACTGGATCTGAATTAGTTATAGCTATTACTTATAGATAAGTTCTCTTTCAGCCTAGAAACCTTGCAACTAAGCAGAGAGAAGAATGGTAAAGTAAAAATAACGGCTAGCAACGTGAAGTTTTGCAGAAGCCTCGTGATCCAGCCTACGTGAGCAAGCAGAACAAAGTTATGCTTCCCTTGAAGGCCAGGTGGCCCCAAGAAGCCCGCAATCCACCTTTATCCTTTAATCTTGAACCCTCCTGCTTCCCCTTGTCCCTCAGCATAAAAGAGGCCTGAATTCTATTCTGAGTTAAGATGGTCTTTAGGACATTAGCCCTCCATCTTCTCAGTGTTTTGACTTTCCGAATAAAGTTGCCGTTCTTTGCCCCAACACTTTGTCTCTGGACCGATTGGCCTGTTGTGCTGTGAGCAGTATGTGTTTGGACTTGATAACAGAGGAAGTGGTGTTCCTGAAATTCTCTGCATTGGGTTATCTTCCCCCACGAAAAACGTAAGCCCCGTCAGAGCAGCGCTGTGTGCCTTGTCTGCCCAGGACTGAGTCCGAGAACCATTCCTGGTACCTTGCAGGTGCTCGGGAAATACTCATCCGTGCTGTGCACTGGTCATTAAAAGGGCTTTTTTCCCCAATCTACGGAGTCTTAGTTTCTTTTCAAAGTGTTTTCACATAGCAGGTGCTCAACAGTCACTGGTCTGAAATATCACATTTGATTCTCAAGGGTGCACACCTTCCTTGTTAATACAGAAATACAGGCATGGAGAAGCCTGTAGAGTGAGAGAGGAGTGGCCTGAGAGTCAGAAGACCTGGCCCAATACAAACTACCGTGTGACTTTGGACAAGTCATTCCATTTCTCCGAGGCTCTGTTTTCTCATCTGCGAGGTGGGAGGCTGAATTAGACTCTAAAAACCCTTAGGGCAACACGCCTCTGACTCTGGTCCTGTTATACCTGTTATATCTAACAAATGGGTCTTAAGGATGTATATATCCACTGGGAAGGATGTGAAGCTGCATGAGGGATGAAGGAAAAGTAATTAGGGCAGAGGCATTGGTGCATTAGAAACATCAAGACAGGTGGACTCTCCTTTTCATGTACACCCGAAATCCTTTATGAGCATCAACTCGGGTGGCTCTTCCTTTGCTGTTTTTAGTTCATCAAAGCAGGTCATTGACCTCAGTCACATCTGCTGCCGTACTCACTGTCATGAGGGTGCTAACATCATGGGAGAAACCTGCCAGATTGCAAGCCCACGAGATGCACAATTGTGGGGATCCTGAGGGTTCTGCTATAATTTTATTGCAAATTCTGGGTCAATCATATTTAGGGGCCCTTTATAAAAATGACTAGAGGGGTAATCCAGTACTAAGCTGCTACTGACATCTATAATTTGTCATATTAGCATGACCCTAATTTCATCAAACTGAGGTCTTTCGGTCCCATTAGTAAGAGGTGCCAATTTGTCCTAGCATTACTAGGGAAGGGAATCTTTCAGTTACATGAATGAAGAAAGAGGGACTCCCCTGGTAGTCCAGTGGTTAAGAATCCGCCTTCCAATGCAGGGGAGGCGGGTTCGATCCCTGGTTGGGGAACTAAGATCCCACATGCCGTGGGGCAACTAAGCCTGTGTGCCACAACTACTGAGCTCCAGTGCCGGAACAAAGATCCCGCGTGCAACTAGGACCAAACGCAGCCAAGAAAAAGAATGAAGAAAGAGACACATAGTCACAGTAGGGTGGCCAGCAAGATTGTAATTATGCTTGAAGGGGCAGTGTCCTGATGAAGGGTCCAGATGGATGGAGAGGACTGTGTGGAAGGGAAGGAAGGATGAGCCGATGTTTCGCTGGCAGATGGGCTTCCCGGTGGCCCATCCTACGTTAGGATGATCTGCTGGGTTTTCACTACCCGTGTTTCCTGTGGACTTTATAATTCTGCATCTTGCTGAAGGCTTACTTTAGCCCAAGGGATGAAATCCTCCTGTGTGGGATCAACAGTCTGCAAAAGAAGAAATGCCACCATCAGCTTTCTGAGGCAACATAGGGGATAATACTCTCCAAAACTATGCTTGAAATATTATAATTTCACCATCATTTAATCTTTTGATAATTAAAAAAAGAAAAAACTGTTGAGCCTACCCATATCACAACTACTTTGCCATCTTCCCTCTTAGCCATTAACAAGAATGTTTTTGCAGGATTACTGGAAACTGAAAATAATCCGAGAAATTCTTGGTGGGGATAGTAAAGATTTTCTCATCGTGTAAAGGCCCTCTGGAGGATTAATTACAGCAAATGATATAGCTATGTCCTGGTCTGTGTGTCATTCCAGGAAAAGGCAAATTCTCAGATAACAGACCAGAGGGTTTAACCTAGTTAGAGTTGCCTAGTACAGTTCATTGAACAAACAGCCTGAGCATGGCTTTCCCTCTCGGATCTTAGTGACTTGTGATCCTTATAATAAAACAATTGTGTCCCAAAGTGGTATTTTTAGCTGTTCGGATTTGTGTGTCTTCAAGCCATCACGGCACAAATCCAAGTTACTTCCAGTCCTACTCAGCTGTGTCCCTCTGTTTTTGCAGGCAAGGATTAAAATTGGTACACCCGGGCTTCCCTGGTGGCGCAGTGGTTGAGAGTCCGCCTGCCGATGCAGGGGACGCGGGTTCGTGCCCTGGTCCGGCAAGATCCCACATGCCCCGGAGCGGCTGGGCCCGTGAGCCATGGCCGCTGAGCCTGCGTGTCCGGAGCCTGTGCTCCGCAACGGGAGAGGCCACAGCAGTGAGAGGCCCACGTACCATAAAAAAAAATAATAATAATTTTAAAAAATTGGTACACCCATCTGGGCATCCAGATGATGCTGACAGACCCAGCCCAGTTCTCGGGGCAGCCTGGGCTGCTGGAGCTAGACAGTGACTCAGAGAGGCAGCCAACATGGCCCAGAGGATACATTTAGACAACTGATAATAAGAACAGATCTGACACTCATACATATTTATAATCCCCTGTCGTCCCCAAGGCAAAAAGCCGTGAGCTTGCATCTCTTCACCCTCACACAAACCCTTCAAGCTGCCTTTTCTTTCAGGGACATTCACCTGCATCAGAATATAGCGCCATGGGGGATGGGGAGGGCCTCCTGCAGAGGCAAAGGCATGATTTAGCTTTGCTGCACTGCCCTGGTGTGGATTCAGTCTGGATGGCTCAAGCTCCCATGCCTGGAGGGATGACCCTGCCCTGCCTCTCCTCGCTCAGGTCAGTACAGCCACTGGAGATGAAGACTGACTGCTCTCCTAAGGAAGGACTGAGTTGCTCTGTGCTTCCCTGGAGAATGCAGACGAGCACACCTACCTGCTGCTGAGTTGGGGGTACCATATTCGGTTACTGCTACTTCCTCCTCAGCTCCATCACTGTCTCGGGCTGAAAGTCAAAGGAGGGAAGGGCTGGCTTAGTGTCACGGATTTACCTGGAAACAGCACAGGAGGACTAAGAGACTCAATGGCTTGCAAAGAGGCTCCTGACCCTTTGAAAAGGAATTCTCCACTGAGGCTGTGTGTGTGTGTGTGTGTGTGTGTTTTAATCTGTGATTTTTTTTTTTTTTTTTTTTGCGGTACGCGGGCCTCTCACTGTTGTGGCCTCTCCCGTTGCGGAGCACAGGCTCCGGATGCGCAGGCTCAGCAGCCATGGCTCACGGGCCCAGCCGCTCCGCGGCATGTGGGATCCTCCCGGACCCGGGCACGAACCCGTGTCCTCTGCATCGGCAGGCGGACTCTCAACCACTGCGCCACCAGGGAAGCCCCTAATCTGTGATTTTAAAAAGAGTGTTTTTAAAGCTTCTGAGGAAGGTTGCCTAGGGATCACATTTGTGTGCTCAGGAGAAGCACGTCTGTGTTTAGTAACTGAAGAGGCTGAAGGCTCATCATCACTTTCTACAGAAAAAGCATTAGCACGGGCTCAGGGTCTTTGTACCTTCGTGACCTTGGGCATCTCACTGTCTTCAGCAGTAAAATAAAAGGCCTTCACTACATCATCTCTAAAGTCCCTTTAGCCTTGATACTCTTCAAGCTTTGGTTCAATTTTAAAAACTGGACATAGGGAATTCCCTGACGGTCCAGTTGTTCGGGCTCTGCACTTCCACTGCAGGGGGCATGGTTTCGACCCTTGATCTGGGAATTAAGATCCCGCAGGCTGTGCCGTGTGGCCAAAAAAAAAAGAAAAGAAAAAAACTGGACATAATTTTTAAAGACCATTTTATACTGTCGTAGAATAATCACACATGGTTGTTTAATATCTGTCTCCTCAACAAGCCTGTAAGCTCTGTGAAGGCAGGAGCTGCGTCTGTCTCTTAGACCAGGTCCTTGCTCGATACATAGTTGTCCTTTGATGGTCTGGGACGTAGCCGTGTCATTTTGTTCCTGCTTGGTGGCTGCAGCGCTGAGAGCATGGACTGTTCTGCCCTCTCACTTGTTAGCTGCGTTACCTGCAGTCAAGTTCCTTAATGTTTTGTTGCCTCTGTTTCCTGATGGGAGTTTCATGATGATCATAATAGTCAATCTATCTCATACGGTTGCTTTGAAGATTAAATCTATCAATATCTATAAAGCCCTTGGAATAGGACATGAAGTATAGAAAGCACCATAGTGCTTCCCTTTGTATATTATTATTGGCGGTGGTGTTGGTGGTATAGTTATAATCGAAGCTCCGACATCCTTCTCCTACTGGTGTTTTTTAGAGGGATTGAATCCCGTGAAAATAAAACATTCTTCTTTCAGCAGAAATGAGCTGAATCCTTGGTTTAACTTTGTGCCTTGCAGCATAACAAGGCTCCTTCCCACTCAGCCCCTTGGTAACCCGTGTTCCTCCAATACTCTCATCAGACCAGATCATAATCAGAGAAGCCTAGTTCTCCAACTTGACTTATTGTTCATGAATTTACCAAAAAGTCGAGTGTTTCTCTCTATTAATCCTGCCACCAGCTCCTGGTATGGATCCGAGCTGAGTAAGTAAGACCTTACATTGATACCTGGAGGGGGCAGGGACACTGTGACCATCACTTCACTACGAGGAGCCTAAGTTCCCAGAGGCTGGGGAGCTTGGTTGGGTCTCAACGTTGGTAAGAAGCAGAGCTGAGCCTCGAAGACAGGGCATGTGAGGACAGGGTCTGCACCCTTTCTGCTGTCACCCAAGCATAATGACAAGGAGAAGGTCATTATCCTTGCCTGGTCTGTCCTCACACCAAGCAAATCTTGCCCAGACCACGTCTTCTTCTGTACTTTACGCCAGTTCACTCTTTGTGACCTGTAGCTCTAGAGGGTGACAAAGAGAGGTTTTCAGGCTTGTCCCCCTGAAAGAACAAACAAAAATGACACTGCCTGGGACCATCCAAATTTGGTTTCTCCTAGTAAGGTGGGCACCTTGAAGCAAAAAATGTTGAGAATTGTCCAAAAAAGGCTATGTTTGCCAGAACTTGGTATGCCTGGTACTTGCTGTAAGGAAAACAATCTGAAGGACCTCTGTTTGCAAGAACATTTTTCTCTCGTTTTACATCATTTGATATTCATTGACCCATTTTTACATTTCATAGCCTCATTATTTCTGTCTTAATACCTTCAAAAAATCATACTAGATTTGTCTGTAGATATTTAAACACAGGATAGAAAAAATGCCCACAATTATGTGATCCTTTAAAACATACAGGGGTCTTGCTTTTAGCAAACTTGATATAACAATATTCTAATTCATCTAAAACAGATAAAGCAGACAATGATTAGAACAGGAGTTTCCCTTCATAAACAAAGATTCATAGCTGATAGTCCATATTTAAGGTCCTTGCAAATTACATCACATTTAAAATTCTCAGTTAAAAGAGCATTTGATTTTAAAAGTTCAATCAGACTACAGTTTTTTTGTTTTTGTTTTTTTTTGGCGGTACGCGGGCCTCTCACTGTTGTGGCCTCTCCCGTTGCGGAGCACAGGCTCCGGATGTGCAGGCTCAGCGGCCATGGCTCACGGGCCCAGCCGCTCCGCGGCATGTGGGACCCTCCCGGACCGGGGCACGAACCCGCGTCCCCTGCATCGGCAGGCGGACTCTCAACCACTGCGCCACCAGGGAAGCCCCAGTCTAGTTTTTAAGAAACACATTTATAACATGGGGCAAAGAATATTTATACCCTTTTGTTTGGTGTTTTGTAGTAATATGCCTGATTTCATTTTCATTCTCCATCAAGATGTTTTTATATCTTCGAACTAAGTCCCTAAGCCACTTCCGAGAGATAAAGACTAATCTTTTGAAAGACTTCCAAGGAAATGAAGTCCTTAATCCGCTTTGCTCATCTATTTCAGTGGGTACCAACTCTTAGTTTCATAGTTAATCTAAATGCTTTGTGCTTCGATTTGAGTCTCTTTCCACCCATCGTCTTTAGCTGGAGACAGAAAGCAGGACAGCAACCTCTTGGAGAGAGGTATTCATACGTGTGAAATTCCCTGCTAATTCCCTCTTGTCTAACTCTTCTTTCAACGGAATAATTCTGGTCTCACAACCCAGTGGTAAATCAAATAATTATGTGACTGGAGTCATAGCTATAAATCAGAAGAGTCACATGACAGATGCACACCTCATGGACTGTTGTGTTTCAGTACAGAGTTTAGAGAGAACCTGAATGTCCATGAGAAAGACACATAGAGCTTAAGAACTACCACCTCAGTTTCATTGTCCTAACCTTTCCACGTAGGTCTGATGTTATAACCCCTTCATCATCTCTGTGGTTTTCCACCCAGCCTCTCCCACACTTCTCATCAGTGGATCTCAGTGCTGGAAAGGGTATTTTTGTCAGACTGACAGGTGCTGAGAACAATGGCCTGATTGTTCCAGTTGACCACTTGTCTGTTTACACAGCACTACGATTGTTTCTCAGGCAAACAAAAACAGACACCCCTGAGCTGGGCTCCCACTGTCAGCTCACGACCTACAGCAACACTTAGGATTTTCTTTTTGTTACTGTTGTTATACTGTACTGGTCTGACTCTTATTTATTTTGTATCTCTTTGTATGTTTTTCCTAGCTAGGTGTCATCCTGTACTTTTTCTTGCGTTTTAATCTTTCTTCTAATTTTTGATATTTGTACTTTTTCTAGGTGACCTAAATTCTGATTTCCTTCTCTAAGCTTAAGTTTCTGGTTATTCTGCCTAGTTTTGGAGAGCAATCTATATGTTCTTTTCTACACTATCGATTTTTTTTCTGCCACAAAATATTGAGCTACGTTGACAATGATTATCACTGGCAGAAATGGATTTTCTAACCACGCTCCAGTAATAAGGATAGTTATAAGGAAACACTGTGCTTTTGAAAGCTCTTGCTTTTCCACTAAGACACTTCTTAGAACACTTTAAACACCTGCCTAGTCTTTTGGGCGTATGGAAAATTGATCATTACAAGTCCCAGTGGGTTTTGGGTATTATGAAACTCTAAGAACTTTCTCTCTCTCTCTCTGACTTTTGTTTCCTGGAAACATAACAGCAACAAAGCAAACAAAAGAAGTTTTATCCTATTTTTCGGTGAGAACTATAAGAAGTAGTTTCAAGAAAGATAGACCCGGGCTTCCCTGGTGGCGCAGTGGTTGAGAGTCCGCCTGCCGATGCAGGGGACACGGGTGCGTGACCCGGTCCGGGAAGATCCCACATGCCGCGGAGCGGCTGGGCCCGTGAGCCATGGCCGCTGAGCCTGCGCGTCCGGAGCCTGTGCTCCGCAACGGGAGAGGCCACGGCAATGAGAGGCCCGCGTACCACAAAAAAAAAAAAAAAAAAAAAAGAAAGATAGACTCTGCAATTCTGCCCCAAACCTCACATCATCAAAAGCAATGAAAAACTCTTAAAAGAAGGATGTATAGTGTCAATTTCCAACTCGTGGTCAACTGAACTGAAAAGAATTAGTGGATGCTTCCATCTGAACAGGATTGAATTTGAGTATGTAATTAGCCATAGATTACAGCTCAGAAAAGTGTCTGATTTAAAAGGAAACCTTCTATTCATGTTTTTGAGCCTGGTGAGCATCATGTGTGCTATACAATATATAAAATAACATCATCTTTGCACATTAGAAATACACTGTGAGAAATCAGATGCCTATTAAGACACAAAATTTGATGTAAAACTGTGATGCTGGGTTATGAATAATAGGCCAGATATTTCAGAAAGGGCTTAATGAGTTTTGACGTATTTCCAGATAACCGAAATTAGCCACTAATTCCCCCCGTTTGTTGGGGTCCAAGCCTCCTTGTTATCATGGATAATATATTTTATTCTTTAACAGCATATAGTCAGGTGGCTCGGTCTTATATAAGGATACAAATCCGACCCAGAAATTATGATGAAAATGTCACATAAGCAAGTTCTTTATTTCTATTAATGATGACACATCTGAGACTCTTGCTCAGAATTCTGACTTCATGGCTCCTCCTGTCACTTCGTGTAAACCTCGAAGGCTTTCAAGGAGTGAATGATTTGCAAAGTAGGAATCCAGAAGTCGTTGGGCTTTGAGACTCTAATGAGGTGATGAGTCGTACAGATCAGTCTGTTATGATATCTGGGCAAGTCAGCTTTGAGACTTAAATTTGAAAAATGTCAGTCACTGGTGCCAGGGTTGCTCTTGCACTTGATGACCAGAACATCTGCACTTAGCATGATGTGTCATGCAATGGCATGGCCCACGCCTAATCTGGGGCTGGTGAACTCATTTTATAGTGGGTGCCTTTCTTTATCCAGCATGAATACTCAGAGCCACACCCTTTCTATTTAGGGCCTTTGAATCATTTCTGTCTTGGCCTCTCCCCATAAATCTCTGTATTTCGGAGGAACTGATTATTCAGAAAAGTTTAACCTTGACTCTGAGTGTCCCCGTCTCCAGGCTTGAGCTATGTCGTCACCCACCTAAATTCTGACCATTCCCTTTTCTTTCCTCTTGCCCTGTTTTTTCTCCTGCTTCTCTTACGGGAGAGCTTCCCCAAGCTCCCCAGGAAAGTACCTCTTGAGAGTTGCTGATTCTCCGCTCTGAAGCTGCGTTCCTAAGCTGGGAGTGGGCAGGCATTGCCTTGCAGAGGGCAATCCTGCTGACACGATCTCTAGAGAAAGCACAGCTCTGGTATGAAGTACAGCAGCAGGAAGACCCACGCATTGGTGACCAGGGCGATGCAGAGGACAGGGTCGTCCCGTTGGGTTGCCTCTCATGAGCATGGAGACCCACACCACCCATATGATGATGGAGATGAGCGCGGTGAGGAAGATGAGCCTTCTGCGCCGCTTCCAATCCTCACACGGCCCACAGAAGGTGGCTTTGGAGACGAAGAACGTAAGGGCCAGCAGGAAGAGCACATAAACCAGGAGGACCGCGAAGTCCACGTTGAGTTGACAGGGTGTCATATCCATAAACATCGTACCTCTGGTCACGATGAGAGTCACATACTCAGTGGCGATGATCGTCTGCAACAGGCTGACACCGATAGCAATGCACAGAATCGTCGTCCAAGAGGAGGACACTTGACCCCAGACCAGCTTCACCAGGTTGGAGGCATGAGTCAAGAGTCACGAGAAACAGACAGCAAAGAGGACCCCAAAGAGAAAGTAGCGGAGGGGGGCAGTCTGCTGGTTGAGCTGGATGAGGAAGGCAGAAAAGCAAGGCTGAGGAGCCCCAGCCCACCCAGGAGGAAGAGGAACTGGGTGGGGAGGACATTCCACTGGCTGCGGTCTTGAACCCTTCTCATGAGGAAGAGAAATGCCGGGGTGGCAAAACCGTAACTGCTATGCCAATTGATGCCAGGGACTCCAGAACAATGCCCCATGCTCCCGCGGTGTCACAGAGGAAGTAACAGTCCCCAGTGGACTCTTCGCAGTCCTCATTCATGGTGACTTGTAGGTGGACCTCACGAGAATGGTCTTGTGTTCCCGTGCAAAAAAAAAAAAAAAAAAGGAGCAAACATAACTTCATAACTTTACCTGCACCCTCAAGAACCCCTGTTGGGTAGTCTTGGGCAGGACACTATAATATCTCTGATTCCCACATGAAGACACCTGGACCTACTGAATGAAATAGCTCAAAACTATCAACCCCTCCAAACTATCCTAGCTCTATCCTGCTGGGAAAGGAGAACCATCTTCGCTTAGGGGCTCCAGAAAACTCATGAATTTTCATGTCATAATTTCCACCAAGGCTTTCTGAAGGCTAAGGCAGGATCTTTTTCATAAAAATCGGGCATGTGACAACGTTTGCATGATGGTTAGGACTCCAGTTATAGCAGGCTGCAGAACAAGGGTTGTCAACATTAATGGACCATTTGATCATTCAAGACATGAGGCACTGCTCGAAGGAGACAGGCAGATGATTTTTCCCAGTCATTTTAATGACTCTTCCTTCTTTTAATTCAAGTCAATCCAAGACAGCGCATTACAGTTAAATACCCACTGTTGGTCTGTCGAAGAATTTTACAAAAAGGTCTCTGCCTTCGATTAACTTTTTGGAGAGTTTAGCACCAAACTCTACGCCTTGCCTGGGGTTGTCTAGAAAAACATCACATATATTCATTTGGAAACAAGTACCTTGCAGCTGAATACCCCTAGCTCTACTCCCCTTCAGCTATTCCCAAGCCAGCTACCTGGAGTGACCCAGGCTGACAGCTGAGGGCATGGCCCCTTCAGTCCCACTTACCTCCTCTGCGTGCACGCTGGAGGCTGAGACTGTAGTGGCTGCGAGGTTGTAACTGCCAATGAGTAAGAAGGAGACAACCTCAGCGTCTTTAATCTCTCCCCAAACGGGCAGAAGGATGGAGGCCCGCACTCGGGTTCCTGCAGGGCCTATAAAGGGGTGTGGCTTTAGGAAAGACCGCCCCCTCCCCACAGCCTCCCATGTGACCTGGAGGCTGCGAGAGGCCCTCTGTTGGGCTCACGTGAGGACACTTCATTCTTCTTCTGACCTGCTCCCTAAAAAGCCATCTCCAGTCTTCCCCACATCTTGATCATAAGACCCAAAAAAGCATCCATCCCAGAGGAATAAGATGTTTACTGGGCCGTAAAGAAGGGTCACACACATCAAAAGGGCCAGTGGTTGGCATCAGTGTGAATTAGGGGAAATTTGTCTTCTCTGCTCTGCCCGTTTCTTTTCCTCTCCTGTGGAGGTGGTTCCTCAGGCTTTGGCTGCCCATCAGGTGGGGTCCCTACCTGGACCAGCTCTTCCGGGATTGCCAAAGCCTTTGGTATAATTTCCCGCTCTCCTTGCTCTCCTCACCCCCATCAGAACGTACTCTTTCTCGGTCTCATTCCATTGGGGCTTTCCCAGGGCCCAAGATAGAAGAACTTGCAGTTAAAAGTTCCAGCTGATATTGGTATAACATATTCTTTTTCTCTGTGGTGACGAATAATAGAGCGCGCAGTACAGGGTCCAGGCTATACTGACTGCAGGCCACCCCCCAAGCTCCCCTTCAAATTTACTTAACTCCTTGGTTCTTTTCCTGGATACTTGCCTTTTAAAAAAATGTTTGGAGGTTTTCCTTGCTTTCATTTTTTAAATGAACTATTATTTTAATTTTATTTTTTAAAATTTTTTATCGGGGTATAGTTGATTTACAATGTTGTGTTAGTTTGTGCTGTACGGAAAAGTGAATCAGTTATACATATATCCACTCTTTTTTTAGATTCCTTTCCCGAATAGGCTATTACAGAGTATTGAGTAGAGTTCCCTGTGCTAGATATTAGGTCCCTATTAGTTATCCACAATTAATTTTAAAAAATTGAAGTATAGTTGATTTACAATGTTATGTTAGATTCTGGTATACAGCAAAGTGGTTCAGAGATATATATATCTTTGCTGTTTATATATGTTCTTTTTCATGTTCTTTTCTGTTATGGTTTATTACAGGATATTGAATATATGGATATTTGCATTTGACAGAGGACTCCTGAAGACCCCAATCAGTGCTTGTTAGCGTGGTTTCAAGTGTCCCTGTGAACTGGCCCCTCCCTCCCCCATCCAACCATATCTCCTTCAGGTCTGCTGACCCTGTGTTTTATTCACGTTGGTTTTCTCTCTCCCATCTGCTTGCCTTCTCTTAGGGGTGTCCCTGTCCTGAACTACCGTTTGCTTTCCTCCCACTTATCCTCTGTGCTCAATTCCCATTGATCCTGCTTCCTACCCAAATATACTTTCCCTACATCTGACGTCTAGTTCATCTTACCTCCTCTGTGAGCTTCCCTGATCACTCTGGCCCTCACTGATCACTCCTGCCAGGAACTCTACAACATGTAGGGTCTGTGTTGTCCAAAATTATGGAAATAATATTTTCTTCCCATTTTATTTGTATTAATCAATTTATTAATAACTATAAGCAATAAATGAATTTAAATAATACATCTATTAATTACTTTTATTTGTAGTGGTCTCATCCCCTTGATTAGACTTGTAGTTGCTTGGAGGTTAGGCTCCACATTTTATGTCCCCATAGCACCTGGCCCTGTGGGGAGCACCTCCTAGGTGATGGATGGGTTGATTAATTGAAGGATTCTAATGATAGAATTCCAGGCCATGTGAAGGTACTTTTTAGCAGTGTGGTTTTCCAACCAATGCTTTTAAATGGAAACCACCTGCAAGTAAATCAGAATCTTAACAAACCCTGGACAAATTCATTCTGCAGTGGTGTTCTATCATATAAAGGCTCTTTAACTTTATTTTTTATTTTTTAAAACTTATTTATTTATGACTGCATTAGGTCTTTGTTGCTGTGCGCAGGCTTTCTCTAGTTGAGGTGAGCGGGGGCTACTCTTCTTTGTGGTGCGCGGGCTTCTCATTGCGGTGGCTTCTCTTGTGGAGCACGGGCTCTAGGCACGTGGGCTTCAGTAGTTGTGGCACCTGGGCTCAGCAGTTGTGGCTTGCGGGCTCTAGAGCGCAGGCTCAGCAGTTGTGGCTTGAGGGCTTAGTTGCTCCACAGCATGTGGGATCTTCCTGGACCAGGGCTCAAACCTGTGTCCCCTGCATTGGCAGGCGGATTCTTAACCACTGCGCCACCAGGGAAGTCCCAAGATTCCCTAACTTTAAAAAGCTTTTTTTTTCCTCTGAGAGAAGATGATTCTAGGGAGAAGAGTCCTCCCCTTTACTTGCTTTGGGCATAATCACGGTCTGTCTGAAGCTGTAAAAGCTAATCTAAAGTTTACGTTAAGCGTAAAGGAATTTTCCAGATGCTAAAATGTGACATCCAGGAGGATTCACCCAAAAGACCCTGTGAGCTGTGAAATTGCTGTTAGGAGAGCAACAGGAAGATTTCCCATTTAATTCTTCCAAGAGGACTATTTTGGTGACCCTGTCTCTCCTCCCACCCAGTTCTGACTGGCCTTAGTCATGGCATTCCTCACTGTTGTGAGGTTTGGTTACTGGTGTGCTAGTCTGCTAAGGAGATTCCTCCTGACCCCCTGATGGCTTGAGGCAGGTGAATTAATGGGTTAAAGACAACAAAGCCCTATGAGCACCTTAGATAAAAGAACTGTCACAGGTACTAATTATTGTTATTTTAAAATCTGGAGTCACAGAATTAGCCTATCTGCTCTGGGCCCTAAGGAAATGAGAGCTTCCTTTGCCTACACACATCCAAATTACTCACACCTCCTTACTTTTGTCTTTTATGTGGTGACAACACCACACCAAACAGCTCAGATATGGCTTTGATAAATCAAATTATACTGATTACAACCAGTCCACTGAAAAGGGAGATAAAACAGTCAAGAGGCCAAATGCCTTTTGCCAAACATCTATTTGCATTGTTTCCTTCTCCCAGAAACAGAGCTGGAGGCAATGTTAGAGGTGACCTAGTCTAACCCTTTCATTAATAATAATAATAAGGAAGCCACCATTATAACATGAGGAATTTAGCAATAGGAAGCAGAGGCCCAGAGTGATGAAGGGACGCGCCCACGGTGTGGAAGGTTAGAGGGAGACAACCGGCGTTGTCTGACTCCTGGTCCCATTCTTGCTGCTGTACCAGGTTGCTTTCCTGACACTTCTCACCTCGTGAGGACAGGCCCTAAGAGAGATAAGCCCTTAGATGTGATAAGTTGGTCATGACGTGAAAGAAAAAAAAAAGATTAGGAGAGGGCATCACATACCCTTCATCCCCAAACAGCTGTCATGGCAACCATGTGAGGACCAGCTAGCTGTGTGAGATGGGGTGAGTTAGCTGGGAACATCATTCACTCTTTTGCTCACTGCCCTCTCCAGGGCTGGCTTCATGGGGGTGCCACCAGTGCCATTGTTCAGGGCCCAACACACAGAAGTGTCCTGTACTTGGAATCTAATGCTTTGCTGTCACTGTTTTGAAATTCTTATTAATTTAATCTTTGAATTTGTGTTGTATCAGTGAAGTCAGATGGGACAATGAAGCAGGCACTGGGGGCTTGGAGCCTCGGCTCATACATGACCTGCCTTCCACGGTGTCTATGTCTCATCGCCTCCCTGCCTCTCTGGGACAGGTTCTCAGCCACCCCTCCACGCCACCCCAGGTGCACTGGGTCACCTGGTTTCCCCATTTCTGCCCCTGTCTCTCGACTGCTGCCACATTCCACTGGGCACACCTGTCTGACGTGGGTTGGGGTGATGGGCCCTTGGAAATGGGGGATTGACTTATGTCCAAGCAGGGTCCTACATTTTCATTGTGCACTGGGCCCTGCAAATTATGTAGCTGGCCCTGGGCATCTCCTTCAGTTTTCTGGTATATGATGGCTAACTTGATCAATTTCCTATCAGGACGTTAATGTTGTACAGTTTAATTGTATATTATAATGTGCAGTTAGTTGTGAAGAACCGCAGTTTTTTATTTGGGTCAGGAAATTGTGAAGACTCTCAACTGAGTATTATTTAATTAGTATTCAGAGTATTTTGGGGGAAGAAAGTTATCTGACATTTTTTCCCCAGTTGGTGGCTATTATAACTTTTTTTTTTTTTTGGCTACATTGGGTCTTCGTTGCTGCGCGCGGGCTTTCTCTAGTTGCGGCGAGCAGGGGCTACTCTTCATTGTGGTGCACAGGCTTCTCATTGCGGCGGCTTCTCTTGTTGTGAAGCACGGGCTCTAGGCACATGGGCTCAGTAGTTGTGGCTTGCAGACTCTAGAGCGGAGGCTCGGTAGTTATGGCTCATGGGCTTAGTTGCTCCGCAGCATGTGGGATCTTCCCAGACCAGGGACCAAACCCGTGTCTCCAGCATAGGCAGGCAAATTCTTAACCACTGCACCACCATGGAAGTCCCTATTATAACATTTTAATTGAACTAATATACATCGCTCTTATACTGGGTTGTTTTATCATTATTAGTAGAAGGAAGATGATGGGAAAAATGTAGAGGTATGTTCAAGTTCAACTTCTCGATCTGGAAGTGTAAACATGACAATATTGAGAAAAATACTAACCAATAAAAATTTTTATTTTATTTGAGCTGCATTCTGAAAAGGACGAAGTAGATGCAAAGTTTTATAATGAACATTATTTAAGTGTGATTTAATAAAATATGCAAAGCTTAACAAAAATGAGAGACAACATATAATTTGTGATGAAATTTTTACAAACGAAAACTTAAAATCTTCAAAATTAAAAACACACCCGAGAAAATAACATGGTAACCTGTCAATAAGTCCCTCACGTTTCCGAAGGGAAAATACATAAATTTATCAATGATTTCTAAGTTGTCATCTGCTATGAATGAAAGAGACTTCTAATAATCTATTTAACAACACATTAAGTGGCAAAAAGGAAAACGGGTCACACAACTGCTAACAATTATTCTTCCAGTATGTATGGAATAGGACATATGACTTTTGAGGGTAAAATGATACATCAGCTGACAAGTTGAAAATTAAACCTCTTAGTATCTCAGAATATCTTACCAAATCCGTACTACTGCAGAACATAGGGAAGCAACGCTTTAATGCAATTATAGTCTGATACAGAGTTTGTGATTCAGCTTGATAAAAACACTGATATAAATTTCCAACACTTTCAATTAGATCGGATACGAGTGACAAAAGGATTTTTTTCTTTTTTAAAAAATATATTTATTGGAGTATAATTGCTTTACCATGTTGTGTTAGTTTCTGCTGTACAACAAAGTGAATCAGCTATACATATATATATATCCCCATATCCCCTCCCTCTTGAGCCTCCCTCCCACCCTCCCTATCCCACCCCTCTAGGTGGTCACAAAGCACCGAGCTGATCTCTCTGTGCTATGCGGCTGCTTCCCACTAGCTATCTATTCTACATTTGGTAGTGTACATATGTCAGCGCTACTCTCTCACTTCATCCCAGCTTACCCTTCCTTCTCCCCGTGTCCTCAAGTCCGTTCTCTACGTCTGAGTATTTCTGCCTTGCCACTAGGTTCATCAGTACCGTTTTTTTTTAGATTCCATATATGCGCTTTAGCATATGGTATTTGTTTTTCTCTTTCTGACTTACTTCACTCCGTATGACAGACTCTAGGTCCATCCACCTCATTACAAATAACACAATTTTGTTCCTACAAAAGGATTTTTTTTGTGGTGTTTAATTTCACTCGCAACTGGATTAGATATGATCTCTGAGTTGGAAAAAAATATATATATATATATTTAAAGTAAATAAATTTATTTATTTATTTATGGCTGCATTGGGTCTTCATTGCTGTGTGCGGGCTTTCTCTAGCTGCAGCGAGTGGGGGCTACTCTTTGTTGCAGTGCGCGGGCTTCTCATTGTGGTGGCTTCTCTTATTGCGGAGCATGGGCTCTAGGTGCGCGGGCTTCAGTAGTTGTGGCTCGCAGGCTCAGTAGTTGTGGCTCACGGGCTTCAGTAATTGTGGCACGCGGGCTCTAGAGCGCAGGCTCGGTAGTTGTGGAGCACGGGCTTAGTTGCTCTGTGGCATGTGGAATCTTGCCGGACCAGGGATCGAACCCGTGTCCCCAGCATTGGCAGGCAGATTCTTAACCACTGAGCCACCAGGGAAGCCTGAAAATATATTGTTAATTCAGCTGTCTAAACTGGAAAACTGTAGAAGAATTACAAGCTTAGACAACAAATATGACTACAAAAAAGGACTAACAACCATGGTTTATTCATCATGAAGCTTTGGCACCTAAAGAAATTTTACTTGAACCTCACAAATTTATTGAAATCAAATGAAATGCCAGTGAGCAAAACCTTTAGACATATTTTGTTCAGATGTTGGAGCTGGCTATATCCACTTACGTACACGGTGGAATTCCTGGTTGCCAGAAGGTAAAATACTAAGCTAAGCATAATACATACACTCAGAAATAAGATGTAGATTTCTTGGATTGAAAAACTGTCTCATTTGGCAGATATATTTGGACATGGTATTCGGATAATAAAAGTGCATGTTTAACTGATTTTGGGACATTCTTAAGTACAATTTTGGAGGAAAATCATGATATATTTTAACATGTCAAACACATTCAAGGATTCCAAAAGACGTGGTGGTTTTAAAAGATGGCTGTAATTCATCAAGAGATGGGGTCGAATTCCCCTCCACTTGAAGCCCTGGCTGGCCTTAGTGATTCTCTTGTAACCAATAAAATGGGGTGGAGGTGATGATGTGCAAATTCTACCAAGGCTGGGTCAAAAATGCCTTGCAGCTTCAGTTTTGGTCCCTTGGAATGCTTGGTCTCTGGCTGCTTTCTCCTGAGACACAGTTGCTTTGTTCTTAGAATCCCAAGCCACACAAGAGACCACATGTAGGTTCTGTGGTCAACGGCACCAGCTGAGTCCAGCCTTCCAGCCATCGTGGCCAAAGCACCAGGCATGGGAATGGAAAAGCCAGTTGGGAAATGGATCCTCTTGTTCCAGTGGTTCAGTTAAACCTTCGCTGAACAGGATTTATGTACATGTCAAATGGAAGACTTACTTGCATTGCTATGAGTTTTCTACAAGTTAAAGTTTATTTCTATAGAGTTCTAAAATAGCCTAGTCGAAGCCAAAGGCACACATCTTTATAGGATCAGCTAATCTCAGAGGCACCAGCATTCCATCAAAAGGATGTTCATTCCAAAGTCTTTAAATTTTTCTTATAAAGAAGGTAATTCTAGCTGCTGTATGTTCCCAACATAATTGTAACACATAGAATGGAAGGTTATAAAGTTAGAGATATGCATTGTTGTTACATTTTGCTTTTCTCTCAAGGTCACAATCATTACTTTTTCAAGGAAAATATGAAGCTTGAAAGAAAAATGTTTGAATAAAAGATCCATTTGAGGGACTTCCCTGGGTGCAGTGGTTAAGACTCCGCACTCCCAATGCAGGGGGCCCAGGTTCGATCCCTGGCCAGGGAACTAGATCGCACATGCATGTCGCAACTAAGAGTTCTAATGCCACAACTAAGGAGACTGAATGCCGCAACTAAGGCCCGGCACAACCAAATAAATAAATAAATATTTTTTAAAAAAGATCCATTTGCTTTTCAAAACTGTGAATCAATAATTGAATTAAACTTGAACAATGAAGAGAATAAATGATTGCATTTAATTCTTATACTGAAGAATGATAAAAAGACATTATGTTTATCATGTGGATTAAGATTAAAGAAAAATTTCCAGTGCTAACTAGAGAGTATTACTATATTACTAATCACAACAACCTATCTGGGTGAATTTTTAGAGTTTTCAATTTTGGTTGGATTTAAAAAGGGAAAGAACCAGGTCCAACAGTGTACCAGATGTACACACTGCTTTCTCCTCTGGTAGTCCATAGAATGAATTTACAAGCAGGTAAGCACGTCTGTTCACTAAATAAAAATCATGTCTAAATTTTTGTTTCTGTGTTGTTATTTAAAGTTTTTATATTCTATATAAATAAAATACTATGCAATGTTGTCTCTGCTATGCTTTTTTAAATGACTTTTTATTATTTATTTATTTATTTTGGCCATGCTGCACAGCGTGTGGGATCTTAATTCCTCCACCAGGGATTGAACCCACGCCTCCTGTAGTGGAAGCACGGAGTCTCAACCACAGGACCACCAGGGAAGTCCCTAACAGACTTTTTAGAAAAAGCAGTTTTAGGGCTTCCCTGGTGGTGCAGTGGTTGAGAGTCCGCCTGCCGATGCAGGGGACACGGGTTCGTGCCCCGGTCCGGGAAGATCCCACATGCCGCGCAGCGGCTGGGTCCGTGAGCCATGGCCGCTGAGCCTGCGCGTCCGGAGCCTGTGCTCCGCAACGGGAAAGGCCACAGCAGTGAGAGGCCCGCGTACCGCAAAAATAAAATAAAATAAAAGCAGTTTTAGGTTTACAGAAAAATGGAGTGTAAAATCCAGAGTTCCCATTCTCCCCCTTCCCCGCCTCCTACTCCAGTTTCCCCTGTTATTAACACCTTGAAATAGTATATGGTACGTTTGTTGCTATTGATGAACTAATATCGATACATTATTATTACCTGAAGTCTATTGTTTCTGACGTTTACATTTGTTCTTTGTGTTGTAAATTCTATGGATTTTGACAAATGTATCCATCATCACAGGATCATATGATCGTTTCACTGCTCGAAAAATCCCCTGTGCTCCACCTCTTCATCCCCCCCTCTCTCCCCTACTCTGCTTTCACTTTACCATTGGTAGCAATGGGAAATACCTTTTCATAAAACGTGTGTTACGTGTGTGTGTGAGCGCTCGTTCTGGATTGAAAGGTAAAATGTATTTCTGATGCTGGGTTGGGATGAAAAAGAAGCTTGAAAAATACTAGTCTCATCCAATGAGCACTTGCTCACCCTCTGACTTGAGTTGGATGTTTGCTATGATCTTGGGCAAGTGTCTTGATCTCTTTAAGCTTAATAAATGTTTCCTCTTCCCTGTGGGTGTATTTACATAACGGAAAAACTGATTTTTGTGATCATTTGGTCTGGGCTGAGTTAAAGAGTTTTGAAAGCAACATGATGGTATAAACCACACCAAAAGTTAAGTAAGACTGCTTAGACTAAGAGTACTATGAATTTTAAAGGACTTTTATACCTTAATTATCAGCGTGCAAAGTATTATGTTAAATTCGAATGTTAGGTCTTACACATTAAAGTAGCCCATTTATTTACTCCTAGAACCTCTCCCTAGAAATATGTTGTTGGCATTAACTCACTCATGGGCTTGTTCATTCTTCTAATGACTTTTTAAAAAATTTTATTTATTTATTTTTGGCTGCGTTGAGTCTTCGTTGCTGCACGCGGGCTTTCTCTAGTTGTGTTGACCGGGGGCTACTCTTCATTGTGGGCTCAGTAGTTGCAGCTCGTGGGCTCTAGAGTGCAGGCTCAGTAGTTGTGATGCACAGGCTTAGTTGCTCCGTGGCATGTGGAATCTTCCCGGACCAGGGCTCGAACCCACGTCCTCTGCATTGGCAGGCGCCACCAGGGAAGTCCTTTCTAATGACTTTTTATGAGCACCTATTTTGTGCCAGCCACCGTGCCTGTGCTTGAGCTATTGTTACCAGGTCCAATCTCATACTGCTCGCCGCATGACTGGCCAATAAATTGAGAGACGAGATGTTGAGGCAAGTAATAGCGACTTTATCTGGAAACCAGCAGACCAAGAAGATGGCGGACAAGTGTCCCAAAGAACCATCTTCCCTGAGTTAGAATTCAGGCTTTATACAAAAAGGGTGGAGGTAAAGTCCTGGTGCCTGCCAGACTCTTCCTGCAGCCGTTCAGATGTGGGCCTGGTTAGTATGTTTCTTGCAAGCTAAACAAAGGTATCTTAGCTTAAAGTTCATTACCTGGGAGGCAGGGTTCCAAGAGATGGGCCATTTTATGTAATTTAAGCTTATAGGCAACATCCCTTTAGTGATTAACTTGTAATAGAACATAAAGGTTCTTCCCTATTACAATATCACATCACATGAGGCTTAGGGCCCATCACCTGTATTCAAGTTGCTTACAGACTGGGGGTGAGTAGAGGGTAAGCAGGTAATGAAAACAGCAAATATTCTGTGTGTACACCAGTGAGGGGGTCAAGAGGGACGGATGTCTAAGCTGAGGGAAGCTATGTGAAATGAGGGGTAAGAGAGCTCCAGACAGAGGAAACAGCCCCCATCATGACCAACGTGAGCCATGGCGAGTAGGTGAGTGTGGAGGAAGCACCAATGGGTGAGAGAGAAGGAGACAGAGGGTCCCAGGCCTTGTATTTTAAGGAGTATAGATGCTATTCGGAGAGTAATTTTATGTATTGTGTTTAAGCTTTATATTGCATTGCATTTAATATATTTATTTATATATATATTTATTTACACATCACTGTGGAGCATCTCTATTTCTTTTGCCGACCTGTGGCTATAGTGATGAACAAAAGAGACATGTTTCTCGTGCTCAATGAGCTTACAGTTTGGTGGGAGAGCAGCCAATAAAACAGCAAAAAAAAAAAAAAAAAGTATATGTACATATATTTATATATAAATATTTACTGATTGTGGAAAGTACTATAAAAGATGCTGTGATGGGGAACTATGGACTGGGGTGCCTCTGTTAGGGTGGGTTGGGGGGGCCTCTCTGAGAAGCAGAGACCTGGAGGATGGGGGAGAACCAGCCATGCCCATGCAGAGTGGGAGAAAGAGCGTTCCAGGCAGAGGTCAAGATGGGCAGGAGCCTGGAGGTGCCACAGAGCGTGGAAATTTGAGGAATTGCGAGAAGCCCATTGTCTGCATCACGGAGGGTTTAGCAAAGGAGGAGAGTGGAGATGGAAGTGGGCATCAAATGGGACAGGCACTTGCGACCCAGGGAATGGAGTCTGATGTCACAGGAAAACACTAAAGGGCATTAAGTAGGGAAGATGAATTGTACTGTGAAAAAAATCCCTCTGGCTGCAGACTGTGTAACCTCATAAGAAACACGAGGCATTTGAGAATGGATCGGGGATCAGGATAGGAGGCAGGAGGCTGTCTCAAGAGTCCAGGTGAGCTGTGATGGCGGCTGTGAGTTTCCTAGGGTTGCGTGGGGGTGATAGAGCCAGTAAGATTCAAGAGACACTTTGGAAGTGGACTCTCTGTCTGGCTGGTGGTTGGGAGACGGAGAATGAAGGAAAACTGGGCTCCTGATACCCATAAACCTGTTCCACCAGCAGCCTTCCAGCGTTTATCGTAAACCCATCCTTCCAGTGGCTCAAATCAGAAGTCTTGGACTCATGTTGACTTTTCTCTTTCATGCCACATGTATAGATCCTGTTGGTTCTATCTTGAAAATACATACAGACTCTGATCACTTCTCACCACTTTGATGTCACCAGCCGGGCCTGAGTCACTGCCATCTCTTGTCTGATGGCTGCAGTGGCCTCCTAACTGGCCGTCTGCTTCCACTTTTGTCTCCCAACTGCAACCCTGACCCTAGACCTCTTCCAGTGTATAATCAATACAGCAGCAAGTTGAGTTTGATTATGTCAGCCCTCTGCTTAAAATCTGGTAGCAGGCTTCTCTATTTTATAAGAGGAAAAGCCAGTCTTTTAAGTGGCCTTCAAGGGAGTTCTCTGGCAGGCCCGGTGGTCAGGATTCGGCGCTCTCATTGCCATGGGCCTGGGTTCAATCCCTGGTCTGGGAACAACTTTTTTGGCACGGTGCAGCCAAAAAAAAAAAAAAAACAGAAGAAGAAGAAGTAGCCTTTTAAGGCCTTAAATGACCAGGCCCTTCTCATTACCTTTCTGACCTTAGCCTTTGCTTATGCCGTTTCAGCCTCTCTGACCTGTTCCATAATCACACAGGCTCGCCTTTCTTAGGGTCTTTGCACTGGCTGTTTCCTCTGCCTAGAATGTACTTCCTTCCCCCACAGGGCTGCCTTCAAGGCTTTGTTCCCTACGAGGCCTCCCCTGACCACACCCGTCAAAGTTTCACACCACTATCTCCATCCTGTACTCTCTAACGCTGCCCAATTTCTTACCCCGCTCTACTTTTTTTTTTTTAATTTTTTAAATTTATTTTTATATTTATTTTTGGTTGTGCTGGGTCTTCGTTTCTGTGCGAGGGCTTTCTCTAGTTGCGGCAAGCGGGGGCCACTCTTCATCACGGTGCGCGGGCCTCTCACTATCCCGGCCTCTCGTTGCAAAGCACAGGCTCCAGACGCGCAGGCTCAGTAGCTGTGGCTCACGGGCCCAGTTGCTCCGCGGCATGCGGGATCTTCCCGGACCGGGGCACGAACCCGTGTCCCCTGCATTAGCAGGCAGATTCTCAACCACTGCGCCACCAGGGAAGCCCCTCGCCCTACTTTTTAATTTTCCACAGCCTTTATTGCTTTCTAAAATATAACGTAACAGAGAATTGTTCACTCTCTCTATTCCCTACCCTACAACGGCAAGGGTCTTTGTTTTGTTCACTGATAAATCTCATTGCCCAGAACAGTGCTTGGCCTATGGCAGGGGCTCGGGAAATACCTGTGAAATGAATGAATAATGAGAAGGAATTCAGAAGGTGTTTAGCCAGAGGGTGGAGCCAAATATCACAAACAATAAGCACAGGCTAAAGC